>NC_072459.1:14514833-15183166 GCF_027596085.1 Anoplopoma fimbria | reverse complement strand
TCCTGACAACAGCCAACACAGTGTCCAATTCTTTGAGCAAAACACAAAACCAAAAATAATATAAAAAATTTGATTGTGATATGCTCACAAACAAAACAGCAGGCAGATCAGGCATGGTCATGGCAATTAACCATTCTGATATTTTGCTTCTTGGAGCTCAAAAACAGTTTGGTGGGTTATCTTTTAGCGTCCCACAAGCAAAATCTAAATAGATATTCAATTCAATTCAGTTTATTTTGTATAGCCCAGAATCACAAATTACAAATTAGCCTCAGAGGGATATGCTTCTAATCACATTAAGCAGGTAAGATACAGTGAGCGACATCTTTCTCTTAGTGTTTGTGTTTGAATTTGAATTAAATACTACCTATTGGACCCTCTTGCATTACTAGCAAAAATGCATCCACGTTTTAATAGATATGACATTCTTTGAATAGTTAAACTTTCGAGGTTGGTGCAATTTTTTTTCCCACCATTGGTAACTGAACTACAACATGTGTTTGATTTGTCAGATATTTATCTGCATTAAAAATTTACAAACACACTCAGTTCATACTGAGAGGGATCATTTTTCACCTTATTGTGTTATTGAATACATTGCGAGAATGCACTTAGAGCACCACACGGGGTTCTGCCTCTTCATTTTAAAAGGCTTCATTTTAAAAGCCTGGGGGGGGGGGGGGGCATGACTTTGTTTAATTGAGTTGCTCTTCAGAGTCAAACCAGCTAAAGATCACGACAGCAGAGACTGGGAATAAAATTGCAGCAGAGCAGAGCTCACCAAGAGATGGAGAGAGATGGTCTCAAGAGGAAAAAGAGGGAACTTTGTACTTAGTAGATGTACCTGAGGTTGTAAGGAAGAGAGGTTTACAGATCAAAAAATTGTGGGTGACAATAATTGTAAGGAAGAATGATGTATGTGCTGCCCCATGGGGTAAGTTTTCTACAATGAAAGAAACGCAAAATAAATTAAAGCTTACAAACCAAAAATCCATCCATCTTCACAGAGAAGAACAGCAGAGCTACACCACTCAGAAACAGACTTCAAGACAATACCCTAATTCCTTTGCACAAATTTATACCATACGCCACCCCTTTGTTTCAGGCTGAACATTATGAATATGTTCCCCTTGGTGTACTGCATGCCATGCACATACACAAGAGCTTATTTCTGAGTGATGTAGTGCCATGCCCCTGTGGGCAGATGCCACAACTACAAATCAATCTTGTACAAATCCATATCTATCCATCCGGAGCTGGGTTACAGTTGGGAGGGAGAGAGTCAGAAAAGCTTCAAATTGATCTGAGTGATGCTCCCACTCCTATCAGAGAGAGTTGATAAACACTGCTCATTCCCGATGGAATGCAGTGCTATTGGACACGAGAGATTTAAGCTGACGTGGAAGGAGATCTGAGGTGTTTGTCTCTCTGTGTTGTCTTTGAGTTGAGGCCATCTGCACAGCTGACTCCCCTGGAGATGCTTGAGTGTTAGCGCTGGTGCAGGGCAGAGTTTTAGATCCTTTCTGTCTCCCCCCCAGGGATCCCTCCGATCTAGTTTATTCTGTCCTACTGCTGCTGCTTTTTATAGGCCCGGCCCTGAGAGTACCAGCTTAAAAGGACGGCCTCTGGGGAGCAGACCCATATCAGCGGATCTGCACCCAGGCTTCTACGCAAGCCGGTACTGAGCCAACACACGCATACCTGTGCACACATACACACATGGGCAAAGTTAACATTTGCTAATGAATCATGTACCCCACACAGCACAGAGTGAGGTATTGGAGTCCCGTATTAGAGTCCCTCATGGCTACTTGCGCCCACTTACACTTGGCAGACTAAAAATATAACTCTTAGATAATAAGATTAGTACTAATATGGCACGTCTCAACACATACCTTCAAATGGCTTTATGGAAGTTTAAAGAAATCATCAACAACTCAATAAAAGTAGGAATATAAAAGCAAGATGTTTGACAATAACTTAATAAGAGGGGATTACAATAAAACACATATATAGAAGTGTTTAAAAAAACTTAGTCTATTCAAACCGTTTGCCACGCCACAATGAATCTAGAGGTTTTTGTCTACCTCCTCCGTCAGTCCCACAATGTAGAGTCTGCGCATTATTAGAACCCACTCATCTGCTTAAGATAAACTGAGGCATTTCCTTTCTATGCTGTGATCCATCAGCCAATGTTTTTATTGAGACCAAATCTCTGTGTGAAGCCGAGCGAGTTGCTGCTGCCTCTCGGGGATGCCTGCAGGCATACACCTGTGGAGCGGCTGAAAGGCCACGGCAGCAGCCTGCTTAGAGCCCCTCAGTGCAAGTTCACAGCAGTTCGACTGATCTTGGTACAAAAACAATGGCTGGCAGGGGGGTTGGGGGATTTGGGGCATGGGGTTTAGAGAATTGGAGGAGGGAGGTGGGGGGGATAATGTGTAGCACGAGTAATCTCACACGCTGTGCCCCAGTGTTGGCATAAATGAGGAAGTCACATACATATTATGTAACTCGGGGAGAGTGGACTTGGTTTTAAGGCTGGAAAATTACACACTATGTGTGTTAATGTCATCTGGCATTGCCAAAGTAGCATGCCACCGCTACAACCACTGTCACCAGCACTTTGTGTGTGCATAAAAGGAAGAGACACCTCTGTTTACTTACTACATATACATTTATGTTGGTTGACCTCAGGGTTTTATTGTCATGGACTGATTTCTTTTTCCAGGATTAGTAGGTCACGTCTTGGCATTTCACAAGACCACCAGGATGATTTCATGATGACATTAGGAAGACACACCCACACGGATCACACGCACACACACACACACACACACACACACACACACACACACACACACACACACACACACACACACACACACACATACACACTGGATGTGAGCACACAAATTAAGGTTAATAGATCATTACATTTCCAGATTATGCTTCTCAGTGACCTCAATTACCCCACACAATCATTTTAACATTTTAACTTAATAAATACATTTTACTTTAGTTTTGATCTTTTCTTGCTTTCATTCTGCATTCTCTTTCATTGACACCTTATTAGATTTAATTGTCAGGGGTCATGAAATGGACTCCAGACAGAATGAGAAATGGGAATTTTGGCTTTTGCGTCATAGTTTCCAGTACAGAGACGGCAAGCGGTGGTATACAGGTACGTTTCCTAAAACATTATCTACACAGCTCTGACATTTGTTTTTCTTTAGATATCTTTTAAAGGAGCAAGCCCTGTTATTTTATCCAGGACTGTATTGTCCATAAAATAGAGCAAGGGCCCAAACATTACCATCACTTTAACCAGAATAATGTAAACCTTACCACCAAAAACAGAAGTAGAACTGTAGGGGGACAGGTATTTTGTGGGGACTAAACTTGACATTTGTGGTAAGGTCAAATGTAAAACTCAATTAATTGGGGCAGCTAACAATCATATTCATAATCATTAAACTGCGTATTATTGTCCTGAATAATAGTTTATTATTTAGTCTAAGAAATGTCAGAAAATAGTTTGACATTTCCTTTCAAAGATGACATCATATTTTTTGTTATGAACAATAGTCCAACAGAGAGACATTAAATTAACAAACAGAGAAAAGCAGCAAACATAGTGAAGCTATGACTTGGATTTTTCGGGGGCAATTTGCTTGAAAAATTATTGATTAAAAAGAATCTAGGCCTGTAAGAATCTGTTGGCCTCTCTTATACCTTCCTCACTTTAACCTTATAAATACACCTTACAAATAAAATGTCTGCATGGGGGGGGCTTACAGAGGACCAGCCAGTGGTTTTCCCAGTTTAATGGCTGTAATGCTACAGGACTTGGGCATAGGCTTGGTCATGGCAACATCTGGTGTCTGCTCTCTCTTGTGGGTCTCTGTGTGAGACACCTCAGGCTGCCCTGCAAGGCTGGTAGCAGGTGTCAGGCAGGCCGAGGCAGCAGGGTTCACAGCAGCATGGGGCCCCCAGGCCACCACACTCTCCAGGGGGAGAGGGGGGAGCCCTGTGGAAGCTCCCTGCCAGTACAGACAGAAAGGGATGATCAATTGGGGTAAGAAAACTACAGACAAGGCAGCAAACAAAGGGATAATACCATGATTTTAGTAACGACTCATTCTGGTGATGGAAAGGAGAAGGGTTGAGACGTGAGGGAGATGTCACTGTCAAGGAATGAAGGATGGATATGGAAGTAAACAGGATAGAGGAATCCGAGGATCAAGTGAGATAGAAATTAGAGGTGAATGAGAGAAAGACAGATAGTGTGAGAGATCCAGGGGAGGCAGGACAGCTGGAAGTTGCGTGACAAGATTAAAAAGTGTGTCTGGTGCCATAAATACGGGCGAAATCCACGCCTGATTGCTCTGTGTTGTCGTGTTTGACAGCGGCAGCTTTCCACCACGCGGCCCAGCAAGCCTCTGCTTTGGCAACATGTGCCTCACTGTAATGACGCACACCTCGCTTAACAATACAGAGGGGAGCCGAACACAAACACGTCCCTTTGTATGGAGCCGTTTAACGCAAAATAGAGCCAGGCTACTTAACTCTCTGCCTGTGATGTTCTGTGGTGCCGTAAACAGCAGCCAGGGGTTCATGCCATGGCCAAGGTTGGCTTCCTCCGCGGAGGACACTTCTCAATACCTCCCTTGTCTGTCTTGCCAAGTCCACTTAGCTGCACTGCTCTCACTCTCAGCACACCTAATTTTATCCAACATTTTTCCATAAGGTATTTTTTATAGATGTCAGCTATTAATCCTTTAGAATTGTGGGAATTTGGGTGAAACTTTCTGCATGTAAATCTTTCTTTATGAAACAAAGGCCTCACACATTCTGCTCCGGAGTTTTCCGGTTTTTTTTATGAAAGTGATATGCCACCACAAACAGTCACTTCCTGTTTGCTTGAAAGATGGCTTGTAAAAACTTTTAAGGTCGCTTCATTGTGGTGTGCAGAGGCTGTTTATACTGTAGAGAAAAATACACCACATCCAGAAAAATGTCTCCAACCACTGCTGCAAACATGAATAGGATGGCAATCAACAATCATCTTCATATTGTACTATATATTTCTGATTAATAGGGGCATCATTTAGTCTATAAAATGTCATAAAATAATCATAAAATTAATTCAGACTTCCCAAAACAAGTTCCAAGGAGCCAAAACCAAAAGTATTTTAAATATACATTTACAATGACATATATCAGACTAATGACTTATGATCAATTATCAAACTAGTTGTTGATTAACTTTCTGGATGCTTATATTTTTGCCAAAAAACAGCTAAATACACAACTTGAAACCCAGTCCTCATGCACAACCCTGTTAAGCATGTTAGTGCTATTAACTATTTTAATTCCCTTCAACTATACAGAGGGTGAGTGGTTAATACTTGTTTTGGAGGAGTATGACTTTTACTGATTTCAGTATCAAAAGTGTTGTCGTCAGGGGAAATGCAAAACTCTAAGAGTGCAGTCTGACAGGCAGGGCACGATATTGGTGAGCTGGAGGGGCACAGCAGGGTATTTGTTCCTATGAGGACAGAGAAGTCACTGTACACAGTGACTTCTTCTAGAGGTGAAGTGCAGACCTGCAGTCCGTCTGCTGGCTGTCTGCTTTCAGACCGACAGCGATCTGGTTTGAGCCTCCAGGGAACAGTGTTTGGTAAAGAGGGAGACTGGTCAGCGGAGGGAAAGGGAGCGTCTGGGCTTATGCCGGGGCTCATTTAGTCTAAAATCCTCTTTAGCATGGTCCCTCTGTTTGGGGGTTGTAAATGAGGGTAAATTGCGCTCACTCACACACACTTGTTTGTTGTTTGAAGAGGTCATTCACTTCAAATAAATCCTGTATCAAAAGCTTTAACATTTCTGAAATGCTGGATAATTTGAAACTTGAGCAACAAGCCTGAATACAGCTTCTGTTCTACACAACATGCCTTTAAACTGTATCCGTCTATGGAATCAGAAAGTTACATAATGAGTCTTCATCTGCTCTACTGATCGAGGCATGTGCTCTGACCTGACCAGAATTGAAGTCAGCGAGGCCCCAGCATGCCCTTAACCAGCATGAACTGTGAACAATTTCCACTTGATTGATAATGCTTTGTGCTGAGCATTATTAAAAATCCAGTGTTGGCTAATTTAATGAGTCGTTTATTTAAGCCGTTGTGTGTGTGTGTGTGTGTGTGTGTGTGTGTGTGTGTGTGTGTGTTTGTTTATAGATCCGACGCAGGAGGCCAACACCTGCCACACTGTTTAGAGTAGCTGACCAATCATCTCCTGACGATGATCAATCCACCCATCAGGTAAAGGTGATGGCAAAACACTTTTCAATGATAAGTATCTGTGCATTCTCATGCATCCTCCTCCACTCTATCCCAGGAACTAAAAAGTTCCCACCCACCCTTATTTTCAAGTTTCTCATTTTATTGTTAAGCAACATAATGCAGCATAATTGTATCAGCTCTCAACTGGCATTTACTTTCTGTTTTTATAACATTTTTAACCCTGCTGGATCCTCTGAGTTTCAGAGTTCATTCTTCACCTTAGAAATAGCTGGATAACAATTCTTATCCACAGTTTTCACAGTTAGCAGGATTTGTGACATCACAACTAGTTTGGAGTATGCAACTTACACAAGTGTGATGCAGGGTTATTATAGTAAACTAAAAATGAAACTAAAATGAAATTTAAGCAGTGAAAAGTGTAAAAATTACATATTTTAAGACAGACTAAACTTAACAATATTGCCTGGATAATTAACATTACCCTAAGCCATTTAACCTTTACATTTTTCTGATACATTGACACATGATACATTTAATGTTTCTCTTACTTTGTTCGCAGTGGGTCGTAGGAGAGAACGGAGTGCTCAAACCAAAACGTGTCAATCCAAACGTGTATCAGCCTCCATCACTCAAAGGTATAGTGAGCAGTATTAGTACAACAGGTGGTGGTTGTGTGTTGTGATTCATCCTTGTGTTTAAGTCCTTTATGTTTTACCGTGCTTCGCTGCAGTCAATTTCCTCCTCGCTTACCATGCTTCATGATAGCAGACAAAGAGAAACATTGCATGTGACAGATGGGTTGATATGCATTAAAAGCCTGTATTTTATTCACTGTGCATCTGTGATGTGCATAGGCATGCTTCTGTGTTTCTGCTCTCTGCTCTTACTGTACACTCTAAAACAGGATCCGTATATTTGTTTGTGACAGAGGACGGGAGAAAGAGGGAGATTAGAGTGTGACAGCTGTGAGACATTGAGTGTGAGTCTAGGAAAGTCTGGATCATCCTGGATTACAGTCAGCCGTGTATACAGCTGTGTGACACACACACACACACACACACACACACACACACACACACACACACACACACACACACACACACACACACACACACACACACACAGACATTAACACACACGTATAGGCAGGATAGAAATACAAACATGCACTTTCTTTTGTGTCTTTATGCCTTTGGCTTCCTGCTTGTTGCATGTGGTCGTTAAAGGAGCAAACATCTGCATTATAGAGCTTGTCAGCAGAGCCTCATTTAATGGGGATTTATGGATATCGGATGCATGTGGAGTGATGATGTAATGAGTCAGGAGGCCTCGATCCTGCATCAGAAATCTGTCCTTCATCAGCTCCTACGCAGAGAGAGAGGAAGAGAGAGAGTCACCTCAGAATAATTTCTACTTACATAACCTACCGTAAACTAGAATAAGTGACCTGCCTCAGTGCCGCACTGTGTCAGAAAAAAAGGGAGGGCAGTCAAGGTGACCCAGTGGAAGTGGGAGGGGGAGTTGAGGTAATATCACATCAGAGAGGGAGAGAGAAGAGTGTGAGTCAGCACTGCCAAGCGAGAGCGCTGAGGAGGGCAGGCAGTCGAGGAAAGACGAGGGTGCAAACAAACAGATGGGAGAACATGGTGAGAGAAGGGATAGAAAACAACAGCGGAGGCTAAAAAGAAATCAGTGTGGGATACCGTTTTTGCAGTTGCCTGTCTGTCAGTGCATGTGTTTAATTGGCTTCCTGCCTGCCTGGCATGTATTAAAAAACCACTGTGAGGCTTGATGAAAAACTGTCAGTGTGGAAGCGTGGTAAAACCAAAACAACAGATCCCTCTATCCCTGTGTCCATGTGTTTGTGTGGCCGTCTCCCTGTGTGTGCGTGTGTGTGCGTGTGTGCGTGTGTGTGTGTGTGTGTGTGTGTGTGTGTGTGTGTTTACCTGTGTGTAGCTGTGCAGAAGATGGCTGAGGCACATATGCAGAACCTAGGTATCTACCCACCTTTGGAAGACCCTTGTGAAGGGGAGGAGGAGGGGGACGACTGGAAGGGAGAGGAGGGAGAGGACACATCTCCCTACAAAGCTGCTGGTGAGAGAGAGGCTCTCTGTCGACTGGCTGCAGCAGCAGCACTGCACAACACAGCAGCAGCAAGGATAACACTGCTGTTGTTGTTGTTTGGAAGATTAAAATCAACCCTGTGGCACTTTAACACTGCTTAAAAACAGAAGCGCTGGCAGGGCACCTTAATTTTCTAGGCCTGCTTTGGGTGTTTATTTTTCTTGAATGTATTATTCTCATTTGGTTTCGAAAACTAAATAATATTAATAAATAATAAATGGGGCGATTGAGAAATTTCCAGCACAGCTACAGTGTAATTTAACAGGACTAGATATGTTTTTTCAACTTTAATCATATTTGCTGTTGCAATCAGATTTGCTGCCACGCTTTTACGTGGGTTTTCAAAAAACAAATGTCCTGCACATACAAAAGATCAGGGGAAATTGGTTTACTAAAAATTAAACTGATTATATTTATGCTGCACATGCTGTTGATATATGCAGTGTAAGAGTATTTAAAGATGCATTTTTCTTATTGTTTGCCCATTTCCTTTTAATTTAACCGGATAGTGTCTGCAAACACTTCACATAGTTTAAGATTTCAGGACTCATTTTTTATTAAAGGAAGTATGTGCACATCTCATTATCTCAAATGCAGGTTAGTTGGAAAGTATCCCTTGAGTCCCGAGAGCAGGATTATTTCACTGGGCCAAAGTCAAGTTTCATTAAGGTAGATGCATTACATTAGATTACATTAGTTTCATACTCAGTGAGAAAATCTCCACCAAACTTATTTTAAATGATTTTGGTATCTTTGTGACAGTTTCTGAGACAGCAACATATTCTAAAGTCAAACCATCAAGTTTATATTTAGCAGAAATGGGAAAACAAATGAATGTGCGAGATGGCTGAAAAACAAAAGTAAGGTAGGCAGGGGCAGAGGTAAGAAGCACAACATGCTCCGAAATACTGTGCTCCCATAAAAAAATGTAATATAAAACCCAATTTGTTCGAGAGATGCTCTTCTCAAAGTCTTCTGCAGCATTTAGGGTAACGTAAGCTCCTCTGTGGCCCGAGCAGCAGCACAGATGAAGCTCTGTGCGTTGAGAGACAACCTCAGTGTCATATAGCTCTCTGTCTCGCGCCCCAAATCTGTCAGAGCACACTGCAGCAGACTTAAGGCCTGGACCCAACGCTGACCAGTCAGAGGCCAGACATGACTAACAAGCCAATAGAGCAGGCTGTCCACGCTCATCCTGTTCTGTATTCTACCGCTTCGACTTTTCTTCAAATATTTTATATTTATAGTAGAAAGATGTTTGAGATTGAGTTATGTGCTGCAACAGAATAGCTGTGGGAGTTACATCTCCATCAAAACTAAAAGATAGTACACAAATCTTATGCTGGAGGGAACTTTTTTTGCATAAACACACCCTTAATGTTTAGTTTTATGCAGTATAATCATTGGTTTTAAATCTCCATTATATCACATGAGAACAGTGGCATTTCATTCAGAATTATTGCTCTGTCAGACCAGATGACAGGCTCCCCTAATAAATCCATTTGTGGAAGCCTGCTGAAACACAACGTACAAATTTTGGTCCTTTGATAACAGTTCATCTGTTGTTTCAGTCTAGATACACAGTTGGGACTGTAGACAAAATAAGGAAAAATAAATGTTTAACTGAATGTTTAATTGATATCTTATGGGAAGTATAAACTTTAGGAATGAACTTGCAAAGTCTCTTTCTCAGTCTCATCCATTGGGTTTCTGAAGCAGCTTGATATGTTATTTGCTTGATATTTCTATATATTACCCCCTATTCTTGAATTGATTATGCATCAGTCTATATGGTTCTCAATAACACTAAAAATAAGCAGCTATGATTAGAAACAAATGTCTTCCATCTATTATAGATTCTTTATCTTCCTGAAAAGAGAGAAAATCTGTTGATTAGGGCTCCAACTAATTCACAATTATTTTCTTTACAAATGATCTTCCAATGATTTTCTCGATTATTTAATAAATCATCTAGTCTATAAAGTTTCAGAACAGAGTTTCAGTGTCTGACCCACAGGCCAAAACTCTTAAGATATTCTGTTTATTTTCATAGAAGACTAAAAAAGCAGGGACATTTAGGCTTTTTTTGCTTTAAAAAATGACTCAAACAACTAATAAATTATCTAAATAGTTGCCTTTTTTTTGTCGAGTGACTAATCAGTGAATTAACTAATGTTGCAGCTCAACTCTCAATATTAGTGTCTTCCTGCCCTCCAGTCATCTCCGTCACCAGAGTTAACCCAATAGAGACACTCCATATGATACATTGATATTAATGGTTTGTTGGTGTCATGATTGTACTGCTTCCTTTGACATCAGTCTTTGACTCCTCAGATCACCAAGAGACGGCAACCACCGAGCATTCAGTCAAGTTTTCCAGCGTGAGAGAGACGGCCAAGCAGATCCAAGCAGCACAGGAGGAGGAGGAAGAGGAGGAGGAGGAGGAAGAGGAAGACACAATCAAAGAAACAACAGAGGGGAACAGCCGGGGGAGTAACTGAGAGAGAGAGAGAGACAGAGAGAGTTTGGGTTGGGTAAAAACTTAGAGGGAATAACTGGGGAGAGTGAAGGTGTTTTGTCATGTGGTTAAAAAAATGAATAACTCAGGAGAGGTGAGGAAATGGGTGTGTGCTGCTTTGTTGATGTGTGAAGACGGGTGAGGATGAAAGATACTCCCACGAAATCCAACACAAGAGTGAGCAAAGAGCTCTGTACTACATCACCTCTATGATTGAAGGTAAAGGTGGAGTAAGAGAGAACAGAGAGGCAGTTTGTGTATCAGGAGTTGGCCCCTATGAGCAGGTGAGGAGTGATCTGCAGACGCCACTTTGGCCGGAATGTCGCTTTGTTTTCACTGAGAGCGGAGGGGCCAACAAGGTCAATATGACCAAATACCCTGTAAGACCAGTCCCCCTCTACCTTAATGCTTCTGCACAGAGCTAAATGTTCCTTTAAAGAGGGTAATAGTCAGCACAATAATCACACTCACACACATATAAACTCCATTGGATACATTATACGACCCTTTTTAAAGTACTTGAAAGTCTATAAATGTGTGCAATACATATTCCACTTTATTTTGAAAGTCCTTGTTCTGATTTGCAGCGTAATAAATGTACGTGCACTGTCATCTTGTGGTAGAAGTTTTGTTCAAAATTTAAAGTGATACTCCAACCAATCAAGTACTTCAAATTGCAATCTTTACATTTTTCCATGCAGTGAAATCTAGTTTAATGCTTGTTATGGTGAACATGTTTCAATGTTTTCAGATTCTGTAATTGTCTCTCTATAGAGCAGTTCTCATTGGTAGTGGAGGAGTCTGCCTCAAATCAAGGGATTCACAGGAAACATTTCAGTAATCATGGATTACTGTTTTGTAATTTTGTCTCATTGATATCAGACTATCTGTATCAGAGTTATGTTAAATTACCACACATTGAAGTTTTATGGATTATAACTTTGACGTCTTGATTGCTTGAGGGAGAACTGCAGACACAGTCGACTTTAATTCATTTATTAATTTGTCAAAGCATCCATAAGTATAAAACACTTCTCAGACTATTTCTGTATCATACTCTGCTTCTATTCTGCCCGTTAGTTACATTTTCCAAGAGCGAATCTATGATAAAATGATAGATACCAGAAATATTTGGAGTATCACTTTAAGTAATAGCACCAAAAGATTTTGTCTATTGTGTTAAATCCACAAGTGTATATGTGTGGTTATTTCATACCACATAATGCTTATAAAGACATCTTTAAAGGGCAAAGCTACCTCTAATTTGTTACAGAACCCAACTGTTGCCTCCCTGCATCACACATTAGAACTGGATACATTGTGAACTGACCCCATGTTAAGGAATCAAAAGAATTGATTTATATTCCAATATTGTTGACTTATATCGACTTGTAAGTGCTGATGCATTCCCTTTTGTATGTTGACGATTTTCTATTGTCATCTTTTTAACTGTACGTCATTGATCTGTTGTAAGAGCTATTTTTCTAATCTAATGTCCAGTGTGTAAGTAGCTGAGCTCTGTCAATGTTTCTACTGTCTACTGTCTACGGTTACTGACTGACATTTGAGCAAAATGATCACTGCACAAACTTTCTTAAGTTTTCAACACAAATGTTCACCACAAATGTTCTTTTTTCTTCAAATCAACAACAATTTGTAAATGCTTTTATTCAGCATCTAACTAATCTCCTTTTCCAGTTAAACTGAAGATACAACATGCTTATTTATCAAATGGATAAATAAGAATGTTTTCAGTTGTGACACAGGATGAAGAAACTTTGCTGTTTGTATCATCTGGGCTGCAGTTTGTGTATAAAAACTGTGTGAAACTTTGACCTCTGACCTGCCCAAATAGTGGGATGACTGGACCCTGCAGCCGATGGCTCCTCCCTCCTCCCCTCTCTGTTCACTTCCCCTTTCCTCCCAGGTCAGAAGAAAACAACCATGGAAAGACATGTATGAACTCTAATGCTTAGTCTGTCTTTATTTTATTTCATTTTTCTCCATTTTCTTGTTTCTCAATGTAATGTAGTTGTTTTAAAGTGAGCTACAATATAATATCAAAATAAATTGTTTTTCCTTTTCTCCTTTAAACTGATCCGAAAGTAAGGAAATATGAATTTTCATTATTTTGTTTGCTGCACACATCCCTTTTCAGTCATCGTCTTCCGTTAAAATTGCTGTAGTGCTGTTTATTAAGACATCTACTTGCTCTATTAGTACAGCAAAAACAAAACTTTTTAACATTTAAAAAACAACATTAAAATGAACCAAAAATACTTCATTCTCATGCCAAATCAGTGGGAAAATATACCTTTCCAGTGCAAAAGAACAAGAAAGTAGTTAATAACTCAACCTCTACAGAGAAGGTAAGCTCATATTTATTGGTTATGTCTATTAGGTCTAAAAATGTCATCAAAATATGTGTTTAAAAGTTCTTCTTTTTTCTTTATAGTCATATAGTGCATTCTACAAAATGAAATCGACCCCTATAAAACGTTGAGCTAGTTCAAAAAGTAAAAAAAAATAAGCTATAGTAGTGCAATGATTCATTTTGAAGCCCACAGAAGATATGTCATATAATATTATACTCAAAATATAATTGTTTTTGTGCTCTTTTTAAGTGCAATAGTTTTTTTTTAACGAAACCGGAAGTACAGGAGAGGGTAATCTCTTGCATTTCATGACAGCGTGAGCGTTGGTCCTGTCCCGTGATGTTTGGCGTGTTGCTTTGAGGTATTAATACATTACATTACATTACATTACAGTCATTTAGCAGACGCTTTTATCCAAAGCGACATCCAACATGCTTCAGCAGTTTGCCTTTCAAACGACGATAGGGTTTCGAGTAGTGTTTTTGGAGAGTTACATTTATATTCCCATGAAACATACCGGTATGTACACTTGTGTATATCTTGAGAGCTTTATTTTGAATGTCCTCACCGGAAGTTGTAGTGCGTGTCTTTTTGTTTTTTGTGTCTGCCTTTACTCTCTGGCAAGTTAATGGTCGGCACAGAGCGTTTGTAAGCACGGATATAATAATAATAATAATAATAATAATAATAATAATAATAATAATAATAATAATAATAATAATAATGATAATAACTTTATTTATATAGCACCTTTTAAAAACAAGGTTTACAAAGTGCTTTGACAGACCAGCCAGCAAGACAGTGCATAAGAAACAAAATGAAATAACAAGTGACAATCAAATAAACAAATAAACAAACAAAATAAATAAAATAATAAAATAATGAAATAAATAAAATCAAGTGATAATGGTAAAATATAGTAAACAAATATAAGATACGGACTGTTACGGACTGTGTCCACCAGAGGGCAGTGTATACCACAGTCTGATTAAAACCACACGTACATCTTATTAAACCTGCTCGGCTTTATTCGTATGACCACATTTAAATGCAATGTCACCAACACAGGCTGTACATGGTATACAACGTAATCATATTTAAATGAAAGGGAAAAAAGGACAACTGACACATTACTATACACTTGACAGCACTAAATGCAAAATACACCACACTATACATCTGCACTTCTACTCTACTGTACTGTAATAAAACAATGACCAATCTTTAAAAGCAAACAATTTACTCTTGTTTATTATGGATAAAAATAAAAAGTATGAAATATGCATCAGCTATGTCATGTACTTGATGTGGTGAGAAACACTGACTGGATGAACTGTTTCACGTGCTGTTCCGCGTGGTTTCTCCTCAAAGCTGTGACACGCTGCGACATAGTTTTGCTTCTTTTAAGGCAATGTCTATTTCTAGTTAATGGTGAGTTTGCTTTTGGTCTGATATCGTGTTGGATTGTAAATCCCCAATTTACATTTCGCGCAGACAGATGTCGTTTTGCACGTGATTGAAACATCTTGTGGCAAATATTTAATCTCTGAACGTTCACCCCGGAAGACGCTTGGCGATGATGATGATGATGCGGTAAATCAAGTAAGTTTAATGCTTCACATTTGTGTTTTTGTTTAATACACACATGCGGGCTTACGTCAACGACGTGTCCTTGTTTAACAGCTTCACTTTCTGTCGCTGTTCGCTGCAGACACGCTGTGTTTGTGTCACATTTCCTCCATGGTTAAGCTAACCGCGTTAGCTCTCACCATTGGCTAGTTGGCCAGCTAGTGTTTGTTTACAAGAGTTCACCAGTGATCCTGGTGATTGTTTTCTGTCTGTGTGGTTTGACAGGGGGTAAGTTAGCCTGTTAGCATGCCTGACAGATCCTGAAGGACCCACAGACTTGTTTGTTTTGTTTCTGAACAGGGGAGGCTCGGGGTCTGAACCCACTCAAATAAAACGTGACCTGAATGTTAAAGATGTTAAGATGTCATATCCAAACGCTGCTGAATGAAGTCCCTCTACGTGACGTTAACTAGATGAACCAGAGAAGCCTCACGATGCTTGTCAACATTAAGTTAATTGTCTGAAATAGTTCAAGAGAGGATTTAAACTCACTCAGCATCGACTGATCCTGATTCACTGAGTTCAAAGTGACCCCACGGTCAGGCCTGTTGGTAGAAAACACTTTCTACCTGTTACATGGAAACGATTTAGCCCCAAAATCTGATGCCAGAGTGCAAGCAGCCTTGAGTAGAAGCTGCAGTACTAAAGTCTACTGAGTCTTTTTTTCTCAGATCAAATCTTGAATCCTGCACCATCTTTCAAAACATCCAGCAGCACAAATAGTTTGTGATTCAAAAATGTGTCTAGTCTCGATTCTGGTCTCAGTTGTTTTATGGCAACATCTTTTAATGGAAAAACATAAGCTTTTAAAGTAGCATTGGAAGTGGGCTGATGGCCAAAAGACAACAAGTCGAAAAGACGGTGACACTGTGGTTCTCTGTGTAGGAGGCAATAAACTAACAATGGTACCTCAAGCTGTCTATCTTAACCACATCTATCTAGATGATGTAGTAGCAAACATAGAAAAGAAGTTCTACATCACCATATATTTAAAATCGGCATCAAAATGTAACACATGGATCATGTGTATTTTTCATTGTAAACCTGATAAAATGGCCTCTGAGAGTCATGAAACTGCACCATCAGCGAGATGAGAATTTTTGTTGCATAACTCTTCACTTTTACAACATGATTTATCAACCCAACATTTTCATGACGATGTTGCACTGATGAAGACGAGAGAGAGATGAGAGAAGACTTGTGTACTGTATGTTAATATTTAGAATATAAGTATTTTGAGCAGTCCTTAACAAAAAACCTGTCACATGTGCCTTGTTTAGGCTCTGACTTTAGCAAACAGTCAAAATGAAGCAGTCACTGAGTATATAAACTGCTTTAATACTCAGCTTAAGCTGATTTTACATCCATATTGGGTGAACAGTGTATGCGTTAAAGCCCCTTTTCATGCATATTCTCCCCATTTCTTGGTTAAAACTGAATAACTTTGTCTCCCTTCTAGCAGGGGGAGTTTCCTGTCTCACCGCAGGAATGCCAGGTGTCGACTACGGGGAGCTCGGGGGCAGCCTCCCTGCCATCGCCTCCCTGAACGCTTCGTACTCTACGTCGCTGTCCTTCCCGTCTCCGTACCTGTTGGTACCGCCCTCACAACGCAAGGCCGTCTCCGACGTCCGACGCACCTTCTGTCTCTTCGTGACGTTCGACCTGCTCTTCATCTCTCTCCTGTGGATTATTGAGCTCAATGTGAGTTTTCATTAGGAGTCAACAGACAGAAGACGATACGTTTTATGTTTCCTGTTTGCCACAGCAGTGATGAGTAATACTCTGCTCTGTTCTCCTGCAGATCTCCAGCTCAATCTGGGACAGCCTGAAAAATGAGGTTGTCCTTTATAACTACAGGTCTTCCTTCTTTGACATACTTGTAAGTGGGTCAATCCAAGTTTCTGTACATTTACTTTTATTTCAATGTAGACTAGTGGCATTGTGTTGGTGTTTAATCTTGATAATGTTTAAAAAGATTGACCTCTCCATGACATTTACCGGCAGATACTCGTTTCAAACCTGCTCCTGTAACTTCATAGGCTGATGTTGTTATATAGTCTGATTTAAAGTATCTAAATGAGCTGCCAAGGCTGGTCACATGTCTGCATTTATTGACATTAGCCAATGTTAACATAAGTCAACATGTTTTAACACCACGATAGCGTTAAATGCCTGAGGTCGGTTTACTTCTCTGTTCCTTCCTCCTTGTCTCAGCTGCTGGCCTTGTTTCGTTTCCTGTGTCTTCAAGTGGGTTACGCTGCATTTCGGTTGAAGCATTGGTGGGTTATTGCGGTGAGTGAGACCAGTCACAGTGAAACACACACTGATGAAATAGTGTAATATCTCCTATTGGCCGGTCTGGGCATAAATGACAACACAAATCTAAATCCTCCTTTTTCCTCCACAGGTTACCACTCTAGTGACCAGCGTCTTCCTCGTTGTTAAGGTCATCGTATCTAGCGTGAGTGTCCCCTTCCATATACAGTGGTGTGTATGTGTGTGGTGCAAGCATTACAGTCAAAACCACAAAGACCTTTTCACTTCTGCATTTATTACGGTAATAAATGCTCTCTGATGGGACGTTGAGCTAATTTAGGACTAATTGGTTTCATGTGGCACAGAGGATCACAGACATTTTTACAGCACTCTTAACTTTTTAATATCCAACATTTAAAATACGTAAAATACAACTACCACCTCTTGTAATAGCACTTTTAATATCACGCAGCTTGAGGATGACGCGGTTTCTGTCTCCTCACAGCTCCTTTCCCAGAATGCCTTTGGCTATGTGATACCCATCACGTCGTTTGTGGTGGCCTGGCTGGAGACCTGGTTCCTTGACTTCAAGGTGCTCCCTCAGGAGGCCGACGATGAGAGAGGTGAGATAAAGATTCCTGTCAAGTTTGAGCACGAGCCCACAAAAATAAGTTTCTCCTTTTTTTTTTAAACATTTTTGCTCCTCTGACATCAGCCTACCTGGCGGCGGTGAACGCAGCCTGTGAACGCGCCCCGATGATCTACCCCCGTGCCGTTTCAGACGGGCAGTTTTACTCTCCACCTGAATCCGTCGCAGGTGATGATACACACATTACATTGACCGCTTCTTGTTTAATCCAACTCAAGTACAGACTCTGTGCTCTCCTCAGTGGTTTACTTCTTTACCGTATCTTTTGAACATTTCTCATTTGAGCCACAATTTGAGTTTTGACTCCGAACTTGTGTCTGCAGACTCTGAGGAGGATCTGGATGAGGAGGGTCTTGGACGCAGAGCTGTCACTTCACAGGTAACTGCATCCGTCTGAGGAGTTTTTATAATGTCATCTCTCTGCCTTGTTTACATTGTCATTTATTTTATTGTTTCTCTCTTTACCATGTTAAGTGCCTTTGAGTAGCTTTTTTAAGACGCTATACAAATAAAATATAGTATTATT
The DNA here is from genome assembly GCF_027596085.1 of Anoplopoma fimbria. NCBI lineage: Eukaryota > Metazoa > Chordata > Actinopteri > Perciformes > Anoplopomatidae > Anoplopoma > Anoplopoma fimbria. Next base: position 15,164,787 of record NC_072459.1, on the reverse strand, counting down.
ATTATTATTATTATTATTATTATTATTATGACTCCTCAGACTGATCATGACTGATCATTCTCTTTCCTCCTCTCACTCTTGTTACAGGAGAAGGAGTATGTGAGTCAGGGTCGTGAGGCCATGTCGGTGGTAGAACAGATCCTGGCCCAGGAGGACAACTGGAAGTTTGAAAAAAACAATGTGAGTGTTTGATTTGGCTTCAGCAAGTGTGACACTCCAATAGAGAAGTGTCTCCTCTTCCCCTTTTGTTGGGGTTACACACATAACTATAGTGCTAAATGACTGAAGCTGCACTGCTGACTTACTGTTTTGTCTATACATCCAGTGGAGACAAAGTGTTCAAAAAGTTCAAGGCACCAAAATCCCAAACTTAAGTGTTGTTGCTAAAAGCTATATGGACGCTAGTGCTGGTAATGTATTTTAGAAACATTTTATATAATACATCAGGACAAAAAAACCCAATCTGGTTTCTGTGGCTGTCCCTGGACTGTAATGCATCCGTCCAATCATTTCATCCGGCCGACTTGGTGACTTTCTTGCGTGATTTAGAAACTTTTGGATCTAGTGCTGCTACTTTCATTAGAAACCAGTTGGCAACACAGGGCTGGGTTTTGTGGGTGAATACTTTCTCAAATCAAATGACTCGATCGGGCTATACTACGTGTTGAATATGGATCATTATAAACCCTTATAGATCCAGTTTTTAGTAGCTTGTCTGGAGAGAAAATAAGAGTCAAAGATGGACATTCAGAGTACTAAAACTGTGACTTGCAGCAAGATGTATCATATATTTGCAATGTAGTTAATTAAATATATTGTACACAGCTCTTTGCTAATAAGAAAGCAGAGCTTGAAGATTCAGTGAGCTATTTGGGAGACTCTGAACTCAGTGAAACCACATATTTTATTAACTTGGAAGGAGAGCCGAATTTCAAACACCAATCTGGACCCAACTCTTGCTACACCACATTGTTTACTGCAGGATTGGCTTCAGTTCATTTCTAGTTCAACTCCATTATATTGTTTTTATAAATCTGAAATCTAAAAATTGAAAAAAAGTGATCTATATTTTACCACAGAAAAAGTATTTTAGTGTCGTTTTCCTTAGATACACTGAAATGAAAGAGAAAGCATCACGATACTAACCGTGTTTTGTTTTAATGTCAGGACATGGGCGACTCTGTCTACACTCTGGAGATCCCCTTCCATGGAAAGACATTCATTCTGAAGGTACATCAGCATTTTGTGTATCCTTTGTGAAAATGTGTCTTACCAAGTCACATGCTCCATTAGTGATCCAAGTGAATCATATTTAGACCCAGAATACTGTATTTATTCATCATGTTTAGACATGGCATGCCATTATCAACATTGTTTTTCAACCTGTTTAATCCCTTATTTAGTCTCATTGGCATTTCTTGTGTAGGGCTGATATAGTACTGCATTTTTGTAGATGTAGTAGTAGTAGTAGTAGTAGTAGTAGTAGTAGAGTCAGAGTAGTCTGGGCTGTATATCAGTAAACTTGCACAATCCTTTGTTTATAACTCTGCCATAACTGTGTCAAGTACACTTTGCAGCTCATGGGCATATTTGTGTTTGACAACCCCTAGAGGGCATAGTGATGAAATAATCGAGACTACTGATGTTAAAGAGAAGTCCCTGGTGCTTCAGAGACACTGGGAAAAATGTTCCTTTAGTGTGGGTAATTTCCCAGAGAGGAGTTCAGAGTAAGCCTGCTATTTACAACATGCTAATTAGCTGAGGGTCTACTTAAGTGGCTCTGTTTCCCAAGGGTGTACCACTGTAAGTTGTGAAGTTTTTATTGTAACTGATAAACAAGGCCTGGTCACAATCAGCACAGCTTCATATTATTTTACTTTAAGACTCACATCTGCTGTGTTTAAATGACTGAATGTTGAGTCTTGTTGTTTTTTTGGGGGGGGGTTTTCTCTCTCTCTAGAACAGTGTGTTTATTCTCAAAATGTTCCTCGGAGAGATAAACAATGAAGAGCACAAATACACAGACAGTCCTTCTCTCTGGTTAATGTAGCCAACAGCCGCTAGCTAGTTAGCTCAGAAAGGCTAAGGGCTTGTGACTCCCACGATCAGAAAAAGGGACATTACAGAATAAAAGTGTAATTGGGGGGGGAAATCCCAGTTTGAAAAGGGCATTTTAAAACATTTGTGTGTATCATTGTTTTTGTTCAGGCCTTTATGCAGTGTTCTGCTGAGCTTGTGTATCAGGAGGTGATTCTGCAACCGGAGAAAATGGTCCAGTGGAACAGAACTGTGTCTGGGTGCCAGGTGACAACTTTGATTTGTTTTTTACTCCTTGTTCTGATTTCTTTTTTATTTTATTATTTCATTGTTTTGTGCCAAAGTCTAACAGTGCTCTCTGCCTTCTCCTCAGATCCTTCAGAGGGTTGACGACAACACTCTGGTATCATATGATGTCTCATCTGGAGCAGCAGGGGGAGTTGTGTCTGCGAGGTACATCAGCACCGCAGGCTTCAATCTGTGGCTGTTTCTTATCCTTCCTATCTATTCTGTCTTTCTATCTTATTCTTATGCAGACTGCAGGTCTGGAGTAAAGTGAATTGATTGACCGATTGGTTTTTTTCTTCCTTTAGGGACTTTGTTAATGTTCGGCGAGTGGAGCGCAAACGAGACTGCTACCTGTCTGCTGGCATGGCAACTGAACACGAAGCCAGACCTCCAATCGGTCGCTACGTCAGGTCAGACCTTGACCATCGTAGCGATTTGACAAAAGTGAAGATGTGTTAGTTACATTTCTTTAACGTCTCTCTTTTCTCATCTACCTTGTGTTGTCGGCCTCAGGGGAGAGAACGGTCCAGGAGGATTTGTGGTCCTCAAATCCAGCAGTAACCCATCCGTCTGCACCTTCATCTGGGTCCTGAACACAGACTTGAAGGTGAGAAGATGCAGTTAGTCTGCCACTTTCTGTTATTCGAGGCAAGACAAATTCACTTTTGCCTTGAAGATTAGTAAAATTTAATTGTCTGTATTTTGAAAAGGGTTCTTGCTGCAGCACCAAATAGTGACAGGATGCAGAAAAATAGAGTGAGATGAGCGCATAGAGGGGGTTTAAGAAATTACTCAATCAATTTTACAATAATCTAATAACAGAATTATATCAAAGACAAGTAAGGACATTTGAATTATAGTACACACCAAGACAAAAACATGACTGAACAGAATTTTGACCCGACAATAATTTAAGTGTGGCATGTGACGGAAAGTCAATGGACTTAAGTTCTACATAGTCATTCATGTCAACAGTTGCATTTTAGAACCATTTATTTGTCAGAAATTTTGAGCCTCGGACAGAAAGGAAAATCAGTGGATATGAACGCTGATGGAGCCTTGCCGCTAATGTGACTAAAAATGCAACATGCACCTGAAAAATTACAAAAATGCATAAATTTAAATTGAAAACATATTACAGGTGATCAAAAAACTTACTGTGACCAAAGTAAATAATTAACCCTCACATTTTGTCTCTCGTCAGGGCCGACTGCCTCGCTACCTCATCCACCAGAGTCTGGCCGCCACCATGTTTGAGTTCATGACCCATTTACGCCAACGTATCGCTGAGCTGCGGCCCTCTCTCCACTCCCACCACCACACTTAAAAACAGGAGAGACGTCTAACTGTGCTACAGCAGGTGGAGAGGTGTCACTACTGTTTTCTTTAAATGGACCCTAAAAACGGGCGTAGCGGTACCTTCAGCCGACGGGATGTGCAACTGTGCATGACTTCTAATCACAGGAGACATGTGACCACACATTTCAGTCAGAAGGGAGAAGGAGTATCTCAGATTTCAAAGGCAAAACTTCAACGATGTTTTTTTTTTATCGTGATCACATACATATTTTTATGTGGACCTGTAATTGTTTTGCCGTGTCCCTCGCCGTGCAATGAGAACTGTTTCCTGAACCAAGTCATCTTGTGGCTGTGTGGACAATACTGAAACAAGAAAACCTTGGTGAGGATGTCATCGATTCTCACTGTTTGGGTGTCTGTCTCAGTTGTTACAGAAGAACTGCTGCGATGGCATGAAGCAGCTGTCTCCCTGGGCCTTATCTTACTGAACACATTGTTAGCCATTGATTTACTGCTTTTGTTTATCGTTCAGATTATTTTGTGTGTGTTTCAACTGCGCCATCATATTATGTTTCTCTGGTGCACCAGCCCTAAAACAAAGCCACACCTCACTGCCATATTTACAACCAACATTTATTTTGACTTGGCAATGCTATTTCCTCACTCTATTCTCCTTTATGACACTGTGACTGATGGGAAAATAAGTCACCTGCAGTCTCATTACCACTAGAAGGAGACACCACTGACACATAGTGAAAGCCTCCTAGTTGGACATCGTTACCTATCCTAGGATGCGAAAATCAATCAGTTAACACCAAGTATTACTGATGGTTTTCAATACTGCTTTTGTTTTGCATTTAGGGATCAGCCAGGATGCAGATTAGGTGGCTGTTAATCTGTGTTGCAAATTAATTCTCAAACTAATGAAAAAGAATGAAGATGATGGTGTTCATGATTTAGGCAGCTGTGTACTTTGTACTTTGGTGCTGATAACCTTCAGTGGCCTTCTGGTAAATTAGCTGACTCATTATTTGTCATCAAAAGTTATTACTGTACTGATATGATTTACTTTGACTTTAGCTCTGGCCTCCCCTCAGGCCCTGGCATTTGGCACTGAATGAGTTTTGTTTTTTTCTATCATATCTTACATTATGGAGCATGTTGTTGTTTTTAAACAATTAGAAATGCTGCTTCTAGCTTAAGTTTTTTAGCTTTGTTTCAAAGTCTGTACCTCAGAAAATCTGGATTTATCATCACATCCGCCAAGGAGGTCATGTTTTCAGTTCGATTTGTTTGTCAGCAGGATTACACGAGTGCCCATCTAGTTGCATATGAAATGAAAACTGGAAAAACTTGTTCAAACTACTATGGAGTTGAACTAAAGAGAGTGAGTTCCTCTTCCTCATGCTTTTCAATCTTGAGAAAAAACTGTTGAGCTGTTCACACATTGAAGGAGCATATTTATGGGTGTAATTGTGAGGCCTCAAGGCCACATCATGGCCTTGAGGCGTTTTACTTTGTAAGCCCAGGTATTTGTGAATGCTGTGATCACAGTCTGATTATTATTCTTTCTTACGAAGTCCAAAACAAGTGGCTATTGAGATTATCTGGAACTCGTGTGAGGATGATTTTAGCAACATACTGTACTGAGAGAATGTCAAATGAAAGAAATTAATGTTATCAACAATTTGGTGCCTTTATCACAGTAAAATTACATGTCAGCCATTTATTTTGTTTTGCATTTATTTGATCCTGTTAAATCAATGCTAAATACATTCACATTATACTGAATGCATATGAAGCCTGCTTAGAGTATTGGTTTTCTTTGATAATGGTTTTTTTTAATACTTTGAATGTGTCTATGGATCATTCATCACACGTTAATTTAAAGCCATCACAGGAATACTGACCAACAGTTTTTAAGTCTTAACCAGTGTCTTATGTCGAATAAAATATATGAACTTGTAACGGTGTTCCAGCTTGCAAACCTCACTAAACTTGCAGACAAGCTAAGGTTGTAAATATACACCTCTTGCTTTATCTATATATATATATATATATATATATATATATATATATATATATATATATATATATATATATATATATATATATATACAGCAGGTAAAATAAGTATTGAACACGTCACCATTTTTCTCAGTAAATATATTTCTAAAGGTGCTATTGACATGACATTTTCACCAGATGTCGGTAACAACCCAAGTAATCCATACATACAAAGAAAACCAAACAAATAAGTTCAGAAATTAAGTTATGTGTAATAAAATGGAATGACACAGGGAAAAAGTATTGAACACGTGAAGAAAGGGAGGTGCAAAAGACACCAGCTGAAATCTATCAGTAATTAGAAAGCAATCCTGCCCCTTGTCAGTGCAAATTAATATCAGCTGGTTCAGTCCCAACTGATGGCCTGTAAAAAGGTGTCTCATTACAGCCAAAATCAGACCTGAGCAATGCATGCGACTAGTTTCTCCATACAGGAGGCGTCTTGAAGCTGTCATTACCAAGTATTTAAGTATTAAAAGTAAATTTAGTATTAAATAAGTATTAAATATTAAATACATTTCAGTAAGCATGTTCAATACTTTTTCCCTGTGTCATTCCATTTTATTAAACATAACTTAATTTCTGAACTTATTTGTTTGGTTTTCTTTGTATGTATGGATTATTTTGGTTGTTACCGACATCTGGTGAAAATTTCATGTCAGTAGCACCTTTAGAAATATATTTACTGAGAGAAATCGTGACGTGTCCAATATTTATTTTACCCGCTGTATATAATAAAACCAAATTTATTAGTTGATTATTTTTGTATTTATAATCTGAATCTCCAAGGTAAGCTTTCAGATAAATACAGTGGATTTGGTACAACATTTACCTCTGAGATGTAGTGGAGTAGATAGTAGCATAAAAAGGAAATACAAGTTACTTACGTACAGTACTTGAGTACATGTACTTAGTTACATTCCATGCTACATGGTTGAAATACATATGATTCCTGTGTTTTTTCCTTGTGAATTGTTCTGTTTCTACTCAATACTACTAATTACTAACAACAGCAAACATCATAATTGATAAACATTTACATTTCTCAATGATTAACACGCTTAATCTTTGAATGATAAAAGGTGCCCCCCCACCACCACAAATAAAAATTTAAACCAGTGATAATTTTGTCATTCACATAATACCCTGTGATTTGAGCATATGGCACACGCTTACTATTACAAAAAGTCCACAATTTTCACAATGCATACTTAGGATTTTTCACCGACAACATTCGATAATCCATGGACATGAAGCCATTGGAAATCTTCAGAAATTCCAAACAATCTATTTAACGTTTCTAATTTCATGAAGTTTGAATAGATTTATGGTTAAATAACCTCACCTCATTCACGATATACACAGGGATTGAAATAGTCTTTAAAACAATGCAGCCATGGTAGATTGGATACAGAGTGTGTAATCAGTCCTACTGTTGAAGAGGACATGTGTTGTCCTCAGGCAAAACACAATGCTAAGGACAAGACATGGAGCGGCTCACATGATTATGTTGTGACTATCTTCTGAGGCTGTGGGTCTGTAAATATGTGTGTTTTTTTTAATCGATCCAGCGAACGTCTCACTGGTCTCATTGTTCTCCATGTAAGGCTGAAGAGAAGCACCAGTCCTTGGGCTGCCATCTGCCTGAGCGTCTCTTCCCGGACTCTGGCTAATGATCTGAAGGACAAACCTCTACTGGAAGTGGAGCTGCGGCTGGGCCCTGAAATTGGGAAGATGAAAATTAGGTAGAGTTTGGGGATCAGTGACCTTTGTTTTTGTAACTTTTTAGACTTGTTGCTTTACCAAACTTTCTTCCTCGGAGTGTCAAACCAGATAAATAAGATTCATTTTAGTGGACCACTTTTTGTGAAGCTGCCTTGTCTTACATTGCCAAATCTTTTTTTGAAAAATAGGTTCTGAAAAAGGTCCCCTTCTCTAAGGAATCTCTTCAGAGCATCAACAGGGACAGAAGTGTTTTGGAGTTTATGCGTATCAGACTCACCACTGGAATCAGCTTCACTATCGCTTGAAGAACCAAGGACGTTCTTCAGCCATTCAAAGAACTGAAACCAAGTTTACGCCTGGATTATTAACCATTGTGAACAACTTCTACCCAGTGACTCTAGATGGGTTTAGTCTTTAGGAAACTCTGCTGCTGCTGCTGCCCCGCGGACAACGACGATGATGATGAAAAGCAGCCTTTAGTACCGTAAGAAGACATTAGACAGGACGGAATCAGAGAAGTCCTTCACCACATATCACTTTAATACACAAGTATTGTTATCATACACATATCACTTACCCTTCTCACCTGTGGTATATAGAAGATAATCCCCCGAAAAATGTATTTTATACTTTCAATAATTGATTGTCAAGTGTGTCAAAACAGATTATGTATGTGTGAAAGTGTAGTAACTGTGCTTGTGTGTCGGCTGACCACACAGCCAGGATCCGTTGGAGTATTTTAACCGGGAAGTCCAGAAGCGTCGTGATGAGGAGACCAACCTGTGGAGTGAGCCAGGCGACCCCAGCCACTCGGAGAGAGATGACGACCGGGTCCTTTACGGCCTGCTGCAGGCCAGGACCAAGACCCGCATGGGATCTACGGTATGTGAGGGATGATGTAAACAGAGTAGCTAGAGTCTGAGGCTTATTCTAATCATGTTAAGCTTAAGATGAAAAAGAAACCATTAACAAATTGCACCATAGTGAAAAAGAACTCTAGGTGACTCTAACTGGTGCAAAGCGGGTCTAAAATCGATTTACATAGTGTGCAAAAGACAGAAAACATCATTGTTAAGTCATATAAAGCTGTGAACAGTTATTCAAACCGGCCTTTGGGCAGTAGGACAATGTTGAGCCTGTCCTATTAGAGAAAGTACACAAAGGTGAAAGAACTTGTTTTTTTAAAGCTTTGACCTTTTCTTGTTTAGGGCTATCGCAGACTAAGTGTTGACATTGAGGCCATGAGAGATACACGTCGGGAAGTCAGAGAGAAATGGAAGCAAATCCTGGAGAACTTGGGTAACGCTGGACTGAGGAGGACTGGGACAGATATTCGCTTCTTCATACAGAGTAACCAGAAATGGCTTCTCTTTCTTTTCCAGGTTTCATGGCTGAGGCGGACTCACTGCTGACAGTGTCTGCTGGAGCCTCACATGACCGCATGCGTAATGCCCCAGCAGCACGTGACCTGCTTCATACACTCCACACTGAGACGTCCCTCTTTTCCAACAAAGAGCCACCACCAGAAAGATATCTACTAATCCTGGTGAACTTTGAACTCATACTCACTGTGACCTGGAGCATAGGGTTAAAAAAAAAAAAAAAAAAAAAAAAAAAAGCACTGTTGGGTGGTGTGAGACATATCAATCATCCTAACCATGACCTAAATAAATGTGTAGGAGTGTTTAGCTGCGCTTCAGGCCACATGAGGAGTCCTTTCCTTTACCTTTCCTGCATCAGTTTTGTCAAGTAGGTCTATATGCAACTAACTTAAGTATCCCAAACTCAATTGAGCCTTGTATCTCCAAAGCTAGGGGCATTATCTTATCTTATTTGCCTTAAATTTAGTTTCTTCTGATTATCTTTGTGCAGTTACAACTATGATTTTTAATTGGTCCAAAAAAAATAAAAATGAATCAAGATTCTACCAGTGGTTCAGATCACAGCCACTGGAGGACATAGGTTGATATACTCAAGTCCTGTGGTAAAGTAGAGGACGCAGACTCTTTAACACCCATATTGTGTCGGTAACATTCAGTGTCACTGCCTTAACCACTTTTTCCTCTCCCTCCTCATAGGATCGCCTCGTGTATCTAGATATAGCTGAAGATTTTTTGGCGAAGGCAAAGCGCTTCTATCCTCCAAGGGATGATTCTGACGAGGAGGTGCCGGGCCTTGCCATAAACCTGCCGCTGCTGATGGCGAGGGTTGAGGCCATGAACGGAAGAGCCACTGAAGAAGATGAGAGCGAGAGAGACGATTGAAACTTGAGTGACAGATCTTAAGACCTACTGGCTGCAATAATAACAGACACAAGGCAGGGGGCAGTAGTTATCAACCCTGGAGACCTGGATGACAGAAATGCATAGCTCTAACTTTCCAGTGTCAATTTCTGCTTCTTGGAAGTTTTAGGCTGAACAGTTTCTCCTTTCTTCGCCAACAACCAAGCTTGAGTCCTATTCTGTTTTCTCAGGTCAAAATCTAGAAGGGCTATGCAGATTTTCTGGTAAATACTACTGTGGCGTCTTTTTTTCTGTCTACCATAGAGTTTTATTAAGTTCTTAGCCTGTTCATTGTTCAGCTGTTGTGAACCTTCAGGGTAGCGATGTTCCATTAAGCAGAGCCTCTTTATGTTTTGTCCTATGATTATAATTACTCATATATTCCAATCACATGATCAGTAACAACACTTAATAAACAGTCCAGTATGTCAGATTTTTCCTCACAAGAATGTGTGTTTCTATAATTGATACTTTTAACTTGTTAAAGTCTGCATTTGGCTTTAAACATTTTGGAAAATAGTAGATGGAATTGCAATGTAGTTAGTAAAGTATGCTGAACGTTTAAGATTGTTGGTGTATGTGACTGAGTGACTTTTAGGTAAAGCATGAGGGTGTTTTTTCCGCTCTATTGCCGAAAATGTGAAAGATTTCTAAGCTCATGTGGAAGTTTGTGTGTATTTGTTCTGGTGTCCAGTTTATGATGAAATAAACTTGTCACATGAGTGTCACATGTTGATATGATGGATTTCCTGGGGGCAGCTCATGTGAATTGATACGAGCTTCCATAAGAAGAGTTTGCATAACTATCTGAAATCCAAGCAGTGATTCCATGGAGACTGTGGCACAAGAGCAACATTCTTTTGCAGTGGAAACTAGGGCCCTCTTCAGTCTGATCCTATGTGTCCTCACTTGGCCCATCGTCAGTGTAACCATGGCTTTTAGTCTGATCCTGGCCTGGTGCTGCCTGTACGGCATCTGACCATCCCGCTGGGACCAAACCGGGTTGCAAGTCAAAAATGATGTTGTTGTTGTTGCTGTGGTTATGTAAGAGAGACACTGCTGAGAGCAGCCTGCTGGCACACTGGCTATCTAACACACACACATACACACACACACTGAAATAGCTGGTAACACTCGACTCTGGGGTGCCAGTATAAAGCACAAGAGTCAAGTTGAAGATTGTGTGCAGGAATCAATAGAAAGTTCACTTTCGCCTCAAGTTCTTGTAACTGCTAATCTATGTAGGACACTTTATCCTCTCAAATGTATTCTGTTGTCACAAAATCAATGTGCCTTGCTCAAACTTGCACTTTCACAACATTTTGCCTTATTTACCACCTCCTGACAGGGACAGGCTTCTTCGCCCTCCTCCTCCTCCTCCTCCTCCTCCTCCTCCTCCTCCTCCTCCTCATCCTCCTCCTCCCTTTCTCTCCCACTCCACATCTCTGTCTCGGGGAAGGTTCATTTAAATGTCACTTCCCAGCAGCTGTGGCAATACTGTTATGCAATACAAAGTTCTTCCCGGACCTTCGTGGCCTGGTGCGGTTGGAGGGAGGGATGAGGAAGAAGGGGGTGAGGGGGTTTCACCTTTACAGATCCTCCACACCCCTGGCTTCATTAGCATAGCATGACTCACCCAAAAACAGCAAGTAGGTGACAGCCATCTGCTGTCCTCTTGCAGTTTTAGTAGGGTGAATACTACCATTATAACAAAAACTCTGTAACATCTATTCAAGTTTACAATCTTAACACTGCAGGACTTGTGCAGTGACTTACCAGGTTTCTTAAATAGCATTTCACGTATGCCATGGTGTCATAACATGACTAAAGGCATGACCACAAGGATGCCTACGGTGCTCTTGCGCTCTTTCCCATCTCAGACACTGAGCAATAATTTTGATATGCAATGTCACCCTTCTGAAAGGGTACAGAGAGGAGACTGAAACATTGCCACACTTGTCAGGGAGAGGGGAAATTAAATTGAATTGATACATGAGAAATATATAGGGCACAAATTGTCAGTGAAAATGAATGGCATTAATTTAGGCTTGATGTTTTGATTTATTGTCAAGATTTGGCACAGATATAGCTAATTGAATGCCTTTTTTCACAACTAAATGTAAAAGACTCTTTGATTGATCTTTTCATCAGGATTATTATACGTTATGTTGTTGTGTGTGTGTTATCTGATCTCGGTTATCTGATGATATCAGTACCCAATATGGATGAATGAGTCAGAGTCAGGGACCAGTAGTAACATCACACCAGCAGCCGACTGTCAGAGATGTGTGTGTGTGTGTGTGTGTGTGTGTGTGTGTGTGTGTGTGTGTGTGTGTGTGTGTGTGTGTGTGTGTGTGTGTGTGTGTGTGTGTGTGTGTGTGTGTGTGTGTGTGTGTGTGTGTGTGTGTGTGTGTGTGTGTGTGTGTGTTTAAAAGTCTGTAACCTGAGTTGATTATGGCTTGCATGCCGCTCTGTCACTGAGGTAATGAATCACTGGGGATGGAGCTCTCACTGCTACTGTGAGGCAGCGCACTGCAATGGCATTTAATGAGGAGGTTTGATGTTGTCACCAGGCACAGCTGTTGAGAAACTCCCTGTGAGCTGCATTATAATTTGAAAGTCAGCAAGCTGTGACTCCATAAAGTTATCTAGCCTTTCACCTTTTATCTCCAAGGGACAGACGTGTTGTTTCTGATGCACACATATTTAACCTACTGCCTGAAATATCCTTTGTGTATGGAAAACAGCTGCATAATTGTCATCTTTCCACATTAACACGGCAACACTTGCTGCCTCGTGTACATCAAGATCAAACCCCTATTAAGAGTCCTCTCCGGAGACTAAACCTGTTGTGTCTGTCTGTCAACATGTTTATATAATCGCGATCCCTGCTGAAGTGGAAAGTGTTGGTCTGGGTGATTACAAAGGAGACCAGTCATGCCATTTGAGAATCAGGGGATCTTCACCCGCTAACCCCTCCTCAGAAATTGGGCTTCCAGCTCTCAGAGAATGAGACACGGAGCTCTTGGTGTCGGATGTCAGGGCACACTGATTGTAGAGTGACTACATGAATCAGGAATAGCAACAGAACATCTATAAAAGGACAGACCCGAGCCCAGACAGAGACAGCACAAAGAGACAGACAGAGAGAGAGAGACAGTGGGAGCCAGGAGATACAGCCAGCTGAAGCATCCTTTGAACAAACAGCCTCACCAGAGACACAAAACCACACCTTAATACTGACCAACAAGTTCGACTGAAGGCAATACATCCGAGACAGATCTTCCCACAGCAGAGATGATGTCAGTGTGTACCGTCCTGGATAAGTGTAACGGTGTGGTGGTGGGAGCTGAGCTGACCTGCAGCGTAAAGGAAGAAAACAAGGCTCACAGGGAGAGCTACAGCGCTGACTGGCATAGTGTCAGTCTCAAGACTCAACCTCAGGACAGGTGAGAGCTCACAGACCAAATCTGCAGGTCCCCTAACTGTAGTATCTGTCACCACTGAACGAGTGGGAAAAAATCTATTTCTACTAATTACGTCCTGGCTGTGCTTTAAAATCTTCCTTACCATCATCAAAATGAATCTACTTGGCAATTCTTGGTAAACTGTTCTCATATTAGAAGGCAGTTACAGTCTAATTAAGAGGGTAAATCACAGTGAGTGCTCCCAGAGTTTCTAACAGCTTTTCTCTGATGCCTGCAGGCAGACAATGAACATGAATGACGACTCTCGTAGGGAGACACTGTCCCGACAGTGGCAGGCCCGTTCGCTGAAACAGACCTGCCCCTCTGGGGTCTTCAGAGTGGGCACAGTGGAAAGAGGGGTGAGGGAGCACCAGCTGCTGCCAAAGAGAAAAACCCTCCCCTTGCCTATCTTCACCCCCGCAGAGCTGGGCATCAGGCTCGGACGTGGAGCCCCACACACCGAGGAAGACCTGCTGCCCTTCGCCACCCCAGACGGAGCCTGTCCCAACAAGAAGACCGTGGACGAGATCACAAGAGACCTCCCCCCAGTCAAGCCAACACTCATGGAGTTCGTCAAAGCGCCTAGAGTCCTTGGGCGCTCCATGTCTCAAGAGGCCCAGAGAGGGTGAAAAACAAAAAGAGAAAGAGGGGATGTTAGGGAGAGACAAGTTGGGTGACAGTTGGGAAAGATTAGTCATGGAGCTATGTGTGTCAGGAAAGAGCATGACAAGATAAATATAGATTAATCTCTAGTGACATTCATCAAAAACCTTAAATACTGTAGATCTCTAGCACTATCTGTGTATCTTGGCATAAACACCACCAGTCATTGTTGGCATTTGGTGGTCATTGGTGTTACAAAAGGTTATGTGAAGGCATTTGCATTGTGATGGAGAGGAGGGGTGTGTGTTCTCAGCTGTGCCATGGGCTGATCTCTGCCTGTGCTGGCCAGCTGGTCTCACCAAATTACTGATTTCTGGGTGGAATAACAACAATTCCTTAACCATGCTTCATACAATTTATTTTGCCTTTATTTTGTACGTTATCAGATTAAATTAATATACCTGTAGTATGTGGTGAAGGGATGGAATGACGGAGAAAGTGACAGATGGAAAATGACGTGCAAAAGAAAAGAGGGAGAGTTTCTGATCTCTGTGAAGAGTACAGAATGCTCTGATCAGACACAGCGGTTGTACATAATGTGTGTGCGTGTGTTTGTGTGTGTGTGTGTGTGTGTGTGTGTGTGTGTGCGCGTGTGCGCGCGTGTGTTCTGGCTGACACCTTTAATCAAGAGGACTGAAACTAATAATGTTATGTATTAAGTGATCTGCCTTGTTAGTTGAGTGCAGCTCATATATGTATCATATATGCTGTATATCTGATAGAAGAACAGTCACTATATTAGCTGAGAATAGTGTTGTGAATGATTATGAAATGTGTGCAATCATGTTGAAATATTTTCCCAAGATATTTGTATTTTATAATAAAAGCAGAGCTACCCTTCACTCTTCTGTCACTGTTTTCTTTTGGATAAAGCATGAACATATTCTCTTTACATTTAATGGTGAAAGGAAATGGTGTTGTGGCACAGTAAGGGTTTGGTGAATGCTGGAAAAGTGAAGATAAAATATTAACCTGAGTGACAAGGAATAAAAGCTTATTGTAAATTGGTTTGAAAGTATTGCAGATTTAGGCAGGTTCATCACTGTGTGATAGATTATGCTTTATTGATTCCTGGGTATATTGGGTTCTGCACAGGAGAAAATGGGATTTAACATATTTTTACATATACATATTCTTACAGCAAAAATGATTTTAACCAGACAATATCATGATGTGAAAATGAAGTAAAATATAAATGATTAAAGTATATGTGAATAACAGCAGCAGTAAAACATAAGAAATGCATTTCAGGAGGCACCATGATGCCAGACAGGCTGGAATAAATAGCTGGCTGACTGCCACCCATAGTTTGAATAGATATACAGAGTGTCCTCAGACCTCTGAACATCCCCACTACAGCACTTTACATCCCTCATTTATCTCTCATGTTCCACCACCTGTGTTTGTTTCCAACACAGAGCGCACTGTTACCCTGTCGGTGTACAGAGCTTTACTGGATGCAGTGCACCACTTCTTTACACTCTAAATCTATATGCTCAATCTATTTGATCAATTATTACGTCTGCCATTTGCGGCCCATCTTTAATCTCATTCCTCTTCTAATTTGTCTCTTTAACTCCTCTTGGTGTACTCTCTCTGTGTCTCTCTCGGTATCTCTCTCATGCCACTCTCACTTGTGTCTCCATGATAGACAACGTGTGCTGGTTTGATATTAATAGCTGGGTAAACATTGGCATTACCCTGGAGACAGTGGAAAGGCAGCCGTATGGCACGTACTTCCCATTTGAGCTCTTAATCCGAGTGTTCTATCAGAGATTTGTGTGTGCTTCACCCTTCACACCCTATCTTTATAATTATACCTTCCCACACTGCTGCTGAAATCCTGTGCACCCCACTCTGCTCTGTCACAGTACAATACAGTTTTCAAACTCCAAATGAACCTCCGAAACCTGAAACTATTTTCAGTGGGTGCCAGGAAATTCGGGAACTGAGATGTCGTGTGTTGTCACAGACAAATCTCGGAAATTGACACTAAATTCTTTCCTAGGCCTCAAATGCCAGAACTATATGGTGCTGGCTGTATTATCCCTTTCGGCAAATCTGCTACTGAAAGCTATTTAATACAACCCTTAAGAATTTGCTCACAGTGTACATGGTCTTGACAGCTTTAGTCAGATCGAACCAGTTAATAAAACATGTGAACACCTTTCTTATTTAAAGATGTTGAAAATATTCAGTTTAATGCTTGAATTACACTACTATAAATCTCAATTTATTGATTATGCACACTCCCAATTTTGTTGCTTTGTTTGTTGTCACTTGCAGAGATTGAGTAGTGTGCCCTCTTATCCTCCCAGCTTCTCATTACAGTGTATTTTAAAGACAAGGTCACACGGTGAGGCACAGCAATAGATCATATGTGTTGTCACCCTCTTGCTATGTCATTCAGTGGTATGTAAAGGAGTACATCAGTACTATAGAATGCAGAGTCCCTGTGAATGCTTATCAATACAGAAATAAATCTCGCTTGTGATCTCTTTGTCATCTCACTTAAATCTGCTGCTGCTCCCTACTGGATAATTTGGGTAATACATGTTGAAAAAAGTAAATGCAAAAATTGCATTAACAAAGCACAATAATATATTGATTTGGCTGTTTTATCTTTTGTAAATGAACATAAAATAATTAAATAGTAACAAATAAGAACAAACATTGAATTATGTTTTTTTAACCTATAGTTCCCATACAAAATAAATATATTTGGTGGGTGAACTGATTATCCTTCTTTCTTTTTCACACTTCTACATCAGCAGCACTGTTGTTCTCTATTTCAAAAATAGATAAAATATCACTCAAATCGAAAGCATCTGATTAACTCATATCTCCAGCCATTCACAATCAACGACACTACAGTCACTAGCAGCATCCCCAATCAGTACACTTCTAATCACGATTACTGTAATGCCTGTTGTTGTCACCTCTCTTGTCACCCAGCTGTGAAGGGCCCCATGACATCACAGGAGCAGCCTGTGTTAATTGGCTATTGGCTGGGTGTTGCTGTGTGGTTGGTTTTACCTGCTGCAGGCGTGACGCCAACTTTTACCCTAGTAGCACTGCTGGGTGAGGGTAACACATAAAAAGAAAAATAGTAATGAGCGTGTCACATCTCCTAAGTGTGTATACATGGACAAGGAGCAAAGGCCCAATGACAAATGATACAATTATATACATATATCTAAAACACAGTCTTTTGTCTTCTTTATCACAGATTTAATAAATGTGCCGCAGATGCTACTCCTATACCTACCGTGAGATTTTTTAAGTATGAGTCTTATTCTGGAGGGTAATAACTTGAGCTAAGAGAGAATATAAAGGATTTATCTTTATTTAATTCTCATTAAGTGAGAGAAACAAACTGCTTAGTTGTGATTTTTAAGGATCTATGCACAAATCTACTTTTCTGATAGTTACTAAAAAGCCCAGTAGACATAAGACATTCCGTCACTTGCTCCCCTGAACAGCCTGTCTCAGAAAAATATGTTTCTGACAATTAATGTGTTGCTATGTGTTACATGGGTTGAAACCTCAACTTAAGAATTGACAAGGCTAATAGACCATCTCTAAAAGTGGACCTTCTAACAATAGCCACAGAAGCTCATGTGATTTAAAATGCATAAATGTCCTTAAAATAGATTTTTATCAAGTTTTGCTTAATCTTTGCAATGTGTTTAAATAATACAATCTACAGCATACCACCAATTCACTTGAAATAAGATCCTGCCACACCTGCAGTAATTAACACCCATGTGTCTTCAAATTTCTATTTTAGGAATGATTTTCATGGACTAATACACAGATTGGATCTGCCTGACAGTGGAGCCTCTGAAGAGAAAACATTTATCCTCCCTTTGAAATCGAAACGCTGTTTGTCAAAAATAAACTTTGGTACCTGCTAAATTGCCCCTCAGAAGGTGATAACTTGATACAAACTAATAATAAATTTGATTTGATACAAGCTTATCAGATAAGTTTCCTATTATTATTCTTTGTTTCAGAATGATACATTTGCATTTGACTTTTGACATCATCTAACAGTTAATTATCTGCACGACCAGTAGACTAAAGGTGAAATGTCACTTGGTGCAAGTGGAAAAATCGTAAAATGTTGCTTTGCACCAGAGTCCATTCTCCAACTATGGTGAAATAAACTGCGCATGTCGCGAATGGCACAAATGTGATGCCATGTGGAACTGATTGCCCGTGCCTCTGTTAAAAAAGTTCAGTACCGTTTGTTTATCAGTGGATGGTACCAAGGACTCAAGCATCTTTCTGAGAGGATTACCAAACATGGATTTAACGTGGAGTGCTATACGGGAAAAGTTGCCTAACTGCTTCAGTACCGTTTGTTTATCAGTGGATGGTACCAAGGACTCAAGCATCTTTCTGAGAGGATTACCAAACATAACAGCAGCAAGACAACGCAGTAAAATTGTATCTATAACAGCAGGTTGTGGCGAACAGGTATGTACCTTTCGGATTATCATTTGTTTTAAACTGGTGGAAAACGTGGAATAGATCATTCATTTATGTCAAATCGAAAGGTTGTTTATCTTTCTGGTTTGTCTAAAGTAGTTGGGGCCCAACCATTTCGTCCACCTTGAACACCTATGACCACCAGTACTGAGTTGTCATATGAAATGTAATGGACATGCAGGAGTCCTGATCACCTGTCTCCGTGTGGAGGAGGAGAGCTGGGTCTGGGGGGGGGTCTTGGTAGACCAGTGTGGCCTGAGGCAGCAGCCATGCAGGGTAGGACAGGTGAGGGCCAGGCTGCTAATAGTGGTGGTACAACTCTGGGTTAGCCTCATTCTCTTGAATTATGACCAGATCTCTGGGAGCCTGATACAGTGAAGGAGAACAGGCCAAGGACTGACAACAAGGTGAATTATTTACTCACGAAATAAGAAAAATCTTAGATTACACTGTTTTACCCAACAAAGAGACTCATTCCACGATTATGTCCATAGTTTTCCAGTTCCATTCAACAAATAGGAGTTACGTACTTGTCTATTTTGTTTTAACACCCAACAGCCCGAAAAGTCCATGCAACTCAAAGTTGTTGTCTTGAATCATGAGACCATTCACATACACACTTGACACTGTTTTTACGTGTGGATTGTAAAAATGTTATTTTGTGGGTGATAAACTCCAACTCGCTGAACAAATTCAGTTTCTGCGTATTTCTTTTCCATTTTAAAAGTCAAAACACATTTGAATAAAATTGGACTCAATTGATTGACTGAACTGACCCTGATCCTAGTCTGGGAATCACCGCAGGGCACGACGGAGGAATGGAGTATCCGAACGAGCTGAAAGCCGACATGGTCACGTTATTCATGATGACCTGGTGCATCTGGGCATTCTGGATCATCATCAGCTCAACAAGGTCTGCATATTGAGAAAATCACACACACACAGAGCTCAATCAGCTCTATCTGACTGTCCTCTGATTGTCTTCGCTATTTTATCAGCCTGCTATTCTGTCCTCTTCCCTGGGGCGACGAGGGGATTAATCCACATTGTGTCAAACCGAGGTGGTGAATGCAATTTGTTCGGCAATGACTCACCTTGCACAATCTTTTCACTCCTTCAAAGCAATTTGAATAGACGTTCTGACCCAAGATTTAGGAAAATATATTCAAGTTAGTGTAAATCCACAGTCATTTAAAAACTTTATTTTTTTTAGAAATGTGTTTATATACGTTTCAAGAGATATTTGTCACCCTGATAAATTAGAAATGCTTTCCAGGCAATTTAAATTATATCTCATAGCTCAGTGATGCAACACTCAGTAACTCAGTAAACTTTGTGATATTGAAGGAGTTATGTCAATATCATAAATAATACATAAGTAATGTCCGCTAATGTTAGTCTGGGGACTATTCATGCAACAAACATGTGACTTGACGTGATGGCTGGAAGAATCCTGTCCCTTATCTTTCTCATGGACAACATTTCCTATAACATCCATTTAGAGCATCCTCTCTAGTGGAATTGTCAGTAATGTCACCCTCCATTGTTCGTCCACATATTCTAAAATTGAAAGTTATTTGTGGTGTAAAATGTAATGTTCTGTCCATGTTCAGAGTGACCGCTCCTTTTTATAAATCCAGAAGCGTGGGTTTTAATTAGCTGTTAACAAGCGCAGTCAATAGGTGTTAAAGGTATAATCAACATTTTTACTTTTGCTCTGGTTTATGCTTTAAGATGCTTGTTTAAGAAAGGAGATGCACTTATGACTTCTGGTGACTAGTGGTTCTCTTGAATACCTATGTTGAATACACTTCCTGTAAGTCGCTTTGGATAAAAGCGTCTGCTAAATGACTGTAATGTAATGTAATGTAACATGATTATATCAGCCATCAAGTGTGGTTGTAACAAATAATTATAATTAATTATACATAAAAAATGTCCAAGCATTTGCACCAACATGAAAGCAAGTTGCTTTGTGCTACTAACATTAGGTCTCTTTGCCAAACAACAGTTTGGCTTTAAATTTATTCTGTTTAAAGTTAAAGCATAAGATTTGTATAATAACCTGAGTAAACTCAAAGTGACACAGTAGCTGGGTTCAGGCAGCCATTATAACTGTTAAAGCCCCAAATTCATATGCACAGTAACAATTCTTTCACAGTTTTGGAACACATAATATTTCCTGCTGGAAGAGTTTTAACCTTTGAATCTCTGAACTCAATGTTACTGACTTACAAAACTTTATTTGAAATAATTAAATTAACCTTTTAGAAGTTGTAAACCGGGCTCTAAAACCTGCTGCAGCACTAGATTATGAATTTAACACACACTCTCACCCGCAAACTCCTGCACACACATTCTATGCAAAAGTCCAAGCTTGAGAGTAGACCATAAATAATATATCCGAGTGCTTACTAGCGAGCTGCTAATGTGACAGACAGGCAAGAACAGCCCCGAGTGTGAAATCCTGAGATTTAGTTTGTGTGTGGGGTGACAGTCTGCCGTACCCTCCTTGACATGACCACCAGGCCTAATGGAAGGAGCAGAGGCAGGCGGCATCATGGTCGCTGGGAGCTGCTGCAGAACAGTGGTGGGCTGCTGAGGAGCCTGGGGAGGAGTGATAGGGCTGTAATGAGGCTCTCTGCCTGGAGGCACGTTGGCTGAGAATAAACTCTATTTATACAAGAGGCGAAGCTCGACTCCATGGGAAGGGGGAAAAAATCGAGAGGATCATCTTCCCATATGGAAACAATATTAAAAACATTACTTCTTGTAAAACTAGAAATGATTGTATTATGACGTAAGACTCAGTTCTAGTTCTTTTGTTTTGTTTGAGCTACACAAAGAGCAGCAGGTTAGTTGTTGCTGAGATAAAGAGCTCTAGCTGACGGCCCAATAACCACAGAATAGAACAAGTTAAAATAAAGCACGCTTGAAAGAAATATCCGAAAAGCATGTGAATAATACGGCTCAAAGTGTGGATAAAAATCTTCTGTCCACGCCATATGTGAGAGCTTCAGCTGATTATTATTTACAAAATCCTCGGTATGCAATTGTAACCTGCTAAGATGCAGAGAAACCCAGTAGCAGGTTGCCATGGTGCCAAAACACAAGCAACGGTCTGCACACGTATTCAAACACACTCACCCACACGACACATACACACGCACTACCCCCATCTGTGATCACTACATTGACCTACAATATGCAGGACATGCTGTTTGTGTAATTAATCTCACTTGAGAAGCCAAAAGCAGAGCAGCTGGTAACTCAAACATCTACAACAATATAAATGCATTCTCTAAAAAAGAATCCGCCCACACTGGACTTTTTTATAGTTCTCTGTTTTTCCAACAGTGAATCACAGTGGATGTAATTAGTTTTTATTGCACTGATCAAATGAGAAAAAACGTCTCTTAATTGTCAAAGTAAAAATATCTGCAACTATAAATGAAAACTTTGCTCGGTGTTCTAGATACTAATAGTCTGAGTGACTTTACTTACTCAAATAAATGAGTAAAAACGTAATCAACAACCAAGTGGAAAGTAATTATGATGCTAATTGGCCCTAGACATTTTGTCATTTTTGGTAATGATTTTAATCTGCGTGCTCAGTATAGTATTGTATTTTCCAGCACTGAAATGTTGTGTGCAAATGGGGCACACAACATGTTTAATTTGTGCTTTTTTATTTAGTTTAAACTTTAAACTTAAATAAAGGAGATATATTCTATCCTTCTCAGTATGTGAACACAGAGATGGTACTGCTTACATTATGGCATGTGGCTCAGTTACAAAATAAAATATGAATATGCTGCCTAATGGCTACAATATAACAACAGGCGATAACATAGACCTCAACCTTAATCACTAACTTATATATTAAACAGATATGTTTAGACACTTCCTTTTACCCCCATATTTACTATTTAGCATTCATAGCAGCATAACAACAGTTAATACAAGATTAATACAGCGATAGGCCCTAAAATCAAATTTGCTCAAATGTAGGACTATCAAAAAAAAAGATTGAATAAACAGACGTTAGCCTATGCCCACTTATAAAAAGAAAGATCTGGCTTTGTTGAGACTGTCCATTTATCAACTCCCTCCACTGCATTGCATTGCCTGGCACATCGCTGAAACGCACACACACACACAACAAACGGCGCTCTCCGTCTAAGAATAACTCCACATAATTACTAATATGAGCTTAGTTTTCCCTACTTAATTCTGGGATTTTTGGGGTAATGCATAGCCTGTATTAAGAGAAGAAAAAACAACACAAAATGGATGCATTCGAATACTGATTGAGACGTTGATTACCATGGCAACGGTGGAAGCTTAGTAACATTCAGGTCAGCCTTACATGAATAACTCTTCTAAAGATCATTAAACAAAAGTAAATATCTAACTCTAAGTGGAAAATACATGACTGAGCTAGTTAACCTTTTAACATGGGACTCCAGATTGAGGCTGGGATAGCAACTGCCCCTACAGAATAATGCCGGAATGTAAGCTGAACAATATTGCTGCATGTTTAAAGCCACCCTCCACATTTGTAATATTGGATAAACTGTCTAGCTTTAACTAACTTTGAGGCGTTTCTCAACTCAGTTGCCAGTAGTGGAAAATAACAGTACATTTACTCAAGTATTGCACCTAAATACAAATTAGTGGTGCTTGGACTTTACTTAAATATTTTGATCTTCTGCCACTTTATACTTTAACTCCACTACATCTAAGAGGGAAATATTTCACTTTTTACGTCACTAAATTTATCTGACAGCATTAGTTACTGGTTACTTTGCAAATTCATATTAACAATGCAAAATATAACCAATAAATAAATTATGATATTATTTAATTGAGGAGTTATTAGTCCTGAGGAGGAAATTCACAAACTACCCAGCAGTATGTAAATTTATATTCATTAATTAAAATTAGCTCCACTTTAACCAGCTGCAACATTTAAGTGATGAACACATTATTGTATTAATGATTATAATCCCATGATATAGGATATGTATTATTCAATAAAAATAATGTTCGCTCCTCAATGTTTTCTAATACCAAAACGCTCCAAAAGTTGCTATCTGCATATTAAAATTACTTCAATTTCCTTCACCCTTACCTGATTTATGTTTTTTATATCTTTTCATATTTTCACCCCTCTGGAGTTTGCAGGTGTGGTAGATACAAATTCCATATGCTCATAGTGGACTAATAGCTTTGACTTTTCCTCTTGTCTCTCAGCCTTCCTTCAATCCCTTTTCATGCCAATGATTGTTTTCAGTGATCCAAGGTGATACAAAAGGTGATTTGGAACATTGTTTGAGGCGGTTGCACATATAATTGAAGCCGTCCACTTAATCATTGGATTTACCAGACATCACAAGTGCACTCTCGTTAAAGAGCGTGAATAAGTTTCACGCTTATGAGGATTCCTATTCACAAAAAACACAGTTAAAAGCAAGACAGGTGATAGAAACAAAAATGTCCCTTAAAACAAAAGATGATAAATCAGGACCCAAAGTAAAAACTAAGACCAATGTATGGCCAAATCTACGAGTGGTGCCTAACAAATGTTGATTGAAGTGAAAAGACTCCATAATGTTTAAAAATTCAGTAGCAAAGCCGTCAGAAATGTCACCAACATGGACATTCAAATCCAACAGTATAAGACACAACACTGTCTTATACTGTTGTACATCATTACTCGTTTATACCCATAATACTTGGTAGGGGGTTTAAGATGAAGGATTACTTTTAAACTCTCATACCTCAAAATCAGTCAAATTTGTTGGAATTACTTATTTTTCTCGTGTTTACAGGAAACACTTGCGAGCACATGCAGAACAGGAATCACCATTCTAGTTTTTCCCTGATAATAGGAGCAGAGTGTGATACAGCTGCCTGGCTTTGAATTGCTCCCCGTCTCCCCACAGGTGATTTTCTGGTATTAATATTTAAGATAACAACGATGAGGCCACTCTCACATATGTGTGTTTATGGAGTGCTCAGAATACAACACAGCCAACAGTCAATGTGAATTACCTTGTTACAGCCTGAAAGCTTCGCTATGGCAGACGACACTAATTAGCATACAGTTTACATTCACTGTACCACTCTGCCTTCCAACTCTCCCTCGCTCCTCAACCCTCCCCAACCCCCTGTCAGTGGAAGGGGGCCTCTACACCCCCCTCGCATCTACAGCTCCGTAATTAAAACGCTATAATCTGGGTGGATCGTCTCTATTTTTAAAAGCCCCTGTCATTGTGTGGGTAAAGTGACACAAAGGGAAGTATCAAGCGCAGAAAAGAGGAGGAGGAGAAGGAGGATGGGGGAGATTGGAAAAACCGCAGCAGCAGGTGATGACCAACTCTGTGAGAGATGAGGAAACTAATAAACTCTGTTTTAATTGGCAGAGTGATAATTCTCATCCTGTTATCCAGCACGGCCCACGCACCACACATCGTCTGTTTTGGAATAACTGATTTTTTTGTTTTAAAGGAAAAGAGAGAGATGTGCTTCCTGCATACCAACACAGAAATGCAATCCACATCTTGTTAATTTTTTAAGAGATGTTAAAATAAAATCCTCTCTGGACAACTTTAACAACTGGACAATACTTCAAGATCATAATTTATCATCTTTAAATGTTGTTTAAATGTATTGTATTGTAACTGTTGTTTGGCAAAGAGACCAAATGTTAGTAGCACGAAGCAACTTGCTTTCATGTTGGTGCAAATGCTTGGACATTTTTTATGTATAATTAATTATAATTATTTGTTACAACCACACTTGATGGCTGATATAATCATGTTGATTATACCTTTAACACCTATTGACTGCGCTTGTTAACAGCTAATTAAAACCCACGCTTCTGGATTTATAAAAAGGAGCGGTCACTCTGAACATGGACAGAACATTACATTTTACACCACAAATAACTTTCAATTTAGAATATGTGGATGAACAATGGAGGGTGTATTGTATATATTATATGTATGGTATATTGTGTGGTCATTTGGCAGAATTCTTGAAATGGCTGTTTAAAGCTAGTGAAATGGGTTATTAAAGTATTGTTAACCACATTTAAAGACTTTTGTCTCATGTAGTGTAGAAAAGTTAACCAATGTTTGTCAACACCAATATCAGTATTTTATGTACTTTTTGTATACAATAGCCATATTACTGTGGTCAAATAATTTTTTGAAATAAAAGTCGCAATTCCAATCTAAACAATACTAAATTATACTACATTTAAAGTAAATGTTCTGTATACAAAATGTAACATGACTAGAAGTACATTAGTATTAAGCACAAAATGTAACAACAATAAAAGTACACATTATGCAGAATATCAGTGTATTTTGTATAATATTGTATCATTATTGTTATCTCCACCAGAACAATCATGCAATTGCTCACATGCATCTGTGATTGAGTGTGCACCACTGTTTCTGTCCACGGCTAATGTCGCTTTCTCCTGTAGCAGACTGCATAATATTTTGGGTTGCCAGTAATGACTGCAGGCTCAAGGACCTCTCTTGTTTATGGTGGTTCACACTTTCTCAAAACACCATTTTATTGTCTGTGTTATACGACACAGCTGACTGCATCACTGCTAAAAATCTTCAAGTTGCTTATACGCCTGGGAGATCGAACTGAGACGCATGCCTTCAGATATTCGTGCAGACATTTGAATTGATTCAAATTAGATTGTATCTTTTCGGTTATTCATGCGAGTGAACAACAGGTCTGATACACTTGAAGTCTAGACGGGGGTTAGCCAAATGTGGGTTGTATTCATTTAATCGAACATTACAGCAGTGGTCGTTGCTGTCACACATGGCGGCACTCCACTGAATGCACCTTTGTAGTTATTGATTTATTAGCATGAAGAAGTGCTTTAAAGTTGTAGTTAGTTGACCGTAAGCTTATTTGAACTACCTAATATACGGTTGGGTTATTTAACCTTTATAAATGCATCAATTTATTAAATTAATCTTATATATATCATGATATTGATTAAAACCATACCACCCAGCCCTAAAATTAAGTAAAGTGAGGCCACAGAAGTAGTATCTACAGGTTATTATTACATTTTTAGGAACCATATATGCATATATGAGATATGTCAAATATAAATGAGATCCTGGAGCTTTCTGACATTTAAACACTCCGCTATAGGTACAGGCTCCTGAGGTATGATTAAATTATTTGCATTTCTCAGTAATATTTAATCCCACATGCACACACATGCACACACACACACACACACACACACACACACACACACACACACACACACACACACACACACACACACACACACACACACTCACAGAAATGCTCATCAGTGTTGGTTTAAGGTTCAACTCATTGCATTAGGGATCATTTATTTATACCCCAGGGGTGGAGAGGGACGGCTATGCATGGAGATGCCCAGCAGTTCTCTCTGCATCAAAGCTAACCGCATTAACAGCATTAGCTGGATGTTCTGCCGAAGGCATTAAAAGCAAATAGCATGGCATCAATGTTGCCTAAAACTTCTTCCAATATTATCTGATCATACGCTGGTGTCGCAATGGTTGCCACCGTCAGTAGGGGGATGGTGACAGTAAGATGACAGAAGATTGAAGTTAAAGCTGTTATCATTAGTCCATAAATCCCCCCACCCCACCCCCCACCCCCAACCCCCTCCTTTGCCCTTCACCCCCTGCGACATTAGCTCAAGAACATGGCCATTACCTTTCTGCGTTCCTATGGCAACACCACCCTGCAGCCCTTGTGTGTTGGTAGCAGTGTGTGTATGTGCATTCACAATCACGTGTGAGTGTGTGTGCATGGGCAAAGCGCGAGTTCTGTTTAGATAATGTCAGCGAACACTACAATCAATTTTTTTTAAGGTTCCTTTTTAATCTCCTCTTCCTGTTGCTCTCAGTTTACAGTAAACGTGCACTGCTCACAGCCTCAAGAAACACATCATTTAACAAGAGATATTGAATGGGGGTAAAATGTTGCAGTTCAGTGAATGTTCGTGAGTTTGTACTAAGTTTACAGCTGTGTTGTAATTATTTCTGACTGATCCCGGCGGCAGGTGATTAGTAAATCTCTGGTTAGAACAACTGGACAGTCAGAAAGGCTCTACAATGTCACTACGACCACTTTTGGGAAACAGAAGTTTGGAGCCGTCTCAGTGGCAATGTCCTATAATGTTGAATGGCATAATGACAACAAGGGGAGAGATGAAATGACACGATATCTAGAGTGGACGAAATCACAAGAGTGACATGAAAGAGCCGAAATAGAGTGAAGGACAGGGCAGAGACAGGAGCGTGGCTGTTATTCTCTCTTTGGCATATCCATGTCTGGGATGCAGGGATGAGGCAGAAAGGGAGCCAAGGAAGCAATGCGAGATAAGGCTTTGAATATATCTCCTCTCACTCTCTTCTTTTTCTCCTCTCCCTAAGGAGGAGTGCTGACTGACAGACGCTCCCCGTCACCTCCTCCCTCGGCTGTGGGCAAGCTTTGTGTAGTGCCTACCACCAACTCGCGCCAATTAACACATGCACACTCCTGAGTTTATTAATACATAATCAACTAGTTTCACACAGACACCAATTATCTTGCACCCAGCCATTTAAATGTAAGTGGTTGGGGAAGGCGTATCGTAGGCAATGGGTAGGATTTGTAATGTGGTTGCACAACAGTGTGCCAGCTTATGGTCAATACAAGTGATTTTCAGCGGAAATCAACGGGATAAGACACCCACCATCCCCTTGAGAGGACGCGGCCATTAGAGAAATGCATATTCAATAATTTGAAAGAATGAGCTCCCATTCTCTTGGGTGTTTGCTTTTTGTTTATTGTGTGCTTGATTAGCCCAATGGTGATTGTCCCCAGCTAAGGCAGCCAAGCTGGTGTCATTGTGTCTCAGCTCCCCCTCTCTCCAGTGCTCCTCTCTGAATGCTGACTTAATCAGACACAACCTGTGCCAAGCTCCCTTCTTCTGTTTCGATCTGACATCCCCTGTGCCGAGCTGTCTTCTCGCTCTGACTGGATCTGTGTGTGTATCCAGATGCAGCATTGACCTGGACGTGATCCTCGATTAAATACAGAAACAGGGATGAAAGAGTACAACAAATGACTCGCCATTCCTCATGAGAATCCAATTTAACCGTACCGCCGAAGGCCTCCACAGAGGATGAGCTTTTGTAGTATTATACTTCATCTAAAACTTTCCTTCAGTTTGGAGACTCATTAGATATTTTAATTTAGAATAAGTGGAATCACACTGTGGGGCCATCTGTACTGCTTAAGATCATACTACCGCTGGCTTTCTCTCAGTTTGTACTGATTTTATTGCAGATATTTATTAGTTCTGGATATGATTAAGCTCTTTATGCAAAATAGCATATGTGAGTACTAAGTATTAATGTGCATAGTTTGTAATAGGGCTGTGCAATAATTCAATATGATAATTTGTTACCAATCTTTCAATTGGTATATTGTGATGAAATCATATATTGAGATTTCATGATCTACAATTCCCTCATCTAAATTGATAACAAGCATACAGTAACAATAACGCATACTAAATTCAAACTGATTGATTGGTTTAAAGAAATACAAAAAAGCCACAACTGTAATGGAATGGCATTTTATTCAATATTAGATGAATAAATAAATACATAGAAAAATTATTTTCCTATGAAATAAATAAAAAAAGTCTAGAAGTCCTAAGCCTGGTCAATTATGGTTTTTTGATTGTAGCTTTTTGTACATGTACAAACGTAGAGCTTAATGTACATGGATAACCTGTCTAGAATGGCCTTGTACATTAAAAGCCTTCAAGGGTGAGAGTTGGAGGAAACATAACTAGTACTGGTTGGAAATAACATGGCATCGGTTAAAGTTATTTCAATTTAGGGCATGCTGCAATTAGTTAATATTAGACTGCAAATTGTCATCCGCAGTCTCAAAAGAAGAAGAAGAGGAATACAGGAATGTATTATCAGCATATATATGATGCATTGAGTATTTCATTTCTGAGGATGTCAGCAGAGACCAGCAGCTCCATAGACAGGGAGATCACAGGGCAGGAGAGTCACTGCTGATGAAACTAGCAGACCTGTCACTGGAGGAGCAGAACTCTCCAAGGGCAAACACATGATGGAGATAGTTCAAAGTTTCAATGTGAGTAGTCCAAATATATCAAACTTTCGGATGAGCATACAAGTAGTAACTGACAAAAAAAATAAACACTGACAGTCGAGATCTGTGATATAACCACGCCCCATTCATTTGTACAGTATATTCATTCATTCATTCATTCATTTTCCGTAACCTGCTTATCCAGTTAAGGGTCACAGGGGTGCTGGAGCTGATCTCAGCTGTCATTTGTATATAAGAGATGGAAATAAAAGGAGCTTCGAAATAAATGTGACATTAAGGAAAAAAAAAACATATATATATATTAACTCACTTATTTATTCCAGGATTTATTTCATAGGCAATGTATTTCTTTCATGGGCTTATTTATTTATGTAATATTGAATAAAATGGCCTTCCATATTTTTTACTTATAAAGAATGATAATGGGTGCAGCCAGACCATTCTTCAGCAATGAAAAAGTGCTGTGGAGATAGGTCTAACTATGCTAGACTTCGGCAAATTATATTTCCTTTTGAGTCCCTGAGTAACATTTCCACTTAATTTATTTCTCTGGTTTAATTTTAGATGCTTGTTTAAGAAAGGAGATGCACTTATGACTTCTGGTGACAAGTAGTTCTCTTGAATACCTATGTTGAATACACTTATTGTAAGTCGCTTTGGATAAAAGCGTCTGCTAAATGACGGTAATGTAATGTAATGTCATTTCTAAACCATCAAAGAACAACATAGAGGTGACGGTGATAATAACCCTGTCAGCAACATCTTCTTGTTCTTTATCATATCCTAATTCCAGTACTGGTACATAGTGTCTCAGGAACACATTTTTGGAGAGTGCAGACAGATAAAAGGTAACAGTAGAGGAAGGGACAGAGCTGCTGTAGTGAGAATACTCTGACATACTGACAGGCGAAGTTCAGGACCAGGCAGGTAAGAAAGCACAGTGACACATGACATATCCCAAAAACTGAACAATGCCTTGGGGTTAAAGCTGACAGCAGAGGCTTATTATGAAGTCAACAAACGTCACATTGGCAAATTATGATGACATTCACGCTGAGAATGTGTGCAGCATAGAAACACTTTTGTGTGTGTGAAATGAGGTAGGTGTATCATTTTGTAGATGGTTAGCAATGAGTTAATTGAGTTAGATGTTTATGTGAACTGTGTGTGTGCATGTGTAGGTAATTGCCAACTTCATAGTGTTGTGGGTAATGGAAAGAATGAGGCAATCTTGTTGTTTGTTGTTCATTTGCACGAACATAATAGATTTATTTAAAATTTCATGAGTTTGAATGCAAGGACTGTTGGTTCCCAGCTGAATTGGATGCGGCACAATTTGCCTGGAGTGATGTGGAGGAAAGGTGTGTGTGTATGTGTGTGCATTTGTGCATGGACCCCTGTGTGTTTACAGCACTTTCTACCAGTTCCAACAGTCTCAAGCCAGTGAGGGGTGCTTACATCCACTCACCTGTCTGATAGATGAGATACCGTGTCTATGCGTCAACTTCAACTGCATGTATTGTTATCGCTTCCTTCTTTGAATACAACACAACCCATTAGAAACCGATTGAATGGGGCTGAGAAAGGCCACTTCATCCTTGCGGGACCTATGTCGGCAAATATATCTTTTGTGTATCTTTCCCTCTAATCAAAAACACAGAGGGAATGAAAAATGACTGTCACACACCGTGTGACACACTAAGCTGTCAAATCTGTATCGTTTTTGGGCGAAAAGCGAAGCACAATAACAGACCTTCTCAAAACCACACTTCTTAGGAAAGCTATCTTAATTACGGTTAAGTGCTGTATGCCATTGCTGGTTTAATAACCATTATATCCGTCATGATTTCATGGCCAGCGCACAGTTCATTATTTTCTGTCAGGTCTCTGTTGTAAAAGGTCAGTGGTGACGCTTCCTGAGAAGCAACCGTACAGTAGCCTATGGAGAAAGAGAGCTTAAAACACACCAAACTTGCACAACTACACACATGTTGATTGGGGTGAAGAGTTAACATGTTAACGGTTGTGCCTGTACTGCCACTGCAACATTATCCTATTAATATCCTCCTCATGCATTTATTATACTGAACTACATCTCAACCTTGTCAAGCAGGCCAACTTGTAGGCACATAAGTAGTACCTGACTTCCTTCTCAAAAGAATATACCATGATTATTGCAGATCATTCAATCGGTGTAGAGAAGCACCATAACGAGCACCATCCATGTGTCATCAACAGATTGTGGACCCATCATTGGCGCCACATGCTTACTCTTTAGCATATGCTCAGTGGTAGTGGGCGACTCGTAGTGCCTCCAAAGTGAGAAAACAAGTACTTAAAGTGGATCTTAGGCCAGATGGTGACTGACATACAGAGATAAGACTTTTAAAAAGTGACAAAGCTTGCACAGGAGAATCAATTTTCATCTTATGTTAGTTTTGTGCTCTATAAAGTATTGGTGTGATGGTTTGCATTTCAGCTAGTTGAAGGTTAAATACCAATCCAACCAGATTTGTTTAGTTAGTCACTGTTCTGCTATGGAGTATTGCTGAATACTTTAGCTGTTATGTTTCACCGGCGACGACAGGGTTTCAGTCTGTCGTTGCCGGTGTTTGCAGTTGATGGATGCATGGTCAACTGTAGCGGCTGCTACAAGTATTAACTTTTGTCATGTTAATCGAAGAAATATGCTGCGAGCCAACTTATAACAACCTTTATGGCTGTGATGATCTTTCTACAAATGTTCATCAATTCCTGCTTCAAAAGAAAATATGATAATCAGGCTTTAAACATTTTTGTAAGCATTAGTAATCATTTCTGAATATGAATTGCTCTCTGTTGTGCCCCGGAAACTTAAAAGCAATTATAATTCCCTTCACACATAGGTTGTACTAGTTACCATGTCAACATGTTTAAGTACACAGTAGTCTTTGTATGCCTGCATAATATTTGTTGTGTCTGAACTAGATTGTAAAGTTGTTCTCAGCTGTTAAAGTCTAATTATCTAATTAGTTTTATTTATTCATGTTGTTTTTCTGAGATACTCGTGGTGGAGGTCAGAATTTGCTGGTCTGTTGCACATCAGTGTCTAATGTGTGCATGGTGAATAGACACATGTGTGGATGCATGGGTGTGTTTGTAAGGATTCATCTACCCCAGCTCTCCTAACAAGTACTGAAATAATAATGAGAATATTGGTTGCTTCTGAGTGGGGCACGAGAGAGTAGGAGGGGATGCAGATAGAAATACTGAGTAAAAATTTAACCAAAATGCTGAGCTGGATACAATGGAAACCTTATATCTGACACCTAAATGACACTTTCTGTGGGTTTTCTCCCGTCTGAAATAGAAATAGTGAGGAAAGTTGTTTTTTTCTTGAGAAAGACAAGTGAGTACAATGAATTGACACTAAGAGACAGAAAGTGTAATTATATCTTAAAGCACATGGACAGGTCATGGATGTCGCTATATGTCCTCTTTGTGTAAAATCCTTCTAAAGCTGCATATAAGTTCTCTCACTGTTCGTGTATTGACATTCATACTCTCTGCTACACACCTTCGGATGTCACAAAAGAAGAACATGAGCTCTGGATGCCATACTTAAACTCTTAAGGTGCAGTGGGGGCTGCCCGGAAGTTAAGTGGTCCGGGTGAGCCTGAATGTTCCTTGATTGCAGCTAGTCGTTCTTCAGAGAGATCAGATTAAATGCTGTGAAGCCAATATGAGCTTGGCCTGTTGTCTACAAGATGGATAACTCAGCCTGGCCTCTCAGCACCTCTATATAAAGCTGCAATAAATGCCACTCTGCTTGTATTGAGTGCCTAAGTGTTAAGTGTGCTTGTTCAATCTGATAGTTTGTCTTAATTTTAACTAGAACTATGTGAAATATCCTTTTCTCTTTTACTTTTTTAACATTTATAAAAATGATCCTTTTGAATTTAAAGGTGCATTTATATTGGTTGAATGTGTTGACTTAATGCTTTCATCATGTAAGTAAAGTTTAGATATGAAGAAAAACGATGGATCTGCAACATTTCAGAAGTCAGATATAATTTGAGTTCAAAATCAAACAGTAATTAATACATGTTTCTTTAGAGATTGGTCTAGAACCACTTCAGATCTGTTGAGAGAGGAGACACTATATTGACAGAAAAACACAATTATTCTTCCAGTGTTACCGTGATTTGTGTCATGCTAATCAACAGATGACACCCTTTAACATGGTCATTTCACTGTTTTAATTGCGTGCTGCAAATTCAAGTTTATATTCCTTTTTTTTTTTTTTTGGTACAAAATAATTCATGCAGCATCAGTGATTTCAAAAGTGCAAAACAGGTCCAAAAATCACATTTTAGATCAATTAGCGAGCATGCCAAACAGGACCAGAACCTCTCACGTAAACGGTGACTGAGTTCGTTGAAAAACGTGCAAGATTTCAATATTCAGAGATTTACTAAACTAGACCAAGAAAAATATTTGTATAGAGAATACCTACATGTCCATCACGTCCACATATTACTGTACACTGGCAGACGTGGGAGTATAAGAATTCACAATCATGCAGTTCAACAGTTTTAAATACATTCAGTTACAATCATTTCAAATGTACATAAAAAAAGAGAGAAAATAAAAACAAACTAAACAAAAAATGAGGTAACAAGCTTGTAAACATTTTCGTCACTGTGTTCAAGTTGGCAACATTACATTCACTCAAAAGATTCAACAGGCCCACGTGTAAACAATCTCCCGTGTTTTACGCACAAACTTTACGCATGAACATTGGTCGCTGGCTGCTATCCTGTAGTCGTTTTTCGGAAGGAAATGAGAAGTGTTTGCATATCTTTCCTCACTAGGACACAGAGAGTGCGTCTCTGAGAAACACATGCAGATGCAGATCTTCACCTGCGGAAACGCGAACCAGATCTCCACGGTGCCAACTCTCTCCGTGCTCTAGCTGAGCCCGATCATGACCGTCTCAACGTCTTTGGATGGTCTGCGGTCCTTCACCAGAAAGTTAATCATGCTCTCCGATTTGATCATCAGGTTGCACCCTAGGAAGAAAATACCAAACACGACGGTGAGCGACAACACGCACAGCACCGCGATTTGAACCACACGCATGACGAAGAGTTTGCGCTCGTCTTGCACCAGCACCAGAGACCCGCCGCCGTCGCCGGTCACCACGTTGTCGGTGCCATTGCCGGAGGAGTATGTCGCCAGAGTCCCGGCGAGAGTCTGAGTCCCGTTAAACAGCGCGCCCTGGGTCACATTGAAGAAGGACACGTTCATGTTTCCTTTAGGGTTATCAGCAAATAGACACAAAAACTCCTCTTGGCAGGCACACAGTCTCACATTAACACCTCGACTCCAAGTAAAACTTTGCGTCATGTGAAACCTCCGAATAATAAGCTTTTTAAAGTCCCGCTCTACAGGCAAATATCGAGTTTTGCCACAGTCTTAGTGCGTAATGACAACGTCCTCATCACCGACTGTTGCTGCAGGCAAACAGCGTCGCATCAGGTACAGCAAAAAGTAAGTTTCTTCAACTCAAAGTCTATGTTTTTCTGACTTTAAGTGGATCTTCTTAGACGTCGTTTCCTTCGTTGAAATAAGAGACAGTCCTTTTGCGTCTGTGTTCGCCTGCGAGCGCTTCTTTTGTGCCAAGTCTCTGGTGCGTTTTAAAGTGATGATGAGTTCCCCGTGGACCACACCACCCCTCCTCACAAGGGGAGGTAGTCAGATAGCCTCAGATGATGACTCCTCTGATATTGAAGAAAGTGAAGTAAAGAAACGGAATTTGAACAAATCTTAATCTGGCATTCAGACTAGATATTACATTTATCTTTTATTTCCTTGAGAAACGGCTAGTGGAATCACAAGAATTTTGCATTAGAGCTTAGAATATGTGATTGTATTTCAAACCAGTGGCACTTCCATTTGGTCTCTTAATTTAAGTGTCGCTAAATTACTTTTAAACCTAGATATTTTGAAGGGTCCTTTCTGAAACGCATGCACACTCATTTATGCACATCAATAACATCTCAAAGCCTCACCCATATTGATTCAGACGTACATTAACTTTGAAGACTTCTCATGAAAGGGTTGAAAATCATTGACAACCTAAAAGCATTCAGTTCAATTAGAACAAAATGAGTTGCAGATTGTCATCTGCTCCGTTGAGATGTGTTTATAGAGTGTAATGTTTCTGCTGAGGGAACTGCCCAGAGAGAGACCAATATAGGTCCAGCAAGCTTATAATTGAAGACATGAATTAATAATCTATGATAGAACCATGGCAAATATTTATCAGAAACATTGGCTCCCCTTTGGCTCCTGCTGTTTTCTTTCAGTGAGCAGCTGTAATGAAACCCCTGAACAACAGACAGCTCTCCGTCTTTATTGGATGTGCTATTCAAATATCACTTTGTCTTTTGTTGTGTTTGACTTTTGCAGCTTCATTGGACATCAAATAACTAAGGTGGAAGTGAAACCCTTGCAACCTAAAGAAATATGAACCCTTGGTAAGTGTTTTTCGCTGCAAATAAACCATATGAGGAATTACGTGAACAATCTTAAAAGATTCTTATTACAATAATAAAAATAATATTCCCCCCCATCAGTGATGAGGGATAATCATTTTTGGAATCTGTACTGTATTGACAGACTTAATTTGTGAAAAAATGTGTTAATACTTAGCATGTAATGTAAGGTGGAATTTACCTTGGAATTTCCTTTTGTTATTGTTTTAACAGTCTACAATACCCAATAATATCTCTGCGTACCTGTCAGTCTTTAAAGAAAAAAAAAGTTTAAGGCAATGAGTATAATATATAAGTAGAGTATAAAACAATAAATAGTTCTCTCTTTAGAACAGCACTTAATACATCATAAAGTCATACTGTAATTTAAAATAACTCCAGTGATTTTATTATTAGATTATTTATGAATATTTATGCGATTGCATTCATAACAGGAAAATCATTTGAAAATTCTGACATGTTTGCAAGAGACTGTAAGCAGTTATATAGACGTCAACACAGATTATTACTGGATGGATGGATACTTGCACATTATGTTTGAAAGCGACCCAAAGAGGCTAGTTTGTCCTGGAGAAAAAAATATCTGACGGATTTAATTTACAGGTAGTCTGTACTTTAAAGTTTCAAACATTTCAAATTTATGAAAATATCTGCAGATTTTTATGGACATGTCACTGCTGTAAGGAGGAGAGAGCCCTAAAAAACGCTGAAATTTGGGACTTTAACTAATTCAGAAACTATTGTAACTAATTTAATATGTAATAACTAATTTCATCGGCAAAGATAACAGTTAACTCCCCTAAACGGCTAATATAATGCAATTATATTGTATATGGACACACTCAAATGTTCCTAAAAACATACAGATGAGAAAGCTTATTTTCTCATTCTACCATAATACCTCACTTTAACTTATATTGATGTGACATTGTCTGCAGAGCCTGTGAAAATTAATCTGCTGTTTGTCTAAAAACAAAGGCAATGAAATTAAATTTGGGATCCTCCTGATGTCTGAGTAAGCAGCTTTTAGTCACCAAATGAAAAGCTCGTGTACAAACAATGATTAGCTCCATGAACAAATACCTTTCATAAGCCTCATAAGGTGGTTTACTTTCAGATCATTTATTAATGGCTGAAAACAGAAGAACAAGGAGTATTTTTTTGAGAATAATGAGATCAAGTAATCTCATTAGCTTTAGGATTTGGTTGCTGCAAATTAATTGGCAGCATGTAAATCAATGCCGCACTATTTGATTCTGTTCTATTATTCATTGCAGTGTGATTATGGTAAGTAGCTTGTACTTACACTTCATCTCTCTGTCAATATGTAAATCCTCTGCTACAGTTAAAAACCCAACAAGGCCTCTTTGAGGCTTTAAAAAAAGAAAACTTCAAAGAATTTACAAATGGGGAGAAAGTGATTGCAAAGTCAAGGAGGAGGGGACTTCTGTGAACATGCTACTTCTTTGCACCAATTACCCAAATCATTTGAGCATTTTTCATGTTGTTATTAAATGTCTTTCAGGAAGTTTTGCCCTGTAAAAGCTTCATAAACTGAAGACCCTCTGGCAAAAGTATTACTTCATAAAAGGATTTTCTGTGACAATGTTCATTTGATTGATAAACGGCCTCTGGCACTTTCCCATGCACAGGCAGAGATCTGTTTCTTACCGGTGGTTATTGTTGGCATAACTGTATATGAAGATAGTGTATATTCATATGAAGATGCATATAGACATTAATGAGAGTGTCTGACTTGTTCCTAAGCAACAGTAGACCTGTGAGCCCAGTGACAGATGGTTGGTGAAGTTATTTTGGTTTAGAAGAGAAAGAGAGGGAGGGAGCGATGAGGTGCCTGGACGGAGAAGAGGGGGGGAACGTTTCCACTTAACATGAGGGAATTGGCAGCCTAGCAACACAAACTAAGTGAAGACATCCCTAGCAACAAGGAGGTGGTGTTTGACCACACCCACCTCCCCGCTGCTCTTTACACCTACATCCCTGTTGTTCGTGGGGCTGCCACAGGGTTGACATGACCCAGGACTCAAAATGGACACGCTCTTTAAAAGCCCCTCCATCCCCAGAGGGAGAAGACTTTCCTCACAACTTTTTAATGTACAGATTCTCCGAGATGCCCCTTATTAGCTGATCAAAGTACACAGGACTGCAAGGAACCCTGCATTAACAAAGTGTGTTTTGGACATTAGATATGGATAGACAAAGTATCACAAGATTCAGGGAAAGTGCGAGATGCCAGGGTGGCAAATCTTCAGGGATTTGCCACCTTTGGGACTCTTAATCGTGCAGAGATAAATACAGTAATTAATTACATACTGATACAGTGCAGCAGAGTGGTGCCCCACACCGACCCCACACTAAGCAACCATCAGTCATTAAATGTATTTTAAGAAGGTAATGATTTCATTGCTTTGATACGTTGTAGGGGTATATTAGAGCGTGTGTGTGCGCGTTTGTGTGTGTGTGTGTGTGTGTGTGTGTGTGTGTGTGTGTGTGTGTGTGTGTGTGTGTGTGTGTGTGTGTGTGTGTGTGTGTGTGTGTGTGTGTGTGTTCCTACCGCACCTATTGCAACCTGTCCATTTGAATGGCTGGTGAAAATCTGTTTGTTTGAGAAACAGATTACAGATCTCATGAATCTAATTGAAGAAATTCCCTCTCTTCTTCTCCAGTGGAGAAATCTCATACACTCCACCAGACGCTACCCATTAACCTCATTTCCATTTAGACACATCTCAGTAATGCACGCTACCATAATCTGCCATTTCTTTTCTGTCTTTTCATTTGCCAGATTCAGTCATCTTTGCACCTTCAACTTCTTTCTTTCCAGCTGTCTCACTTACATCCAACAGGAGGCCACATTAGACTTCCCACAGTTCTGAAGTCTGGATGCACTTAAAAGAAACAATGGAAATGCACTCTTTCTTTCCCTCCATCCCTTATGTATCCCCCAGTTATTTATTTATTTGTTTATTCCTTCTTTCGCCACATATACGCTGTCGTCCCCTGAGAGAGAAATGTAAGCTGCAGATCCAGTGGGGCTGGAGGAGGGTAAGGCTGATCAGATAAGTATCACAACACAAATAGATATGGTCCCACGTCAGCGACTAGGGGGCACATTTCATAAGCCTGCCAACCCATCACCTGAGAAAAACTCATATCCCCCCACTTGACCCTCATACCCGCCAGTTAAACCCATCGAAGCAGGAAATAGTAAGCCGGTTGTGGTTAACCAAACACCGATTTTGTCTGAGAGCAATTGGGTTTTGATACTGGCTCTCTGTTACGGTGTTCTCAGACTCAGTGAAAAGCTTAAAGGGCTCCAGATAGATCTGTAACACAGGTCAGGACCATTCCATCCGCCTTTCCCCCCTCCAGCTCCCATCCTCGCGTCTTGTTCAGTCTTAATTGGCTGCCGTCTGACCCAGTCTCTGTTTTTTTTTACTCATGACGACGGGCGCTATGCTCTTCCCAAAATGCCATTCATCTGTGGGGGTGATCGCCACAGAAGGCTCTGGAGCCAATAAATCCGAATCAGTCAATACTGGAGAAGGGAGTTTGATTGCCTCCTCCGGTGTATTACCTGCACCATCCACCCACACTGAGAGCTGAATGCCAGCAGAACATACAACTATTATAGCTTTTCTACTTATTTCTCTATTTTTGTCATTTCTTCTCACGGCAATTCTTGGACACGGGTGGCAGTAACTTAGCAACAAGCTGGAGAATAAGAGCAGGGCACAGGGATAAAGATTCAATAAATGGACAAGAGCAAAGATAAGAAGCATTGTCTGCTTCTGCAAGCCTCACCACACACACCACCACCACACACTTCCCAAAGTTAATTCCCGTAAAGCAATCTTAGGTTTTATTTCCATTTTCTGCCGCCTTTCCTTTCTTGTTTTAGAATCTGGCAAATTTATTCATGCTCCATCATTCAGTTGAATGGAAAGAGGCTTTTTGTGACGAGCTCTTATCAAATTTAATAATTTGGTGAGGAGGACGGAAAACTTGGCTAGACTGTTTCTAGGGAATGTCTATTACATAGCAATAGCTTGGGGCAAAGGGTCCTTTTAAATCCTAAATAAATTAAGAAATCACTGCTGATCACAATCACCAATATGAACTCTAGTACTGTATATATGACCTTTTATACATTATTTTTTCGCACTAGGGGTCCATCTACCACAACTACACAACTAAGTGTTGGCTGATTCAAGTTGTGGTGATTCATTCATTTTGAGCTCTAGATGCATGGTCAGGGTTTCTAGTTTTGCCTGAGGCCAGCATTACACACACATTTGAGCTGGTCCACTGATGTAAGCTCTGCTCTTTTCAACCAGTAGAGGGCAGAGTAATATGCAAAGCATTTTATATTTAACAGGATGTATGTAACTTTATACCTTCTTTGTGAAATTATGTCTTTTTATTTTGAGAGGAGCACTTTCATATTTCGTCTTTATTTTATGAACTACATCCATAGCAACGATTCACCAACTGTGCTAAAGCAGCGTTGTATGTGTACATTTTATAGGTGTCCAAAATGCTGCTTGTGTCCAGTATTTACATCACTGCCAAATGAAATCGAGTGTAATATTCAGTCTACTACACGTCCAATTCCATACTAATTCTAAATTTGTTATAATGAGCCACACCCTTTCTCTGCTAGATAACAAATACAAAAACGTTTGGATTTATTTTATTTAAACTTTTGCTGCAAGTCAAAGTACTCTCCAGAAAATACAGTAAGGATTAGCATCATTTGAGTAGTTTATAGGTTCACATTTAAAATAATACACATGAATGCCCATAGTGTTGATGGTGACTATTTTTGTACACAATGCAACTCAACGAAAAAGGAAGAGTCGTTAACAGAGGAGTAAACATAGAATTAATTTATCAATTAATATTTATATTTTTATCATAATTTTGCTCAACAGTTTCAATTTGATTTAGTTCCTGGTGCCATTTTAATAAAAAAAAAAAAAAACAGTTATAATGTAACTTTTTGTGGAACTAGTACCAAAACAGAGGAGCTTTAAGATGCATTGATTTTGTTCAAAATTTAAGAAAAAAAGATCTATGTTTGTTTTTATTCCCCCCCTGCTTACTGCAGCATAATAGTTTGTTTTGAGCTTTCAGGAGTTATAGGGAAATCTCTCAGGTGATCCTTGAAAACAAAAACAATTATCAATCATGTGTCTTTTAAAATAGTCTATAATGTGAATGTAGACTGCTGTAACTTACTCAACTTTAGGGTCTTTTAGGGTCGTTTTAAATCTCTCAACACAATTGTTGTTCAAACCATTAGGAAACGAGTGTCAACATGTCATAATCTTGGCAGTTCCACGAAACATTCACTGGTTGGAGAGTTTTGATGAATGAGGCGACGCTGTATGACCCAACATGCGTTTAAGTCAAGAATGAGGAAAGGCGTTCAAGTTGCGAAGTGAACAAGCCCACAGGGGAGAACAGACGACCCACGTTAGATCTGCTCCGTTACTCTCCAGCCATGGGAACGTTTTTACACCGTCTAATGATACTGTATCTGTTTTTGTTATCGGCATCAAACGTCTTCGGTAAGTTTTTTTATTGCTTGAGCTACTTTAAAAAAAAAAAAAAAAAAAAAATTGAAAAAACTTTCACCTGCTTACGCGACCTGGGGGTGTTTCCGCCCGGCTTAGTATGCCATCTTCTAAGGTACCTACTGTTCATATTAACAGTTGGCTATATTTGTCGAAGATTAGGCCATTTAATAAAGCGGAATGTTCTTCAACGGGAAAAGGAATAATTAAATGTTAAACTTCCGCTGGTTGTAACTGCGCGCCTCCGCTGGAGCTGTGGCCACCTTTCCTTATAAGGGAGTAAAACATAGTTGGGATGGGTTTCCCGAAGCGAGGGGACCAGGCTCCCCGGGTCTCCTCAGCTAAACTTGACTATAAAATATCATGATTTCATTCAGAATGGAATAGGTAATGTGTATATGAATGCATTGTATATATGTGCGTGTGCTTTATTTTTTCTCAATTAAAACAAAAACTAAACAACAATAAACAAAACACCATGACAGACTATAAAGTTTCAATCATAAGACTTATTGGAATAGTTTATACTGAATCTGAAAAACCATACTGCGTGGTGCTTATTCAGAGGGTATTTAGGCTACTACAGGGGCCCTTGACTATGCCACCTCATTTGGAAGTTAATATAAATGCTGGCAGTTATTCAAGAGCTAAATTAAGTATTTTCTTCTTATAGCCTGTATTTTGTCAGATCTCAAATTCAAATCTCAAACACTTCACACAGGTAGATAAACATAGGTAACTGCGCTCTTATGTTTAACTCAAGTGAGCCACACCCATAGGCCATTCTAGATAATACATAGAAAAGCATTTGGTATTATCTGTTGACTTGCATAGAATGAAACGTTTGGTGTAATTTGCTAGCAAGGTCGAAGGACTCTGAGAAAACATAATGAGGATTAGCATCATTAATGTCATGGGTAAATTGCACACATGTTTGCACAGTATTCTACTCTTATGACGGATGAGATGGCTGTGGTATCTGTGATTGTGGTTGAACAGAGCTGCATGGTACTTCTGATTAAAAAAAAGTGTGGTGAACAGTGCTATCTACATATGTCACTTTGCTTCAACAACAAGTGAAAGGAAAATATATTTTTTTAAAAAATCTTGATGATGGGATGTATTTAAGAAGAATTACTCAAGTGCTATCCTTAAGTACAATTTTGAGGTATTTGTAATTGAGTATTTCCGTTTTTGCTGTTTTCCGCTTAACTCCACAACAATTCAGACGGAAAAATGTAATTTTTACTCAACTACTTTTATTTCATACCTTTATGTACAAGTCACTTTGCAGATTCAGTTTAACAACTGAAAAAAATAATCAACAAATACAGTATGGTTTATTATTATGGATTGAGGTAAGACTTGGTCAAATTCACAAGTTACCAGGCAGTATTGCCGATTTATGAATAAAGCCCCACCATTACCAGCTGCAGAAAATATTATCAATAACATTGTGAAGGTGCTTTATGTATAGGTGTGTTGGCTATCTGATGTCTTTCATTTAGTCATATTGTGTTGTATAATGTATTTATGTATCTATGTTAATGTTAGGCTCTTTACAGACTGTGTATTACTACTTTTACTTAAATAAAAGATCTGAGTTCTTCTTCCACTACTGATTTTGTGTTGCATTTCTGTTTGTTTGATTATCAAAGGTTCCGACATCTGCACTTCACAAGGAGTCACCACTTGTCGACAGTGTTTGGCTGCACACCCTAGATGTGCGTGGTGCTCTCAGGAGGTAAAAACACCAGGTGCAAATCAACATACAGACAGTTGCTTTTCCCATTCATTGCTCAAGACAGCAAGTTAGAACAGAAATCTTATTTCCCAACAGCATACCTCTTGTTGTCATCCTCTGGTGGATATATCAACATCATCTCATAAATGAAAACCTAAAACTTTTTTCTTTTGTCATGCATGGATTTTCTTTAATGCAATGATACTTTATTTAGGAGTATGGGATGGGGGGATCAGGTGGGTCCCGCTGTGGCCTGAAGCAGAATCTGCTGGATGGAGGGTGCAGTCCAGCTGCTGTGGAGTTGCCCCTCAGCACCCTGAGTATTGAGAAGGACGCACCGCTCAGCGACAAGGCCTCGGGCATAGCTGATGATGTCACTCAGATAAAGCCTCAAAAAATCAGTATTAAACTAAGACCAGGTACTTTAAGAGCCAACCACACATCACCTATAAGACCAGATGCTAACAAACCTACAAGACCAGATATACTTATTGGGAACAAGACATCAAGGTCCGTTGTTATTGTTGTGCATGCACTAATAGCCTGATGCACCAAAGCTGTTTGCACGTCTTTAATAGACTGATTTCTATACTTTATTATTATCTTATATTTAATCGGTTTCCCTTGAAAGTCAAAAAAAGGTTTGGACACACAATTGATCTCATTCAGTCTACCATAAACTCCTCTGCTCTTTCCATCTCAGGAGATTCCCAGCGTTTCGATGTGTCAGTGAAACAGGTGGATGATTACCCAGTGGACCTCTACTATCTGATGGATCTTTCATTTTCAATGAGGGATGACTTGGTTCGCCTTCGCACCTTGGGCAATGAGCTTGCTGTGACGATGGGCCGCACCACTAGCAAGTTACGCATGGGGTTTGGAGCCTTTGTGGACAAGACCACCTCCCCTTACATGTACACCTATCCTCAAGAGGCAGTGGAAAACCCTTGCTATGGGTAGGTTGGACATTAGGTGGAGGTTATGTTGGTGTTACATTTGAGGTGGATAAGGGGAAGAAGGAGAGATTTTCTAATATTCTGAGAAAGTCTGTCCATTTCTCCTTCCCTGATTTCCTATCCCCCATTCACCTGTTCAATACATACAGAATTGGTACTACATGCCTGCCTCAATTCGGGTTCAAGAATGTGCTGTCACTGACGGAGGAGGTGGCTCGCTTCACTGAGGAGGTGGAGAAACAGAGGGTGTCTAGAAATAGAGATGCTCCAGAGGGTGGATTTGATGCTATCATGCAGGCTGTGGTGTGCAAGGTATGGACATGTAATCACATACATTCAC
The DNA here is from genome assembly GCF_027596085.1 of Anoplopoma fimbria. Lineage (NCBI taxonomy): Eukaryota > Metazoa > Chordata > Actinopteri > Perciformes > Anoplopomatidae > Anoplopoma > Anoplopoma fimbria. The sequence goes on along the minus strand of NC_072459.1, from coordinate 15,120,102 downwards.
TCGCTGATGTGCAAAACTGAGCGTGTGCCTACATCAGTCTTGCTTACAGTTGTTATATTTATTTCTGTGTTAATCATCAATAGGACAAGATTGGATGGCGTCCGGATGCCACACACCTTTTGGTATTCACCACTGATGCCGAAACTCACATCGCTCTGGATGGACGTATAGCTGGAATTGTCCAGCCCAATGATGGAAAATGTCATCTTGATATTGAGAATGTTTACAACAAATCCACTGTGCTGGTAAAGGCAGGAATTTAAAGTACATGAGTAATTCACCCTGGTTTTTAATATTTTGTGGAGTTGTTGGACAGATCCTGTTTCCATTGATGATTATTTCTTTCCTGTGACTTCCAGGATTATCCTTCCCTGGGACTCATGACAGAGAAAATGTCTGAAAACAACATCAATTTAATTTTTGCCGTGACCGACTATAGGGTGCCACTTTACAAGGTAAACAAACTGCCCTGCTTGTGCAATGCAGCATGATTTTTTTTAAGTTATTGGTATGAAAAACACAAAGAACTGGGTCATCATCTTGTTTTCATGCCTGTCTTCCCAGGAGTACAGTCAGCTCATTCCAGGCACACACGTGGGACTACTGTCCGACGACTCTGGGAACGTAGTTGAGCTCATTACAGACGCTTATACTGTAAGCATTACCCAAATTGAGGACAATAAGGGGAAAATAAAAAAGTCATGTAATCTATTTCAACTGGGAAAATATGATACAATAAATGTACCTTTATTGATGTAATTGTTTAACTCCATAACTTTGTGTTGAGCAGAAAATTCGCTCTAAAATGGAGCTGGAGCTACTGGGAGTCCCAGAAGAGTTGCAGCTCTCCTTTAATGCCACTTGCCTGAATGGAGAGGTCATCCATGGGCTCAAGTCTTGCTCTGGCCTCAAGGTTGGAGACACGGTACGTATCTGTTGAGATGCTGACGTGCACATCTGGTATCTACATTCACAGATTGTCACAGAAACATGTCCTTCTCTTTAGGTGTCATTCAGTGTGGAGGCTCAGTTGCGTAGCTGCCCCAAAGAGAAGAGCCGCACTTTTACCATCAAACCTCGAGGCTTTAAGGATTCCTTGGAGGTCACTGTGGACTTTGCCTGTGACTGCGCATGTGAGGAAAATGCCAAAGCCGACAGCCCCCTCTGTAGCAACGGCAACGGGACCTACGAGTGTGGTGTGTGTCAGTGTCACCAGGGTCGTCTGGGCCCAAGATGCGAGTGCTCGGTGGAGGACTACAGTCCATCTGATGATGTCAACTGCATACCGAAGCCAGGGAACCCAATTTGCAGCGGGAGAGGGGACTGTTTGTGCGGAGAGTGCTCCTGCCACGCAAACGAGTTTGGTCAGGTTTGGGGCAAATACTGCGAGTGTGACGACTTCAACTGCTTGCGCTTCAAAGGGGAACTGTGCTCCGGTGAGTTAATGTACTTTTTCTGTCTTAATCAGTGTTTTTCCTCTTTGCAGTTTTGCCAACAACAACTTGACTCTATTTTCAATACTCACTGTATAAACTTGCATACATACAAGTAAATGATCTTGAATGCACAACATTTTTCTCTTACTCCAGGAAACTAACCCTTCCTTGCCCTTCCTTTCCTTTCCCCTGCTCTGAGGCTCAGTGTGACTTTACTGCAACACACTCTGGTTGTTTTCAGTCAATCTCAGTCTGTAAACACACCTTGGTCTGTTTACATAGTTTTCTGATACTTCGCTTGACAAATCAAAAATCCACAGCCTTTTTTAAACTTTTTACTACTTTGTTTGCTTGCAAAGGTCTTGTAAATAATTGCATCATTTAACTGCCAAGTATAAACAGTAATGCTTACAAATGTCCCATCCTCTGTCAGGTCTGTAAACTTGTGTGACTGAGTTCTATTCATGTGCTTATAACTTACAGCAGTTCCTAATGCTGTGTTATCACTCCCTATTACAAGTCTGCACAGCTCAGTGCACAGTTACTCAATCACAGTGATAAAACTTTAATAGGCTTTGTCATTGTGCAATTTAATGTAACAGCAGTTTGGCCCTGTGGTTCTAAAGAGGAGGCTGCGCAATAGCAGATTAGGAAACTGTATAATGCCTCCACGCAGGCGACAGCTGAGGTTAGAGCCATTATGTTTTCAAGTTATCCGTCTGTCTGTCCATCCATTTTTAATAATCATGACTTAAAAGTTCCATACCGTTCTACAGTAATGGACACTGGTTTCCAGTGAACTGAACTGAAAGTGCAACATTCAGGAAATAGGTATTATTTGACATAACAATTTCAAAGGATGTGTATATATATATATATATCAGGTTGAAGTATCAACATCCTAAACTACTGCGTGTGTTGGCAAGCTGGAATGTTCCTGGAATATGACATATTGACATCAACAAGGAGGAGTCTTTCTCAATGTAGATTGTTTTTCTTAGAAACGGGTATTAAGGCATTAATTGACGTATCGCATGGCTTGGGCGCAGACAGCCACCAAACTTGCCCACACACAGACCTACACACACAAAGCTGGTGTAACACAGTCCACAGAGCTCAATTTGGGGCCGCAAAGTTGTTGTGTCTCAGTAGTAGTCATGCTGCTGTTGTCTTTAAAGAGTGAGCGTCCCTCAGCCCCAGCTCAATTGGAGCTACTCTAACCCAGGGCACTGAAAAGCTCCATCTCCGTGATATTCCCTGTGGTTGTGTATTTCTTTGTCTGCTGAGGGACTGTGCAGGGCCAAGGAGCAGGAGTCAGCAAGCATAGCCCCAGGGCCCATAAATATGAGGGAAGAGAGAACAGGAAAGTTTGCATTCCTCTGCTGGCAATTTAACCCATCCCTTCCTCTCCAGTGTCTGTCTTTCTCCACTGCACTTGATTCTGTTCCCTCTCTTCTTCCAACAGTGTAATGTGCTGTTTTACCTTTCTGTCTTTATCCCTGTTTTTGTCCCTTCATCATGGCCCCCATGTTAACCTTCACTTAAACCCAGGCAAATGAATAATGGGCAGGATTACGGTGCAGCCTCACTGAGAGAGTAGGATGATGTGACCCTAAAAACTCCCTTTTATGAGTGTGAATCAACTTTACAACTAATAACAACAGCACAACTATACACTCAAGTTTTAAGTGGTCTAGACTTCAAAAGATATCCATGGTTACGATGAAAATGTAGTTTTGCAATGTTTTTGACAAAAAATGTCAGATTTTGTTCAAAGTTTTTCAACAGTCTCCAGCAGTTGTCTTGTTAACAGAGTAAAGAGATTACTCAACGGTTGCCTTGCTAAGCATTAAATGTGAGACTGTTAACCATTAACCTGTGACCACGTCTGATCCCATCCCAGCTACAAACAATCTAAAACAGGAGCCGTAGTTGACAGGGCGTACACTGGGGTGCTGTATTCTGGAGTTTACAAAGGCGGATGATTTGTTTGAAGCTCTGGAATTAGGGACCCTTGGACCCTTTGTGATATTTCATGACCAGTTACTCCCCCAGTCTGATCCAGCTGGGCTGTGACTCACCCATCTCGCTCTTAGTCATCCTGTGCCAAATCCTGTTTGGTTTCCTGCAAAGAACACTGTAGTCTTTTGGGCTCTGCCTTTGTTTTTTAAAGTAGCTTAATCTCTCTGTCTCTCTGTAATCCAGGGAGAAAAACTCACCTCCAGATTCTGTCAGCAAATGGTTGCATCACTGTGACACTGTTCCCCGAATGGCTTGGCTTTTGTGCTTTCTTCACTTCAGTAGAGTCTTAAGCCCTATTGTTTGTGTGTGTGTGTGTGTGTGTGTGTGTGTGTGTGTGTGTGTGTGTGTGTGTGTGTGTGTGTGTGCGTGTGCGCGTGCGTGTACGCCTGCCTGTAAGGAGATGGGGAATAATCTGTGTCTTTATCACCAGAGAACATTTCCTGCCTTTGTCAGAATTGGGATGATTAAGGGAAATGTGGAATGTCCCTTGCTGAGTAATATTACATTTTAGAGCAGTTAGTAACCAAGTTGTTTTGTTGCTTAGCATTGTTTTATAGAGAAGATGTAGATTATGTAAAGACAAACATAGCTGTACACAAAGCTTACTTGTACTCGTAATTAAAAGTAGGTAAATGTTTTCATTATCCACTTGAAATATCATCAGTTTATGGCTACTGCTGTCAAATGTTGATTGTTTTAAAATATGTTTTTTATAGTTTTTTTTATTTTTATTAACCCGTTTAACAACAATAAGCAACATTCTAATTTCAGAAATAAACTAAAATAACACATTAGTTACACATAACACGAGTAATTGCATTGTTGCAGACATACAAACACATCCACAGGTGTACTTGCCCAAGCATACAACATGCTCTTAAAACACATAGGTTAAATGGCAACAAAGGACAACTCACAGACATAATAGACCTATAAAACACAGGCGCACAGTGAATCAGTTTGCAATTGTGTAATTTGTATTTTGCAATTTTGTTTGCCCGGCCACACCCATATGATTATGGTCACTGAAACACATATTTGAATCAATATGCATTAGAGGTCATATTTGAATTGAACAACTTTGATTTGAATTCAAAGAAACATATTTCAAAGGACTATAACAGCTTTAACCTTGTTTTTTTGTATCTTTCAGATCATGGTAAGTGTAGCTGTGGCTTATGTCAGTGTGACGCTGGCTGGAAAGGAGAAAACTGTAACTGTAGCACAGTCATAGACACCTGCATGTCCAGCATTGGCCTGCTGTGCAGCGGCCGGGGTCATTGCGAGTGTGGGGTTTGTCAATGCACTCAGCCTGGTGCCTACGGAGCCACCTGTGAGAAATGCCCCACTTGTCCTGATTCCTGCACTATAAAAAAGTAATTATATTTCTTAATGTTTTAACAAACGATTACAGTTACACAGCGTGAACCTCCTTGATGTTTTAACGTTCATGTTTAAGACAGCACAAATATTTTAAAGCTGTTCTTTGCCGTTTGTGGATGCCACTAGAGGAATGGTTAAGGGGTGTATTTCCCCAGCAAATGGCATGCAGTCTACCAAGAATATGAGATATCATGACTGAGGGTCGTTCAAGAAGAAAAAAAGGGTTTGCCCTCCAGGGACCAAGAATATGTTTAGTATCTCCACTAGATTCCCCTGGTTCTTGTGATGTACAAGTGAAACGTTTGGCCTTGTAGTGGCACTAAAACAAATGGAGAGCTGCTCATCAAAAACAATAAGATTTCTCAGGGAACCATGAATAGCCACAGATATATATTTATGGAAATTCTGGTTTCAAAAGTACCGTACCTTGACAAGACAAGTGTTGGTCAAACATTTTGATCTGATGGTGGCAAAAGGTAAAGAAGTCACCAAAATGATTAGTAGTCATCTTCCAGACCATTAATATGTATAACAAATGTAATTGTAATAGGCCAGTAACTAAGATGTCTTGCTCTGGACCTTAGGCGTTGCCACTAGCAAGGAGAAAAATGTTCAGCAAATAATTTGAGACTAACAAAGTTGGCTGGTTGCACTCTGCAGTAAAACATCATTAGATCGTGATATTTCCACATTCCAGGATTAAAACAAACTTTTCCCAAACACATTTTTAACATGGTTTCATGAACAGCAGTTAAAGGTCAAACTCCTTTCACAGCCAGGCAGTCTGCAAATATTAACACTTCCCAGATTTATCTTGATATAGCTTTACTCTAAGATGCTCTTATACCTTGTTGTTTGTCCATCCCCTTTAATCAAATTAAACCATGCACTGCTTCTAAAGAGCATCAATAGTATGCATACTGTGTATTCAATAAAGGTAACCAAATGGGACTCTGCTTGCAGGGAGTGTGTTGAGTGCCAGCACTTCAAGAGAGGACAGTACATCAAAGACAACAGCTGCAATAGAATCTGCAAAGATGAAATTAAAGTAGTGGATAAACTGGGTGAGAACTCTTTACTACATACTGTGATGCCAATATGCCTAATGCTTGCTGCTGTTATCCTGCTGCTAATCTCATGACATAAATGCAAGTGAAGGAAGTTGGAGGCTTCAAACATGCAAGGTGGTCAAAAGATATAATGGACTGTTTGTTACCTGGACCTTTGTTAAATAATGTATCACCCTGTGTCTTTTTTTTATCATCTTTCTCCTACAGTTTTAGATTCTCAAAATTCTGTGAATTGCTCATACAAAGATGATAATGACTGCGTGGAGCACTTCCTGTATTACGAAGATGAAAGTGGAAAATCCATTCTGTATGTGGTAAAAGAGCCAGGTACTGTAAGAGTTCCGTGCATGTATGAGACACATAGACTGTCAAGAGAACTGAGCATGATAATCTAGGTGCATTAATAGGACAGAACAATATGTTCTTGAATGCAATTTAAGCCTGTGTCTGGCTGGCTACAGAAAAAGGGGAGCAGTGTGTGCACCAGAAATCAGTAATTTTCTATAGATGAACACATCATCAGCTATATAATCACTCCATGAGTGACCTCCCCTGCTTAACAAACATCATGTAAACCTGGAGGAAATGAGTTTATTTTCCTCTCTTCCTGTCTCCCGTCTCTCAGAGTGTCCTCAGGGTCCAGACATTTTGGTGGCGCTCTTGGCCGTGGCCGGAGCCATTCTGCTACTGGGCCTCGTTGGACTGCTCATCTGGAAGCTTCTGGTCACCATACATGACCGCAGAGAGTTCGCCAGGTTTGAGGAGGAGAGAGCCAAAGCCAAATGGGATACGGTGAGAATTTTTTTTAATTAAAACACTAACACTTACTAAGCTTCTGATTCAGGGATCAATGGAGTACTGTAAATACAGTAACAAGTTCGATATCTGTGTGGCACTGAATTGAAAAGCATTACCACTGTTATCATTTCCCAGGGTAACAATCCTTTGTACAAGGGAGCCACCTCCACCTTCACCAATGTCGCATACCGGGGCAACTAACGATTAAATGCAAAGAGGAAAAACTCAGGGGTCAACGACAGAGATGGAATGTAGTAGCAGAGAAATGGATGGGAAGAAGATCCTACACTGTAGCTGAAAACCAATTAATGGTGTCAACAACATTGTGTAATAATTGTACATAAAGTATTAAAAAATGATTAAAACTCTTAATGTAAGTCAGACAGTTGCCTGCTATTAAGATTTCTGTTTTTACACTATGACATGCAGTTTTAGTACTGTACATGCTGATAGGAGTTAATTAACAGTAACAAAATTTTTAGTTTGGCTCGAACTAAAATAGAAATAGAAATCACCATGACCTAATAGTAATAAGTCAGTATAGAAAATACATTCATGAACAGACTTTTGGAAATCCTCTTTAGTGTCCTCCACTATGTGGGATGTATTATGTACACCTTAGCTGTGTTTTTTGAAACTGTAGCAGTTTCCTCTTTAACAGTGTAACTGTTTTTAGTTCAGTTTTCTCTCAATTGAAAAGGGCAATTTGTAACAAACCAGGGGAAATGTGTGCTTTAGAATTTAGATAAATTATAAAAACACACTTGAAGGGTTTTCATATACAAATACATTCTCTTTTTCTAAAAAACAATACGGCTTGTAGTAATAATTTTGACAACAATGCAGCACTCTGTGGAGTATCGGTTAACCGTAAAAGGGAGTTAATCCACTTAACTACAGCCTCTAGGCTGTCTTGGTTTACAGGGATATTTGTGGTGTATATTGTTTTTGAAATGCATGTCAATCCCAGCATCATTAACTGTTTTTGTGTTTGTAGGGCTTTTTTTATTGGTCATTTTATTTGTTAAATTCTATGTTGATCAGCACTGTGTTACTCTGAAATGTCATGTAATTTATTCGTGTATATAAACTGATTTTATTGCACATCAAATGATATTGGCCATTATGATAACAAGCAAACTTACTCTTGCTCTTTTGTATCCACCATTTAGGAGAAAAGGGATGTATTTTGGTTGTACAGCTCAAGTCCGAGATTCTAATTGAGATCAGACGTACATTACAAAAGTTATTTAAGATTAATATTTCAGATCCATAGTAACAAGTTGTCTTAAAATTTGGAAATAGAAAAATTCTGCCTCCCAGTTTCATTCAGACACAAACAAGGGTGCTAGTTTACCTCCGGGGCACTAATGAGGTGCCCTTGAGCAAGGCACTGGACCCCACAATTGTTCAGCAAGAGCTGTATAGTTCCTGCCCTCTTTTCCTTATACTAGGATGGGTTAATGCAAAGGTTAAATCTCATTGTGTGCTGTGCTGTGTACATGTGTGACAAGGAAAGTTGATTGACATTTTGCATTTACAGTTTCTCTATAAAGTGGGTGTTATAGTATTAAACTAATGTCAGTGTGCGGAAGCAAACATTTTCTTTGATAACATTCTGTCAAATGTTATCTACTTTACTGTATCAAGTCATAAAATATTTCCTGTTGCTTCACCCATGTCATCCAATTTGACACATTTCACATGTCTGTTCTTGTGCCCTGCTCTGCTGTTCAATCTGATGGGTATTGCTATCGCAAAACTTTGCGCTTCCCCTCAAAACCCACAATATATCTTCCGGTATTTCAGCATATCCTGTTCACACAAGCCCGATGATTTCACTCAATGTGTGCTGCATACAGTTTTGTTTCAACTGTTTGTTGGTACTTTAGTTACCCTAGGAAATAAAAGTGTACATTCATCACAATTGTCTATATTATCTTCTCTTATACCTGACATTAAGTTGCAAATGAAACTATAGACTGTGTTACCTCATAGCTGGTTACCTGTACAACAAATATGCACGTATTACTATTTTCTAAACCTGTAAACTTATGGACAACATCAAGGCAGATCTTTGGGAAATGACCATACGTGTTGTAATTAATCTTTCTGTTCATACTGTAATTTAACTTGTTTGGTCATTGGTATGTCGCATCTCTGCTGTTTTACAGTACATAATTATTCTAAATGATGAGTGTGTCTGGCTGCAGTACCAGCAGGTTTTTTTTGTAAATCTAATAGCTCAGTCCAGATGTTAACTACCTCCCAAGTCAACACAACAACCAGCTAACCATTGTTCTCAATGTAGCAAATACAATTTTAGGGTTGCTCTTGCAGTGCAAGAAAAACTATAAATAGATTTACACTAGAATAGATGTGGAAGTCACACTATTTAAAGTATGTATCAGTAAATCTCTACATTAATCAAAGGATATAGACAGTTATGAATAAGTAGTTGTTGTAGGCTCTGTAGAAAGACTTCCAGAGTACAAGAAAATTGCAAATGTTCAAGGGTGAAACCTGTGTTTTTGTGAAAACTGATATACACTCACCGGCCACTTTATTAGGCACACCTGTTCAATTGCTTGTTAACACAAATAGCTAATCAGCCAATCACATGGCAGCAACTCAATGCATTTAGGCATCTAGAAGTGGTGAAGACGACTTGCTGAAGTTCAAACCTAGCATCAGAATGGGGAAGAAAAGGGGATTTAAGTGACTTTGAACGTGGCATGGTTGTTGGTGCCAGACGGGCTGGTCTGAGTGTTTCAAAAACTGCTGATCTACTGGGATTTTCACGCACAACCATCTCTAGGGTTTACAGAGAATGGTCCGAAAAAGAGAAAATTGTGTCCACAGTTGTGTGGACGAAAATGCCTTGTTGATGTCAGAGGACAGAGGAGAATGGGCAGAGTGGTTCGAGATGATAGAAAGGCAACATTACATTACATTACATTACAGTCATTTAGCAGACGCTTTTATCCAAAGCGAACAGCAACAGTAACTCAAATAACCACTCGTTACAACCAAGGTATGCAGAGTACCATCTCTGAACGCACAACACGTCCAACCTTGAAGCAGATGGGCTACAGCAGCAGAAGACCACACCAGGTGCCATTTGCACAGGCTCACCAAAATTGGCAATTGAAGATTGGAAAAATGTTGCCTGGTCTGATGAGTCTCGATTTCAGCTGCGACATTCAGATGGTAGGGTCAGAATTTGGCGTAAACAACATGAAAGCATGGATCCATCCTGCCTTGTATCAACGGTTCAGGCTGGTGGTGGTGGTGTAATGGTGTGGGGGATTTTTTCTTGGCACACTTTGGGCCCCTTAGTACCAATTGAGCATCGTTTAAACGCCACGGCCTACCTGAGTATTGTTGCTGACCATGTCCATCCCTTTATGACCACAGTGTACCCATCTTCTGGTGGCTACTTCCAGCAGGATAATACACCATGTCACAAAGCTCACATCATCTCAAACTGGTTTCTTGAACATGACAATGAGTTCACTTTTACTCCAATGGCCTCCACAGTCACCAGATCTCAATCCAAAAGAGCACCTTTGCGATGTGGTGGAACAGGTGATTCGCATCATGGATGTGCAGCCGACAAATCTGCAGCAACTGCGTGATGCCATCATGTCAATATGGACCAAAATCTCTGAGGAATGTTTCCAACACCTTGTTGAATCTGTGCTACGAAGAATTAAGGCAGTTCTGAAGGCAAAAGGGGGTCTAACCCGGTACTAGCAAGGTGTACCTAATAAAGTGGCCGGTGAGTGTATGTTAGAGGTCAAAATCAATAATCAATCCACAAATGTACAAAATAACCAGTTTAAAAGTTTGTAATTTTAATGTTTTACATATCTGTACAAATTACATGTGAGAAACTGCTGTTTGTTTGTTTGATAGGACTGGTAAAAACTAACCCATCTAGACTCAAACCATAAATTCATTGTTGACCAGTGCAACCTCAGTATAGGAATTCTCAACATTCATGTGGGTCAGAATGACACCAGTGGACCATAGCAAAGATAATCCTGGCGTAGGTCTCCCTCTAGTGTATAAACACTGCACTGATCAAATGCTACGGCACACCAGTAGAGGTGCAGTATGAAAGTATTGTGCAGATCATTTTATTTTCAAGCAGCCTGTAGGACAGAGTTCAGAGCTGGATGATATGTGACATATATATGCTGTGATTTATCAGATATTTGACGGTGCAGCCCGTTCTTCCGCGAGTGAGAGGGGAGTACTGCTGGCTACTTCGCAGACAAAATTGTAGAGGAAAATATATCGCGAAAATGTGCCTCGAGTTGTATGCAAGCAGTACATTTTTTTAAAACTAAAAAAAACCCCAACCAAATTACAGAACCACACTCCCCGCCTTCTTAATATTGCGTTACGGTCACAGTCTATGTTTGAGACTAAGAAAAATTCGAGTTGCATTTGTGTTTTTAGTCTAAATAACAATATTTTAGAGAGTCCCTGAACGTAGCACGCTTAGTTTGCACGGCCCCTTTTCCGACGCGTCAGTCCGAACATGGCGGCGCCCCATGCCGTGGTCGGTGTGGAGGAAGGCAGCAGCGAAACATCACTGGTCATGTCAGATTCAACCACCGGAGATGTGAAGAGGCCTCTGTTCGGGACACGTTTCCTCACAGACCCGCGGCAGGTCTTCCAGCACAACGCATGGTGGGTCATTTATCCTAGAAACCCAAAAGAGCGGACAGATGTTTGGTGTGCATCCCTGTCAGAGCCAGTGTCCCCTGGCTGAGGCCTCAAACTCGCTCTTATTGTTTGCAGTACGTTATTTGTATGGATGTTTTTTGGGTTTTTTTGCAGAATTGATTTTATCTAACAATAAGCAAATGTAAAAGCTATTGATTAGTAGCTATAACTTTCTGTTTGTTTTGATAGGAGGTTACCAAAGGACAGGTCTTAATGTTGTCTTGCAATGTTCATGATGTATTTTCATGATGCTTATAGGAAAATATAATATTTTCTCAGGTCATATAGTATCATCTATTCATATAACGTTAACTGGTAATTTAATAATATTAATACTTATTATTATAATTGAATTGCAATAATCACATGTGGATGAAATGATGGTATCTATTAGTATTGTTCCTTTCTGTCTTCTAAATTAACGATATGTGATGTGTCTAGCCTTTTCCTTTCTTTTGACAGATGCCTTTTGTTTCATGCTATACAGATGATCAAGACATTCTGGGCAAATTTGGGATTCTGTGCTAATGCATGTAAATGACACCGATTTGACAGAGTGTAGTTTTATCTATAATAAATCATGTAATGAGACTTTAATATTACATATTTTCAATATTTTTTAGACACATGCATATTTTCATACATTCATCAGATGAACATCAGTTTATTGGTAAGCACAATAATAACCAAACAAAGTTTTGAGTATCATCTTGTACCTGTTTACCAGCCTTTACTGAATGACATAAAAGCCTTTAACTTTCAGAATTTCAGTGTCACTGTCAAATATTTATGTTATTTCATGTTATGTTATTCACCACATCACTTCAACACACTGAATAATAGTGCTCTGTTGTCTGCAGGGACAATGTGGAGTGGAGTGAGGAACAAGAAGCCTCTGCTAGGAAGAAAGTCTTAGAAAACAATCAACCTCTACCCACAGAGAAACAAGGTATCATTGTTGGTGTGTTATACACATGACTGGAATCAAGGATCAGTTATAGAACTATAACTGATCCTTATGTTGTATATGTATTAATGTTATTTTCGACTCAGTTGTATGTGATCCGTGTGTTAAAATAAACAGAAATTGACTGGTTGCTGTTGATTTGTAATCATTGCAATGTGTTCTAGATTATGAGTTTATTCTCACTCTTTACTGCCTTATCTTTTTTTGCAGAGGAATATGACAGCCGAGCAAATGAGTTTTGGAATGGTTTTTACACAATCCATGAGAATCGATTTTTCAAAGACCGTCACTGGCTCTTCACAGAGTTCCCAGAGTTGGCCCCCCAGTGTAGCCTTAACCATGAGTCACGTCTTGAAGTCTCTGACTCAGATGATGGTCAACAGGAGAGTCTGGATCAAGAACACAGAAGAGAAGTTGCAACCGATGCAGACATCCTTGGCTCTTCTGCCACATATCGCATACTGGAGGTAAGAGATTCATTCATCTATTGTCTTTCTATTAGTAAGTTATCCCCCAAAAATGTCAATGTATTTTTGTTAACTTTGGGGCAAAAATAAATTTTTTGTAAATTTGATAAAGAATTGCTTAAAATTCGAATCAACTGCTGCACTTACTTAAATAAATACATCATCTTTAACTGACTGAAGAGCAAAAAGTTTTTTTTTTTGACTTTTTTGAATCAAATGGCCAAAAACATTTTGTGATGTTCGTTTTGTATTGTGCATAATGCTTTGAGAGCAGTCTCCTACTTTTGTACTAAACTCGCATGCATCACATTGTGGTATTCCTGATCATTTTGTCAATTTAACCACTTTAAAACATTTTCTTTTGAAATTAATTTGTCAGACCTGGGAGCTTTTTCTAGTAATTTTGGCATCTTTTGTTTTTCAGAAACAAACTTTGCTACTGTATGTGTTGGTGTTTGACATTGAGTAAATAAAATAAACGCTATATTAATTGATGTTTATTGGGCAGGTCGGCTGCGGTGTAGGCAATACTGTTTTTCCAATACTGAAGACAAACAAGTAAGTGCAGTCAAGGCATTGACGTGTCTTTTTCGCTGTTTGACAAGTAGAGTTCTCTGCTTCTGTCTTATGATGTGCACTTAAAGGTATAACTGCCTCTCTGCTCTTTGCAGTGACCCGGGACTCTTTGTTTACTGCTGTGATTTCTCCAGCACTGCTGTGGAGCTAGTCAAGGTAAAATGGGATTAATGAAAGGATGATATGTTGATAGATGGATTCATCTCTACGGTTGTGGGCTGATTGGTGAATTAAAATTGCTTTCTTGTCTTCAGAGTAATCCAGAGTACGACCCTGGGCGCTGCTTCGCCTTTGTTCATGACTTGAGTGATGTGGAAGCCAATTACCCCGTCTCTGATGGAACCCTTGATGTTATAGTGCTAATCTTTGTGTTATCAGCGTTGCATCCCAACAAGTATGACCTTCTTCCTCAGTCTTTCTACTTCTCGTCTCTTTGGTTTTCCCTCAGTGTGAGTCATTGAATAAAGCAGCGGCTCTCTAAAGTTTCACCCTGTCTCAGGATGCAGGAATCCATCAGTAGATTAGCGCGGCTGCTGAAGCCTGGGGGAGTGATGCTGCTCAGAGACTATGGACGCTACGATATGGCACAGCTTCGCTTCAAGAAAGGTTAGTCAGACGGAAGTCCTGCAAGGCTCCAGTCCAAATAGCTGTTCAAAACGTCCAGATTCCAGAAAGTTCCCTTAAACATGGCCTATTATTAGTGTTCATCCTTCAATATGTGTCAGCCTACTTAGGTCCTTTTTTCTTGTGGCACCATTTCAGAATGGATTGTCGCCTTAAGTCACACCAGAGTAATTTTCTGTGTTGGCCATTTTAAATGAAAAGTATGCTGCTTCTAATTATGTTAAATAATATTATGGTAGATTAAGGTAGATACTAAGTGTAAGTCTTGCTGCTCAATACCTGCAGTACTTCTAATTGTACACTGTAGATTAAAACGGCACTGCATTAATGCATACTGTAAGTGATAAATTAAGGTTTGTTATTTGTTGTAGAATAATATGTGTGTTGTGTCCCCTTACTTCTAGGAAGGTGTCTATCTGAAAACTTTTATGTCCGAGGTGATGGAACAAGAGTGTATTTCTTTACTCAAGGTAAAAATAAAGACATTAATTAAAAATTTTGGATTACTTTGTAGAATTGTTATTTAATCATGTATATGAATATATTTCTGTCTTTCCGTCTGTTTCAGATGAGCTACATGAGATGTTCACTGAGGCCGGGCTTGAGAAAGTGCAGAACCTTGTTGACAGAAGGCTACAGGTGAATAGAGGCAAACAGCTCACCATGTACAGGGTGTGGATCCAGTGCAAGTACCGCAAGGCTCGAGCTCAGCCACTTGAGACCAAGGACCAAGACAGGGGAGAGGACCCGCCTGGCTTGACCGTCACCTGAACTACAACTGAAACTAGGAGCTCAAATCAAGGCGGTGGAGGCTTTTTTTCTGAGGATGTATGGAAATGAGAAGCTCTATTGTGATTGTGATAAAGGGGATGCAACTAGATGGTCACATGCTGTAAAGGCCTTACACTATCTCGGCTGCCATAATGTTGATGGACTTGTTTTATTGCGAGTGTTCCTGATGGTGCTGCAATTCTGCCTACAAGAGAGATAATTTCTCATTTTGTGCTGATGAGTTCAGTAATCTGAGAAAGGGCTGGTTACCCCTTTTTTAAATACTTCTATTCTGCCAGATGCTGTTTTAACAAGCTGGTGTTTGAAATAAATGGCATGATTTTAATAATAACAACTTCATGACATATTTGTACATGCAAAATCAATAAAGGTGCTTTCACAAGTGTTTTGTTTGACAAAGAAATCACTTTCTTCATGATGTAGGTCCTTATTGTACTTGGCATACTTTCCATTAAATGTCTGGTATAGTTGAACCCCTATTTATGATCGAATAGCTATTTAGGTGTTTGGTGGTGGGGGCTTACTTTGCAATGTACTGATATTATATGAATGCAGTGTGTGGGTGTGAACACCATGGGAATGGCAACTTTCTGATAAGTGATCATCTTGGTGGTTGCCTGGGTGGGCGCTGCTAAATTGTATTGTGTACAGAGGGATTTGCCATTGGTCCAGACAAGAGATTTGGGGCAGGCGTGGACTGAACGAAGGTGAAAATACTTTAACAATCTCACGAGAGAATATGAGATTTTCCTGATTATTGTTTACATTGTGAAAACATGAGATCCGAACCGAATCGATCCGGATTCAGCTGAAACGCCTGCAACAGCACAACTTCCGAAACAGATTGGTTTCTTCCCCGCGGCGAGGAAGGCAACTGGAGCCGAACTTTGTTTTGATCGAGCTGAAAGCCAGGACCCGAGATTGATCTCACCACTGGGGGAGAAAAAGATAGGGGTAACTACCGCTAGTTTCAATACCTGCTGGAGAAAAAAACGCAGAATCTCGAGGGTCGCCATTGTGTGGGACGAGTTGCCCGGCATAGGCACGGTATGGTCCCCGTCAGGAGGGGTGTGATGGAGATCCCCGCCTAAGGAGCACAGCGAGGCAGGCTTGGGCCTCCGAGGGAATCTACCGTCGTCTACCTCGAGCGGCACCGCGCGCTCCCCTTGTCTCGAACGTTAACAGTCAGCACGCGAGGGACGCGGCTGTGGATGCGGCCTAGCCTGGGAGGGTCTGCCGAGCACCGGGGAAACAACGGGGACGGTGTCAGGGTTGACAACAGGCCCCCGGAGGACCGAGAGAAAGACTCAATAGCAGTACGTATCCCGTTAGGTTGTCGAGCAAACGAGTATATGTGGACATGTGTCTTTGTACAGGTGTCGTGGCAGCAGCACCTGACAACACGGACCCGAGAGGATGCTCCTCCTGACAGACGAGTGACGCTAGCCCGATGGCTACCAAAAGGCTAGCTACCTGTGTTTGTCAAATCACGTACTGTTGCAGATTTGTCAGAGTCAGACAGCTGTCATTTTGGCACAACATTAATGACCATTTGCCTTGTTTGTTTCCCATATTTAACGTCACGACTATGACATCGCGATGCTAGCTAAGCAACGCTATGCTAGCAGTGATGTATCCGCTGCTAGCTAGCCACCTCGCTGATCATGATGATGTTTCAAATAGTTATGCAGAGCTGAGCCAGCAAACCCAAAGCCGAGTAAAGTTACACTAAAACATACGGATTAACGTTAGTATTTGTCCCTTAATTCACACAAATGGTGTGTGTTTTAAACTATTTAATGTATGGAGGCTATAGATTGCAGACAGACGTAGCAGTAGGGCGTGTGACTTAAACGTTAACCTTTGCACAGGGTAGCAAACTGGCCACTTATTGTCTGTTGTGGCCTTTTCCATTGCCAGTATTCTTGGCAGTCTCTCCATTAGTGACCTTTCAGAACTCCAGTGCCATGTAACTAAGGCCTATAATGCCAAGTTGTTATTACATGATGCTATCATTTTGAAGGCAATGACCACACATCTGGCCCCAAGTGTGTGATGTATGTTTGGTATCCCTTATTGGCTGTATTTGTGTTCATTTTAGTGCTGTGAGTATTTCAACTGAGTACACAAGTTGCATGGCTGGTGCAACACAGATGATAGTGGAAAACATTGTTGTCAGGCTTATTGATGACTCAGAACAGGAATTTTCCACATCCATATAGCTAAAAACAGCCATGACTCATCACAACCAATGCCTTTACGAAACAGTGATCCGTCACTCCCACTTGAATATACCAGACCTAACAACGCCTTCTTTAATCTTTGCTCTTGTCTCTACAGCCATGATGGAGGAACTGCATAGCCTGGACCCCCGACGGCAAGAGCTGTTGGAGGCTCGCTTCACTGGGGTCGGTGTGGCTAAGGTTTGTTTTACAGCAGGTGTCGCGGAGGTGTAGCCTGTGAACTTTCTCCTGTCAAAGTGCTTATAATCACATATTTTCTTCCATTTACAAATTTTTGTGAATCTTTTCCTTTCTTTGTCTCACTCCGTCTCAGTATCATTCTGCTGTTTGGCCCGGACAAGCTTGGTCCCACTCCTTTTCTTTGTCTGTCTCTGGAGAAGGTTGAGCTGTGTCTGTGTTTTTTGGCTAGTGTGACATGGCATCTCTCCCTGGCTCATGATGTTGAGGCTGCATATGCAAGGGATGATGCCTGCCAAAAAGGGCCACAGACAGGACAGGGGGTGGTAGGGGGAGGAGGAATGAAGGCAGAGGAGGAATGCAGAAATTGTTTTGACCAGGTGTGAGGGGAGGCAGCATTATGCTTTCCATCCTCTTGCCTGCTACATGGATGGAGCGGCCTTTGTGGAAGGTGATCTTGGAACAGTTAGGGAGCGAGAGTCAGCGCCAGGAGTGGGCCCTGTGCCAGCCATAGGCAGAGCTGAGCCCAGAGCATGGCATGGCTGCTGCCGCAGAGAAAATGGCGGCTCTCGCTAAGGCATCATGCCACAGCCACCCTGTATGACAAGAGATGCAATGTGTGTGTGTGTGGAGGGTGGGGGGTGGAAGTGTGTCAACAAATGGTTATGAAGAAACATTGGTTGATGGTCTAAAAGTCCTTCAATGTCACAGAGCAGCATAGTTTTTATTCTTGACCTTGAACAGCCCTGTGGCAATGCTGCTCTCTCTTTGTTATCACTGAGTTGGTTCAAAAGAAAGGGGAAATGTCCTCATTTGAGGACAAAGGGCGAGCACACCTTTTGGTAATGGAACAGAGAGGACCTACTGAAATTGTTAGAAAGTGCATTTCCTTTTGAACAGGTCTGATCAAACAACCAGATATCTGGAAAAGGTAACAACAAGCTGTCATTCCTAAATTAAGCAAATTCTTCCGGCTCTCTAGAGAGTGAGAGAGAAAAGAACAGCTAAACCATGGTGAACAGGAGAAAAATGGATGACATTATCGAAAGGTGACACACAGAGGAAGGGATATATCCCCAGCAGCATGCCTAATGTTCAGCCATTTTAGGAGGGTTCAGTGAGGGAGCTGTACTGTGCTCTGAATGACTAAGTGTCTCTCCCTGATTGGACAGTGCCTGCTGAATTTTGATGTGATTCATTTGACTGACAGGCATCACCTAGGGAACCGGCATTAGGACGGTTGCAGGTTTAGATTCAGTGGGAAGTTAATGGTGACGGTATTTGGCCAAACCTCGGCATCCTTTCCCTCAGTTCCTCAGCCATTTTCCTAACTCTGTGTGCACTCTATCAAGTGCATGCTCCTGTCAATTTCAACGCAGATTTGTTGTTCAAATTGTAACGTTATCAGGGATCTCCAAATAGAAAACATAAAGGCAGATGTTGGCCCATAATGATCATCGGGAAAACTTTGTTACACACTATGATGCTTAAATTGTGTAATTAATCAGCAGTTCACTTGTGTGCCAAACCACGGGGGGGATCGGTACGGATCACAGATTAAGAACGGTCCTTAACACCACTAGTGTGCACACATTTTGAATATACACTTCTATGAATATATGATTTTCATGCTTTTTGCATCTTTGCGTATTAGCTCCTTGTGTTTTATTTTTGATGTATTTTTACTTCACTTTAACAGGGCTCGGGTCAGAACCAAAATGAGTCATCCAACCAGAGTCTTTGCAGTGTAGGCTCGCTCAGTGACAAAGAGCTTGAGGTTAGTCTCTGTTACTAATAAACAAGATTTTCATGCCAACTATCTGTCTGTGTAGCCCTATTGTACATGGTGTTGATTCAAACTACTTTCCTGACAGACTCCTGAGAAAAAAGCAAATGACCAGAGAGTAAGAAAACGGAAAGCAGACCATTTTGACAGCAGCCAAGGTAAGATTTTCCCAATGCTATGATCCTCTCATTACGTATCCCAAATATCAGCCTCTCTCTCTCTGAACTCCTCGCATCTCTCTTCTAGGCAAAGCAGGTGCAAGGGGACATAAAATTAGTGATTATTTTGAGGTGAGTGGAAGAAAATGTTTTCAGTTACTTTGATGTACTAAGTGTGTATCCAGCAACACTCCTGCTTCAGTATTAACTTTTCATACTTCCTTTCTAACCCCCTTTTTAGCCGTTTTGATCTTTCTATTGAATTTAGTTCTTCTCTCTTTACGTGTCTGTCAGTTTGCGGGAGGTAGCGGTCCTGGTACCAGCCCTGCCAGGGGAGTTCCACCAGTGGTCCGCTCTTCCCCACAACACTCACTTTCCAACCCCCCTGTCACGGTGAGCATGTTTTCTCTTTGATCTGTCTCATGCTTTTTTAAATCTATCAACACTCTTTGCTGCTATTCTCTCTTCCACGCTTGATTTTAGCATCACTAGGTCAAGTTTGCTTACAAGTGGGAAGAATGTTATGTGGTCTGTAAACACTGTTGGCAACAATTACAGATTCAAACACTCTTCTGTACAAAGACTTAAACCAAGGAAACCAGTAATGAAATGGAACATATTTTAGAAATGGTTATAAACATACTGACAGCAAAATGATAAAAGAAAATAGTTTAGATCAACATGTTACCCACACCTTGTCGTACCACAGTAACTTGTTATTAACAAACCAGCCTAATTTGAATGTTTTAAAGAAAAATTGTCAATTATATAAAATAAGGTTTTAAAATCGTGAAAAAAATGAATACTACTCTCTGGTCTCCTCTCCGAATGTTATCAGACCAAATTGATCAAATTTCTGATAGTGAAATTAGTCATTGTGCGAAGGTTGTGACACTTTATCAGTCCCAACGGTTGCAACGGAATAGGCACAAGGTTACCTAAGTTGGTTGTGAATAGCAAGTGAGCCCGTCCCGGAACATGCACGCAGCGAGCTCTCTTGGCACCCCGAATGACAAAAACTTTAAGGATTTTGTAACTCTACCCTGACGTTTATTATTTTTGGTGAGAATTAAACTCACTCATGCGACAGATAGTTTGTTTGAGTTGTTACAACAAGTTTTCACTGGTCATCATTTTCATGTAAATGTTTTCGCCACATTGGTACCTTGTTTTATTATGGCTGGCTGCTGCAGGTCTTCATAAATTCTTTAATGTGATGAAATTCAAACATTAAGACACCATCTGTCTGTGTAAAGTTTTTATTGGAAGAATGTTTCTGCCTCCCAGGTGCAGCAGGGAAGCCCGTCCTCCATAAGCTCGGCCAACACAGAGCACTCGACGTGTTCGCTGAAGCCTGCATCTCTTCACATGCTCCACAAAGCCACACAGGTACTTGACATGCCTTCAGGGCTGGCTGGCTGTTACCCAATTCAAATGTTATTATAATTCCAAAAACAGTTGTTATAAAATTGGTATATAAACCAATACATTTGCAATTGGCAACCAATGAGCAGCTTTTAAGATTATAGATTTTTTCTTTTGATTTTGTGATATGGGACTACTTGTTGTGCTACATTTTTCACTGATACAAAAATGATCCACCATTAACATAAACACTGTTTTTCTGCTCACTGTACCCTGTAGTCTGACCTTACTATAGAGAAACTAACAGCAATGGAGAACAACAAGAACTCTGACCTGGAGAAGAAGGAGGGCCGAATAGACGATTTGCTACGGGTACTAATCTCATTACATTTCATCCCTGCTACTCTGCTTGCTGTTTTTGATGGTTTTGATAATATAATGTTCTCTGTCTTGGTTTTTCAGTTGTGGCGTGTTAGAGTTGACACATTCCTTCAGTTTGTACAAGTATAAACAAATGAACATTTATGTATATTATGCTTTAAGATGCTTGTTTAAGAAAGGAGATGCACTTATGACTTCTGGTGACTAGTAGTTCTCTTGAATACCTATGTTGAATACACTTCCTGTAAGTCGCTTTGGATAAAAGCGTCTGCTAAATGACTGTAATGTAATGTAATGTAATGTATATTATTATTTACCTGACCCTTTTCCTGCTCGTTTGTATGTTTTGCTCCAGGCAAACTGTGATCTGAGAAGACAGATTGACGAACAGCAGAGAATGCTGGAACGATACAAGGAACGCTTAAATAAGTGTGTGACCATGTCCAAGAAGCTGCTGATTGAAAAAGTAATTTGGTCTCATAGAACATTGACGTATTTAAATTATTAGTTCCCTAAGAGTGCGGATCATTGTGGGCTTTTTTTTTATTTTATTTTTTTATTTTTTTATATAATACATGAGGGAATTAGAACCGTTTATTTAAGCCACATGTAGTAAAAAGCCTGTATTACTTTGTTCTTCCTTCAGTCCAAACAGGAGAAGATGGCATGCCGGGACAAAAGCATGCAGGACAGGCTTCGACTTGGTCACTTCACCACAGTGAGACATGGAGCGTCTTTCACTGAGCAGTGGACGGATGGATATGCCTTCCAAAACCTTATCAAGTGAGAACTGGATATTTTTTACTTTAGCGTATCCCTTCACCCTTTCTCCATATTATGATTTTTAGAGGTGCACTGTTTAATCCCTAGCCACATGCTTCAAAGACAGGGGGCAGTGATTTACAACTGGGTTCAAACATATATATATCAATACAATCTATATATATATATATATATATATATATATATAAAAAGAGCCAAATAACAGCAGGGCAAGAAAACGCAAATTTCGACCATACTGCTGAAACTGAGAGCTGGACTACATAACATCGTACCTTAAAATCTTCATGTGTGGCCTCTGCCTAAAGTTTTATGAGAGCACATCCTCTGTACAAGCAAAGCCAGCAGCATACTGTAAGGCGAGAAATGCATTAGATCTACAGGTTATTGCATTGTGTCATCTGTTTTCAGACAACAAGAAAGGATCAATTCCCAGCGGGAGGACATTGAAAGACAGAGGAAGCTGCTGGCCAAACGCAAGCCGCCCTCCATGGCCCAGACTCCACCTCCAAGCCTGGAGCAAAACAAACGCAAAAGCAAAACCAATGGAACAGAAAGTGAAGCGTACGTTGCTTTTGTTTGTTATTTATCTTCTTTTTCATACAAGCCATTTTCCCGCTGCTTGCATATTCAATGTTGAACTGAGGTTCCTTCTGTGTCCTTCCAGGTTATCGCAGGCAGAGTACCACGAACAAGAGGAAATCTTTAAACTAAGACTAGGCCACCTAAAGAAGGTAATGCATGATTCTTTTTTAAGGGGATAATGCTTATTGTGGTCTCTCTCTTTGTTTAGTTGTTTTCTTAACTGCACAGATTTTTTATTTTGTTGTCCTTTTTACAGGAGGAAGCAGAGATCCAGGCGGAGCTGGAGAGGTTGGAGCGAGTGCGAAACCTCCACATTCGCGAGCTGAAAAGGATCCACAATGAGGATAATTCTCAGTATGATTTCTTCTTATATGGCCCTTTCCTGGTTTGTCGGGTGAAGTGTCCCTGTGCAATCTTTAATTACATATCTTCATCCTGTGCAGATTCAAAGATCACCCTACGCTAAATGACCGGTACCTGCTACTCTATTTACTTGGACGGGGAGGTTTCAGTGAAGTTTACAAGGTAAGAGAAACTTCATCTTTCCCTTTTTAATGCAGAACCATTTCTTTTTTTAAATGGTTAATAGACTTAAAATACCTTGTAGTTTCTGTTTTTGAATTAGTGTATACCTTTGCCAAAACATCCTGTATGTCAGATAGAGAAAGGGCAGCATAATTTCTCATTCACAATTTGGCACAATCATATACAATAGAGTGCAAATGAATACCAGTTTTCTACTGCTTTAAAATAGTTTTTATTTTTATTCGAATCTGTGGTAATTTTTGTGGTCAGAAATTGCATGTTAGTGTTACACTGGTGAACACTAACATGCTCATATTCTCAGAGTGGCTAGAATGGTTGTGCTGCACATACTTTGGAAAATATTTGAGGATGTGTGTTTCTTTACGTTGAACTAATTTTACATCGGAAACATTTCGAAGTAAATGACAGAATGTGAGCGCTGTTCCTAGAATCTGCCGTCATAGCTGTAAAAAAAAAAAGATGAATGGACACAGGCATTTAATGTGTAGCAAGAGCCTCACTGCAGCTGAAAATAATGCCAAATGCAGTTCGTAACTAATATGAGACATTTCTTTTCCAGGCCTTTGACTTAACAGAGCAAAGGTATGTTGCGGTCAAAATCCACCAGTTAAACAAGAACTGGAGGGATGAGAAGAAAGAAAATTATCACAAGTGAGTTTCATTTGCAATACTATAGTGTGTGTATATACAATGACTATGAAATATGTTCTGTTCATCATTGAGTAAACCATCAGATCCGCATTTCAAATGAATGGTGTACATTTTGGAAATGCTCTTTGTTTCAGACACGCATGCAGAGAATATAGAATCCATAAAGAACTGGACCACCCACGAATAGTTAAACTCTACGACTACTTTTCGCTTGACACCGACTCGTAAGTCCTTTTCTCTATCACAATTGTGTGCCTTCCAAAATATATATATTAATGTTTATGCAGATTGTGTTAATTCTAATCTATTCGTCAATATGTAGAACCTTAAGAACTTTATTCTAATCTGTTGTACAAAATCCTTTAAAGATGGATAAATACTTTAGCCTTATTTTGGAACAGGTTCTGCACAGTCCTGGAGTACTGCGAGGGAAATGACTTGGACTTCTACCTGAAGCAGCACAAGCTCATGTCAGAGAAAGAGGGCCGCTCCATCATCATGCAGATTGTCAACGCCCTGAAGTACCTCAACGAGATCAGACCGCCCATTATCCACTATGACCTTAAACCTGGTGGGTGTCCACACCTCAATACCTCTTAAACTCTATGAGATTGCATGATCTAGTTTTAGTTTTCTTGGCACATTTCTACTTCAAATTAAACTAGCAGTAAAACTGTCAGTTAAACGAACCACTTTTACCACTGCCGTTATAGTAGTGATGATAGAAAGAATTTTGTAATTTTCGACTCAAAATGTGACTTTAAAATCTGAATTATGCAGACATTTTCTCTCATGCCTGTAAATCCTTTCCTCACCCTGCACAGGTAACATCCTCCTGGTGAACGGCACTGCCTGTGGGGAGATCAAGATCACAGACTTTGGCCTGTCGAAGATCATGGATGATGACAGCTACAACTCCGTGGACGGGATGGAGCTGACGTCACAGGGAGCAGGAACATACTGGTAAGATTTACACTGGAAGATGCCACTCTGCTGGAGGGGTGCCACCATCTGTGATATAATAAATTGTGCTTTTTATCTTTTACTAGTGAGCATTTGTCCTCAAGGGTCAAATTTATGTTAGGTAGTCAGGGCTGGAATACTTCTCTATGACTGAAAGTAATCATTTCTGTGTGGAGACATTTTATGCTGTAGAAGGAAAATAAAATGGCCGAATCTGTGCAGTGTTTTTTGATGCAGAATCCATCAATAGACGTTGTTGGAAACGATAAAGAAGTTTGAGAAAAATACACAGAGAGCAATACAGCAAATCTTATAATGCAAAAATAACTTCTATTGGGTATCAAAGCCAAACTATTATTATTTACCGTATATCTGTTAAAACATGTAAGGGAATTCCCTTTGAATCACTTGGTAAAACGCTGTAGCATTGAGTTTTCCACTTGGCATAGAAAGCACTGCATATACTTTAGCTCTCTCTGACGGAATACAGGATTTATTTGAGTTTGCCAGAAGCAGCACCCCAGGCTAAACATTTTCATGGCTAACATACGACGGATTTCATCCCAGCAGCAATCGAACAGATGATAAGTTCATGGCTAAGAGTAGAGTTTGTCATTTCAGAAGAGAATGCAAAGAACATGCAAGTTGCATACTTATTAACACATAGATATTAAACATAAAAAATGGTATGCTATTATAATCAGAATTTGCAGACACTCATAAGGTGGTATTGATATCAAATGAAAAAGTAGTCATAATTATGTTATACTACTTATCTCAGCACAGAGGTGTCTACTTTCTTAGAGAGAGTTTCACTCAGTTTTACCACTTATGTTTTTTTTGTGAATGTTTTAATTTAAATTGAAAGGTTTGAGATTACGAATGAGTGAAAAGACACTGACAGTACTGTTGTGGTTAAAAGACTAAAAGTGATCGCTGCACAAGATATTTGTGTTGATGTATTGAAATAATCATAGTTGTAATATTACTGAGGTATGTATTGGTATATGAATTTACAAAGCTCCAGTGTCCATTTGGTTAATGCTTGTATTACTTCTACCATGCTGCCTGATGTTCATGCTCACACAAAGGTCACCTAAGCAAGATGCCTGTGACACAAATAAGTAAACTCCCAGACCCTGGTTGTTGAGGATCACATAGTGCACAATGTTTACTAAAATCACTCTAATGTTAATACTTCATATTCGAGGACAGAGAGTTGATATCATGTTGGACAACGATTATTCACACACACAAGTCTTCTTGTCATGACTATTTCATTCGTTGAAACTGATTCAGATTAATATAACCCTTTCTCTTCTAGGTACCTGCCCCCAGAGTGCTTTGTGGTTGGGAAGGAACCACCCAAAATCTCCAACAAGGTGGATGTGTGGTCCGTGGGAGTCATTTTCTACCAGTGTTTGTATGGTCGCAAGGTAAGAAAATATGTTGCAAGAAGACATTTGAGCAATTAAATCTGTTATAAATGCAATAAAATGCAAAAGATATCATTTCCTTTGGAGACATGAATTTACTTTTTAGTTGTATGTAATAATTTGATCTTTAGACAAAAGAAGAATAAGTAACCTTTAAGTATGTACAGTTGTAATGAACACCATAAAATGTCTTTGTTCCTCTTCACTTGATATATTTAGTTCATATTTTGGTTTATTTCAACATCACTTCATCGCCTTCTCTTTGCACTTCAGCCCTTCGGCCACAACCAGTCCCAGCAGGACATCCTGCAGGAGAACACCATACTGAAGGCAACAGATGTGCAGTTTCCCCCTAAACCAGTAGTCACACCTGAAGCTAAGGTACTGGACTCTGCATTGGTTTTGTCTCCTTCATTTTTGAATCACTTCTATGCATCTTCAACTCCCACCACACCCTCCTTGTATTCTCTCTTAATTCTTAAAGTCCTCATGTTCACGTACATAGTTGTAGGAGTTTTTTGTTAACATGTACATATTAAGGAATTTCTAATTTTTTTTTTTACCAAAACATTGTAAAGGTTAGTTTCTGTGCTAAAGATTTTTATTTGCTTAGTCATTCCACTCTCACTCTGTCTTTCTCCAGGCCTTTATAAGGCGCTGTCTAGTCTACCGTAAGGAGGACCGCATCGATGTGCACCAACTGGCCAGTGACCCCTTCCTCATGCCTCACATCCGCAAGTCGGTGGCCTCCTCTGGCACCTCGGGCATGGCTGTGGCCTCCACATCCAGTTCCTCCAACAGCAGCGCCTCAAACTGAGCCCACGCCCATTGACTGATTGACTGATCCATTCGAAAGAGTGGGGTGGGGCGGGGGCGACGCCAATCCGTGTCCCCCCTCCCAACAGCTTCCCACCTTGCCATGAAGAGAAAGAGAAACAGGTCAGAGGACGGCAAGGGGTGGGTGAGAAGTCATGGACGGGTTGGAAAGGGAGACCCACGTCACCCTTCATCCATCTCATGTCCACCCATCCCAGCCCACCTGTCCTCCTTTCTCAAAATGGTGGCATTGTTCTGGGGGTCAAAGCCCTGGACGACTCGCACAGTAAGAGGTTTGGAACTGTGTTGGTGAAAAGTAAGCTTCAGTGTTTGGGGTTGTTCTTTTCTGCTTAAAAAAAAAGAGAAAATTAAAAGAAGTGTAGAATTGCTTCAGCTTGGCCAGATGGAAAGGACTGCGGTAGGCCTGGGACCCATACGCACTGACACATACACACATGCATGAGCCATTCTGGTCCATGGTAGTCTGGACTCCCCAAGCTCAAACGTTTTGTTTGTTCTCCTCTCAATGAACCTAACTAAGAGAACCAGTCTGGCCAGTTATTGTATTGAACCCAAAATATCTATGGCACTATGTCACCCAATCTGCTGTTCTGGGATCCCCTGCCCCCTTCTGAAATTCCAAACCCAGATAGTTTATGAGGAGGAACATAAGCTACTATTCACCTTACCCTCTCCCGTTTCCTCCTCAAACTCCTATGACCAAAGCTTATAACTTCCAGCTGGTGGCAGTGTTCCACCTCCATTTTTATAACGAATGGTTTTAGAGTCGTGTTACTTGATATGGAGTGGAAGCTGTTGAGAAATTACCCTTTTTACATTTTTTTAAAAACTTTTAAATTTAACCAGTTTTATGGAGAAAACTGTTGTGTTTTTCAAGTTGCCTTTAATTAGAACTGTTATTGTTTGATTGACCCCCTACCATAAACACACATATTTATTTAGCAATGTTTGAATTTATTTTTGGCCAATAAAATGCAAGGGACTGGTTTACCTAATAGTACTGTTGGGGGAGATTGGGCCTTAGCAGAGAGTTGCATAAACCATTAAATACTATTGGTTAAAATGTGTTTGTTGTTCTGGGCCTCTGTCTTACTGGATTTACCATGAGTGCTTTCTTTGAACGAATAACTTTTGTTATGTCTTTTTATTCTACACTTTAAAATTAAAGAAAATTGGCGTTCCAGACTATAAATCAAAGATATTTTCTAGAAAAAAACTCACATCCAGCCTCATCTAGCTAGTGTTGGCTTTTGGTCTTCAAATTCAGTTATATTCAATTAGGGTTATATTCTCTGATTAGTGAGTACATAGAACAAAATACTTTTTAACTGTCAGAAAACAAACTAATGCCAATTATGATGTTGATTTAGAAAGGGCTGATGTCATGGTAAATGTTAATGTAGTGTAGCTATCAAATGAGTTAAGCATCACGATGAACATTGTCTCTCATTCATAGATCAGGTACGGTCACCATGCTTCTGTCAGGAGATGGACAACATTAATACAAACAACATTCAGTGGGTCTCTCTAACTCTCACTCTTTCTCTCACACACACACACACACATTTATTTATACATCTGGTTGTTAAAGTGAAACCATCTGTTGTGGAAAGACGTCATCATTTCCCAAACACTCCGTTTAACATTTCCACACATGAGTAGCCAGAGTTTTTATAAATCTACACCTTGTAAAGCGTTATAAAAAAATCTGTTATAGGGATCTATTGATCTGTTTGCATGTGGACTAGAGGCCATAAGTTTTAAGAAATATCTGTACATGTGTTGACATGGCCTTAGGCATTAAGAGTGAGATTGGTTAGAGTTAGGGTAAGAATATCAGGGTAAGCCAATCAGGCAGGACAAACCTTTGCCAAAAGGTGGAAAAACATGGAGTCCAAACTTCCCTTTACCCACCTCTGTTTTTCAGCTCCTCTTTGGGGGGATCCTGAGGCATTCCTAGGCTGGATGGGATATAGAAATCTCCCCCCGGTGTCTCCTACCAGTTGAACCCCCCAAAAAAAAAAAAACCTCTAAAAGAAGGTGCCCATCGTGATCAGATGCATTTTATGGAGGAACACCTTTAAGCCGATTTCAATCTCATTCTTTCAGTCACTATCCTAAACTCACTACGATGGCTACAATGGTAAAAATCACCGCTTCTCGGCAGACAACCATGGCCTCACAGGTGCTGATTCATTTCTCTTGGCCTGATGAAGCCAACAGAACCACATCATCGGCAAAGAAAAGCAATTCTGTGTTCGCAAAACAGCACTATCCTGACCCTGGCTGTGCCTTGAGATTCTGACCATGAAAATCGCAATCATGTCGGAGACCAACATCCACTGAAAACATATTACAATACAGACACAACTCTCACATCTGTTACATAAGGACCGGATGGCTCGTAGCAATGGCCCTTGCAGTACACCATACTCTCATAGTAACCCCCACAAGACTACGTGCTGGACAAGTTGTAAGTGGTCTAAGTCCAATAAAAACATGGATCAGCAAACTTCAACAATCCCTCTAGTAATCCTGTAAGGGTAAAGTGATGGTCCACTGTTGGTCTTCGGTAATCTGAAGTCCAACAATCAGTCCCTTCCTCACAAGTTTTCCCACAGAGGCTGAGGAGTGTGATGCTCCAATTATTATCCTCAGACAGCAATGTCCTGAACCTTTAGCTTCTCAGGGCAAATCTCGTTCACACCTGGTGCCTTACCGCTGCAGAGCTTATCCCCACTCCCAATCGAGGCATCTAAACCTGGGAAATGGAGAGAAAAACATATTTGACACACTAGGGGCTTAACAAATAACAAAAAATTGCGAATTACAGGATTGCAAATATTTTACATCACAACAATTCACACCAACAGCAATAAATATGCATATCAATAAAAGTTCTAAATTGATTTGCGCAGGCAGAGGACCAGCTACCACGATCCTATTGATCCAGAGCAGAGAAAAACATGACAACAATGAAACAGTGACAGTAGTGCATTCCTGTGGGGCCTTTTTTGAATTTGCATCAGAAGGAGTGCAAACAACCAATATGGGGGAATTTAAGTGGTAGAGAATTATGCAGTGTACTGTATACAGTGGGGGAAATAATTATTTGATCCCTTGCCGATTTTGTAAGTTTGCCCACTGACAAAGAAATGAACGATCTATAATTGTTATGGTAGGTTTATTTTAACAGTGAGAGACAGAATATAAAAAAAATAATCCAGAAAATCACATTATATAAAAGTTATAAATTGATTTGCATTTGATCGAGTGAAATAAGTATTTGAGCCCCTACCAACCAGCAAGAATTCTGGCTCCCACATATCGGTTAGATTAGTCCTTTCACTTTAAGAAAGTACTCTGAATCTCAACTCGTTACCTGTATGAAAGACATCTGTCTCAATTCATTACCTGTATAAAAGACACCTGTCCACAGAATCAATCAATCAGATTCCAACTTCTCCACCATGGGCAAGACCAAAGAGCTGTCTAAGGACGTCGGGGCAAAGATTGTAGACCTGCACAAGGCTGGAATGGGCTACAAGACCATCGGAAAGCAGCTTGGTGAGAAGGAGACAACTGTTGGTGCGATTATTCGGAAATGGAAGAAACACAAAATGACCATCAATCGCCCTCGGTCTGGGGCTCCACGCAAGATCTCACCTCGTGGGGTATCGATGATCATGAGAAAGGTTAGGGATCAGCCCAGAACTACACGGGAGGAACTTGTTAATGATCTCAAGACAGCTGGGACCACAGTCACCAAGAAAACCATTGGTAACACACTACGCCGTAATGGATTAAAATCCTGCAGCGCCTGCAAGGTCCCCCTGCTCAAGAAGGCACATGTACAGGCCCGTCTGAAGTTTGCCAATGAACAACTGAATGATTCAGAGAAGGCTTGGGAGAAGGTAATGTGGTCAGATGAGACCAAAATCGAGGTATTTGGCATCAACTCAACTCGCCGTGTTTGGAGGAAGAGAAATGCTGATTATAACCCCAAGAACACCATCCCCACCGTCAAGCATGGAGGTGGAAACAAAATGCTTTGGGGGTGTTTCTCTGCTAAGGGGACAGGACGACTTCACCGCATCGAGGGGAGGATGGACGGGGCCATGTACCGTGAAATCTTGGGCGACAACCTCCTTGCCTCAGCCAGGACACTGAAAATGGGTCGTGGATGGGTCTTCCAGCACGACAATGACCCAAAACATACGGCCAAGGCAACAAAGGAGTGGCTCAAGAAGAAGCACATTAAGGTCATGGAGTGGCCTAGCCAGTCTCCGGACCTTAATCCCATAGAAAATCTGTGGAGGGAGCTGAAGCTTAGAGTTGCCAAGCGACAGCCTCGAAACCTTCAGGATTTGGAGAAGATCTGCAAAGAGGAGTGGACCAAAATCCCTCCTGAGATGTGCGCAAACCTGGTGACCAACTACAAGAAGCGTCTGACCTCTGTGCTTGCCAACAACGGTTTCTCCACCAAGTACTGAGTCATGTTTTGTTAGGGGATCAAATACTTATTTCACTCGATCAAATGCAAATCAATTTATAACTTTTATATAATGTGATTTTCTGGATTTTATTTTTGATATTCTGTCTCTCAATGTTAAAATAAACCTACCATAACAATTATAGATCGTTCATTTCTTTGTCAGTGGGCAAACTTACAAAATCGGCAAGGGATCAAATAATTATTTCCCCCACTGTATGTCTAGGGCACTTATTGTGAAAGATAATAATTAAATAAATGGATCTGATTTGTTGCCTTTGTCATGATTAGAAGGATCATCAAAATATCCGGTCTTGGTTTAGTCCACAGAGCCTCTCTGTTGTTGCATACAATAGTGTACTTATTTAATATATCCATTTAACACAACATGATTGGTTGACGAGTTCATTCACAAGGCAAAAAAAATCAACCTTACTCCAAAAATATTTTTTATTATTTTTTCGCAGTTTAATCTTGTTATTCTGCGTTTAAGTACTCTTGACAAAAACAACAGTTGGAAAAAATATATTGACGTATGAATTCATTGCAAAAAAAAAAAAAAAAAAAAAAAAAGCCTGAACATAAACACTTAAATCCTTTAAAATTCTTGTACAAAAGAGGCCAAACTCTCACAGTCAAAAGAAGAATGTATTAAACGATACATTATGGTAATGTAAATGAAAGAACACAGGAAGATCTGAAATAAAGTAAGAATATTTTCTTATAAGTCCTATTTTATATATGATTTGATCACCCTTATCACAGACTACTTAGTTTTTGTTTTACTGTCATCTTCTCTCATTCCCTCTGTGTACCACATGGTTGCTATTGTGGGTCCTCTAACAGGCGCCTGGAGGTCCCCGGACCTCATTTTGGGAACCACACAAACACACACACACACACACACACACACACACACACGTTGGTGACGTTGCTCCATTCATTTCACTCTCCTCTGACTAAGAGGCAGACTGAGCTCTAGCGGTCAAACTCGCCACCAACTCCGCACCATCGTCCTCGGAGTGAAACACTGGGGCAGTCGCTGCTCCGTCTTCGCTTTTTTCGGTTTGTTTTTCTGCAGCGGGCGCGCGCGTGTGTGTGTGTGCGTGTGCTGTAAATTAGTTGTGAGCATGCAAGGCATCGGTCGTCACCGAAACAAGGACTCAAGGAGTACATGGACAAATCGGCAACTTATATTTTACAAATGTACTTTATATTTATTCATCTTTAGTCTGGAACTGAAGAGGAGCGTCACGGGTGAGGAAAAATATCAACTTCTGCTTACATTTATTGCCGTGAAAGTCGAAAAAAAAAAAAACAGAACCGACGATTAACCTATTGTGCAAGCCTTTGTCTTTGTAACGACTTGCAGTTAGAAAATGCATTAGAAAGCAGACACTGGAAGATCATTTCTGCGTATTCTGGGTTCGGGTGCCTCGATATGCCACGAACCATAAGTCCGAGCAGTGAGTGGAACCAGATGTGGAGGAAAGCGGGGGGAGTAGGGAAGGGGGTGCTGGCTTAGTGTCTCTATTGTGATTTCTATTTATGTAATAAGTTCAATTCAAGCCGCAAATCAACCTACCTTTTCGCTTTGTTGCTCTATTGTTGTGCCCAATGGTTTTTGTAGGCTGCATTGTAGAATGACCCTGCGGGCAGATGTGACCTTTACATCCTGTTACAGGCTGCAATTAACACATTCAGTCCGCTCCTATAGACCATAACATGTTATGGGATGCTGTGGAGGGTAAACCCACCTAAACACTGTACTACAGCAAAGAATATTTTCCAACATAACTTGCCTACTGTCACTGACTTTCCTACAGTAAATTAATGAGATGATCATGTGGACTTCAACAGATGTTGGGCATGATTTCTTTTTTTTTTATGCACAAAAAAGGATATAAAGAGAAATAATATTTACGTTAGTATCAAGTAATGTCGTTTTAAATAGTGAACACTGGGCAAACTATGTTGTCATCTCTGGCCATCTTATCACAATCAGCTCCTATTAAGAAAATGTATACATTTTCTCATCATTTACATTTAATCTGTTTGATTTTACGAAAAAGAGAGTTAAAAGTAACCTCATTGAATTTGATGGTATCATCATGCCAGACTCAGCGCGTCATACTGCTTCTTATAACATCAGATTTTGTAGGTTTACTCTCTTATCCCTAAGAATATACTGCTGCATCCTAAATAATCCGGAGCATTTTTTGATGAGACTTAGTTTCGTAATTTTAAATTGACTTTCAACCATCTGCCATCAAATTCCCGAGTTGCCAAAGCTAAGAGTTCCTTTTCAATCACTTTCGGACCAAATGGATGAGCTGCAGAGGGATCTCAGGGTGGAATTATCGTTGTTGATTTGTTTTATGTAATGTTGTATATTTTATTTGTTATGTGAGTTGATTGGGAACAGCTCTTCATGTTGTCATGAACTTTCATGCTGTGTGTAACTTCATAAGTAATGTGAGTTTTGTGCTGTCCTAAAGCATGTCTTTTGGAAATCAATGGAGGAAAGAAAAAGGGTGACAGTGATGATACTAGATGATTTATAGGAAATATCCATTCCCCTGATTCATAAATGGCAGAACTGCAATGCAACAGAGTTTATTTGGGCATGACTAACATCTAGTATGGGATTTCAAGATAAATTCACTATCTGTGGAGACAGCATTGACTCTTAACTGTGGTGGTCTCTGGTGCAAAGGTTCAGAGCAAAGTTGTTCATGGTCCCACACAAAATACCCATTAAAATGAATTTGAGCAGTCCTTTTACTGCAATAGTACATAACTCTTATCTTACTATGATTTTACTACCTAAACCGTGAGATGTCGTTATCCCCATTATACCATGCCTAAGTGTGGGAATGATGGAAAGTTTCCTACAGTTTGTACTTTGGGTTCTAAATTTGATATGCGCTTTTGTAGAGTTTCAAGTTACTGTTTCTGAGTGACGCTGAAGGATGCAAATATGCTCCTCTCTCCCGATAGCGCCTCTCTCTTAAACTATCCACAGTTTGGCTTGCTTCAGAGGCCAGACCACCATAAAACACCAAAGAAACAAACACAGCAGGCTGAAATTACCCGCCTATTTGTTGGTTGCCATTTTATCACACTGGTCAGTTAAAGGTCTGTTTTTTAAATCTCAGACATCTGTTAAAATAAGGAGAGGTTACAGGGAAAATGGCTTCTGCTCAAACAGCAGTCTTGATCTCTTGATAGGTTATATACAGTGTATAAAATAAATGAATAAGAAATGGCCACTTTGTTTTAATTATATGGCAACAGCAATGGGTGGCACCCATTGCTGTTGCCCATTGCTGTTTGTTGAACTCTAAATTTCTCAAGCTGAGACCTGCTGTTGGTTCGACACCCACGTTCAAGTATTGTCCTCAAACCTGGTCCAATAGAATTGAAGAGGTGGAGGTTCTGGGAACATCTGCCTCTCTTGGCGCTTGTCCCTGGCTATGAGTGTCAGCCTCTCTCTTCAGCAGGAAACTGTCTTCAGTGTTGAAAAAAGGGGTGACAGGCCAAAAGAAGAGGATGAGATCACAGCAGGAGAGCTGTTGTGGCTTAGCTTTTCACAGAGCTCAATGGCTTAAAGTTAATCTGGAATTCTGCACTCTCTCTGATTGCCAGGGAGTTTTCCTCACATCAAACATCCAGTTGTGTCCCCTCTAGACTGGAATTAAAACTTGAATTTGCATCTCGCTGTCTGGAACTGCAGCTTCAGGTTGTCTAGTGGTTCAAAAGCTTTTGCCAGGGTCTTCTCATACAGTCACCATATTAATACTGAGCTTATATTCACATACTGAAGTGAACTCAACACTCAGTGTAATGCTGATTTTTTCTGGGCTTGTTCTTGTGTGAAAATCTTCCCACAGGCACCATTGGAGCAGACAATGTGGTCTATTTTTAAAGGTGGCTTTAATTCCTATTGTGACAAAATGGCATAGAACTGATTTATTGGCATGTGTGCCTTGTCTCGTTTACAAGTCAGCATTGTGTAGCTCTGTCTATTCAAGTATATGTAAGGTTCTTACTTGTATTGAGAGGTGTAACTAGATCCTGAGCTAAGATTATAGTAGATCAACACTTTATTGTCTGTTGTGGTAGTCGCCCCATTGTGCTGTAATTGCAGAGTAGAGATGAATTACAGCAGTAAACTGAGGACATGCCTGTCACAGAGGGTTTATATGAACTATCCTGAGGGCTTAATGTATAATATAATGCATACAATAGTCATTTGTTAAGCAAGAATTCCACCCCAAAAAAAAATCTTCAACCTGATCTTCATAAATGCAATTTGTGATCAAATTGATTAATCAATGCATCAAGTAAATACCCAGCAAATCAGGATCTGACAGAAATCAGTGATGTTTTGTGTTGTAACACTTTCGCTTCCACTTTAAATGGCTATACCAGGCAGGGAATTTCCACAGCTCTTTACTGTCTTTTTTTATTTCTTTTCTTTTTACTTTTTATCCGGCTCTGGATTATGTTGCATTAATAAAAGCCTCATAGAAATGAAGTCTTGAACCAAAGCGACTGAGATGTCCTGTGTTAGCGGGACCAGTGTTTGGATACAGTAGAAGTTTTACCTCCCTGAGAAAATGTAAGAGTTTTTGTGTCCCTCAACACTGGAATCTTTCATTACTAAAACAATGAGCTGGCAGTAAACAAGCCCAACAGCTGGGTGTTACTGTAAAATGGATGGCTTCTATAAAAACAGCATGCTCATTATATCTCATCACACCATGCAGAGCTCTTCCAGACTTATGCTGAACCGCTGTGCCACTACGCTCCTTTACTGTGTTTGCTACGAACCAAATTAACTAACACTGCTTCTGAGAAACTCAACCATAGAGGCTGAGTGCAAGAAGAGGGCGTGTCTGTCGTCTCCTCCAGATTACAGGGAGTTTTATGGGGCTCTTGATGAGGCTCTGTTGTCTCTGTGTATATAAAAGCAGCACTGGAGGTTTGGAGTGTTTTAGCTTAGGGGTAGGAAACGAGGGATTGCCACAGGCTGAACGGAGAAGTGTCCACATAGGAGAGTCGTGTTTTTCAGGCAAATGCCCAGTGATCTTTTCCCACCTTCCCCACTTCCTGGCCACTCACAAGAGCCCGCCGAGTAGGAATGCTGAGGGTCTCACTTTTTCTCCCCTGAATCTTAGATCTGAGAGAAGGGATTTATGTGTATTTTAGCAGGACCTTAATTTAGAGTCACTCCTACACTCATGACTTGTCTTTCTATATTCACAATCCTGGCTTCTAGGTTACCAATGTCTAAATCCTTTCAGAAAAATCAGAGGGGAAAAGGGAATGAAGGAAAACCACATGTTTTTTTGAGAAAGGGAGTTGGGTTTATTCCCTGATATTCCAGTCACTGAGGCTGGCGTCCAGCCACTGCTCTGAATGTGTTAAGTTCAACACTTTGTGACCCGTAACTCTCAGTATTCTGCTAACATTTAACTTTTACATTTTTTTGGAGAATACTGCAAAGCTCAAAGGTCAACATCTTGCAAGCAGCTATAGCTCCTTAGAGAATTACACTGAAATAATGCAAATAAAGGCATCTGTGTACAGCACTATGAAAACAGCTACCCATTTCACCCACAAGGATTCATCATTTAATCAAATCCAGGCCAGTAAAACATTCAGTTATTTGGGTCAAATGTTGAAGTCACCCTACAGATATTCATGATTAAGTTTATCGATATATATTTGTCCCCCAAAACCACCAACTGCTACTCACTCCATAGTAAAAGCCAGACATCGCAAAATGTAGTGAACAAGATGAGAGGCAATTCCAGTTCAAACCTTGAGAATGGGGTGAATTCCTGACACCTGATGCATGTTGAAATACTTCAACCGTCATTAATTAACTTGAATTAAAAACACATGCAACCACTTTGCAGTTTGTTGCAGAACATTTCTGCAGTTACTTTCTCTGAGAGCTTTTATAAACATTGTATATACAGGATTTTAGGGTTATTACATGGTTAATATTACGATTTATACCACTGAAGTGTATTACACAGAAACATCAGAGGCCCCAACTCAAACTAGCCCTAACTCAGCACTGCATCCGTTATTGGAGATATTGATCCAGCTGCTGACCCGTTCTCTGGCCACATTAGCTGCTTACGTAGAATCCTGTTTTAATCAGCATTATCGACTGATGCCATTGTTTCCCTCTCTCTCCACAGCGCCGCTGGACTCTGACGATTTTGCTTTCTTCAATGAGGGCCCCCAGGGGTGCCTGGGAGTGCGGGATCACTCCCTCATCTTGTCAACCTCCTGTGAGGAAGACAGCCAGCGCTGGAAGTGGGTGACCCGGGGTCGCCTGTTCAACCTGGGCTCCTCACTGTGCCTGGGCGTGATCACTGGGAATGTCACCTCCAATCCGGAAAAGTCTCCTCTGGGCGTGTACACCTGTGACCGTGAGCCTCCCAGAGTACGCTGGACCTGGAACTGCGGCCAGGTGTTGGACAACCTCAACAACTACCTTCCCACGCCCATGTTTTGGAACAGCTCCTCAACCTCCTCCCCTTCAAATCTCAAATGGACACTGCATGGCGGTCTGCAGGACCTGTGCTCTAAAGCATATCGTGGTAAGCATGCTTGTAATCAAACAGGATCAGATTTGCACAGCAAGGATTCTTCAGATTGGTAGTCAAGCTTTACAAAATAACTACACTTCAAGATTTATCTAAAAGTTATTTTTGTGATCACTTATATTGAAATTTGATTAAAAGAAAATAGGGATGAGATTACAAATTTATTAATCCAAAAACTGAGGTCAAAATCCCATTGACTATTTGTCGAGGGAACCAGTGCGATGCTAACTTATAAGGTTGGCCAACAAAATGATTATAGTGATAACAAATAAATAAAATAATACACCTTAACCAAATAAAATCTATTCAAAATAAGAAATTAGATCACAATTTGCACCCATTCGAGGAAAATGCAAAGCATTCTCTATTGACTGAGGTCCTTCATTTCCCAGCTGTAGTGATACAGTGATGCAGTGATACAGTGAGCTGCTCCTTTACTGTATGATGTGCTGCCTCAGTGCGGCCGATGGACTTACTGTTGTGAATGCCACAGCTGTATCTGATCAAATGGATATAGTTTCTTTTAGGGCATCTTTGAGGAGACAACATTGCTGGTGTTTGTAAACTGCAGTAAACACAAAGAGTTGTCCTTGCCCTCAAGTATATTTGTATTTATATTTGGTTTTCAGTCCAGATTAAATCTAACCATGATGGTTCACAGCTAAGCATCCTTACTATGAATGTAAAATGTCAACTGACAAACCTTACTGCGAGTCGACAGTTAACAGGCTCTGCTTCATTGCAATTAAAATCAGATCTGCCATAAACGTAAGACCAGAAAATCTCCCTGTACTTTCTCCCTTATCCCTCCTCTCCTCGGCCTCTTAAACTCTTTTGGGGCAAGGGGAAATGGGCGCACAGACATTTTCAACTTTCAAGTGCCGATTTTCACAAGTTTCTTTGTGAAGTCAACTCGCTGCTGGAGAGGAATGCCTCTGACATTAGTCAGCGGAGTAGCAACTCCACTGCAGCCAGCCAGCCAGCGGTGGAGCAGAGAGGGAAGTCAGGGAGGGAGCTTCAGAAATCTTTCCTCCCTCGTTTAACATGTCTGCCCTACTTTCCATTGGCCTGACTTGTTCTGGTAACACTACAGATCCAGCCTCTCCCTCTCTCTGTTGCTCTTTTATTCACACCACATAGCACTTTTGGAATCTAGAGACCAAAACAGCAACCTCAGGGTCATTTGTTAAACTATAGAAACAGATACTTATATAGTTTATAAATCAAACTAGCCTGGTTCAAAAAAGATCTTGCTTTGGAATATAAATATGAAGATCTAATAATTCTTTTGTGAAATGGAAGCTGTTTATTCAGTTTTAAAATGAAGTTCATGATAGCATTTTCCTGATAATCTGCTTATTTTTGTTTGTTTCTTGTTCCTGCTGCTGACCACTATTTGACTTTACTGTTTTGACTGTAACATCATCCTCTGTTTTTCACCATGTGTTTGATTACACAAGTCACTAGGAAAACAGACAAGGTATTTCAGTTCAGCACAGTTCACAGCCATAACTTGGCAACACAAGCATGGTCTGACTCTCCTGCGGCATGCAGGGATTCAAAGTCTCC
The DNA here is from genome assembly GCF_027596085.1 of Anoplopoma fimbria. Lineage (NCBI taxonomy): Eukaryota > Metazoa > Chordata > Actinopteri > Perciformes > Anoplopomatidae > Anoplopoma > Anoplopoma fimbria. The sequence goes on along the minus strand of NC_072459.1, from coordinate 15,080,632 downwards.
CCCCTTTTGCTCCGCAGAGATCTACACAATCCAGGGGAACTCTCATGGCCGCCCCTGCTATTTGCCCTTCCTGTATGATGGCCAGTGGTTCCACAACTGCACCAGTATCGGGCGTGAGGACGGTCACCTCTGGTGCGCCACCACTTACGACTATGGCAAAGACGAGCGTTGGGGCTTCTGTCCTGTGAAGAGTGAGTTATCACTTTGCACTGGAGAAATTGCAAGAAACTCAGCGAGCTTCTCCACAATTCCCTCTCACCTAACTGTTAACTTTACTGTTATCTCTTCCTAACGTCTTATCTCCTCCCCTCACTGTCAGGCAGTGGCTGCGAGACATTCTGGGATACCGACCCACTGACAGCCAGCTGTTACCAGTTCAACTTCCAGGCTACGCTGTCATGGAGCGAGGCTCGGATCAGTTGCCAGCAGCAGGGAGCAGACTTGCTGAGCATCACCAAGCTGCATGAGCAGACATACATCAATGGTAAAGTCAATGTGCACATGTGTGCTTTTAGGTACAGAGGCATCTACTCATGTTGTAACAACTGTAGCAGTTAATCTGAACACAATACATGAGCAAATAAAACCTCAGAACTAGCCAGTAAGCACATAAATCAACACTGAGCAAACAGTTAGCATTGCAATCTAGAGCGATGAAATGTGCTGTGTAGCATCATAATTACTCTTCTTTGCTTTGCACATTCACTCTTCCAACAGGAATAATTGATTTTTTGGGATGTTGTGACCCTGTTGCCAATATTAGTCCATTATTATATAACAATTATGTCATCTGCCACATACAGTGTTGACAGTTAAAATCATGACAAACTGTTTGGCCTAAGTAGAAGCACACTATTGAGTGTTTTCTTTTATCGTGTCTGCCTTTACAAAATAACACAGAGAAAACCTAAGGTTTTTGTTGTATTTCATTACATTGAGAAATATGTTTTTCTTTGGTTTTAGGCTTACTCACAGGCTACAGTGCTGCTTTGTGGATCGGCCTCAATGACCTGGACATCAGTGGAGGCTGGCAATGGGCTGACTCCTCACCACTCAAATATCTCAACTGGGAGTCAGGTCAGACTGTAAAAACAACTCAACCTTTTCTGGCTTTTTTAAAAGCTTGTCGTTTCTGTGGTCTTTTTTTAAACATCAATTGCCCACAGAAGGCTGAATGAGCATGTTTGCTCAATTTAGCAACATACTGCTCTGAGTTCAAATACACACTTGGTGGCCTTCCAGAGCATTTGCAGTCTTTTACTGTCGAGCACTGGAGTATTTGGGGGTTAAGTGCCTTGAACAATGGTACCTTGGCAATAGATATGTTTTGAAGAGTTTCTTTTCTTACTCTCATCCTTCAGACCAGCCAAACCATGCTGAGGAGGAGAACTGTGCTGTGATAAGAACTGAGTCATCAGGTCGTTGGCAAAACCGCGAGTGTTCTGTTGCTCTGCCGTACGTCTGTAAGAAGAGGCCCAATGCCACTCTGGACCCCTTCACTACTGGTCAGTGTGTAGACATTTTTACAGCACTTACAGTAATGCCGCAGTGCCAAAGTCCATAATTAAATGGTTTTATCTTTTTGCTCCCACAGACTCGTGGGCAGATGATGAGAAATATGAGTGTGATGTGGGCTGGCAGGCCTTCCAGGCTGGCTGCTACAAGTTGACCTCAGAGAAGATTGACTGGGATACAGCTCAGAAAACCTGTCAGAGGATGGAGGCCAACCTGGTCAGCATCCACACCCTACCTGAGCTAGAGTTCATCATACGCAACCTGAAGAAAGGTGAGTTGTCCATTTTTTTATAATAATTGCACCGTAACTTTTCTTCTGAACTGCATTGCTACTTCAAGTTCAATCTCTGTACCACAAGAAACCATCAAGTAGTAGACTTTAAGCAATGTAATACACATTTTAAAAGATAACCTTTGTTCCAGTCAGGGGGAGTAAGAGACTTTGATATTTTGTCTGAAAGAAGAATAAGCATCACAAGGAAAAAACAAAGAATAGGACATAGGTGCAAACTCGTCACCTTTCGGCGAAATTGCCGTTTTTGATCCAAAATAGGTCATTTGTGTGATTCGTGTAGATCTTACTTGGAGGACGTCCTCATGGGAAGGGAGTTATGTAGGAAGTATTTCAAATGTTGATTCTGTGAGTTATCCATGTAAAATTCCAATAAACAGAAGTTAAAAACAGAACATTTCCCTTTCCCTTTCCCTTGTTCGGAAAAGGATCAAATACAAGTTAAAGGGGTTGTGAAAGTTGAAAACCATCCAAGCTGGATAGCCGCAGCTTATTTGTGTTTTACTGGAATAACATTGAAGCATATGAATATATATATATATATATATATATATTTAAAAATATATATTCCCCGGGGAGCATGCCCCGGACCCCCCTAGGGGGTTCGGATCCTTGTCACCTTTTTCATCCCTGATGAGTTTGCTCCCCTGATAGGAGTTTTTGTTACTAATGTTACTTAAGTCTAATGGGTTCACACAGAGTTTACTCACTCAAAAATCTATCAGAATGCTCTATACATTCTTTTCTTCAGTTTCTATTTTATGCACATGGAAGATAGATGCATCAATGTATCAGCTCTGTCTTTCAGCCTGAAAAAAGAAAATCATTTAAAATGCTTTCTGAGAGATTTGTATATACTTTCTTCATAAAAAAAAGTTAATCATTCTTTTAAAGAAGTAAAATATTTCCAGCTGTTTTCCTACATTTAATGCCTGCATATTCAGACTAAGCTGAAATGTAGTGGAAACCAGGCAGTTAACTGCTTTCCCTGAGCTGAAAAACAGCACATGAAGTGGGGAATCAAATTTTTTAGGAAAGGTTTGTCAGTTTCATATTATGGAACCCTTTTCCTATTTTAACCCTAGTTTTGTGCCCCTTTATTGTCTTCCTAACCTGACTGGTGATTGTATGGTACTTTATACCTGTACACCACTGCATACTGAGTGAAATACTGTGCGTTTTGCTCCACTGACACATGCACAATGCATCAAGGTTAATGCTAATACGTTTTTGCGTTTACTTAAGTAATCTCTTTAATGCCAGATTTGTACTTCTACTGGAGTATTTTTACACTGTTTTGTTGCTACTTTTACTTAAGTAAAATATCTGAATATTTATTCCACCACTGCTTCTGTCAGATATAGACCAGCTATGGATAGGGCTCCATGACACTGATATGCAAATGGACTTCCAATGGACTGACCACACGCCCGTCATCTTCACCTACTGGCACCCCTTTGAACCCAACAACTTCCGCAACACCCAAGAAGATTGCGTCTCCATCTGGGGAGCGGTGAGTGACCCCCTTCACCCTCACACTGACCCTCAAAGTCCGGGGCCTGAATCACCTCAAATGGACTAATGGACTCTCACTGTCAGCGAGTCTCCTCCGTTTGTATATATTTAACATCTGTGTTCTCTCTTTCTCTCTGTGTCTTGCTTACATGTGCAGGAGGGCCGCTGGGATGATAGCCCTTGTAATCTGACTCTGGCCTCCATCTGTAAGAAACCGGGAACAAAGAGTGATGGGAAGCCACAGCACCAAGACTGCAAACAAGTACTACTCTTTTTTTTAATTTGCATTCATTGGTACATACCTAGTTTTCTCCTTGATATGTACTGCTTATGCTTTGGATTACTGATTTTTTTTTCCAGTTAAGGACTAGATACAATTATTTTGTGTTTGTTTTCTCTATATCTCACACTTCCAGTAGCATTTCCGTGCTCTTATTCCAGCTGCTGACAGTCTATACTGTTGCTAGGGGCATTATTATTATACTAATTATTTCTATATTTGCTTCACATTTGACCTGTCTCCCCTTCCACATGGTCTACTTGTCCGCCCCTAGTCTGTAACTGTTAAATAAATCACTTCATTAAGACTGCTAACACGTGCCCCAGACAAACTGAACTCTGGACGCATACATTCTTCCATCAGCTTAACAAATACTGTGCTTCTTCATGAGCCAAAAAAACAAAACAGAACACATTATATTTTTAAGGTATTCAAAATGGGACGTATTGTTTGTAATTCCATTCAACAAACGATTCAGTACATACAACAGAAATGCACCATCATGACTGACTACTTGTAACCACATGGCAAACTAAATCCCATCTGGAGAATCCATCTACATCTGTCTCTGGTTTCAGTCCATAATTCTCTCCACATGAGACTCTCATACCTGACTTGCCCCTACTTGACCATTGCTGCTAATGGTCACCATCCAAGTGAACAGTTAAGGTTTTGTTCCAGTAATGTGTGACTTAGTGGATAATCACTGTGAGAAATGTAAACAAAGTGTGTGTTTGTGTATCTTTGTGCCCTTCAGCAATGTTGTATTTTATCGTCAAGCGTTGATTTATGATGTAAAAGATCTGAATTTGAGAGTCGTGCTGATTCCCAGCTGCTACATTCAACAAAGATATTTGTATATCTTTGTTTGGTGTAATGAATCTTTACCCCTCTCCCTGAGGAGTGAGGCATCATGGGGGGTAATGCGACTGGGGTCATTCGGCATGACACGCTGCAGTGCCCTGTGGCGGTGCGGTTTGTCTCACACACCGTGTGAAACAACGATGACAGAAAACCTGCTGACTGCCTCAGCAAAAATGACATACCCCATCCAGCGCTGGGCTCATTACTGAAAAAATGTAATGGATTGCTCATCACTGTAATGCTCTCATTTATCATACTTATTGGAGCAGTTACTCGGTACACTAAAGTGTTGCATTTCTGCTTTATACTTCCAAAGATAGTGATTTTATGATCAGAATAACTGAGTTGCTTCACGTATGAATAAACAGAGAGATGAGACAACAATGATCTCTAATGTCAGAGGCTGCCTGGGGCTTGAACAGCTGCTTTAGGCCCCTCGGTCACCATGGGGGCCCCACAATAATTGAAAATGTGACCTCAAATTCTCGAGGAAGAACAACAAAAAATCAGAAAGTGTATTTCAAAGGGACTATAATCAATATTATCTATAATAACAAAGTATAAAATTATATAGTAAACAATACAATGTTACAATGTGAAAAAGGTCGCTCTCAGCGGTGAACCTACAGAGAATCATCACCTGAATCTACAGCGCTCCTCTGCTTTACAGAGCTTTAAAGCTTTCAGCTCATTGTTTAGCTGTCTGGCTTTAAGTTCACTTGCATTGCTCTCGTAGTGTCAATTTCTGCCAGAGCAGGCAGCTGTTGTCAGCAAAAACAGCTACAAGAAAAACACTTTTTGCTGCATAGGGCCCTCAAAAAAAATCCTAATATATTGTTTGTCTTCATATGATTTAAGGCCTTGAATGTAATGTTTTTAGTGGTGGAGCTTCTGCATCATTTATGGGGGAGAAAACAAAAACTCAATGGATAATAGACTTGAGGGTGAAAGCAGATGTGATGTTTCACAACATTTCTACATACTTAATTTTAGTTGAAATACATCTCAATACTGTTACATATTGTTGTGAACATGAGAAAGGGCAACACTGATGTTGTGACTGTAAGAAAGGTAAAAGGAGGATAGTGAAGAGTGTTAAGGAGACTTGAGTTTCAACAGATCAAGCCTCTCCAGCAGCTGTAATCTTTGAGTTTGTTTTGTCTAGATGCCATATATGGTTGCGCAAAAGGTTGGGCTTAGTCACACAAAACTGTAGACGAACTGTCTCTAACTAGCATTGTCTTGCAAAACCTCACCCCTTGTGACCTTCTGTGTGTTGGCTGCTCTTTGCATCTGTACACGTCGACAGCTATAGTAGGCCTACATGATCTGTCAGGAGGGTTTGAGGCCAGGGAAAAGTTATTTCTGCATGTCTAGACATGTTCTTTTTATTCTGTGCTTGGGATACAGTTGACTGGTGAAAGTGGACTCACTTCTGTTTTGACTGTTAAAATGACATTTAAATTATTTTTTGAGAGACACCATTTATGTTTTTTACCACTGCAGAGGAGGTTACTCTGTGTTTTAGATGTTGTTTGATTGTCTTTCTATCTGTGAGATTTTCCTTTATTACTTCCAACACCTCCTCTACCCCCAAAAAGTTCTGTGTTCTGTTGATTCTCTATTTTCCTTTAATGTTCCTATTTGTTGTTGTCCTATGTATTGCCATAGTTCCTGAAGCTGGCCTAGCTAGGTAGTGCTACTGAAACATGATCAATTTAAAAGCCTGCATGTGTATTTTGGTGCATATCTAGATCTACATTTTTATTTTTTTATCAGCCAATTTACATTTTTGCACAGCTTTCGAAGATGTTTGCTTTCTTTGAATGGTTTATTTTATTTGAAATGTTTTTATTTTTATTTTTTATTTTCCATATCATTCTAATCTCCTCTCTTCTCTTCTCCTCTCCTCTCCTCTCCTCGTCTCTCCTCTCCTCTCAGGGCTGGAAGTGGCACAGCCCAGCTTGTTACTGGGTGGGAGAAGATCTGTTTACCTTTGAGGAAGCCAGGAAGTCCTGTGAGGACCATGAAGCCGCCCTTGTTACCATTAACAATAGGTGCCAAAAAGCAACACATACATACCATAAAACACACAGACATCCCAGTGTTTTGTCAGGGCAGCCTTTTTAAATGTCTCTGTAAATCTTTGAAGGTTCGAGCAGGCCTTTGCCAACAGCCTGGTGTTCGGCCGCTCTGGTGATTCCTTCTGGATCGGGCTCCATGACCAGGTCAACCCCGGCTCTTTCCACTGGCTCAGTGAGGATAAAGTGTCCTACACAAACTGGAATCGCGACCAGCCAGGTAGGTCATATATATCAACACGCATGTTAATGATTTACATAATGAAGTGAAAATATGATCCGATAATTTATTACAGGATGCAGAAAGTTATTGTATCTTCACCACTCACTTTCTACTCATTTCTTTATTACTGTTGCTTTGAATAGATAACCTCTATAGCTGGAGATTTTAAACATGAGGTGCATTCTGAACCAGAGCGAATTTTGGATTTAATCTACAGAGAAGAAACTGGATTGGTCCCAAGTATTCTGAATGAGGCAGCACACGGGAGAATACTCCTTGAAAAATTCATGCTATTATGGAGTTTGGATGAATTGAAATTTCAAAACCAGATTTGGAGATGCACAAAACAGTTGTTGGTGAGTCCTCTGACTTTAGAGTCATTGCAAGAGGCAAAGATATGAACTCTCTGAACTCTGCACAGATTATAGCTGCACTTTGTTTCTCTAGTAGACGTGGCTAGTTAAAGGATCTCTGTCTATTTTTGTTTACTTAATCTGTAGGTTTTTGTAGTATGAACACTTATTATATATGATATTTATAACCCCCAAGGTTGCACCTATGAGGTAGAGTAGTGTCAGAAAAACTTACCACAGTTTAACCACAACACCTCTATTTGTTCTCTTTAAAGCTGTCAAAGCATGTGACTGAATCATGACATTTTAGAAGAAAAGCCCTAGTAATTATATGAGCTTCAGAGAGCATCACATAGACACATGTGCAGACAGATATCTATCTATAATAAAAATGAAACAATATCATCATGTAGAAGACCACTACTGTGTTTTTGAAATACGATATATTCTTAAGGGAGATTAGACAGGGTTTACAGCAAACGTTGCCCTTTTTTTTGAGAAAAATGTATTGTAGCATCCGACATTCATAATTGCCTTATAAGAATTGTGTCATCACATTTTCCACACATTCTTTTTCCTTTTTTCTATTTCCACACATTTCATCAGTGTAGCCTTTGTCTCTTTCTCTCCACTCACCTACGCTTCACCCTGTATCTTTTTAAGTCAACGTCCACGGCGGCTGCGTCTCCATGGCAACGGGCTTCGCAACAGGTCTGTGGGAGGTGAGGGAGTGTGCGTCATCAAAGGCAAAATTCATCTGCCGTCAGAACCAGGACACGTCTCTGAGCCCCGAGCCCCCCGTCCCTCAGCCCACCCCAAGCCTCAGCGGCTCCTGTCCCAGCGGCTGGAAGAGCAAAAGCAACCTGCACTACTGTTACAAGGTTCACCCCGGCTATGTTTCACTGTTTCACACCATCAGTACTCTGCTGGAAGTGTCTTTTAATTTCCTGTCACACTTTGGTTTTCAATAATTAATGAATTCAGTCTCGGACTTAAATGGCCTTGGCTAATATTTGAATAGTTAATTATTCCTCATTTTAATGCGTAGGCATCTGAATGTATTGTATGTAGATGGAGATATGATCACGTTTTACAAAGTAGGATGACAAGTTCAAGGTGATTTAGAAACATAAATTCAACTTCTTCAGACTAAATAAACTATTTAGATTAACTTTCTACATGTCTTGTCCAGTCTTATGATAATAGAGAATTATATTTCATCTAGATTATGAACATGTATATAGTTTCAGATATACTTTATATGTAACTCTGAACTCAAAACTGAAATTAATCACATTTTAGATATACATTAGTCTTAGATATTTTGTGTTTCTGAAGATGTTTTTTAATGGCTTAGATAGCACGGAGCATTCACTGCACAGGTTCTGACTGTATGTATATCTGTTTGAAGTGAACAGCCATGCACAAAAGTAATCTAAATAAAATAAAGTATAGAATTACCAAAATGTTCACTTAAATCAGTAAAATCTGTAACAAAAATAAGCTAAAACCACCAAATTCTTGTCCATACAGGTGTTTCACTCCTCGCAGATGGAGAAGAAGCTGAGCTGGCTGCAAGCTCACCTGTCCTGCCGGAGACTCGGAGCCAACTTGCTGAGCATCAGCAGCCCAGAGGAGGAGCACTTCGTTCAGCAGGTCCTCCATGAGGCCGTTGGGTGAGTGTGCGCCTCTGACCAGATGACATGTGATGTAATATGTTGAAAACGATGTTGATGATAATGTGGCCCACAGGGAGTCGGAGGACTACGATCTGCACTGGTATTGGATTGGACTGAACCGCAGAAACTCAATGGACAATGGCAGCTGGAAGTGGAGCGATGGACTGGCTGTGAGTAACGACACGATGCAACCTAACTGTCTACAGATACTGAGCAGCACAATCTGTTAACGCTTTGCTTGTGTCTCAGTTCACGTACCAGAACTTCGGCCGCTCCTTCTACAACATCAGGCAATGCGCTGCAGCAGACTTGAGCACTATGATCTGGCTGGCCATGCACTGTGACACTGAGTTAGACTGGATCTGCAAGATCCCCAGAGGTACAACAACACTGGACCTTTGTTATTGGCTTATTTAAAAAGTCCTATACTGTATTGGTACATAAGCACTAGACATCTTCAATTCATACTTCAGAATTTTTGTATTTTATTTCATGTGTCACATTTTCTTTTCATCTTTAGAAATAACCTCACTCTCAGAGCGTCACTCTCTGTTTGAGTCTTTCAAGATTCCTTTCCCTTTTACTCATTGCATTTTTGGTCTTTCGTATAATGTATGTCATGAAAACGCTTTCATCTTGTGTGTGTGCTTTCAGGTAGTATTGAGAAGGAAACGGACATCTCTGAAGGTCAGTCTCATCTTCTTAGCTTTGAACTTCTCTCGGCATACTGAACCCATCTCCTAAGGCTTTATTTCAAAACATTCCTATTATGTCTCATGACTTTCTTTCCTTTTTTTTTCATCCCTCATCTGTCAGCCACCACTTCACCGGAGTGGATTGGCTTCCAGGAGGCTGAGTATAAATTTTTTGACCACCGCACCACTTGGGACCAGGCCCAGAGGATTTGCTCCTGGTTTGACTCCTCGCTGGCCTCCGTCCACTCAGCTGAGGAGGACGCTTTCCTGGCAAACACTTTAAGCAAGGCACTGCACACTTTATCTAAATGTTTATCATTGTTTGTATGAGTTGATATAATCCAAAAAGGAAATTAATTACTGGTGGCTTCTTAGGCAATCCATCTTTATGAGGGCATCCCCTCAGGAATGCCAAACAAGCATCAACCTGTGTGATCTGTCTAATTATTGTCTTTATTCTGCTGGCAGCCTTTTCTACAGTCAAGCCCTGCCTGTTTAAAAGCCTGTGAGGCCTCGACATGCCTTTTTCACAGTTTATCTCTCACATTCAGATGGTGAAGGTGGAGGGTGACAACTGGTGGCTGGGGCTTCACACCTCTGAAAACGATGGCCGTTTCCGCTGGTCAGACCACTCTGTGCTGAATTACGTGTCCTGGGCCCTCGGGAGGCCGCACCCAGTCAGCCGTGATCGCAGATGTGTCCACACTTCCGCCAGCAAAGGTAAGAACGGCGTGAATGTGAGGCCTCATGAGATTAAATCAAATAATGCACACGCATGCATGAGCTTGTATTTTTCACTCCCAAACAGTGGAGTGGGCTGATCAAAAGTGCCACTCTGACCTGCCCTACATATGTAAGAGAGTGAATGTCACAGGCACCATTCCTCCAACTCCATCATCCCCCCACCCACCTTCAGGCTGTCCTGACGGATGGTCTTCCTATCAACATAAGGTAGAGCTACAACACACCAGTATCCCAGCATAATGCAATTATTTTGTTAAATTGTATTAGGGATGTAGGGTATCAAATAAGTATACAATACCGGCAGTGAATCATAGCAAGTAAACATTAAGTACCTATTAACGTTTAATTCATTCACCTGTTTTTGTCTTTACTCAACCTAACCTAAGCCTTTTTTTTTTTTTTTTTTTTTTATGTGTGCAATAACATCTGGTATTTCTGTAGTGTTTCAGAGTTTTTGATCAGCCGTACCGAGTCACATGGTCTGCAGCCAAGATCAAATGTGAAACGCAGAGAGGTGTACTGGCAGTGGTGTCTAATCATTTGGAGCAAGGTAAATACAGCAGAATACAGGTGGTGTAAAGTTAAAAGCAGGGAGGTGGGGCTGGACCCAACTAAAGTTAATAAACTAACCTCTCCACTTGAGTATAGATGACCTACATCCTCAGGTATAATTACTTTTATATGTGGCAAATGTGTATGATCTGTCATTGTGAGCAGTATCAAATGGATGTAGTATGTTATATTAGTATCGTAAGAATTAACAATAAGTATGTGGTTTAGATATTCATGTTTATTTTAAACTGTCCCTATATTTATCCCTGATCATAAGGGTCTCACCACACACATGAACACTGATGCAATCGATTCTCTTCCTCACAGCCTTTGTCACTACACTGCTTCAAAATGCCAGTGTTGAGCTTTGGGTGGGTCTGACCTCAGATTCTAAAGGTCATTTCCAGTGGGCCAAGGCTGGCCTCCTCAGCTACACCAACTGGGCTCCCGGAGAGCCACTAGACAACAGCGGACCACACCACGACAAGAACCCGGTACCCACAACACTCACCTATTGGTACGTGTCATGGTTGTGTCCTGGATCTGTCCCTGTTCTAACGATTTCACTGTCAACTCTCAGGGAAACTGTGTGGCGATGATTCACGGGAACCCACAGAAGAACACCGGCATGTGGGCGTCCCGCGCCTGTGAGATGGAAAGCAATGGCTTCATCTGTCAAAGGTCACAAGGTGTGATATATTATGATACTATAGACTGCTTTAAAGGTGCAGAATATTTGCACCACAAACAGAAGTGTGACGAATTATTTGACTTTGTCGTCCCTTCAGACTCAGGTCTCCCTGCGGCCCCAGCTCTTATTCCTGCCTCCCTGTCAAAGCCCATAGAGCTGGGTGGAGTGACCTACCGCATTGTGGAGAAGCGTCTGGACTGGACTGGTGCTCTGCACCTCTGTGAATCTTTCAATGGGACCCTTGCCACAGTGAGGGACCCCTACCAGCAGTCTTACCTCACACTGCTGATCAACAGCCTGCACCGGCCTGCCTGGATTGGTATCTACAGTTATGGAGTGAGCCTATTAACTTACAGTATATATTGTTATAATATTAATATAGTTACACAAGTGCCACAATGTTTTCCTGGCTGAAAGAAACTGCATTGAATTGCAACTTACTTGTTTACATTTTCAGGGACGGAGCTTCACTGGCTGGGTGAAGATGAAGTGTCGTATTCAAACTGGAACGATGGGGAGCCCCATCAGCTGACTGGATGCGGTCACATGACCACTACTGGGCAGTGGACTATGACTCACTGTGATGTTAATCTACAGGCTGCTATCTGTCAAATTGGTGGTACGTGATGTAATGTAATGTAACAAGCAATAATATCAATTAACATGTGGCACAAATGCACCGAACAAATCAGAAAAGCCAAACTCAGTGCTGTTGTGTGTGCACACATCGTGTAAAAACTGAAACACCTCAGAGTTTTTTAAATGTATTCATCTCTGTTGTTTGTCTCCTTGCCAGATGAGCCTGTGCATCATGAGTGGATCTACCCCGGCGAGTGCCCCCACTCTCTGGGGGAGTGGTCGTGGGTGCCTTTCAGAAACCACTGTTACGCCTTCAACCTGCAAAGTCTTAGACTGCAGCAGGATGCACGTACATCCTGTAAAAAAGGTACCTCTCCTCCTGACTCATGTTGTACTGCCCAAACAGCTCATGATACTGAATTGAAAGCCAATTAAGTGCAACACTTCTGACCTTCTCCACTGCTAACACAATTGACAAAATGCATCAATATGTCTAAATTTAGATGTGTTGTCCATTGAGCTGGCTGCACCATTGTTAAATCTCCTTATATGATCAATTCACATTTCCCTTTGTTCCATCTCAGTGTATTTCTTTCTGTTTGTCTCTTCTAGTGGGAGCTGAACTTCTCTCCATCTTGGATGCGACAGAGAATGGATTTGTATGGGAACACATCCAGAGCAATGCGGAGCAGGCGCACGGAGCTTGGCTGGGCGTCAGCGTCAGCGTGAACGGTAGAGCCACATTTCATCAGACTGTTCGTTTCATTTCTCTCTAAAGCAGCAAACTTATTAACCTTCAGAAGTGTATTCATTTAAGGATGCTTGTAGTTAAATTATCTTACTTTGCTTCTAGATAATTTTCCTAATTGAATAAATGTCACTCTTCTTAGAAGGATTACGTGACTGATTATGATTTGAAATATAACATATGAAACCATGAAACAATTAATTAAGTAGAAAACTAATTAAATCAGTTTCTCTCGTATCAAAGCAAGGTGCATTATCTCAGAACAATTAATTTATTAGATAAATGAGCAATTATTAGATTGCTAATTAATGAATCATTATTAGGTAATTTAATTGGAATGTACTTAATTATGATTGGTAAATGAATAGGAAGAACCAAATCTACTATTGGAAACCTCTATGACTAAAAAGAGATGTCAGCAAGAACATTATATGATGTATTAGCTCTCATTCACATACAACTAAATAAACACTTCTGCTTGAGTTTGTTTAAAGCTCCTTTGCGTGTGTGTGCATCTGTTCCTGCTGCAGGTAGAGGCCTAGTGTGGAACGGGGACACAGTGATGTCGTACAGCAACTGGGAGGCTGATGTCGGCTTCTCCGTTCTGTCCCCAAACTCCTGCTTCTGGATCCAGAGCAACAGCGGCCTGTGGAAGCCGGGCTCCTGCAGAAATCGCACACATGGAGTCATCTGCAAGATGCCTCGCAGTAAGCAACACATAAGACCGCTTTAGCCAAGGGGAACTCATTCCCAGAACCAGGTCTATATGAGTTAGTTGACTTGGAGATTAAACTAGTCAACAAAGAGACCAGCGCAAGTTAAATCATTCCATGTGCAGGAGAGGAAACAGGGTCCTTTAACATCAAATCAATTAATAAATCAATTCATTTTTACTAACTGTCCTTTCTTTCGTTTCCAGCTGCGGAAACCTCACCTGTTATAAACTGTAAGTCTGGTTTACTGCTACTGCTCTACTTTGTTCATTCGAAACTCAGAATACACGACCTAACCAGAGAGTGAATTGTTTATACTAGTCCTGACATCCATCTTCTACCTCTACCTAGTGGATGACGACCACCTGCCCACTCTGATTGTTGTCATGGTGACGGGCCTGGTGCTGGTGGTGCTGATAGTCGGCGTGATCTACTTGTACCGTCGGCGAACTGTTGGGTCCCGGGGGTCCTATGAAGGGGCCCGCTACAGCCGCACCAACTCCAACCAGGGGGAGCAGGTTGAGAAGAACATCCTGGTGTCTGACATGGAGCTGAACGAGCAGGCAGAGTAGCAGAAAACCGACCTGGAACGACCAACCCAGAACGGGGACCGAACTTTACACAGAAGAGGCTGATTCAGACAGACATTGTGGCATTTATGTTGTTGTCTCTTTTAAAACCAAAAAAGATTTTTAAAGTGCTGAAGGGCTGTGTAGAGCGCAGCAGATGTTTAGTTTTTAAATTGAATCCCCGCCTTCTCAATCCTTTTCTACCAAGACTTAACAGTTCTACCAATTTCTCTCCAGACAAATCAGGTCCTTTCATACGTCCACAACAGTGGTCATAATCGGATCTATTGGGAGTTTAGGTTAATTGCAGAAGCTGGAAAAGTTCAACATAAATCGGTTTTATGAAATCACTCCTCACTGTCCCCTCTGGTGCCAATGTAAATTTTTGCTCAGTGTAAATTTGCTTTTTTGTTCCCATTTCGATTGAAAGACTTACAAAGCAAAAAAGTACAATCACAGCCACAGATCGACTCTTAACTGAAACCATTTGTCTCTGTCCTCTAAATACATAGCCACAGTCTACTTTGGGACCAAATTCACTTCTTCTTTTACTTCTGTTTTGCCATGACAGTATTTACATGAACTTGAGGTGTGTTTTTGTTGTTTTATTGCATTCATGTCCTTCCTATTGATTTTTTTCGTTATCTGTGCAGCTGTAGAGAACTGTTACTGATGATGCATGTGTGGTTTTTGTGAGTCCGCCTCTCTCCTTCTTCCTGATCTGACACGTCAGCACCAGCTGGCAGAAGAGCAGAGGAGGAAAAAGTCCAAATGTGAATGTGTGGAGGGTGACAGGGACCATTATTAGTGGTAAACCGTCTGAGGGTAGTACACTTTTGTGCGCATTACTAATACTTAGTACTGTACTTAGTGTTGAAAGCTGGTCTTTAAGTAGACTACATTGTCTTTTTGGTACTGCAGGACTGAAAGTTGTCATGAAATTATCGGACTTTCAGCTCCCATGGCTCTCTGTTCATTTTGGCACTTTCTTCTATTATCTTGAGTTAATTCATTCTTGGTCGTCACTTGCCTTTAGTCATTCCAAACTTGTGTTTGTTTTGGCTCCTAATGTACCATCTGGTGCTGATTCAGCAATTTTTAAGAGCAGTAATCCTCTTTGTATGCAACATGAAAAAGCAGTTGCAATTTGATATTTCTCTTGATTCGTCATTTTTATGGACACAGTTCACTTCTCTGTATGCTTTATCACTCAGATATTTTTCACAATTTGTCTTTTTAATGATGCAGGTTTAATATGTGTTTTGACTTAAATACGACTGTAAACTTCTCATTGCCCCACAAAAAAACCCTCAAGTGAATGACTATGTTGTATATATGAGAGCCAAAGAATGTTTTAAAAGTGAATTCACTATGTTGTGTACGAAGACCTCCTTCCATTCTTTTTCTACGTCATTTTAAGATTTCACATTTGCGCAGGGTAATGACCACGAGTTAATTTGCCTTCTCAAACATTTTTCTTTTCCCCTCAGCTCTTGCTTCTGAGTGCATTTCTGTCTTTCTGCCTGCAGGAATTTCTTGCAGCCATTTCAGTCTGAGGCTTTTGGTGTCTCACAGTGCTGCTGTGAAAAAAAAAATACTTTTTTTTGCTGCCTGAGTTGGACTAAGATAGAGGGGGAAGGGAGGAGGAGAGGGGGGAAGGAGAAGTGTGTGTGTGTGTGTGTGAGTGAGTGTGTGCAGTCTCCAGCTGTGGAATGTTGAGTCGGCAAGAAGAGCTCAGTGGCACGTCTGGAACCAATCAGAGAAGGGGTGCTCAGGGACATGAAGGGTCAGAAAGAAGATAGAAAAAAAAAGGAAAACTGGATGAAGGAGAAAAAGGGGGAAAGGAGGAGTGTGAGGAGGAGTCAGGGTTGTAGGAAGAGAGGAATCATGCAGACAAGGAGGAGTGTAAAGGGTGCAGGAGTTTGTCCCAGGTTTACCCTGGCCTCTGCTGGTGGTTTTACTGTAAAGGTTTGTCTTTGTATACAGTAGAATGAAAACTGTTTAAGGTGAGGTGAAGATGCGAGACCATCGGTGTTCCCTAAATGAGATCATCTCTGCGATGCAGGTCAGATCTTGTCCCTGTGAAGATTAGCTGAAGCACATGTTTTTGTTTTGTTTTTCTGTCACTTTTATATGAAATGAATAAAGTCTATGTTCTCAAAGCTTCTGCGTTCAAAGTTATTTATGGATTGTTATCAATTGTGGAGCAAATTTTAATGTGACATTGTCACAAACAGAGAGAAACTGTATGCTCTCCATTTGTTTGTATCTTTGTGGTAAGTGTTCTCGAGTTTAACAAGTCAGTGAGCTAGGAAAATAACTTGTATAAACAGTGGACTGCAATTTTGCTGTTTTTCCACAAGAGGGCACACCTCGCCTGCTGTATGAGACACGTCCTCCTGCATGTTGTTGTCATTTGATTCATCTGACCTTTGTCTCTCCCTCCCCTGGTCACTATTTGTTTCCTACATAGCTCTACTGATCTATATGTTGTGATTGGTTCAGAAATTCCATTTCTTTGTGATTGCAATCATGTCTTCAGTTGAACGGTTTTAAATATGTGATTTTATCTGATGAAAATTTGCTAGTGTAGTTGGCTAATTAGGAGTAATAGTAAGAGTAGCAGCTACAACCCATACTCTACCTCTTCCATCTACCCAGTTTGACTATGTTAATACAGACAGACGAACACAGCGACAAGTGGATGTTTGAAACCGATCACCTGGTGTGATGGGAGCTTGTGACCACTTCTTGCCAGAGAGCTGGACCTCTGCAGCAACACATCAGTGCCAGCAAATAGCTTGTTATTCAAATCAAACTAGCTCTGTGTAATCCATCTCACTTAGGATGGATGTCACAGCTCATCCATCTGTATGCCGCAGGCACTCAGTTTAAAGCATCCAGGGGTTATCCACTCCAGCAGTTGTTTATAAGTTTCCCAACCCCGCTGCCTGTCGTTTTTTAATGTGTCTCTGGTGTATGGAAGCTATCCTTTAGGAACTTTTGCTTACTCTTTAAACACTACATTTTTCTGTTTGTTGAATTTTAGACACGGCTCTAGCTCTGTTTTTACATCCATAGCATTAGTCTTATTTGTAGCTGCAACCTGTAGTCTAAATACTCTGTCATGTTGTATTTATCTGCATTGAACCTAAATGTTCTCAAAAATATTTATCACAAAGCTTGCATGTTACCTGAATTATAAGGTGCACTCCAAAATATCACAACAGCTGAGAAACACATTTTATTGAAATGTTTCCCTGGCAACAGCTGATAGAAATTGCAGGTGTCTTATACACTTTGATCGTGTGTGTTTGTGTGCTACAAATCTGCCATCATCTTTATGATAAGAACACCTGACCTATGCACCTGAGATGTTTCTTATAAGCCGGTTTTCCACCTAGTTTTCATTATATTGACTTGAGTTTATCAAGATTCTTTGCAGCAGTGGCACTGCCCTCCCCTATTTCCTAATTTGAAAATGCAGTAACGGCTCCCTGAAAGGTCGCATGGGTAATGTAATAGTCAGTGTGAGGTGAAAAGGGTCGAATCATGAGGAGGATTTCATGGTGGCCTGTGGGCCTCTTTGTACATGTACAGCAGCCATCTTGCCTCAGGCATCTTGCATTCACCTGTCTGTGGTTTTGGAGTTTAAAGACAGGCAGCGGTAGAGGAGGTCTGCTCAGGGAGTAGCAGAACAATATCACTCCTTCATTCCTCCTTTCCTCCTCTGAGACACTTGAGTAAAACCCTTCATGATTAATTAACCGATAAAAAAGAAAAAGGAAAGGAGAATGAAACACTTCAAATAGCTCAACTCATGCCCAATCAATGTCCTTAATTTGAAAGTTTGATGTTCAGATCAGGTTCTTGTGTTTTTCACAAACTGCTGCTGTTTATTCCGCCTCTTTCCACTCTGAGTTCTCTTCCTATCTTGCGGTGCTGGCACTGCAGGTTGAGGGAGGAGTACCAGAGAGAAAGCTGCGTTAACAAGTGAAATTAAAAACCCATTCACTTTCCTCAGTCATCCATTTGGAGGCTGGCCAAAGGAGAAGCAGCTGTTAGGCTGGCAATGAAGAGGAGAGAGAGAAGGGGAAGGACAGAGAGAGAGAGTTCAGAAAAATAGAGAGAAGGTTTTGAAAGGAATAGGATCACACACTCTTCCCTCTGAAGACGCTGCCCAATAAAAACTTGCTCTTCACTCAGAGTTGCTGTTGGCTTATATAATCAAATCAATTGCCTTTATTGCTTCTTGTCCAAAATGGGATCTATGAGGCTATGCAGCACATCAGCAAACCGCTCATGCAAATAACCACACAGCACAGCACTTTCATTTAATTCCCTTTTTATAGAACAATATGTACTGATTAAGGCCCAGGGTGCAACGAAATACAATTTAGAAAACAGGAATGGAGGTGGACATAGATGTAATCTTTACTACTAGGTGTGGGTTTTTAACTATTTGCACTTGACAGGTATTGTGCTATTGACACAATGTCTCACCTAATGTTGAGTCTTATTCATTCTTTCTCAAAAGAAGAAACAAGTCCATTCTTCGTTCCCCTTTGTACTTTAAATGGCTGATTTTAAAGTTCAGTTCACCCAAATCACCTCTTCACTGGTGTTGTATGCAGACAGTTTTAGTCGTACCTGCATGTGTCACCGTATTGAGATATTTGCCTCAGAAATGTGTGCTATCCAACACGCGTTGACGATATAAGATGTCTTAATTTCTTAATATTGATCTACAGGGGTGGAAGAAATGTACATTTACTCTAATTTTTGTAACAAAGTAATTTAAATAAAATCAGTATCAATGTCCAAAGAGAGTAAAGGCAACAAAGATAATAAACAAGACCAGAGCTAAGAAGAGACATGTATCTAAGACAGGGCATGGTATAAGACAGAAAGCTAAAGAGGACAAGTCAGTCAGTAAGCATAATTCATTTTGATTGTGTAAGGACCAGGTGAAGTTTCTGGGCCTTTTTTGGCTATGTTAATTAACTGTAGAGAAAATCGACATAATTATTAGATGCAGCAAGGATATTTCTGGGAGTTTTGGGAGATGGGGGGAAGAAGAAGAAAAAAGACAAAAAATGAATCAGCAGCTGATTGAGAGAAGACACTCTTGGTGTGTTGAGGAATACCCTTATGCAGCCTGCAGAACGTGTGCAAGTAGGCGACACTGGGAATGTTCACTGTGGTGTCAGAGGGAGTGAGGGGCGGGCACTAGGAATAGGCGTAGGCCCAGCGTATGGGCCCTGGTGTACAACAATGCAATAATATGAATAATTATGTTATTGTGAGTGAAGGTGGGCATTATTGCGCCACGGTATAGTTGTATCTATACCTTAATTAAGCAGTGGTTTAATGCGACACAAATCAAACACACCCACCACACGACGTCCACAGGTGCATGCTGATTGGTGAAATATTCACCGTGTGTTCTCCTGTTGACTTCTGCTTTCATGGATGAATTACTACCTTCAGTGAGGACTAACTGCTGTGTTTGACAATAATGCCCCATTCAACTGAACATGTTGAGGAAAAACCTCGAGGAGCAGAGTGGACTGGTTCTACTGGGACCGACACTGAGTGGACTGGTTATGTTGTGTTCTGCGAATAAACGTGCAGAGAAGCTGAACCTGGATCAGATTGTGGAGGACTTGATGCTCGCAGAATGACGTTCAGACAGGTTAATAAACCCAACACACTGACTGCGATTGTTGTACTAACATCTACATAGAGGTGTTTGTGCAGTGTGCACCAACAAACAAGGTGAGTTAGTATTGTTTGTACTGTTGTCTTCCTGTCATGTTTATGTTGCACCTGCTGCTGTGTATAGTGTTATTTATTGTCTGTTACTTTTTGTTAAATTGTCTCTCTGGTTATTTCTTGTAAGGCTACAGTTAGGAAGGCGGTTGTATAATTGGTAATAAGTTGTATGTACAGGCTGCGGCTATAGAAAATGAATATCGTTGGTTTTGACATAAAAGCTGTCTGTGTTGTTCTTTACTTTAATATGTCTAATATCTATCGTACAAGATTATCATCATATCTAAAAAATGTATTTACCCTGCCTCCACCCTCACCCCCTACCATTTAATTAATGTAAAGTTTACTCAGAGTATTTTAACTGACATCCCTTTTACTTTTATCTAAGTACATTTTACTCGTACTTGAGAATTTTTATTTAAATCAAATAACAGACATTTTTACATGAGTATAATATTCTATAACCCTTTCCAGTCCTACCGATATATATAATATATAATGTTGTAGTCGAGTTTTCTGGAAAGTCTATTGAGAAATAACTTCAGAGCTAAATAACCAGAAGAGAATGTCTGTAAATTGTTTAGCTTCTCCAGCAAATTAGATCAAAGAAGCCTATCGCATTAATGCAACAATCCTTTATTGCCATAAGTCAGTCTCGCTCATTGATTCGCAACATTGCCCACACAATGACCTAATATTCCATTATATAACAGAATTTACTAAAGAGATAGTTACCTCATTAGAAACGTGATACAAAGTCTCTGAAGGATGACAAATTCATTTCATTGTTGCCCAGTCTTCCTACCCGCTACAGTATTATGGAGTTGAATAGAATTGATGGTGCGCAAAGCATTGCAAAGTGACATTTGAAAAAGAAAAAAAACTCCCAAGCAATGTTACCCTTTCCAAACAAAGTCCTGGTCCTTGCTGCCACTGGAGCAACATTCAACTGAACAAATAGTTTCAGTGACCAATATGTCCAAAAGTCATCAATGAAAACCCAACAAACTGCAAGGGCAAGACTGAGGGCAAAACATTTTGGGCTGAACCGCATCACTTATCTATCTGAGCGCTAAGACTTCTCTACAACTGGAGCGTTTCTAATATTCTGCCTTTTAGTTGTCACAGCGTATTCGCACTGCACCCACTTTATTTGATGTGGAGGCAACACAGAGACGACGATGATATCCCTGTTATCTGCAGTGGCAAGAGCTCTTTTCTGAGATGGCCTCTGGTGTGTCGTCATGCAGTATGACAGCTCTCTATCCACCTGTATTCTTGTCATTGCCGAACCCCTCCGAACTGTGAGCGCAGAGTCAATATAATAATCTCCTTGGCCGGTGGGTCGCCAGATAAACGCTTTACAGACACACTGACATACTCAGAGATGATGCACTTCACTCCCAGCAGTGAAGGTCCCATCTGGAACCGGCCATTGATTTCTAGTCAAAGTAATCTTTTTGGGCCATGTAAACAACCCCTGTGTGCCAGCTTCTTAAAAATGGGGATCAAATTCCCCTAATCTCCAGATCAGCAGCAATACACACAGAGCAGCAACGCCACAGCAGGAGGAAGGAGGAAAAAAAAGACAGCTTTGCTGTCCGAATTAATTTCAAGTCCTGTCTTTCTTCTCCCTCCTCGTCTTTCTAGTGAGTTTAAAGTGGCATTTTGTTTCAGTTTGAGTGTGTGCGTGTGGCTGCGATGGCTGCGTCGTAAGAGAGAAAAACTTTGATGGCCAGGAGGATGTATTGAGGATGCACTGAGGCAGGTCGGTGGTGGGGGTGGGAGGGGGTGGAGGACTGGAGGCCGGCTGTGGTGCAGTTATCTCCTCTGTACAGAAGAGAACATGTCTTTGCCTGCGGGATGCTGCTCTTTCTCAGGCCAAGGACAGCATCCTTGTGGTGAAAGGAATTATGGGCACACTGTTCCCAATTGCTGCTTTTGGGGAAGCCTTGATTGTCTTGTTTGTTGACCATTTTTCAGGTATGTCATTAGTTTAATGGGTGCAATTACGGCCAGCACAGCTTGTGTTAATTTCAGAAGCGAACCCTTTTATGGACAGATGATAAATCGATAAGGGAGCTGAGATTCAGCCTGAAAGAAGACTCACTGCTCAGAGCTTATTGAACTATTTTGTCTGGTGCATTCTTGGGCTATAGCCAAAACCACAAAATGAAGTAAAGTGAAATAGCAGAGACCGGATCACTTCACAAGGTGCCCACTCCTCAACCTGGCCGATGATAAATCCTTAATGTAAACAATTAGAGGTACCAATATCACCCCTAACCAGGGACAGGATAAGCTTATCCTAATGTGAATGGTTTTCCTCCAAAAATAATAATAAGGAGGCACAAATAAGCAAGAAATAGAGACAAAAGGTGAAGTTAATTTATGGAAAGCTTGGCTGTTCCGATGCTTAGTGCTTTGATGCCTAATCCGTTATTAACCTCCACAACATTGCAAATGGGCATACCCTCATGAACATTTATGTGGACACACACTTTTCTAATGCACGCACCCACACACGCACACACCTTGAAGAGATGAGAATTCCTGAGTTAGGGGAAACAGGTACTGTAGCCAATATTACCCATCTGGGAAATAAAGATAGGCCGAAGGTGCAGAAGGTGAGTGAGATGAGGCTACTGTGAAGACACGCTGAAGAGCAACAAGCCAATCCCACTTGTGTTTACTCTCGCTGGTTTCCAGGGCGATGGCTGGAGGCTCTGCCTTTCCTCTGGAGGCAGACCCACTTAGAGGAGAACATTGAGGCCTTGAAAATAAAATATTGTTTAGGGGGGTGGGGGTGGTGTTTCGTTACTATGAGCTTTTTCTCTTTGTCGAGCCGATTTCTCAGAACGTGAAAACAGACTGCAAGTGTGTTTTTTCGTATGAGACACTGCTTTCTAACAAGAAACTTTCTAGGATTAATCTCATTATCGATCTACCTTTTAAGCGAGTAACCATTGGCAGATTTTTGCTATTTCTACTAGTCTTTGTCAATTTGGTGGCAATAAACTAAGCAAAATGAGAGTGTGTGTGTGTGTGTGTGTGTGTGTGTGTGTGTGTGTGTGTGTGTGTGTGTGTGTGTGTGTGTGTGTGTGTGTGTGTGTGTGTGTGTGCGTGTTTTCAAACAGTGGTTTGCTGCTGAGTGTTTTCCTTTGTGAAGCAGTCAGGATATGCAGAGATGAAATCCATTGTCGGCACAAATTGCTCGGCCCAGGCCTGCTGCCCCCCCCCACTCCCTCATACTGATCGATCTAATCCTCAGCTGTAATGAGTTTCTGTGTCTGAGAGCGGGCGGTGGACCATGAAGTGGAGAGGAGAGTGAGCGGGAGGAGCTGGAGAAATGAGGGGGAGAAACTGGTGGTGTTGGTAGTGATTAAAGATATTTACAGACTGACAAAGTTACCAAGTTCTGATCTGACAGCAGATTTTCTTCATGAGGTGATGTTCTTTCATGAGGAGGGCTGTTTCTCCAGTGTCTTAAGAGAATTTACCATCCTGCAGGATATTGCATCGCTTAATGGAGTAGGTTGCCTCAATATGCGCAGAAATATGACCCATCTAGATCCATCTGTAACAATCCTTCTCATTATTGATGAATAGAGTGAGTGTCATCTATTATTAAATTTATTTCATATTTAGTTGATCCACTAGATTCTTTCAGCTATAAGTCTATTGTAAATTGACAGAGAGATTCTTGGTCTTACTAATATAGAATTATCAGAAATAAGATGCACCAATCATTATTTTTACATTTACAATGAATCACATGACCACTTGTATGTCAAGTCAGGCAAATGTTTTCAGTTTTCACAGATCTAAACTCTGTGCTACCTACCCAGCACCCAGTGGTAGTCCAAGAAAAGTTAAAGCCCAGCTGGTGAAGACAGTGGGACAGTCGGAGGCTAAAGCACCTATAGATTTATTCATTTTAAAAGGTGATCATTTGTCAGTGTTGCATTAAAAGCCGGTGGGTGCTGCTCCCAGGTGGCCAAACTATAGGTTATTGCAGGTTTAACAAATAAAAGTAGCATGCTAGACTAATTATTCATCTTAATAGATGTAGCCACTCAATGAGCTAGCTATCTACCTAGAAATGTATCCACTATTTGGACAATTTGTAATAAGAATAGTACAAAATGATACAGTGTGTCTATAGGCTATACATAATAAATCTAAGCAAACAATTCTGATTTTTTTAATTTTGGATGCTCAACCCCAGAACACACGGAGCCAACCCCCAAAACATCCTGCCTGCTCATCTGGATCCCGGGAAATCATTAAGTATCAATGAAAGGAAACATTGCTTCCCTTTTGCAGGAAACAGAGAGCAGAAAAGATGAATAACAAAACAAAAAACCTGCGATAGAACAGAGACGTTCATGGACTCAAATGTCCATCATCTCCCAGAGAGCCGGCACACTGCACATCAAGGTGGAAGACATGAAGTTTCACAAGATAAAAAGGCTTTAGAGGAGCAGTAAGTCACACCGAGCTAACATCTCTGTGAATATATCACCTCTCTCTGGGAACTTGGAGACAAAAGAAGAGAATGCACCGTCTGTTAAGTTCAAACATGATGTATGAGAAATTTCCCCTTTCTGATACCAGGTCACTATTTTTATCTTTCTTGTAAATGTGAGCTCTCTTCCATCTGTTACGGAAAAAATAGCAGAGACTCGGGCAATTTTCATTATTTCCATCATTCCATCTGTTGATCATTGATTAATATGCCAATCATTTATTTTCATTCTCAGAAAATACTAATTAAAAAAAAGCAGTTTCCCAGAAAACAAGCCCAAAAGCAGAATATTTTCAATTTGCTATAATTTTAATAGATGACATCACACTGTGGATTCTGAAACAATTACATTATGGGCACTTTTTACTTGATAAAGTAGTTAAATTAATATTCAGTTCTAACAATTTTTGTCGATTTTAAGATTGTGTCCGTCAACTGATCGATTTATTGTCTGATCGTTTGATCAACGTAAGCAACTTTCTAAAACAGTGCCGCTGTGTCTTTTATAAGCAGTGTATTGTTGCGTGGTCGGGCAACTCTCAGTGGTTTGGCAGGTTCAAGTGTAGTTAATCTGACCACCACGTGCCTTCAACGCATCGGCCTGGCATGACAGTGGAGTCCATGGGAAAGGCCTCTTTGTTGAGTCACGTCATCATTTGTATTCAGCAGGATCAAAGTCTCCTCGGCTGCTTTAAAATGTGTCCTGTGGCTAGCGTTGCTGGAGCAGTGAATGTCAAGGGATGCAGAAGAGCTGCACATTTACATAGAAATGGCCCTCGATATGAATGTGCAAGGAATCAAATCAGAGTCCACAATTTGGGATTGTGTTGGCATGTATCTGGGTCTGCCGTAATCTTTTTTGTGTGTGTGTGTGTGTGTGTGTGTGTGTGTGTGTGTGTGTGTGTGTGTGTGTGTGTGTGTGTGTGTGTGTGTGTGTGAGTGTGAGTGAGAGGTGATTGTTGAGGGATTGTTGAAGTTGATCTATATGGATACTTTCCTAACTATAATTTTTTTGTTTTGTTTGAATATTATTTGGCCTGTTCTTCTTCTTCATTGGACAGTCTGACAGTGACTATGTTTTCATGCACAAAGTATTCTGAAAAAGAAAATATTCCTACTGAGATGTTGACATGGCTAATGAAACTGAATATTCCTCTAATATTCCTATATTTTCAAATGTGTTTATGCGGTCATGTGTAATCTGATTAACGTAAAGCATCCCTCTTTCATCCCTTCAACACCAACCCTTAAAAAGGTTGGTGTTGCGATATTTGGGCATGTCCAAAAACCTGTTGATATTCAAGCCTTTCATAATGTTTAAAAGTGTGTTTCTCCATCCGATCAAAAATGTGGACTTTACTTTTGGGCACGTATCTTTACCTCAGCATGCAAAAAAATTGGCTGATGGTTTTTTGTGCAACCTAGAGAGCTTGCCGTGAGCATGCCAGAGGCCGTGTGAGGTAAACGGCATTGAAAATCCTAATGGATCCAAATATCGGAATATCCCACGTGCTTAATCGCAAAGTTCTGCATTGGAATATGGCCCTATTCAGAATATGTCGACGATTTACTGTTAATCGGTTGACCACCCATAATATTTTTGGCCTGGTATGAATGTTGGTCTACAAGTTAATATAAGTTATAAATATAATGAATTTCAGTCAGGAACACTCGCGTCATAGATTTTTATCCGTTTGTTGCAACAATGGAAATACAGTTATACTTGGCGCTGGGGCTCCGCTATTAAAATGCTTTCTGGATTGGCCAAGCAGCTACTCAGCCAAAACAGGGAGCACCATACTAGACCCCGGTATATAGAAATGAGCTTGAGGTTAGACTTTAAATCCATTTCAACCATTTGTTATGCAAGATTAACTCTGGACTAAAAAGGGTGGAGGCTGGGGTGGAGGAGGCAAAGCTTTGCCAGTGGTACGGTCTGTAACACGTTGGTGTAACAAGGATCAGTGAGAAGGGAGTCATATTTAAATGGACTGCCTTTGGTGAGAGTGAGCGGTGATTGGTGTGTGGCCGATTAGAAGCTATGATTCAATCTGGTTACAGCTGGGGGCGTATGACTTCTGTGTCCTGCATGAACTAACGCGACGCTTCATATCTATAAGTCAGTTCAACATGGGGTGCAGTAACAATGTCACAGCCTGGCCTTTTTCATCTTCATCACTTAGAGAAAGGCTGTCAGAGCATACGCTGATTACACTGTGGCAGCATTGACATCCACCATCTTCATTATTATGGCAGACACACCAACGAAAATCTATAGGGTCGTTAATAAAGGTAATTTCTCCAAGGCCTTGCCTCATGCGGCGCCAAAGTACCAGGCTTATTTCTTGACTTATTTTATCCTTTTCCACTATTCAATTTGTTGCACGATTCATCGTCCATTAAAACTTTCAAAAGTAGATTGTGAAAGAAAAAAGTGTAGGCTTTATTTTAGTATTTTAATAGTATTTGAATTAAGCAGAAGTATCCAATCAAATGGCTTGTTTAGCGCGCTGGATCAGCCATTTTTATAAGCTCTAAGACATAAGAAAAATGTCCATTATAAATGGAACTGATGAGGCATTACATAGTCTTTTCCACAGCACCAGATACACATATAATATTAACTCTCTGTACAGTAACCGCAACCGACCAAGGATCCGATTTAAAGAGCAAGAGTATTATTCATATTTCCATGCTCTTAACTGAGTATCATCTGTGCCTGCGCGTAACATTTGACTAATCAATGTGTAAACAACATTTGCTTTTTTTTTAATATACACTATTTCAAAATGTTCTAGCACAGTTGATTGCGCCCGAAATACTGACACCTCACACCAGTGCACACACTGTCACAATTTATGTAAATCTGTCTCCTTCATCTGGAGTTTTTCAGATTTTATACAAAGAGAACAGCTAGCTACGCTCCTATCCAATTATGAAAACCATGTACATTTTAACTACATCTTTAATTTGAATATATGTGACAAGATACATAGGTCTTTCACAGCACACATTTACATACACAGATCATTCCTATACATACAAACCTTCTGATTGGGCAGATTGTTGTGAATTAGAAAAGATATACACATTAGTTCTAATCAGATTTATTCATTTTATTATTCTCTTTGTTAGATATCCAGTATATTGAGGATTTAATCAGTGTCATCTTCTTTTAGACATAAATTCCATACCATCTTTTTGCATTTTCTTAAAGCTTCAATACTTTTTTTTACACGTATACATGTATATGCAACATAGTCACATTTTTACATACACAATGTTTGAACTGCTAGATGTGTGTGATTACAACCTTTTCTATATTCTGACTGACAGGCATCAATAATGTTTAAGGATAGTCTATATGTATGTCCAGCCCAAAAGTTTGGCACTCTGCATGCATAAAGTGTTCTTTTCTGTCCCTATAAATGGAAGTGATGTTGTCCCTATAAAGAACAATGATCAGCCAAAAAAACAACCAGAAAATGTATTCACAGAGAGAGAGCATTTAAAGGAGTGTCCCGAGGACACGAGGCTGGATAAGAAGCTTGTTAAAAAGGATTGTCTAAGCTGATGTGTAGCCTTTGGCGAGAGATGTATTAGGAACAGAAAGCTGTGGTGGAGTTTGCTTCGCAGCCGTGCATCAAATCAAGGACAGTTTCCAGCCTGTACACTATTACGATAGTTGCCGGATTAAAATTTTTATAAAGTAGGATTTGAGTCTGTTCACAGTTTCTCTTCTTCACCACTTGGACAAGCAGGTTAATCTTCTGTAGTTGGGGCACAACAGCCATCAGACTCCTCTCAGGCTTTAAGAGGGAGGACGTAGCTCGACCAGCAGAGTTGGAGGGAATCCAAACCAAGCTTAGTGTTGTCAGTGTCACCATAAAAACCCTGTAAAGGTTAAATAGGAGATACAACATCTTATTCTAAGTCATCTGCAAGTCAGGTCAACTCTTCTGTGGACATAAGGGCCCCCGGCGAGCCCAGGTGAGTTGACTGAGGAGACGGTGGCCTTGCTTTGGCCCGGGGCTTATTGTCTGAGCATGACGACCCGAGGCTCGCGTGTTTATCATCTCATCTCCTCTCTCGGCTACCGACATGCCGTTATGAATTTTAATGTCCGCTCCTGATCTTGACCCACCAGCTAGACCGAAAATCTCAAACGCTCAAAAACACTGACATACTCTCCCAGATTGGGCATGGTGTCCCTGTAAAACAGACGCATGGGAGCATGGGTCAGTGGTGTTCACTAAAAGCAAAGAAGTGTGCTGAATTATTTAATTGACATTGAGAGGGAGAGCGGTGAAAACGATGGAGTCAGAATTGAAAGAAACTAGAGATTGTATGTGTGGATATATAAGATGAATAATATATATGTTTTTTTCAAGTACATCAAGACAAACAGCTGGCTTTGTCCCTCCATAAAATGCAACATACAGTATCAGAGCTAGCTTACAAGGTACACATGCCATCTCACTACTGCAAGGATAGTTCTGGTTTATTAAGGTTTACACTATTCCTATATGTAATAATAAGGATGCAGTCATCAAATTAATCACAGAGATCTAGGAACACATCAACATTGCTGAAGAACAAAAACAGTCAGACAATAATACAGGTTAGCCAAACTTATTGGAAAGAGAAAACAAATTCCTGGGACTTTGACATACTGCTGTTGTGCACACACAGTGTTGATGTGCAATGAAGGATTATACCAACATTATGGACACTTTGGGTTTTACAATTAAAATGTTGTCATACAAAATAGATCCAAATTGTAAGAAACTGAAAGCATCTCTTTATTTGTTAATTTGTGAAATAGAAAAGCACCATCCCAGTTATTTGACTGAAGGACACAGCGGCTGATGGCACCGTGTATTTGGATGTAATATGTGTGTGCATGTTTTTGTGTATATACATGGAGCTAATTCACAGTGGGGGGTAAATGGGCAACCCGCATGCACATGGAGCCAGAGTGACACGACGGCTTGCATCAACATACATATCCCAGCATGCACACTGTTTTTACCCCTGCTATCCCTCACACTCCACCTCCCTTCCCCACCCTCTCCTCATTTACTCCTTTTCCTGCTGCTCTCACTCACAAACCAAGCTCGCATTAAAACAGACACCAACGCTTAGCATGGAGCGCTGTGCCCCTCATGCCACTGAGAATCAGTATTGTGAAGCAGATCAGCCTACTTTGTCTCATCAAGAAGTGGTGCTGAGCCAGCGGGCAATCTAACCCTGCATGTCACTGCCTCCTGACTGCTGCCTTTTTGACTTTGAAGGCTGCATTTGCTCACCTTTTAGTGCCTGTTTGCAGGTGAAGTTAAATCCAGAGCGACAGCTGCGCAACCGAATACAAGCAGTGAATACTGAGAGGTGTCACTTATTGATTTGCATAGCGCGTATTGCACTGGAGCTGCAGTTTTTCTTTGCATCGTCATCCTCTTGGCACATTTGTTTCTATATCTATGTGTGTGGGGAGGGGCAGGTTGGTCAAACTGGCCTGTATTGGACGAGCAACATATGCCTGCGTTTTGGTCTTAAAGCATGCAGTCTTGTTGTGTGTTTGTATCACTGTGTGGCTGAGTGCTTCATGAGCGATTCTCTCAACAGGCCGGGTTATAATGAGATCCCTGGGGCTGAACGCAGGCTGCCTGTAAAACAACAGATGTGGCAGGACTCGCTCCGTCTCCCCTCTCTCCCCACTAGCTGACAGAGCTGTCACTCAGCGGGAGGGAGGTTGACTGACGGGTGAGGAGGGGCCCCTGTGTAGGGCAGGAGATTGGTGAACTGCTGTGAGGAAAGGGGGGGGCAGTCACCTCGGCTGACACTTGATCCCAGCTCGGAGCTCTCCAAACAAAACTGCTGATACATCCCAAATGTCAGCAGCTCAATTGCACTGGCGATCTGATGATGATGATTATGAGACCTTATACTTCTGCTACTGGTGTTATACCTCAAAAGCAAGCAGCATGTACTGACATTTAAAGGACATTTGGGGATTGGTGCTATCTATAATCACATCGTAAATTACCAGTTTTTAATGTCTAGTAAGCTGTTCAAATGTGCTAAAAGTAAATCCTTACATTTGATATTTTGTCCTCACAAAACACTTCACACAATTCAGGATGTAAGTTTTCACCTGTCTTTCTTCTTCCAGTCCTGACACAGAGAGCCAGGCTCGAGGAACTGGCAGGGGACCCCGGTCAAATGTTACTGCAGAGTGCCAGAAACATCACAATAGAGGTTCTGTGTGGGGAAAAGAGCAAATGGGTACAGACACACAAAAACATCCCTCTGCTCCTGGGCATACAGCCACTGGTCCAGTGCAGCCTCCCAGTTAATAGACGAGCATTGTGCCTCCTCCAACAGGAACCTAACGCAGGAACCTGTTACTGTGTCATGTGCAGGCTAGAGCAAAATTAAACAATTAGCCAAAGGTTGCCTGACATACATCCCTGTGATTTATTTAATTTATTTTTAGGAATCATCCACATAAAAAAATAAATAATAATGTTTCGTATGCGTGGTTCAACACAATAAACACTCAACAGCTTTCATAGGGATGAGATTAATCCAGTTACCTGGACATTGTTCTGCAAAGACTGGCTGTTTTCAGCGATGCTATCCCCGCAACTTTGGATAGACATGAAATTTGTTACAAGGTGAATTGTTAGTATTTTGGTGATACCCTGGCTTTGGCTCCATCATCAGGCCAGAATTTGAATTTGTCCAATGCTTATGACCAAACCCTTGCAAAACTTGGACGAAACCCAGAGGTTTCTGAAAAGCCAAAGTGAAGGTCAAAGTTGGCAGCTCCAGCATTGGCATTGTCTACATACCCACCTGTCACTCAAAGCGGCCACACCCTTAATTATGCATAACTTTTAGCCTCAATATAATTCCAATGGGTAGTTATGTAAAAATTCCGCCCCTTACAGTTGGCATGAATGGGGTTATTAGACCAAAAGTTTTTTTGTTCCAGGCTGTAAACATGTTTATTTCTGCTGTAATGTTATACATTTTAACATGGGGTTCTATGGGAATTGACTCACTTTTGGAAACGGTCTCAAGTGGCCATTTTATGAACTGCAGTTTTTGGCACTTCCATGTTTGCTTAGTTTTTCAGTTTCAGGGGTGGCCGTTTGGTTTAATTGTCATTAACAGATGTTAGCATGATGACACGCTAAACAAAGATGGTTTCCAAGGTTAACATTATACCTGCTAAACATCAGCATGTTTGTGTTGTAAGTGTGAGTGAATCTTAGTCTTGTTAAATGGTGTTTCCAATGCTGTAGGCACCACAAATTGAATTACATTCACCTCAATTATATTGGATTGTGAGAAAAACTGCTCTTTAGTAATTCAACTGAAGGGACACTTTAACCCGGCTCTGACTCTGGCTTCTGTTTACACAAAATACAGCATATTAGCACTGGTCATCAGCCCACAGTGCAACACTTACGAACTGACAGTGGATCTAAAATATTTAAGGCTGTGCAGTGTTGTACAGTAGTTAATCCCTGTGCTGTAGCTCCCTGGTTTCTTTATGAGAGAACATGTCATTAGCTAGATAATCAAGCTTGTTCCCATTATTGCTGCTCATTTTAATGAGCTGTGTACATCCACAGCGCGGCCTCCAGAGATGAGCAATCACACAGCACGGCCTGATTTCCTCCAGCATTCTCTAATGTTTTGGTAATGTGTTTAAATACTACAACATTTTCTGTTGCAATCTTTGGGGCATGAGAATTAATGTTACCCTGTCAGGCACTATTTGCAGATTGCCTTGTTTTTAAAAACCATATCATAAATAGTAACCTTAGAGTTGCATAGCAACTCCATATCTGCTCCATTGCCATTCAATCAGCACACACCAGCTGGATATTTTGCAGGCGAAATATGCAGCGTCTCCATCATCAGAGAAAGCTATGATGCATGAGCTGCTTGACTCGGTTGATAAATGATTTATCAAAAGCACACACAACCAGTCTAGGTGAGGGGTGTGGACACAGAGAGATGCAAGCAGGGAGAGGAATGAAAGCGAGCACTGAATCTGAGAGCAGAACGTTGGAGCTCCAGATGGTGTCGGTGACAGGTGTGATTATCATTGAGAATTACTCTACACTTGTGATACTCTGACTGCACAATGTGTGATAATTCGGCTCTAATTTCAGATACACATCACACCACAATAAAAGTGCCTTGAACATGAATGGATTTTTTAATCGACAGGAGCAAAATAACTATCGTTTTACCTATAGGAAAATTTCAAATAATACGACTTAAAGCATAAGTCTTGGTAACTCAAAATGTAACGCTATGCAAATTTTATCTTGTCAAAGAAAAATGTTTGATTGGCTTTGTAAACCAAGGAATGAAAATCCTGTTAGCTTTCTACAAATTGCTTACATAATATTGGATAGAAATTAATGAATTATAATATATGACACTGCTGCAAACTCAAGCTCAATGCCATCAATTTTAAAGTTGAAAACTGAATTTGAAATGGGCTTAAAATTTGCATAGACACACAAGTCCATATTCATGGCAACCCTGGTGTTGTCTGATTAAAGCAAATTGGAAGTAATTATCGATGGTTAACCTCACTGTAAATTGGCTATAATTAGGAAATAATTATAATAAAAAATTTGATAGTTAATTTGACATTGGATTTCATGATCATTATGGCACTGTTATTCTATGGAGGAATCTATAGATGTATTTCTGCTACAATTTGGCTTTTTCAAACATGAAAATAGAAATTAGATTTTTACATTTTTGTCATACATTATGCAGATCCATTTTATCCTTTAGGTACACTGGAATTAATAAACTGGAGTTTCAGTGCTTTGTTTAGTATTTCACACTTACTTGAATGCTGTTTTTCCTTTTAATTACACCAGAGAACAAATATGCTTTTATTGACTGTGTGTGGATGTTAATGCAGTCTCCAAAATTGTGAATAGTTTCAATCACTCTCCCGTGGAAACATTGAGACTGGATTCAAAGCATTAAGTTTGATGGAGGTATAGTTTCCTAAAAGGCTTTGTGAGACTTTATGACTCAGTACATTTATTTCTCCAAACACTCACCATGGGGTGTTTTCAAAAACTCTTCAACTCCGTGCAAAATTACTGTTTTTAGATTCCCATCTCTTGGTGGCGGTTGAGCAGCTACAGCTATATGGATTTGAGGGGACTTTCCTCCAGCAGAGTACTTTATCACTATTAACTTCCCTCCAAGTGCCATAATTTTCTCTCAATTTATTCTCTCTCTCTCTACAAGACACAAGAGCACTTTTTCTCACTGTTCATCTGTCTTCCTTATTACTCTCCTCGCTGTTTAAACTCTCATTTGTACATGGTGGAGGTAATGTTGCTGTTGCCCTGAACTCCATTTTTACAGCCTGTCTTTTTAAATCCGACACCACTTCCCCGGGATGAGAAGACAGAAAGAAAGAGAGTGGCAAAGAGAAGAGGGAGGAAGGGTTGTTCATTGCTCTGAATACAAATTGCAGCTGTCAAAAACTAAAAACCAAGTGATATTTACATTTGGCTCTGACAAATATGCCCTTATTGGCTTAAAATGTAGCTGCTGTTTTCACTGTATCTTCATCTCAAACACCCATTATAATTGGCATTAATTCAGTGTTAGCAAGCTGTGAAAATGTAATTTCCGGTTCAAGAGCTCCAATTGGAGTTTAGCTGGAGTGGAGAGCATTACACTGTCTGTTGAATTGGTTTTGCCAGGCTGAGATTGCCCCGGCTCCTCTGCTGAGAGGGACGGGTTAATAGATCAACTGAAGAGGCGGCTGAGAGAGCGATATGGGCAGAAAGAAAAGAAAAAAGAGCAGGAGTGTGGTTATTTAGTGGTAAAGGGAAGAGAGTAGCATTTTGAGGCGTGAGGTGGGGGGAGTGAATGATTGGCTTGATTTCCCCTGTGTGTCTGTCATCATTGGGAAGCAGGTCTGGGTCTTTCCGGCGGCCAGGAGCTCGGCAATCCCCTAATGCCACTCCTGCCTACATTACATGGCTATTGGCAGGAAGGTGCTGTGCTTTGATGGTCAGACATAATTGGTTATCGTTGCCTCTTTGCAGGAAATGAACGAAGAGAAGGGAAAGGCAATTTCTTATTTGGCCCCCCATACCATCCTCACTGATTTGAAATATTGTGTGTATTCATGCTGAAAATCTTTTATGAGGCCTTTGCTTTGTAGACCACTGTTTGTTTTCTGCACGGTGGTGTAGTGGTTAGCACTGTCGCCTCACAGCGAGAGGGGCCAGGGTTCAATTCCCGGGCTAGACAACCTTCTGTGTGGAGTTTGCATGTTCTCCCCGTGTCAGCGTGGGTTCTCTCCGGGTTCTCCGGCTTCCTCCCACAGTCCAAAGACATGTACCTTAGGTTGATTGATGACTCTGAAATTGCCCGTAGGTGTGGATGTGAGTGTGAATGGTTGTCTGTCTCTATATGTCAGCCCTGTGACAGACTGGCGACCTGTCCAGGGTGAACCCTGCCTTCGCCCATTGACAGCTGAGATCGGCTCCAGCACCCCCGCGACCCTTAACTGGATAAGCGGTTACGGAAGATGGATGGATGGATGGATGCCTCTTTGCAGGAAATGAACGAAGAGAAGGGAAAGGCAATTTCTTATTTGGCCCCCCATACCATCCTCACTGATTTGAAATATTGTGTGTATTCATGCTGAAAATCTTTTATGAGGCCTTTGCTTTGTAGACCACTGTTTGGCATATTTCTGTCTTTCTTCACTTTTGTGTCCTTCTTCTTTCTATTGTCTGATTCATTTTGAGTGTGTGTGCACAGCTTGATTGTCTGTCATCTGCTTTTGTGCTGCTGCATTTAGGAGTTCCGTGGGATTTGTTCTGTTTATTGCCTGTCTGGTTCCTCCCTGAACTGTTTGGCTCCAACACAAGTCTGTGTGATACTTGGATGTCTCTCAGGACTCCTCGCAGCTAACCGGGCAACGCTGGCACGTCTTGGTGTTCATGAGACAGCGGGCATGTGTTTGGTCCCACCTGGCAGGGGGAGATAGAGAGGGAGGGGGGGCTTGAAGGAGTGTGAATGAGAGGCCTGTTGTGACGCCGTGGGGAGCGGGTTGGCATATTGGAGAGCAGCAGGTGCTCAGCCAATCTGGGAGGTGGCCTGAGCCCCCAAAATGGCCACCTCGGAGGAGAGAGAGGCTCCGATTGGCTGCTGATTAGAATGACAGGGGCAGAAACCATGTTGCTTTGCCAAGGATCCAGTCTGAGTGCACCTGGCCTGCAGTCACATGACCGGAGATGTCTCAGACAGGCCCTGTGTGTGGCGTTTGTGTGTGGCTGCTTTGAAGTCCCTGTTTCTTGCTTGTCTGTGTTGTGACCACATTGGGAGTGGAGGCCCGGCTCTTCCTCTCATTAGAGCAGATGGGAGTGGCACTGTCGGTCTGCCAGTCATCATGGATCTGGCTCCTTGTCAGCGGGGGGCCTCTTTTGTTTTTCAGCTAATTCGATTTTATTCTCACACCTCTCATCTCTCCAGGGGTGGCCGGTCAGTGTTCAGCGCCTTTGCTATTAGAATACCAATCAAACACCCACCAGTGCCGACTAAATACTCGTCCAACCCTGAGCCAAAAGCGTCCGCCTCCTCATCTTGTGTCTTTCGAGTGTATACTTGTAGGTTAGCAGAGCCATCTGGACATAGAGTACTGCTGCTGCTGCTGCTGCTGCTGCCCATATATATCATAGGCTACAGCATTTGTAGAAGTAAATAAAGGATTAGGATATCACTGCAAAGCTAGTGTTGGCAAAATATCTGAGTTGGCCTCATTTGTCAAGAAGAAGCCCGAGGAATGGACAGCCTAAGTGCAAATGTATATTTAATAGTCGTGTTACTCTGGGCCTTTTTAGATAGCATGCTAAACCACAGAGCTCCTACTAGATACTAAATGGGATTTTCAGGAACAGCCATATGTGCGTGCTTGAGGTCACAGTGTATTATTCTCTCATTAATATGTAGTAGGTGGTTATGATGTTATGTACTTAGCTATGTTATGTAATAGCTGTTTCTACAAGAGAGAACTGACTCGATCAACGGGGCAGAATGATTCACTCTGTGCTCCTTCTCTGTGTTTTTTTCTCTTGGACTTTTATCCTTGACCAGGAATGACACTTGACTCGGGAGGGCTCTGACCCAGGACAATGAAATTACCCCGAAGAAATGGTAACTCCACCTCCTCTCCTCTCAAAAAGAAATATAACTACTATGTCATTATTTCCAGCCTCAGCAAAAAAAAGCCTGTAGAGGGAAATGAAGGAAGATAAGAGCAGGGGAGAGAAATGAGGACCGAGTAGCACAGTCTGTTGTGAAATTATTCTTTTTCTGTGTCAGGACAAAAGGGAAATCAATATGAGATATTGATGTTGAGCTCCAGGCTCACTTGTATCTTTGCTGCTTTGTCATCTTCCTCTCTCTGCTTTCTGAATTGTGATTTTGAAGGTGTGTGGTGATGCATGTCTGTGTGTTTTTTTTATTGTCATGTGTGTGTCTTTTCTTTTCTTAGAATGACATCATAAGATTGTTTTTGGAAAAACCTATGACCTCTGCATTTGTGCATGTCTGTGAGTGTGAGTGCGTGTGTGTGTGTGTGTGTGTGTGTGTGTGTCCTGTTGAGCCCTTAAGTAGATTGCAGAAAGACACTAGGACATTATCACATAGTAAGAAAACAGAAACAGTAAAAGAAAAGGCTATTATACAAGGAGTTATATTTCTATGGGACAATTCAACATCATGATCTAAGTCCAATGCCCATGTTCAGTGAGAATGCATGAAGTAATGTGCCCTTTATGCAGCAAGGTGGAGAATAAAGGGGGTTGAGGTCAGAGTGGTTTGTGGGCATGTAGCACGTATGACTTTCATACAGGAGAATGGAGTTTTCATCCCGTCTTGCATCACAACAGACCTTGCTATAGTTTATTTGATATCGCCATAATCTCTGCCTAACTTTAAAGAGTAACTTACCACCAGGCTGAAAAGCATTGTTTCACTGCCCTCGCTGGTTGATGTTTCAAGGCTGTTGCAACTGTTACCGCACCCAATGTGACGTCACACTGTACTGACACTTTTACACCGCTACACCTGGAGGTTTTCAGGAGGTGGTAAATTGCTCTTTTAACATACCAAAGTAACCTTAAGCAGATATTGTACAAGGCGGGAATCCAAAAATATTTAAAATTTGTCCAAATCCCTATTTTTATTTGGCGAAAGGTTAAGACAAAGCTAAAGTAGAGGTGTGATGGATTGTCAGCTTTGGAATTCAGGGGGCCTCATACTTGCACTTGCCTGGGGTTCAAAAACGAGTAGGTTCACCTCTGCGTTGAATCTGAGCTTTTCATTATCTTTGTTTTTAAATATCTCTGCTCATCTTTTCTTACAATCAGAGTTGTTTGTCAGGTATGTTTTTCTTTCTTTCACTTTCATCAAGCTTCATATTTAAAAGATACATAATTGTGTAAATAACACAGATCTATTCTAGAAACACATCGATTTAATTCCTCGTTTCCAGGAGACGGACCTGAGTTGAGCTGTCTTGAATAATTACCTTCATCTTACAGTTCCATCACTATTGGTGCCCACGCATGAGATATACTGCAGTCAATGTACTTTTCCACATATATCCAAAAGTACTTGTCCACACAACGTTGCACATACAAACATCTACAAGCAAACACTGAGCAATACACACACACACATACACACACAAGTAATTAAGTCTGAAAATCTGAAATTAAATCACAAACACAGGCTCATTTCCATGGAGATGGCACGATGAACACATCTCTCCTCGTAACTGGCCATTTAGAGTGAGCTTGTGTCATTGTCTTAGCAAAAGAAGTAATGAGTGTAAGAGAGATAATGACTGAATTAAAGTCGAATAGAAGATAAAAAAAGAGAGAGGCGGAGAAGATGGGAGGCTGGTAGAGAAAAAGAGAGCGAGCCTTTGTGAGTGCAAGTGCTATACGTATACATCTATAATCTGCTTAATTCTACATGCTGTTTAAACAGGCAATCCATTTTGAATAGAGCTCTTTCTTCACAGCCATTTGCTGTCAGGGCTCAGACATTTGGGAGAGCTGGAAGCACTAAAGCCATTACTGTAATGTCCTAGTGAAGCTTTGTCAGTCATGGACACACCTGCACTTGAAAACATTATATTGAAAAAACAAGTTGTTTTGTGTTGTTTTGCTTCTGGGAGGCTCAAATTGAATTTCCCTCAGATGTAGGTTCATAATAATAACTGGATTTAAAACGATTCTTTGTTTCTCCATTATCTCTGTCATTTTTCTTCTCTCACAGATCTGGTTAGGCTATGCAGATGTCACACCACTCCAAATATTGAGAGATAATCACCATTCATCAACATGAAGTTCTGCTTTATTTATCAAAATTCATTTTTTTCCCCATTTCTTTTCTTAGTTTTTTCATAATTACTTTTGTGTGAATCTGTGCGTTGAAAAATGTTAGTTAAAAAAACAGTTTATGAAGAAAAATGATGGTCACGTTGAAAGTGATGACGGCACACATTAATTTCACCCCAAGAGAATATCAAGTGAAAAGCATTTAGCTGCTTAGAGTAGCTTTTCAGGGACTGTGTTAAATATTATTTAACAAAAAGCCCAGGGCTCGTACAAAAACGCAATACACGGAGTAATGAAATGTAGAAAATTGAAAAACAGAAGTGCATCAAGGGAAATAAACCACTAGTTTTTAAAAAATCAAGAGTATTTCTTTCAGCCAGCCAGTTGTCAGCTGTGTGCCTGCACTTCTTACAAAATCACACATTCTCGTGGCTGTCAAGTCAAGAAACCTAAACATGCGCTTGTTTTTGCACCAAGAAATCTCCCCATTGTCAGATGTGTTTACGCTACAGCGGCCAGCTCTGAGCTTTCATAAGGGTGGGAAATGTGTTGTAAACATTTACCTAAATTTATATCATTTGAAAGTACCTAATCTGGAGTGTAGGGCCGTCATTTGCCTTCAGAATACTCTGTGGGATGATTGCTACCCCCACCCCCCACCCCTCAGTTAGATAATATTTACAGTAGGCTCTGTATGTTTAGTGAATATTTATTTTGTTAAAGCTTCCAAAGAAGTAAGCAAAAGTTTGAGTGAGGAAATACTTTGTTGGATGTTTGTTTGTGAGGTGTAAAGTCACTCAGCGGGGGAGGCAGTGATTTATGTGTCGTGCAGGAGGGAGGCTACACATCTTGCTGACACAAGTCCGCCATCAACAGGAGTTATGTCCACCCAAAAACACATTCAAACTCTGGAAGTGGACCAAAACAGGTCATAAAGTAAGCTTGGGTTATTACCTTTAACTTTACTATACACACAAAAGCCTCCAGGCCGGTCCTCCTTCGCTCTCTGTATGTTCATCCGGTCCTCTTTGCCCAGCTAGAAATGTATGCATTGCCAGAGAGAATAAATAAACACGGACACACACGTGCACACAAGCAAAGGCGCACACATACACTTGCGATGCAAAGCAAACAAACCAGATCACACAGTAAATATGCATATTTAAACATACTAACAAAAGCCACAAAAATGCCCTCCCAGTCTATAAAAATCATCAGTAAGCCTGCTGTATGTGCAGTATGCTGGAAAGAAACATACAAATGAGGTTTTATTTATTAGAAGATTGTTTCTCTACAATATCTTTCTCTTGAATTAATGAAGTCTATATTCCTTATCTTATCAGAAACACACAGACTGATGGATTCACTTGTTGCCGGTACCAAAGTGAAGCACACTGTTTATTTCTGCATGTAAATGTATGATAACGAGCATAAATAACACGCATAAATTTGTGGTCATGGTCTTGACGTGTCTCCCTCGCTTAACTCTTCTGAAATACCAATTGCAATTCAAAGCCAGAAGTCTTTATACTGCTGCCATTTTAATTGCAACGTATAACAACCAACTCTGCAGCAGCAGTTCACATAACAAAGTTGCCATTCTGTTTCTTGGTCTGGCCTCTGAGTCTGAAAGCAGTCGCTGCCAACTTGGTGATATGCCATCCAAAGCTGGCAACCATAGTTTGGCTGGAGCTGGACTGCAGCCAATATACCCCCTCCTATGTGCTATGCATGCTTACAGAATAATACACAGCTGTGCTTGCGAAGCCTATGCAAAGTTCAGTATAATAAGCAGAAACAAGTATGTGTGCACTGCAGGCATATGCATGCAGCCACAGGCGCACACTCCTACACACAGACAACAGCAGACTACTGAAGCAGGTCTCGGAGCCCTGATGCATCTCATCTTAAAGTTGCTAAATTTGATGTTCGGAGCATTAATATGGCATCAAACAGCTATTTGCTATGAAAATATATGGAGGAGTAATGTCTACCTGAGAAGAGAAAGTTGTTCGCCCTCTCGGTGCGATGGAACCCAAGCTTCGCTATGATTTAATTCTGTAGCTGGTTCCGTCTGCATGTGCATGTTAGTGCAAGTGAGTCCCTGTATGTGTGGCCCGCTGGCTAGCTAAACTATTCTGGCCTTAGGACCTTTGTTGTATGTCATACCCCTCTCTCTACCTCCCCCCCCATGTCTACATTGTAGTCTGTCAAATAAAGGTGAACAAAAGAAGAAGAAAACTTTTCTAAGTCTAAGGAGTTGGGTGAGTGATCCTGGCCGCACAGTGTCCTGAGTAGCGGGTCAAAATGAGTGACCCTTCATAAGGCAGAGCGAGACAACGCAGTGTGAGGGGAGAGGAGGTGGGCGGCCAGCAAAAAAACCACTCCAGTGTTTGCGTCATGTTGTAGTGTGTGCTCAGGGCTACACAGGTCTGATTAGGAATGCCTCAGTGGCTTTTTCCCTACCGATAAACCACCAGAGCCCACATTTTACTCTCTCTATCTCTCTCTCTCTCTCTCCCTCTCTTTCTCTCCCTTGTTTTTCTCCCTCCCATTCTGCTATTTCCTCCCGACATGCTTTGCTTTTTGTTGTGCTGCCATGTTATTGCTCTGAGTTCTGAGTGACTCACCTCTACCAGGTGACTGACAACATATCTTGGACTTCAGCGACCTCATTAACATTCTGAGGCATCACCGCCACGGTTGCCATGACGTCAGTGTCTCTGTGGAGACCCATTTGTGGGCTCAGGTTCAGATTCACATTCTGTAACAAATCGTATTACTATTCACCCTGTCTGGTTGTCAGAGAACATCATTTAATAATTTGTTTTTGTTTTTTATTTCTTGTCTGCTTTCTGTTCTCATAATAGTCATATTTTACAACCAACATTGTTGTTCTGAGATTTGGATGATTATAGTCTTCCAGTCTGAAATGCCTGCAGGGCAAACGTATGGGAAGAAAAATCCAGCAGCAGTGAGAGGTGACAAGACACCTGACTGGCTCTATAATGAGTGTTTAATTGTCCATACCAAAGTCATATTGTTTCAGAAAGCCTGCTAGCTCATGTGAGCAGGAGGAGGGATTTCAGCATCAGATTAGGCAGCTTGACAAACCTGTTCTGAGATACTCAAGTGGACATGGCTTTTATTACTCTATAATCACCTCGACTGAGCCGGCGAGAGGCTGAGACCCTTTCTGCCCAGAGAGACGATGGATGATCCTGTTTCCTTGGTAATATTATGTTTGGACAGTCCGGGTTGCTTACTCGTATATCCAAAGGTGCTGCAAGACTGTAATTATCCAAAGTGCTGTCCTCATGAAAATGGTACACGGTATTACACTCAAGCAATTACACATTTTCAATACCAAGCTGAGTGACTGCATTAGACGGAACAACATTATTTAGTTTGTATTGTTTAAAGGCTGTTTTGGGTGAAAATATGATCATATTGTTTCATCTGCACTGTTGAGTGTAGTCACATTTACAGCATTAACAGGGTTTTTCTTTGCTGTCTGTACAGCCTCATATTGCTCCGGGTAGCAGCTGGCTACTCTTCTAGGTTGTGATGACAATGACGTCTACTACGTTAAATACAGCTCCTTTAAGTTCACTTTTACCTCATTAACTAAACCACTTAATTATAAGTGAAAATGTAAAAAAAAAAGAATTTGACCCTATCTATGAACCCCAAAGTAGCTCCACCATGCAATGGATAAAAACTGAAAATGTAGGTAACTATCTTAAAGTTAATACTTTCACAGCCGTCAAAAATAAATGGCGTGAGCCCTAGATTATTATTTTTTGCCTGAAAGGAAATCATAACGAGTTTCTAATGAAAATTAACTTTATCTTTTTTAACCAAATGACATTTACCTTAGCTCCCTGACATATTTCATGATAGGAATTTTCTCACAAACCGTAAAATGGACAGGTGAGATTATTTTGCACCAGCAGTGAATAGATAATGCTCTTCCCTCCCTCAGTGGTTGACAGTGACGTGACCTTTATTAAAGCACTAAACCTCCGACTGCTCCAGTCAAGCTGCTCGGGGGCCAAACAGAGAACAACTCAAAGGGCATCTCCCTAAAGTGTGACTATGTAAATGGGGGACGCCCTGCAGCAAATATGAGAATTCCAACCTGGCTTCTCAGTGGCTGAGGGGATAGATGGGTGATGTTGGGTTTTTTTGACGTAACTGAAGCAACACAAAAAGATGAAACTGTTCAAAGAAACATTCATTGTAGCAGATTATTAATACCAGTATACTGTTTGATTTGTATTATTATTATTTTTCTGTATTATTTATTTATTCATTTATTTATTTGTCTGATCTTAAGGAGCCACACATACACAGCAGTCATCTCAGTTTCCATGGTGATGTTTACAGCAGGTGGTATAGCAGATCGATGACCTCTTGTCCTCAAATTTGAGTGAACAAGAAAACTCAAGCATTCTGCTGGATCGTCCCAAAATATAGACCAGCTGCTTGCAAAGTGAAAGTATTTCAAATGAAACTTTCTGCTGTAGTTATTCAACACATTATTAGCTGCTGGCAGGTTGCTAGTTAGTCAGCTTGGAAAACAAATATCCATTAGATTCAGCCAGTTATTGGAGCAGTAAATGTATATCATGTAATAGACTCTGTAGCAGCTGGAAGCTAACACAATGAAGGCTCTACAGACGTGCAAGTGGCTCTGTGAGGCTGTGCTAACTACTAACATTAACTGCTAACTTGCTCATAATGACAATTATAGTATAACATGATAGCATGGCATGTTTTGCTAATTAGCAACAGAAACTACTGTTGAGGCCAATATAAATATCATCATCAAAGTATTGGACAATGTGACATTTTTACCTGAAGATGGCACTACAAGAAAAATCACAGGATGATCAAAGTGATGACGATGAATTTGCAGGCCAAATTTCATGATAATCTGCCCAAATGTTATGAGACATTTTACTCAAAACCAAAAACCTCATGGTGGCACTAAAGGAAAGGTCACAGGATCACCAACATCACTGATACATCCTCTAGGAAACATGGATGTGTGTACAAAATGTGTTGGCAATCCATCTTGTGGATGTTGAAATGTTTCACAAGATAAGTGAAAACTTTGACCTGCTGGTTATGCTATAGAAAAGTTTACGAAAGGAAGTAACTAACAAACATATATCAGTTTGAGTCCAGCTTTTTAGTCCACCTAGTGGAAAAAAACGCCCATTTAGACAGGTCATATTACTACTCACTATTTGCCTCTCCCATCACAGATAAAGCTGTTTAATAGATGCCTTCCAAGATGTCTATCTGCTTGATACTGAATATTGCTGCCAAACCACTCCATCTTTTCTGTCTTACCAGACCTCCCCTCACAAACTCAGTGACATAATACAAAACCTGTAATCCCTCAGGGAAATACTGTACGTGTGCATCCACCTGAAAACACATA
Organism: Anoplopoma fimbria; assembly: GCF_027596085.1. Lineage (NCBI taxonomy): Eukaryota > Metazoa > Chordata > Actinopteri > Perciformes > Anoplopomatidae > Anoplopoma > Anoplopoma fimbria. The sequence continues at coordinate 15,036,358 of NC_072459.1, read as the reverse complement.
GGAGAAAAAAACCACAGCTTTCTTAAATATCAATAACTCCTCCCATAAATCAATCTCTACCTGCTCTGGTCATGTTAAAAAACACTATCACATTTTTTTCTCTGCAATAACATGCTCATCCCAGATGTCTATGCCGACACATAGACAAATTCAGATAAAGACATAGACACACGCACACTGACGAGCTATAGGAAAGCGTACACTCACACATTTTAATTAGCAGCATTTTAGTGCAGAAAGCACCAAACCGTAGGATAATTAATCTCCACAGTCTGTTTTTTCACCACCTCGGGGAGAGGCCAGGTTTTCTCGCTTCTTTGTTGAGTTTATCTGCCAGGAGAACAGGAAACAATAAAGTTGAAAATCTTAAGAGGTAACCGGGGAAAGGTCGTCAGATTAATATGCTGTTGGAAGGCATCTGCTTGTGCAGTACACTGATGGTCAATTCCTGCACTGTGAATGTGGAATGCCAACAATCTCTGCCGGCTTCCTGTGTGTGCGTGCGTGTGTCTGTGTGTGTTTGCGCGTTCAGCTTGGTCACATACTGCCTCTCATTACAAATCCTCTCATGACTGTATGCAATTTGTGGCTCTGCTCTGTAGCCTCTTGTCAGCAGGCAAGCCAAGTACTGCCTCTGTCTCTGTCTCTGCCGCTGTCCATCACTCCTCCTCAATGTGTCTCTGTAAAACGCTCTGTCTCTCTCTCTCTCTCTCTCTCTCTCTCTCTCTTTCTCTGCCATCTCTGGGGACACAACCCCATCTGCAAATTGTTGTAATTAGCCAAGAACGTCGGCGACGGCGGGCTTCCTGTGCTCATGACGTCGGCTCTGGCCATTGAGGGATAAGATGACTGGGCTCTCTGTGCTCTTTCCACTTGGATTATTGGAATAGAAGGGAAACTCAAGAATGCAGAATCAGAGCATGAACCCACAAAGGTACTTCTAATCCTCCTGCCGTCTCAGCGGTAAAGGGCAAATGGCTGATCAGATTGCTGAAATCGAAATTAGACATCCTGCAACCATAAACCTGCCTCCGAGTGGGAGTAGATCGTCAAGATAAACTCCGATGCCAGCCTCATTTTACAAACAATGCCGCAGCTGATTTGTTTTCATCACGTCTGTATCAGCGTCTGGGTGACTGCTTTATTTGATGGATATGCAGGCTGATGGGGAAATGCAGACCAGTGCAACAGAGATGATGCTGCCCAATGCCCACTCTGTTAAACACATAAACACACATACACACTGGCACAACAAGACTAATCCTCTTAAGTCTCAGTCCGAGCCATGGCGGCACAGCAGGTCTTTACCCCTGCTGTGGGTGCTGTCCCCATTTCCACTGCTCATTTCCTGCCCGGGGCAACACTTTCCTACAGCTCCTCAGTGAATCATGTTACCATCCAAAAGATATCCCATCACCCTTTTTTATGCTTTTCGGAATATACCACTGAAAAGATATCTTTGCGTATCAAATATTCTCCTCCTTGTAGGCTTAACAGCTGTCTCTCAAAGTCTGTAGCTTTCTCCTTGGCAGAGGAGTGATGTAGGGGTCGTCTATTCGTATATTAAAGCTTTTAATATATTTGCAGCCACGTCTAGAGCATACTGATCAATGGCAGTGAAGATGATTATGCAGCAGGAGTGGCTTGAGAACTTTCTTTGGATGTTTTAATACATCTTAACCCCCTTTTTTTGCCGTTAGTCCATTTTGAGTCGATTATAAGAGTTATGAATCCACTCGCAATCTAAAAACTGCTGTACTCCTTTCAGAGCCCCCTTTCAAGACTATATTTGATACTCAAAATATTTATATATTGGCCAAATATTCCTGTAATACTTACACCCACCTTTTATCATTCCCCTTTTGTTTCTTGTTTTATCTTATAATGTTCTTTATGTATGTCTTCATCCATCTCAATTTCTCTGACATTTCATCAATCATTTGAGCTCATCTTTTCAATGGTTTAATGTCTAGCAGGGATGTAACAACAACTAAATTGCCAGACAACTCTGACAGTTGTAAGGATAAAGCTTTAGTTGCTGCCAGAGTGTTATGACTTACTCTAGATGGGCCCGTCGTCTCCCCCCCATAAATGCTGTCAGGATACAGCAACTTGCCAACTTCTAAAAACACTCCAGACTGAAAGTCGTGCTGCCTGCTGTCCACATTAAGACTGACCAATGGACTGTTTTACAGAAACAGCTCAGGGGGGGATAAAAAAAAAAAACTGCTTTGAAAGGTTGAGACGGCAAAATTGTTCTCTGCGGATGAAAGAGCGCATATGTCATGTCCTCTGTCATACTGAATAGGTTTGAAGCTCCTGCAATAGTATGGAGTCCGTCATTTAAAAACACTACATTAGTGCTCCGGTGCTGCTGCATTGCAGTTCAATTTTGTTTTTTGCCAGCTGAGAGGTCCACATAGTGTGCACATTACTTTGAAAGACCGACTCATTCTTCAGGCTGCAGTGCTGTTTGACTTGCAGGCCAACATGAGAGTACGGAGATGACATTAAAGAAGGAAATGGACAATTATTATGAAAAGATATGGAATTTGAAGGCTGGTAGAGGGATGAACATAGAGGGGAAGTTGTAGAGAAAAGTATGATTTACATCTCTGATGCCATGTAATACAATTTAAAAAAAGGAATGAAACATGCCAAAAATCGTCCTTTTCCTATTTAGACAAGCTGTTGCTTTAAAGTGAAAGGGAAACAAAATAGCCCCAACATTTTATCAGTTTATTTTCCACAAAGAAACATCTTTAAAATAGAATAGATACAACATTATTAACTTCAGTGAATCAAACCGACACAGTTGGAGTTGTTGAGGAAAACTGTGTTAAATGAGCAAAATAAAATCAGATATGTTGTGACTTCTAAAAATGCACTTGTGGTAGTAGCGCTCACACACCTTCACAATATTTCAGTGTGACAAAATCTCTTTTCCAGCTCCCAGTGTTTGGTTTGAGCCATCATTCATCTAATCACTACAATCCCATTTCAGCATCACTGTACATTTCCTGTCAAATATGGCAACAGGAAGCTACTTCAGACAGCACAGCTAGAGAATTAGTCCTCATGTTCACTGAGCAACACTGTCTCTGAAAACGGCAAGCTTCCTCTCCAGACATCCAGCTCCAACATGGTCCTCCTGACATCTTCACCCCCCTCACTGTTGCATCACTGCGGTGCCATCCTCCTATTAGAGCAGTTTTTAGGAAATTTACTCTTCTTTAATACCCGGGACAAGTCGGCATTTCCACTATCGCACCTTCCTCGTGTCCAGAGGGTCCAAGTCCAATTTGCCATAATTTCAAAACATCACAAATATGTAAACAGCTTAGAATATATGCACACACGCAACAAAAAAAAACAAAAAAAACTCATAGCATTTCTTTCCACAGCTCAGTGTTTCTTTTTTCCTCCCTCCTCTGCAGTGCAAAAAAATAAAAATACGAAAAAAAAACAATAAATAGACTTCCTCTGTTTTATATATTTCTGTGTTTATCTATATACATATATATATTTATAGTGATGTGTCTCTACATGAGCACACAGCTCTTGGCCCGGTCCTTCCTCATGGTCGGGGCCTCCTCTATTTGCTCAGTCCGACCCGGCAGGGGTGGCAGGGGGAGCTGTGACACTCGCTTCAGGCCTCTGCGGGAACTGCTGCGTTTTAGCTGTGGCTTGTTCGCCCGTCGCACCGACGCCACCGTGGTCACGTGGAACACGTCCCGAACGCTGTTCTCGGAAACCTTGGATGTGCACTCTACGTAGGCCGTCGCCCCCATCTGTCGAGCTATCGTGCTGCCCTGGAACATTGAGACAGGCAAAGGAAGAGACAATTAGCAAGCAAGCAAACTTAATGAAATGAAAGGGGAGAATACATGCAACATTTTATCTGCAGTGCCAGAGAAAACTTCAGCTCGTAAAACTTTTCACAACACATTTCTGTTTCACTTTTTCTCCTTTTAATGGTTTTGTATTCAACCTCTTTTCTAACAAAACTCCTGATTGTGTGTTCTCCCTCGTTTCCTTTTAGAGGTTGTGCTTGAGTTTACTCCACATCAAGTTGTTGTGTGAGCGTTTCACAAAGAAAATTTAATTTTACAACATGCACCCCATCTGTCATTGCAGCTCGGCAATAAGCATGAATTGTATCTCAACAGGGGAAGAATAAATGTCCCCAAAAGAGGCAGCACATCCGACACAAAGATGTCAATCTAAACCGTAGACTGAATGTCAATGATCTAAACATGTCTGGAGACAAATGCCGTTCCTCCAGCTGAGGCATGAATAATGTAGATGCTCTGACTCCTCAGTCTGTGGTGAGAGAGTGGGAACAGAGCCCACTGGGCCACCGTTGACATGGTCTATGCAGCTATTTAGAGAGAAGAAACTTTAACTGAGCTCCTCCAGCACTGGAGCTCACCCCTGAGTAATGTCACAATATACCCAGTTAATTGAGGCCGTAAATTGTTTGCTTGAGATCAAATCAGAGACAAATTTAATTCTAGAGTCCCTCATGCCTCTCTCTTCGCTACAGTACTGCTCTTGTTACATGATGAAGCACACATTCAAACAGGATCACGACAGGTAAAGGTTGTAACCAATGAGACAGGACTGCATATCACATGACTCTTAAATTGCATGCTCAGCAACACAGATAGCTTTTCATCCCTAGTGGACTTGGTTTGATTTCTATCGCGGCTGTGCACTGAGCCGCAGATAAGAAGCAATGAAGTCCTCATTTGTTGGAACGGCAGATTTAGATTCAGGGGCGGCGGCTGGAGGGGGCCAAGGTAGAGATTGTCGTGACAAGCGGGAAAAGGCTCGATCAGATCTTGGGCAGATTAATGCGGAAATGTCTGGAGTTCAACCAATGGTCACTCTCTCCGGCGACTCCTCAGCTGTGTTGGAATTCAATTTAAGATCAACAACAGGATAACAACACAGGCTATTGGATTAGAGCACCAAAGATGTTTATTGTGCACAGCTTTTGGCATCTGCTGTGTGACACACACTTTCTGGGCTAGTTGGAGGGATGAGCATTTGCTGACTGAGATGAAAATAGTGACTGAGAAGGAGCAAAACAATAGCTTAATGTAGGCATCTATTTTACATCAGCTCTGTGGTTTGCCACTCCATCTTTTGTTTATGAATCGTATTTACATGAACTGTCTGTTGTTTTCAGTTGCTGATTATTTTTTTTTTGGAGGCTGCGTGCTTTTAGCCTCCGGCGAGCTCTCAGACAGCACTGGAAAGAAGGGCTCCTTTGTTCCGAGGGCTTTTGTGTGGTGGTGAAAAAGCCCCTCCACATTTTTTGTATGTCCAACACGGGAGAGCACAAAATGAACACGCTGAAAGCTGATTAAAATTCACAGATTTACAGAACAGTTTATCATCCCCCTCTTCTCCCCATCCCCTTGGCTTAGAGGTCATGGCGGCATGCGATAAAAGGGCTCATTCATTTATCAATGTCCGTTTTTCTATTCATCCTGCATTTTGAAAATCCCCAAATCTACATGAATATTTCATTTCAGGGAATAAATGTGTCCCTCGACATAAACTCCACTAACCGCCGGTGCCTATTCTGCGGCCCTTGCCATAAGCAACCTTGCATCGCCTGTCAGCAAATTTCGGTCAAAATGCCAACCCCAGCAACAAATCCCAGAGGGGGTTTCACACGGCTCTTATTCTGCTGTGGTTGATTGTGTTGCACGAGTCCCCTTTCACACTCCCTTCCTGTGGGACTTCACCTGAGAGGCAATGCCAAGAGAGAAAAATTGTATATAATCGCTGGATTGCTTTCTAATTTATTTTCCCGAAAACCGTTGTTGTTTTCAAGTCTGTCTTTTTTTCCCCAGGGGCACCTTCCAAGTCCCTCTCTTATTTCTCATCCCACCTCTTTCTTCTCACATATCCATCATGTACTTGTTCTCACCTGCTCGTGGGTGACGGGGATGAGGCGCTGCTTGGAGAGCTCCCTCAGGGTGCTGACGTCGGTCCTCATGTCCAGCTTACATCCCACCAGCACCACTTTGGCATTGGGACAAAACTCTTGTGTCTCCCCTTGCCACTGTTGAGACATGAACCGACAGAGATACATCATTGATTGTGCCAAACATGAGCGTAGAGCTGCCTGTACACACTGTGACAGAGTGACGACCTTTGGCTCCTCTAACACTGGATACCTGAGCTCGATGGGGATTAATGCTCTCTTGATAAAAGACAATTGTTCAGCTAAGGAGTCAAAGAGACATGAATATGCCTTTTGAATCTACTGATATCAGCATTCCTGAGATTAAATGAGTAGATATTTGTGATAAAAATCATTAGGGCTGGAGCAACTAGTTTAGGATTCCACCCTGAAACACCATAAAATGTGTTTGACAATATATTAGTGTTATTTAAAACATTTATCAGGCTTTGTTTCTGTTTTATGCCCTTGTAAATTGAATATGTTTGGGTTTATGATTGGTTAGAATAATCTGTAGACATAATTTTAGGCCCTGGGAAATTGTGGCAATAACAACAATTAATTGAAAGAAATGGTTAGTTGCAATCCTGTATAACATAAATTCTATGTATAGTAACATTAGGGCTTCAATTATTGATTAGTGACAATTATTCTCTCGATTAACCACTTAATTGTTTGGTTAATATCTTGTCAGAAAGCAGTGAAACAATGCACATCGTAATTTACTGAAACAGATCACATCTTCACATTGTATGCTCTTTATTCATCTTGGTTCAGGTTTCTGCAGCACCCGTCAACAAATGTATTTCAGGTTCTGTACAGAAAAGGTTGAGCAGTCTTAAATGTCACTTCTGAAACACAGTTTCTGTTCCCTGCAGGTTAAAGCACGACAGCAGCCGACAGCCCTGAAATATTCCCCATGCCGTGTGCATGATGTCAGGGTGTCCATTCCCCCTTCATGTTGAAAACAACCTTTGACCTTTCAAGCCCACCGCTATTCTACCAATAACACCCAATCAAAAGCTTTGATTGTTTAACCCTCTCTCCTCCCCCAGCTGTCATCCAGAAACCTTGGTTTGCTTCTTTCTAGAGGTCAAGAGTCTAATTTGGGACGGTGATTGTTCAACAGGTTTTCCATGTGCCCCTTAGTTTCAGAGATTACCAGGGCGACAGCTAGGGGTCAGGGGTCATGGAAACCCCCTGCCGAGGGATACATGGGAAAACCAAGGGCTTGACGGCAGCTCTGCTCCCTCCTGTTGACAGAGAGCACTGAAGCTTGGGAGATATGTGCGAGTTAAAAAAAAAAGGTGTCTTGGGTTAGATCTACCAAGTCTGCTAGGGGCATTTTAGCAGCAGCTCCCCCTCAGACCACTAAACACGTCAACGGGCCGGCCGTGGGAATTGTCTTCGGCCCACAGGGAGCGCAGTTCAAAGGCAAACACACACATGGCTTCAAGATGAGACCACTAAAAGGAATGGGCCTATTTTACATGAAACCCATCCACGCAAACAAACCCATTAAGTTGGGTGTCTCTACACGTACAATAGGTAGTGCCACCGACTGTAAAAACACTTCCATGACCACAACCACAACCCTGCCAGTATCAGATTCTAACCAACACCCCAAACTCAACTCCAGTATCGCAACATCTGAACCATAGACCCCCTTACAAATTTTAAGTGCCACCATCTGGCCAACTGTTCTGCATAAAACTTGGATTTTAATTTCAATTTAATTTTAGATTGCCTACAGAAGGGTAATTGAAGTACTCGTGAACAGACTCTGCAACAGCTCCTCTTTGATATGGCTGATGTGGCTAATTTGCGTATATGTGATATTCCTCTCGCAGCCACCCTGGTGCAAAGCCTCTCCTCTCATTCTTCACTCTGACCTTTCGTTCCTCAGAGGGACGAGGGTCAAGTATCCGTGGACATTTTAATGAGATAAAGGAACAGGAGGCTCTAGCCTCTGTGCTGATTTGCTCTATTGTTGAGCCATGAAAATGCAAGCTGCTGCTGAGTGGGAACAAGATGCTGATCAGGAGAAACTGATTTTTCCCGGTTAGTTCTCCAGTGTCACAGCAGATATTAAATGCTGATCCAAAGTGTTTAGAGGAGAAGATGAAATAAAATAAAAAAACACTGACCTTCTTTATGACACTGTCCAAAGTCTCTGGGCGGCTGATGTCGAAACAGACGAGAACTGCATCTGAGTCAGGATACGCCAGCGGCCTCACGTTGTCGTAATAAGAGGAACCTGCGGACACACAATAACATATGGCATAAGGTCATGGCGTCTCCTGAGAAATTCCTGTGTTTTTAACCTGATTAACCCCATGAGGTTCTTCATCCCAGCCATATGGCTTATTCTGTCAATTAGAAACATAGTACATATCCCTGGAAGGTGATCCAAAGGTCAATAATACACGGAGAGCTCGTTAAAGCCGAGGCTGTGACCTAAACTTGGACATGCTGCAGCTTCAATGCACTCTGCAGATGCAAATGAGTCTTGATCTTAACAGTCGTGTGCACATATTTGAGTGTCTTTGTCTCTTGGGCTTCCACACAGCTGTGGCCTCCCTTTATCAGAGTGCTTCATGAGGAATGTCGAGGGGTTACTCGGACAAACACACACACACACACACACACACACACACACACACACACACACACACACACACACACACACACACACACACACACACACACACTCAAAAGGGAATTATAGTGGGTCGAGGACCAGAGGACTTGTGCACACAATCCATAATCATCTTGAAACAACAGCGAATGCCAGCACAAAGGCCAAACTAAAGGTTGAACCCCTTAATTTTGTCGACTCATCCCTCTTCCTGTCTCTCTTGCAAATGGTCCTTAATTTAAAGTCCCAAACTTCTTTCTGACTTGAGATTCCCTTGCACTTGCGCTTTTCCCCACTCTCTTTTTTCATTTCTGTACCTTGATCAAATTTGAAGGCGGCGCGGTGCTTCTGTACTTTCACAAGTTGCTTGGTTCCACGGGTCCTACTCTCTTACAGCTCTCATTAGGAGGCTTGTAAAAATATCTGGGCTCTCTCTCTCTGGAGCTGTGGTTGTGGCTGTGGGCACCCTCCCTCCTGTTTCCCCTGGGAAATGGTACAGAACTGAACTCTTACATTTCGATAGCACCCTGGCTGCATATATTTAGTGTCATGAAAGCTCGCACATTTGGGAACAAATCACCACATTTTACCCTCACAACTGCTAGAAATGTGTATACATCTGTGAATAACATACTGTTGATGAATGTGGCACACTTGCATATATACATATACTAAAACAATTCAAATATTACATTTAATCTCTTAGGGTGACACAAACTGAGTATGATAATTATAGATAATCTTTATGCTTGCTGTTAACATGCTCATACCAGACCCGACACAATAGGCAGCCAGTGTGTTCAAGAGCTGTGTGACTTTGTTTTGCGGGGTAAATGGAGTCGGCACAATAGCGATACAGCCTGTTTAAGCATCACTATGTTCTCTTTGTTAATGATGGAATGACAATAGCTGCACGCGGCCCGTAGCCCCAGTTATTCAGCGGGCTGTCCCATGATGACCTGCACTGAGAACAAAGCAACAGCCTGCACATTAAAGATTTATGCTTTTTTGTGCCTACAAGTCAGTGAAACAGTTTTGTTTACACTCTGTTTCTCACCACAATGCACTTTGCCATCATGGGCTAACAAAAATTCTGAATGCTTAACAAATCTTACAAGACCCGGAAAAATAAAAAATGGCTGTGAAATATGCATGGTTGATGCCAGCTTGCAGTCTTCTTCTCTCCTGTTATTGTTGCATACCACTAGAGATATGCACTACCACCCTCTGCAGTCAGCGCAGATATGTAGCCTATCACACTCTTGCTCATGGCGTGTATGTCCTGAATGTACTAGGATAACTCTCGACTGTGTTACAACATTTTGCACTTTTCATTCAATGAAACTTGCTCAGTGCATACGTAAACGTTCATCGAGCATTTTTGGGCTTTCTTCAGCATTTGCATAAGAGGCCTTTCTGTACACATGAAGGGCAGGAATATGAAACCCTTTTGCAACTTTTTAGTTTTTATTGGCCCTAATGGCTCAAATTGTGGTGACATAGTTTCCATGGTACAATTATTTGCATTGTTTTCACAGCAATGTAAGCAATGTAATGATTGGTTATAATTGATATGATAATGACAATGATTGGTCATGATTGATATGATAATGAAAATGAAAGGTTATGATTGATATGATAAGTATAATGATTGGTTGTGGGGACCAGTGTTTCTGAGCCCCTGCATATCACACAACTTGCAATCTCAAGTGTTACAACCATTTCTGAATTGCTGCACAGCCTGGCACTGTTGCCGTACTAATCCATTTGAAAATAATACAGGGACCCCAGCATATCTAGTGGTGAAAAATCCATTTAAGTGGTGCCTTTAAACGCAGCACAAGCCTAATGGCAGTTTTGCAAGATCTTTAAAACAAGCACTTTTGACAATCTTGTTTTTCCTTCTTTAAAAACATGCACTTTAATCACATTTTCAGTGCAATATAAGAAAAAATTAAAATTAAAAACAATAACATAAAAAATAAATGTAATTCTAGCCCAATTCTAGCCCATCCCTTACAGGACATTATCGGGAATTCACAGTCCCGTCATCATCTTGGTAACACAACATTGCAACTGTTTTGTAATGCTGAGAGAGCAGGACATGCACACGCACACGCACACACATACACAAAAAGCCCAATCACACAGATGCTGAGTTGAACAGTCAGCAAAGCACACATTGTACGACAGCGAGTTCTGATTGGTAGTGGTCACACATGAGGTGCTGTAGCTGCTGAAGTTGGTCTTTAGTATGTATCACAGTGCAGCAGACCCAACGGAGGTGAGAGCGGAAGAGGAAAATAGCTTTTGAAGGTGGAAAGGGGACAGAAAAGATTTAATGACTTTGACGCTCAGGCGAAGGTATGTGCAGAAGCATGAGGTGATGAGAGAAGCAACTGGGGAATCAAAGCAGAATCCAGATGAAGGGGAAGAGATGTCAGGTGAAGAACAGTTGAAACAATGGTCCTCGTTTGACTAAAGATGTTATTAGAGGCAGGAACGAGGCCGTTGGGATCAATTTGTCGATCCCAAAGATCAGAATGATTGGCAGTTCGCGGTCACGACAGACCTCGTCACAGCGCAGCAATTCTGACCTCCTCTGCGTTGAGCGACAGGGCAGCTACCTCAGCACTTTTACAAAGTCAGAAAAAAAAGTCCTCTGAGGGTGAGGAGAGGAGAAAAGGGCTGTGTTTAAAACAAGCCGATCACCATAACGATCAACCACATGAGGAGGAGGAGAAGGGGGAAATAAACAGTTTTCTCCTGATTGTAAAATATATCACCTCCACCCGCTGAAAGGCACTTGTTCCCCTTCCAGCAAAGAGACATGACCAGAGATGAAAGAGGACGTAGCTGTAGAGGAGGGAGGAGAGGGGCTGTGCAGTGGGTGTTTGGGTAGGTAATGAAAGCACTGGACTCGGCAGGACAGCTCAAATAAAGAGGTATGAGAGCGTTGGGTTGGCTATCGGTGAGGCTGGCCTGTGCCCATTCACTGTGAGGTGGAACAAAAGGTCAATTGAATTTCAGACAGAGCAGGATGAGATGGATGGAGCAGGAGGGCGAAGGAGGGGAGCAGAGCCTGGCAGGAACCACTAAAAACCATCACGCCTGACAAGGAGTGGGACCCTGCAACGTCGTGCCAAGGACAGGCATAAACCACCATCCACAAAACCTCCTCGAGCATTAGCATTAGCCTGATTTAGCACTGGTGATCTCCAACAGCAGAAAGTGGATCTCTGTATTTATTTCCACAGGGCTAATTAGCGTTAAGCCTCGCTGCAGCGCCATGCAGGAGGCTCTGCCGAGCATAGGTGACGAAGGTGGGAGGACAGCGTTCCTTACCAGCCGTCAAGGGAGCTTCATCAAAGAACTGAATATCCCAGCGGATGTTGAGGCGGACAGCAACGCTAATGTTCAGTAATAAGGCTGGAGGGTTTGTGCTATGACTCCATTTAGGTCTACTGTCCACTGACACATTGAGTCCCCCTCAGGGAGAATTTCTCTGAAACATGACAGCTCTCTATCTGCTAATTCAAACCCTCCTCCGTGAGAATTTCCATTTCATGAGGACAACGATGAAATAAACTAAACAATAAAACACAAATGATGCAGTTAGATGGAGAAGATTCTTTCGAAAACCTGTGAAATTGAGTGTGCAGCAACATCTAACAAAGCCTTCCAGTCTTCAGTGCATTAATCTGTACCATAACAGCAGGAATTTTCTCTATCTCTCTCTGTCTGTTGCATGCGAACCATTATGAGTGAGGGGAAAAAAGAATCTTTGCCTGGAGGCTCTGATGTGTTCAAGCACATATGGCAGGGAGTCAACAGCAACTAACAGCCTCATTAGGCCGCATAGACAATCTGAAAAAAAAAAACCCATGCACACAGACAAAGGCAGAGTATAAGGAAACAAACACCCTCTGAAATGTCGGCAAATAAACAAAAGCAGTTAATGTGACTGAGTTAGCCAAAACCTTGGAAAACACAACACATTCAGCACCACATACCCAGCGTCTTTATTCTTCTCCTGCAGCTGTTTTCCTCTTGAAATGCACCTTCAAAGCAAAGGCAAAATATTTCAAGTCGGGGTGGCCGAGTATCGTAGCAACCCGGAGGGATGCAAATGGCTTCATTGTGAGGCCCTGAAAGGAAGCAAGGAGGAAGCGAGCAGGAGCGCGGAGGGGAGCGTCGAGGCAAAATGACTCCGGTGCATTGATCATTGGAGGTGACTAAAAGCAGGAGATGAAGAGGGTTGGTGCTCCATCTTCTAAAAGGTTGAGCAGACTTTTTCATTGCTGAAGGTTCGGTCTGTGTTGTGAACTGTTATGGTTTCTCCTCAATCAGGGTTGTTACTTGCATATAAAAAGAGACGGCTGCCAAGACACCCTTTGAGAGGAGGTGAAGTTACTTTGAACCAGTCTTCCCCATCTGCTGTACAAGACAGCGTGTTTTATTATGTGAATGTGAGCCCGCATAAAAACTTTATTTTACAGTCTCATGTCCAGAATCCAATACAGTCTACCGCATATGGTGCCACTGACCCCTGTGCCCATGGCAGAAATTGTAAACTCACCCTCCAGATGGAAAATACCTTCCTGGAAGATTGGCATAAAACTAGTGCTTCTATAGGAAGGGACTTCAAACGATTTGAAACTCAATTTCAGTTGGTCACATTAGCATGAAATTTACAAATGCCGGCTCTACCGTTTCAGAGTTTTGTCCATCATTTTCATACTGTGCCAGGCAACCATTCGTTTCCATCCATTTGGGCATGATATGGAAATCAATTGGAAGACTCTTGAAAATTGTTTGAGTTGTGTAATCCGTCACAATGAAGATAAAGATCTGCATTTATTTTGGTCATTGTTAAATTTTCACTAATGTGACATATTAACGCAGACTTGAGATTCATTATGACCGATTACACAACTTAAGCGTGATTGAAGTGTCTGCTAATTGATATAAGATAATCCTTTATTAGTCCCGCAGCGGGACAATAATGTATATAATTATATACAATATACAATAATTAAATGCCTGCCATTAGAAAAGTAGAAACATTTTTTCTCATTAGTGTTTAGGCAGGTAAAGTCTAATGAAGGACAGTATTTTGAGGCATTATGGGAAATGTAGGATCCAGCATTTTCGAAGCTTGGCTCATACCGTGTACTTAACATCATGATATCTTGTCCACTTGTGTTTAGATTTTTTATCAGTCTTTTTTAATTTGTTGTGACCTACTTCTTTATGGATCTGTAACACTAAATTGTTGAAGTTCCCCTTTCCATCCATCCATTTTCCGTAACCTGCTTATCCAGTTAAGGGGATCGCAGGGGTGCTGGAGCCGATCTCAGCTGTCAATGGGCGAAGGCCGACAGGTCGCCAGTCTGTCGCAGGGCTGACATATATAGACAGACAACCATTCACACTCACATCCACACCTACGGGCAATTTAGAGTAATGCACCTAAGCTGCATGTCTTTGGACTGTGGGAGGAAGCCGGAGAACCCGGAGAGAACCCACGCTGACACAGGGAGAACATGCAAACTCCACACAGAAGGTTGTCCAGCCCGGGAATTGAACCCCGGCCCCTCTTGCTGTGAGGCGACAGTGCTAACCACTACACCACCGTGCAGCCCCTAGTTCCCCTTTCAATTTGTAAAAACATGCAAAGCCATTAGTTTGACCCTTTTTAAATGTAGGGATCTATTTGCTAGCTAGTCATAGCAAGTCATAGTGGGCCAGATAGGGGAGTCAAATATAACTGTATTACGTCTGGGACAAACTTTTGTATTTAATACAGTATTATTTAATTAATCCCAATATGTGTAATACAGGAGATATTGCAGTTTCATGATAATACAAAGATGTACTCCATTGGATTAAAATGGATTTCAGAATTCCAGTTTCTCAATTCAGTTGTTATTTCTTGTGAAGTAAAGTCTCTCAAATAAATGTTTCCATTGTAGAATGTTCTTCCTTGTACATATAAGCAGAGCAAATGGACTGTATACTTCCTCCTCCTGGGATGTAACTTCCAGTTGGCCATCGCTGATGTAAACACTATATTTCTAAAGTGATATTATCATTTTCAGATCACATGAAATGTTGGCCAGATTCTGTGCAATATGTAAAAGCAACACAGACATCACTAAATGCCACAGCCTCAGATATGGAGCTTGTGGCAGTGAATCTGAGCAAAGAATCTACTCAACCCAGTGAAACAAAATAATTAAAAAGTCTATAATAAAGCAACCTCAGCTGGGCTGGATTCTAGACTGGGGCTTTTACCTTTGGTTGCTCATGCAGTCTGACATATAGGCTATACACGTGTTCATACCACACACACTGGGATAAAGCTGTTGATCTGTAATAGAGATGGCTGTGTCAAGTTTTCAAAGGCATTAGCACACAGCCGGGACAGTAGAGGTGTCACCGGGTTAAATGGCCATTAACCTCTCATGTCTGCAGCCTCCACACAGGGGATATTGATCAAAGCTCCCTGTGCTTTTCCTGCGGAAGAAGTGCAGCCTTTGAAGGGCATCGAGCACCTTCCACCGATCTGCTCTGAGCTCTGCTGCCGAGAGGAGTTAATGCCAGGGTCTGTCGTTGAAAAGCTGGGCCGGCCACAGTGCTGACAGCATGAGCAAAGGGACAGAGCAGCATTACTGTCTGTCTCCTGCTCGCCCCAGGGGTATGGAGATGGAGTGGTGTGTCCGCTTTCAGTTTTTCCCTCACCCCCAGCTCCTCTTTTATAATCACAGACACACACACACACTCTTTCATTTGGCCAGAGAAACAGCTTTGAATTTCATCTCCTGTTGTTTGATCTCTCTGTCCTGTTTAAGGCCCTGGTTCATGCTGCGCTTTGCTTTTAAAGATCACTACACTTCTTTTGTTGCTCACTCCTTCTGTTGATTTATATATATACCAAGTCTCCCTTTTAAAAATAACAACAAAAAAAACACCAATCATGTCCCTGCGTTGCTTTTTCTTTCGAAGTGAGACATGACGAGATCTGGTGTGGCAGTCTATGTTGGTGCACCCTTCTGTGGCACTTAATTCCTTGGAGATTTTACAATACAAACACTATCGGGTTTTTGATTGTGCGAGGAAGTCAAGTCGCTGGGAACAACTGCTGGCAGTGTCGTCAAAGCAGCATCAGCAGACTGTTTGGACAAGATCCATCAAATAACAATTTTTTTATAAAAAAATAAAACAGACAAGAGCCACTTAAAGCACACCATATGCTCACTTGAATATTATTTGTTCTTTGCACAACCTGTTTCACCACTCAGTTTGGACTCTGATATCCCCAACACAAGTCTTCTTTCTGGACTGTTTTTTGTTTGTTTTTTAAAGAAAGGAGGTCAGTAGGAATATCCAGCTTAACTCCTTAAAGGTTGATCAGATCAGCCATCCTGGGCAAGCCCCTTCTTTACAGGGACATCCGGATTATGGATGCCTGGGTCACCAATCGATGACAGTATAGCCCAAATAAATTCAAATCAAACATTAACACACAGGCAAAATGGTGATTTAGTGACAAAAATAAAGCACCATATTTGCCTTCCATTAGTGCAATGGGCACAGTTTAATCTTGCTCAACTTTTTCCACAACACTATGCAAAGTCATCTGGCAAAGCACTGTATTGAAAGATCACATTCAAGCCAACACACATGCCTGGCAGACAACTAGATCTAATCAGATGGCAGATCACACCTGATTCAACCTGGGTACCAACAGGTGGCACCAATGTACGGAAATTTCAAATCCGCTGAGAGAGTTGAGATCCGCTACACAGAGTTGCTATAATCTAACTAAAATGGAACTGTCTGTCTGTCCTTGGAGTTTCTTGATAACCGTTCATCTAATCAACTTCACACTTTGAGTGTTTTGCTGAGAACCTGGCAGCACCTTCTGGGTCTATAAAGTGAAGCCAATGCAGAAGTGCCTTGAACTTGCATTCGTTCTAATAGCCATCAGGGGTCTACTCATCTGGTTACAGGATAAGTCTGATTGTATAGAAGTCCATGAGAAAATTATCCTATTTCTCACTTGATTTATTACCTCAGTCACAAAGATGGCCATAGCTAAAAACCAAGATGGTGACATTTAAAATACCGAACTTGAGGCTTCAAAAGGGCAATCGACAAACCAATGCAAGATGTCAAGGTGACTACTTCCCCTTCTTATCTAAATAATATATTATATGATGAGGATCCAAGGAAGCTCCGTCTCGGGTGTCAAGTTGTTTGGAAGAGCAGTTCTGGAGAAAGCTGTAAGCAGCAATAGTGAACTTTCAATTAACCAGTAACCAAAGTTAAAACTGATGCATGTGACAATGTTTGTCTAAAAGTGAAATGCCGGTGGTTCTCCCAGCCTGAGACTCAGTGCCTCCAATTGGGTGGATAAGAATAATGGAAAAAAACTCTGCATTGATTATTTGTTATACAGCACCATTTTCAACTGTATTTTAGTATGTCTGGAGTTTACTGCCAACATTAGATGCCCACACTACCTATTTGACCTGGTGCTAGTTATTTACATGGAACAATGAATTCTGCTACCAGCTACCAGCCCTCCTCAAAGACTACCATCACTCCACATGTCCTTCTGTTCCTTTTCACGTGTAAAACAGCAGCGATCACATTCTTTATTTCCACTCCCACACATTTTCAATCTCAGGGTTTTCATTAAAACTTGTAATAACACTGAAGGCAGCTGTCTGTCTGATGTGAAAGAAGATGTTAGAATATTAAGTCAGCATATGAAAGAATAGCTTGTGAATGGAAAAGGACATCCTCTGCTCCATCGACTCCACTACCTCCATCCAAACACATCCCTATCATGGTGCTATCTATCCCCAAGCCCACTCTAAAAAACCCCAGGGAGCTCGCCAGGGAGACATGGTACCACTTCAAGTGCAATTTCACTTCCACAAAAGCAGCAGTAGCGAGAAAGAGAGCGCATCGAATCTTGTTTATAAATAAAGTCATCCATAAATGATGGGATCTGTCGAGTGTGTGTGAGCGCGGTGCAGGTGGGGAGTGAAGGGTGGTGGTGAAAGACGGCCTCTCTCCCTGTATCCCCTTACGCTTGGATGGGTTGCAGACGGATGCTGAGAGGGTTTTGCCCCCGTGGAGGCTGGGGGTTGGGGGGGCCAGAGGGACTGAGCGCTAGCTTTGGGAGCAGCAGAACCAGTCAGTGTGGCTGTTTGAAGTTGGCCGATCAAAGCTGGCGCTGCATCGGGTTCTGTTGCACTCGGTAGAGGGAGTGGACCGGGAGGAAACACACAGAGCTCCAGTTCCCTGGTTGGGCTTCCTGTCTGCCTGGATGACTGAGGCATTCACTCTTGCTGCTTTCGCCTGGTTTAGTGCCAAGGTGCAATAGTTTGTGTCTCTGCTCTTGTTAAAGTCAAAACACATGACCAGTGATGGGGTCACATGATGTGTTACTGTAATTTCTTCATTGCGCCGAATAACGCAGAAACTGCTGATAATTGTGTTCCTTGTGTTAAATCTGAATCATGTTATGACATTTTGAATTCAAATGTGCATAAATACCCATCAAGTATAATTAAGGATAACTGCAAAACTAGCAATGTCCAAATAGAAGCAAGCTTAAAAGGTCACACACCAAATTGATTGTCTTCAAATAAATGTATCATTTGTTTTGTTTTTATTAATTTAGAAAGAAGAAGAAGAAGGAGTACTTTCTCTTTGGATATCTATTAGGGAAAATTATATTGCCCTGTCTCATTTGCCCATTTGTGCATGAACCTCTTCACTAAATAACATAAATAAAGCACAAAATGGTAGAGAGCGCTGAATGCTGGATATTCTTGTGACTTTATTTGTGTAAAGTACAGAAGAATATCGCAGCAACATGTAACCTGTGTCCAGGTCAAATCCGTCAAAGGACTTTACCCTGAAATATGGCAGCATCAAACTGGTGGTTTTAATTGTATAGTCAGTTATTCCTAAACTTAAAACTTAAGAAGCTCCCAGTTTGTACAGTCAAGTCCATGTGCCTTTGAAGTGACTACATTTAGGATCTATAACTTCCTACCGTGTCAATGTTCTTTGCATCGTGCCGTAGATCATGTTACTTCAGGTCAATGGGGACAGAGGTCGCACTATAAAAGCGTGTTTCCTCCATCTCTTGATACAATAGAAGAAAGCACTGCATTAAATCTCCTACAGGACTTCTTACATGGCCATAAGTAGCCGTGTATTTAGCATGTAGGAAGAGCAGTGGTTTGAAAGTGTGACATAGTTGGCGTTTGTGTTTTTGCATCCCTGAGGACCTCAGTGGGTCAGGTCCCAAGGGTGCCACCGACAAACCTCACTCACAACAAAAAGCCTCGAAGGGTGGGGTGGTGGGTGGGGGTGGGAAAAGCACAGATGTACACGTCTCCTTCTGTCTACCCCTTCTGTCCTCTTCCACAGTTTTCAATCTAGTGAACACTTGCTGCTCTTATAAGGGCGCCCCCCACGCCTCCCGATGCTTTTACTCGCTTCAACCCCTCAACTCCCCCAATCTCTTTGCCTATTGGGCGAAGCAGCTGCTACGCTTTCCAGCCTTTTTGTCTCCCGGCTCCCAACCCAGCGTCCCAGATCAGCCCCCATTACGCCTCTGGTCAGCTGAGAAACAATAGGAGAGGTCGCAGGGTCAGAGCTGTTGGAATTCCCATACACAAACCCATTCAATCACGCACATGCCCACACACATGTACACATGCACTCACACATATCCAAAACACATAGACATTTGTCATTTTTCTGTAGTATGTGGTAGCAGCAGCCGTAGAAGTGTCTCTGAATTTTATATTATCTTTAAAAATTAAAACAGGTGCAGTTTATCAAAGTAAAGTATTACCCAGAAAATTAAATTTGTGTCAGAAATGTGCTGCCCAACTATTTATTTCAACTTATTCTCATATCTGAACCTTTGGTATTTTTGTTGCCTTAAATGCTTGCCAGCAACTGTTTCTTATCTTTATTTAATCCTTTTATTCTTCCAGTGATTATATTGTGTCATTCTCCTCTGTTAGAAGCATAGAATGGCAAGGTTTAGGAAAAAGCTTGATTAATACAAGTCACTGTGAGCTCATAAAAAGCCTTAAGTGCACTTATTTTCTTCAACACGTACCAAAAGACTCATTTTAATTCTGCCCATTTAATGCCCATTCCTTAATAACTTATCAATTTTATGTTTTTTCATTGGCACATTAAGTAATTAAAAGCCAAAAGCCATATACGGCCTATCAGCAGCTCGCAGCGCAGTTCAGCTGTGGACATGTAATTTAAGCAGATTATACACTTTTGTTTGGTGCTCAGCATTAAACTGACGGTGCATTGGGGGCTGAGATGTGTTGGAGGAATGTGTGCTGGCTATCGGCTCATAGCTGTATCCATATTCACATTTACCGGCTCCTCTGACAGAGATAAGAGATCAGGAGGGACGGGAGGCGGTCTCCTCTGGGGCCTCCAAGAAGTGCTTGTTTTATTGTTTATGGGCGGGTGGACATCAGGGACGCTCAGTACGTTTGCAGGTAAAAGCGAAACATGCTTGTGTGGAGCGGGTGGAAGGCTGCACTTCTGTGTGTGAGCAGAGGTGTCTGTGCAAGTGTGTGTATCACAGTGTCACTGAGGAGAGCAGATATTCTGTGTGGTAATTACAGCCTGTGTGTTCCTGTCAGTGCAGCTGGCTGGCTTTCATGCAGCACTTCTGCCCACCCCCTGCTTAACACGGCCCCTTACTGCTGGTGACCTGAACGCAGCGCTGCAGAAGCCGCCTCAACTAATGGGCTATCAGAGATGGAGAACAGTGACGAGGGAAAAAGAAAGATGGGAGGATAAATAAATCCCTTTTTTTTCTTCTTCTTCTCTTAACTACTGTAACAAACGTGCAGCCATTTCCTCTTCAGCTTGTTGACCCTTTGTGTTATAGTCAATGAATATTCTTCACGTAGTGCTGAGCTCCAGGGATGGAGCACAGCTGCTTGCCTGCTCAAGAACCAAGACTTCTAGCCCAACAGACAGGACTGTACTCCACAGTTTCTGTCACACAAACCCACTCAGAGAGTCAGGGTGCAATGAAGTGCAGCACTGTGCATCATTATTCAAGAAATTTAGAGCTGGTGACCATTTATAAAGAGGAGCTGAAGGGAATGTCTTTAACAAAGAGGGGATTTGTTCATGTAATGCCAACAGAATTTAGCTAATCTATAATATGAGGTGCGCGTGCATAAATATTTCTGTAAGTGGCATTTCAGTTATATGCATTAATGAAACATGGAGCATATTTTGTGAGCCGTAAAATACATTTTAGTTATTGTCTAATGGAAGACCTAGACATTTAAGGCACTTAACAGCCACATAGTGGCCATTAAAGAAATGCAAATGTTCACTTCATTTACATTTTTATTGAAGTTATAATGTATTTATTTGCATATATTATTCAGACTAATTATTCCTGATCATGGGAGTGATCAGTTCAGAAGTCACTAAAATAATTCGTATAAAATGTGAGGTAGTGTGTAAAATTTACAGTACTGTGACACTCAAAGACTGTACATCCACTACTTCACTACTCCACTACACCACATGCAGCTCTTGCCGCTAAATTTCTAATATGCAAAACGTCTTTGTGGGCTCCAACCATTAACTGTAATCCCCGGGATTATCAAGGGCAGGCTGCCAGAGAGGCTGCAAGATCATCCCAAAACCAGGGGGATGAGAGTCATGGAGGAGCCAGAATATCTCAGCACTTTTGCTGTCAAACTCATCAGGCCCCAGGAACAGAACTGTACCGCTCTGTCCAAAAATAGTTACTGTACCAATTAACAGTAACTGTCAATGAAAGTGGCAACCTGGACCAAAAGTCCAAGTTTATTTCCAACATTTCCAAATCCAACATGGCCGTCACAAGTCGAACAACATTATTACACACTGTCCTCAGTGCTCACTCAGCCACCAAATTGAAAAGGGAAAGTTCTATTAAATTTATACGACGTGATCTTTTCACAAACACGATACAAAATATTACACCTGACATGCCTTCTCATGCTTCAACAAGAGTCAGAGTCTACAGCCATGCTAGTGGCTCTTTGGGTTGGTACTTGGGAACCTGCTTTGAGCGGGGCAGCAACATCTCCATTATCAGAACAAAATGTTCTTATGTGGAACAATGAACATAATGATGCTTTACAATATAATAATGTGTCTTCTGTGACAAGGTAATGGTGGCATAATAACTGTATAAACAACTACATAAGAACTGTTAGAACTTGTTTATTTTATAATAAGTCAACTACTCAATTAATAAATGAGGAAAAAAGTATTAGATGAAAACTTGATTCATCAATTAGGTCATTTAAAAAATGCCAAACATTCACTGTCTCCATCTTCTCAAATGATAGGATCTGATGTTCCTCTTTCATATTATTGTAAACTGAGTATATTTGGGTCTCTGGACTCCTGTTCAGGGGAAAACAAGCAAATTACCCAACATTTTGGGTAACGAGATATTTTCTAAACGTCTTAAATATGTTTGTATAATTTCTTCAAATTACAGTATTGCAACAGCTTCCACTATCCTCTGTTTACTCATTACCCAAAAATGTCATGCAGCCTGCTCCCACAGAGCAGGGGAGTGCCTTCTAGCCTGCTATGCATCATCAAAACAGGTTTCGTTTAGGCAGTTATTGCCCGGGGCCGGTTATGCAAAGACTAGGAACAACTTCAGGGCTCAGGCTCGGTGCATACATTCAGTCTTGTGAACAGCAGTTGAAAGGATGTCGTCATCCTACCTTCAGGACGCTGACAAAAATAAACAAAAGGTATATTTACTGTCTGTGGTTAAATAAGCAACTACCTTACCAATCTCATTACCCAATTGCATATTGTTAAGAGAAAAGAGAAAGAAATGTTGTTTTTTAATTATTTAACTTTGAGTCTAACATTACAATTGTGATGCAAAGAGACCAACTGTAAGAGCCCAGAGCCAATCATGTTATCCCATGCGATCAACGTAGTCGCTACTCAAGTCAGACAGCACTTTCTGAGCATCCTGTGGCTCCAGTCAGCTGTGGGTTTGAGGGCAAAGAGCTGCCTGTTGAAAGTATTTATGCTATGCGTTGTGGCTGCAGTTCACTCATTCTCTATTAGAGATTAATAGAGCATAAAGTGTTGAAGAATAGAAAGCCCGCTGAACTTGGCTTGTTTTTACAGGCCTCTTGATGCCCTACTGGTCCAGTGAGCTGAGAATGTAGAGTTTAAAGAGCGAAAAAGACACCAGGAATGTTGGAAAGCTGGTATGAGAGGAGAGAGACAACCAGACTGTGACTCTGAGTGAGTGCTGGCGCTGGGAGTGGTGTTACACACTTGCAGTGTGTTGTTATCGTCTCTCAAGTCAAAACAATCACACTTCTGACTGTGAAAAGTCAAGACAGTTTGTCGTGAGAAATGAGCCAAAAGAAAACATCAAACATGACTTTAGGAAGACTCAATATAGATAGTGGCTCTGAAACCTGTGTAATGCGGTTATTTTATTTTAGAATGTCTTATAATTTGTGACATTTTCAGATAGATAAATGTGTTTCTGCTCTCTGTCACTGACTGTGCAGCACAATAGTGCGACAAACTGTAGCCAGTTCCTGAAAGCTTTTATATTTGTTTTTGTGAACACCCAGTGTCAGGCAGGTCTTTTGCAGGAAAAATACTCCACTGCACAGTAAGTGATGCGTTTCATGTTCCTAGCAGCAGAAGCACTTTGTTTGGAAATAAATAGAGGAAGAAAAAGGGAAAATATAGTGACAAATTTCAAATTTCATTGACAGAACATCTCGGGATATGAGTGAGGGAAACATGGTTTGAATGACGAACGATCTGTGGGAAGTACAGTGGAAAAACACACCACAGTGTGAGCGATTAGTAGCAAAGAAGAAAGCAAAACAAGATTCCTGTGGATAGCCACTTGAAAGACCACTCCAGCATGACTAAACAGAAAGTAAGAGTTGCAGTTTTCATGTGAGAATCAGGTCAGGCATTAGAGAGGCAGCAGAGAGGGGAAACAGAGAGAGACGTGAGTGTACTGTACAGCTTTTTTCTGTCCTGGCCCCTCAGTGGTGGAATGAACTCCCCACTGACGTCAGGACAGCAGAGTCGCTGCCCATCTTTAGGCGCAGGCTGAAAACTCACCTCTTCAAGAAGTACTACCCTGAGCCTTCCTCGTAGCACTTATTGTATTCGTATTAGTTGTTGCACTTATTGTATTCGTATCAGCTCGCTGCACTTATTGTGTTCGTATTAGTTTATTGCACTTATCCTATTCGTATTAGTTTGTAGCACCTACTGTATTCGGATTAGTCTGTTGCAATTATTGTTTTCGTTGTAACTTGCTTCTGCACTATACTTTTGCTCTGGCTTATGCTTTGAGATGCTTGTTTAAGAAAGGAGATGCACTTATGACTTCTGGTGACTAGTAGTTCTCTTGAATACCTATGTTGAATACACTTCCTGTAAGTCGCTTTGGATAAAAGCGTCTGCTAAATGACTGTAATGTAATGTAATGTAATGTAATGTACTGTTGCACTGTAGGAAGTTTGGGGAAACCCGGGCTGTCAAGACTTGGCCTTGTAAGAAACAACACGCACATTTCTTAGCAGGGTATTAGTCTGAGGCAATGGATAGAGGGATTCTATCCCTGGCACCCTTACCATATTGGGAAGAGAGGAAGAGTGTATTAATGCCTCAGGCTCTGTAAAAACCCTGACTGGCTGACTACCAATGAGCGTCGACAGTAATCACTAATGGCTCTCTGACAAGTTATCACCAAGCCACATTGACATTTTGACCACTTAACAGCTTGGGTTGCTTTAAAAGTCCATTAAGATACAGATACATGCAATGGTGAAACAGACCATATATCACTGTGTGGCTGCATGCACAGTCATACACCGATACAGTGGCTTTTCACTTTCTAATGGACTTAATTCTGCAGATGCTCTGGAGCTGAATTCAGGGCAGAATTTTAAAACACAGCTGAAAGTTGCCCTCTGGTTCCCAGAAGCCATAAGACCTCCCATGTTTCTGTTTAATGCTCTTTAAAATACCCTTTCATTTAGAGCACCAACACAAAACCACACACATGCACAGACATACAGATTTAAACTTGTTTATGACCGAAATTGGATTAACACCTCACTGCTGTTCTCAACCATCCTGCAAGGACTAGTCCCTGTGGAAGAACCGGTTTAATGAGACCAACCTAATCAATGGTGCAACAACGAGTGCTGGGAGCCTTTTCAAAGGCGATGCACATCCACCCATGCCGTAGAAATCTGGAGATGCAAGCTGTTTGAATAGCCAGGCCTCGGATAGCGATCAATATTGCTTTGTGAACGGAGCCAAACCACAGCAGGCAGACTTCACCAGCAATTAAAAGGGAGGCAACACTTTATCTGAAGGGGCTGAAAGCTTGGTGGTAAAAATATATATATATATATATATACCCAGGGGGCAATGGGATGTGGCTTAAAGAGCAGGTGGAAGATTGACTGACAAATGTCGGGTCCAAATTGAAACTGTCCAGTGTGCTGTAGACTGCAGCCACCCAAAAATATTGCACAGCGCAATTCATTTCTTCTGAAAAAAGCATGAAATGAAAGTTTGGTGATGTTGTGGCTAGTTTGATGAAAGACAAACTGTGAATGAAGAGGGTGAGCTCTGTAGGTATTGCTGCTCTATTGGCACTCAGCGAGAGTGATATGTTCCTCCAGTTTGGACTCCCTCTGGTTCCCTCAAAGGTCAGCACTGTCTTGACGTCTTGCAAGCGGCCCACAGAGTAAATCAGGTCAAAGATGACCAAAGTTTAACTCTAAGCCGAAGCATGTCACACATTTACTTCCCCTCCGCGAGTAAATCCACTGATCGCAGCGATTGCATTGAAATAAATTGATTGTCTCTAAATTATGGTGTGACCGTGCCTGAGAGCCTGAGCACTGGACTGGTGGTGCTGCTGCTAGTGTACATGAGAGAAATAATAAAAACAAAGCTAGAAAAGGGCAGGAGAGGGGCAATAAACAAATCAGAATACAAAAGTGATGGGAGCGACCCTATCTTCTTCAGATGAAAGCTTTTTTCATCTATGTTTGAGCCAATTATTTTTCTTTTTGAGAGAAAATATGAACATCTGTGTTTGCTGTGAATCGGTGAAAAATGGCATTCCACATAAGGTCTCTTAACACACACACACGCACACGCACACACACACACACACACGCACACACACACGCACAGAGGCACACATGCTTACCAAACACACACACACACATTTGCCCTGTGGGTTGGGTGACGTTGTGTTTGTTGTGGTGTGGGCGGCTCCTGGCTGAAGATTAAAGACGAACACTGCCAAAGGTGGTTTAGGGCTTTAAAGATAGACAGAAGCACAACATTCCCACATCATTAGGCTCCTACAGACCACAGATAAGGAACTCCTCTAAGTTGTTGCCCCGGGCCCCAGAGGACCCTGACCCCTGACTGACAGGCTCAAACAGATTTACTCCCCGGGTCGACACAAGGTCCAAGGAAAAACAACATTCTTTCTCTGACTGGCCATGTAACATAAAAATACTCCCATCATCTCTCCAGGAAGATAGTTTTAGTTTTATGCTTGGGAATGTTTATGGTAAAAGAAGAAAATAAAAAAACCTGGGAAGATCCCATACTCAGTCCTGTGAGTGGCCAGCCATGTCTCTGGTCAGATAGCTGACAAGAGCCTCTAGCCTGAGATGACAAAGATGAGACGCAGATCTCAGGGTAGCTCAGTGCAGTTAATCCATTCATGCTGACAAGACTGTGATGAAAGTAGACCGTGGCTTTCTGGAGTCTCACGGATATCATGGCAGTGTGGTGGCCAAATCTACTTCCTTAGCTAGAAGAATATTCTTAGACTGAAGCCCAATCACATAGAAAGTCATTCACATGACAAAGTAAGGCTGATTTATAATCAAAGAAATTCCCCTCCTGGTGATACAACACTGCTGACATGGATTCCTTTCTGTGGAACAACAATGTTTGACACTGACGTCCCCAGCGATTGTTATTTTAATAACAGCATATCAGCGTATTTAAATTAGACATTTTTAATGCTGTGGGAATTTAATTCAGGGTGGAAAAGGCTCCTCAAACAACATTTACAAAATCACAAGTCACTAAAACTTTCAGTTAAAACCTTGATCAAAGGATCTAAGAAAGAAACTTGATAAATTCAACCATTTCAGGGTTAAGGGGATGTGGTGACCAGCTGTGTAAACTCTAGAAACTCTATTTTTATTTAATTTTCATCAAATTGAATAATAAAACTGAATAATAAAACTTCATATCAGAGCTGACTATGTGGTAAAGAAGGAATCTCAACCAAAACAGCAAACAACATCATATCTGGCCCATGTGTCAGCCAACCACTACGTCATTGTATCGCTTTAAACAGTTCGGGCAGTTCCTTGTCCCTTCAGGCCGATCCTGTCTCAATTATCCACGCCCTCATCCCTTTCCCTGGTCAGAGCATGGGAAGAGCCTGACACATACAGTGGATGGCACAGGAATGCAACACAAGCCACCAAGAGACATGGCCGGCACCAAAGTTTCAAGCAAAGACAACAATCATAAATAGCAGATGCACAAAGCTAAAATAGAAAAGAAAAATCTAAAAAACAAAATACATCCATCTCAAGATGGCAAGGTCAAAGCCATTTTTTAAAAGAGATGACTGCTGGAAAAGTTGCAGAGGGGCGTTGGAGGCAGTTCTCCCACGGTCGCAGCTAGGGACTGGCACTGTGGCAGGGCTGGGAGCGGATTGATTTGATGTCAGCCCTCAAGAGACGGTGCAGACAGAGACATGAAATTGTCTTACCTGACGTGTCCCACATATTCAGCTCAATCCGGTGCTTGTCTATCTCAAAACTGGCGGTGTAGTTTTCAAACACCGTGGGCACGTAGCTCTGAAAAATAAGGGATTTATTTTAGTTATCCAATTAAGACAAGACAAGATAAGCCTCTGTTCACACAGCCACAGGCTTCAGAGCAATAGACTAGTGGGGGGGGGAAATCATATTTGAATGATGCAGCAGATAAATAAAATAATGGCAGACACATTTAACAGCAAAGCTCGTTCTACACTGCCATTGGGGGTAATTTAGAAATAAAACAGATGAAGACAACGCCTTAAAGTTTTATGGGCAGTACTGCAGACACAATAAAAGTCAATTTAAGACATTACAGGACTATTACACTGATTTTACAGGCATTCATTACAGTTCCATCTCCTCCAGCGCTTCCTCTCTGTCTTGATGTAACATTTCTGTCTTTGGGCAGGTGGATGTAACCTGCTGAACAAGTGCTGAAGTTGAACTATTCAATATTTTTTTTTTTTTTTTAATGGCAGTGCTCCTCACTCAATTCACAAACTCTCTGGTCTCATTTGTCTTCAAGTTAAAAAAAAAACACTTGAGTTCAGACTTTTGATAGACCCACCTCTGGATAGCAGTCCTTGGCAAAAACGTGCAGGAGTGCTGTTTTCCCACATTGCGTGTCCCCGACCACCACAATCTTACAGCGGCTGCCTAGACCGTCCATGGTTTGTCCGTCAGAGGTGTGTTGTTGACGCGCCGATGGGTTGCATCCAGCATCCAGCATTGGACACGCAGTAGAAAAGAAGACGGTAAAAGAAATATGAGCAAATACATGCGCCAACCCGGTGCGCTCTATCCAGCTCCGTCCCGCTGATAGACTCTAGTCTGACTGGTCTGTTACCGAAACCAGAGGAACGACGCGTTATGGAAACTCCGGCAGTTTGATTACTGGCCACGCCTTCCTAATATTCACGTCTGAAGCACATCACTCTACTGTAATAGGCTGCCCTGGTGGGAAATGAAGGGTGTATGGGATAAATAGTTTATAGTGACCTTATCCGGTTTGTTTTTGTCTCCTATGGTATCCTTCTAATAGCTCAATCATAATACTTGAGTAGTGACTATATTCAGGGGCCGGTTTGTTTTTGTCTCCTATGGTATCCTTCTAATAGCTCAATCATAATACTTGAGTAGTGACTATATTAGTATATGAGTATTGTTATATTATGAAGACGTTCTATGCCTATATGTCAATATTGTTTTGCCGTGTTGCTTGTTTTGAAATGTATTTCTGAGAACATCAGAATTGTATCTGTGGGACAGAAGATAGTCACTGCGTTTATTGACGACCCTTCATATACTATAATATACTATTGGAGCTTCAAATATAAGAACGTGACTCTTTAAAGAACACTTTATATTTGACCTCCTATAAGGTCCTTATAGGCTAACAATAATGATGCAATATTAGGTCATTTCACACTAGCTCAGCACAGCCTCATGTTTTGGGCTTATTCCTATATGAACTTTGTCAGTGGTTCCACACAGATATAATCTTAAACTGATATTTCACAAGTAGTGACTTGTTGGCTAACAGTACTGTATCGACATGCACAGATTATGCCTAGCTTTACTCTAACATTTGTATTTTTGACTGTAGATCACAAAAGCAAACATCTCATCAATGCACTCTGATGGGAGCCATTACATTAGTAGTGAAACCAGTTACCGAAGGCTTCGGATCAGTGATTTATTCACTGAAGAGATACAAGTGCGAATAAGTCACATCTCTCTAAGTGATCAGGTTGCAAGGTGATCATTTCTTCATTGCAGTACTGGATGCTGTAATACATTGCTCTGGAGCAGAGATTATATTTAGGAATATGGTGGAGAAACAAAACATTTTATTTCAATGTGTCCTCCTTTTAAGTAGCAAAATAGAGCTCTTAATAAGCCAGAAATAGGCTTGTAAGTAGCTTTAATAATCATTAGAAAACAGTGTTTTTGTCATTATTTATTTGTAAATAGTGATTTGTCCCACGATGATCAGTCATCACTGTTGGGAAAGCAGCATAAATACCACACAATATGCCTCTTGATTTAGTGCCAGCATGACCTCTTAATGGAGATACAATAAATGCAGCGTACATAGATAAAATAGTCCATCAAATTAAGTGGTTAGAGGTGACTGGGCTGCTTTTATGGGTTTCATTGCCTTGCATTTAGCTCTTGTTCCTTGTAAGTGCCCCGCTGAGGAGTTATTGGTTTTGTGAATGAGATAATTAAATGACGTGATACCACGTGCCAGAAGAGCACTGTTGAGTCATGTTGTTTCCCCTGAAGGTCGATACCGCCGCCTTCTGGACACAAATTGGTATTACATCAAATTCACTTTAGAAGTAGCAAAAATAATATCGTTTTGAGGAAACAATAGCTCAATAAGCAGGACTACTATAAATCTTAAACAAGACAACACACCTGCAAAACTGTTGACTTACTTTTATTCCTCACATGTTATTTTTGTGGTAATGGTTTGTGGTATCGTTGGATTGTTGGAACTGCCCCTCTTTCAGTGGCGGTAGAAGGACTCCTTTACTTTGGCTAGGTAAAAGTACTAATACAACAATATAAAAACACTCTATTACAAGTAAAAGCCCTGAATATCATATATTTATTATGGTAAAATCCTAATCGGAAAATTAACTAGTAACTAAAGCTGTTAAAGAAAAGTAAAATATTTCCCTCCAACATGTAGTAGAATGTAAAAAGACATTAAATGTAAATACTAAAGTTTAGTAGAAGTACCTCATTTTTGTGTAGCCTACTTGCCTTTTTGAGTAGCCTATTTCTCAATAAAGATTATAATACCTTTACTTGTGATACCTAGCTTTCTTTTTAGCACTAGTATTGTTCTTTGTTACATTTAAAGTTGCATCTGTTACACAGTAGCCAAATTACAAAAGTCCCAATGAAATAATAACGATAAAAATGAGTCAGATCAGCAGCTGCAGCAGAGAAGAAATTGCTGATGTCTTTGTGGTTGCAGGAGGGCCGAGCTACAGAGACTCCATGTCCAGATACCGTGACACTCTGGAAAAGATGTTGAACACAAGTGTCAGGGGGGTATGTATAGGTATTGCACATGGGCCAGGGCTTGCAGTCAGTGAACAGTGCATAACAATGCAATGAATTAAAGGATGACCTCATTATGGGTTACAGTTATGTGAACAATACTGCTCCTTGGCATAGTTTTAAACATAGGTGGCATCAATCTTAATCAATCATTGGTTTAATGCAACACTCGGCCAGCACGCTAAGTGACCCAAAGTAAACACACCCAACAGGCACATGCTGGATCTGGCTAACACTCTTAGTGCTAAAATGCTCATAGTGGAACGTTTACCTTCAGTGAGGATTGTGAGGCCTTTCTTCTGTTTGTGACATTTATTTAGATTGAGGAGGACGTTCAGACAGGTGAGTACATGGTAAACTCACCATACAGTTGACAGCAGGGTAAGCTGTTGTATTTTTTTATATATATATATATCTGTGTTGTTGCCTTGGTGATGTTTTATTCTTCTGTTGATTCTATAAGAAGTTGTATCAGTGGCTCAATAGGTCTAATGCTTGATGCACCCGCCGTGGTGTTCAAAGACTTCCTTTAGGCCTTCTGTCTTTCATGTAATTGGTAGAATAATGCTGCAGGTCAGGCTGAAGGCTGCAAAGTGCCGTTTATAGAAATGGATTTGTGTTGGTTTGGACATAAGGTGTGACGTTGGTCCACTATAGCTGTATGTTGACATTTAATGCAATATATATATATATTGTAGCCTAACATTTACGCAAAGTACTTGCCTACTTTTACTCCCATCTAGGTACATTTTTTTTAAATAGTCTTTAAAATAACTAATGGAGTATGATAAAACTCTTTCCATCCCTGCTTGTTTCTGCAGAGATTGTTGATGTAGCGTTTCTCAAATGTAATGTGTCAAATCTTTCAAAAGCGCAAGCAAAATTCCTTTCAACCCCATTGAACTTGAAGTGTGGTACAAAATTTAGAGGCAGATATCTAAAAACTTGGGCAGATGTGCCATTTGTGGTAAGGGAGAAGATCACTCTTTCAGAATAGAACAGCAGGTGGCAGTATTTCTTCATTACTACAGCAGGCTGTTTTCTATTTTATCCCAGGACCCCCCAGACCTTGTGGGACACAGAATATAATATGTTACTTTTCATAAATTAACTGATGATATGGCTTCAGAGTTCGGGTTCTGTAAACTTGCCGAGAAGACTACGAAAACTAGCAGATGTTCTTCCACACAGCATTTTAATTTTAACAAATTACTTTAGCAAGTGTAATGCATATTTCATATCTTAATACTGCAACCTTGAGACCACTTATTTTGTTTATTTCCCCCATGCAATATAAGTTTGGTACGATGAGAAAAGAGATTGAAAGTAGTAGGGCCCCTGTGGGATGAATGTACGTACAAGTACATGTCAAGTACTGTATTAAGTATGATTTCGAAGTACTTGGTGTTGCTTAATAAATTCCATGTTCTGTTACTTTGTACTTGCATATCAGTGCCATCTTTAGTGGGGAAATATTGTACTTTTTACTCCACAACATGTATAGATAGCTATATACATATAGCTGGTACGATACTTTGCATGGTCATAAGAAGAGGTACAATTAGGCAACATAGGTTAAAAAACACTTGTGTGGGATGACCATTGCTGCTTATACGTTGGGGTTTAACACAGTGGTTCCGAACCCAAGGGTCTAAACTTCCAAAGTGATCGTGACACAAATCTTAGGCATAACAAGATATACTACTAATGAGGGGCATAACCCAAAAAGCCGCGGAGCCACTGGTTTAGTAATACAGCAGCACTGAAAGCAGTATAAAATCTTGCTCAAGGATATTTTAATAATGCATGAAAGAATAACATTGACCTTCTTGCATCAACAAGATAATCAAGCTACATCTGTCACAATAAGTCATACATACGACATGTGTAGGATTTGTTATATATCCCAGTATTTACCCAGTTTTAATGAAAGTTTGTATTTCAGCCACACTCATCCTCAGAGACGGTCCAGACACCCCACAGACTGCATTTGCCTGGCAGAGTGGTGACACAGTACTTTATCCAGGCCAAATTACACCGCTGAGCAACATTATGCTTTCGGTAACCTACTTAGACAACAGAGGAAGTCTCCAAACTACACCAGGTGTCCAAGGCATTACATCTCTGTTCCCGCATCCTATCCGTGTGTTCCTTTAACCGCAGCCAAAACCTGTGATGGATGCATTTTCAAACATTTTAAGCTGCTGGAACATTTTCTGAAATTTTCTTCTCGGCCCCACAGTGAAACTATAGAAAGCTTTCCCATTGAGCTCCACTTCTAATACCTTTTTCAGACTCCAACCTGCAGTCCAAGTCATTTTCCTGACAGTGTTTTGCTGGTACATTACCATACTGGCCCTGTCAGAGCTAATGAGGAGAAGAGACACAGTGAAGCACCCACAGCATACTGATGTATATTTAGAGTGGATCATTGTGGTCGGTTGGGAAGAGCGGACAATCTGCCTTGTAACATTCGGCCCATGTCAAAGCGGCAGTTCAATAATGCCTGCATCCTACATTATTAAGCCCCTGTGGGATATTGATTGGGACACTGCTTACTTTGGCCCCAGAAGTGCTGAGTGGCTCTTTACGGCCACAAGGTGTCTCACCACTCATCTTGTGGTCAATTCTCTCTGAACGGTCACTGGGTTGCTCTCTCAGCTCTAAAGGCAAAGAGCTGGAGAATGTGAATACACCCTGGTTCCACTATGATACGAATATAAGAGATACTGACTGCTGCATCTGTGATCACAAAACTCTTTCTTTCAATCAAACTCCAAAATACTGTGACCCTTTACCATGTGTACTAGTTTCTAATGGAGAGGTCATCCTGACCCTCTGGCTCTGGCTCCCTGAAATGAAGCTGAATAACACAAAGCAGGTTATATCGTTTAATCAGAAACTGGCGTGACCTCAACACAAACTCATATTTTCTGAGCTGCCTTCGTGGGGAAGTTATAACAATGAGACATACGCAGGCCCAAAGTTCCTGCAAATCTCATTGTAGAATAGGCAACATAAACAGACATTTCCTCAGGCTCCTACTGTTCCAGCACCACACACCTCACTGTTAAACAAGCAGCAGTCAACAGAATGAAATACTTGCAAACATTTATTAATTCATTTTGCATCACAAAGGGGCAAATACGCATTATTTTGAAGATATGTAATAGTCAGCTCAACAATGAAAAATCAATACAGTGTTGAGTGTTTGGTGATTTATTGTATCTCAAGGATTAAACCCATCATCTCTAACTGTGGCTTCCTCATTTGGCATGATACCTTTTTGCTCTTATGATTATACAGCATTTTAACTGTAATATGGAGACTTGCAGTAATCACCAGGTTTTTGGTT
This sequence comes from Anoplopoma fimbria, assembly GCF_027596085.1. Taxonomy (NCBI): domain Eukaryota; kingdom Metazoa; phylum Chordata; class Actinopteri; order Perciformes; family Anoplopomatidae; genus Anoplopoma; species Anoplopoma fimbria. Next base: position 15,002,327 of record NC_072459.1, on the reverse strand, counting down.
TTGCATGGGTTGTCTTAAACTGCATTTGCCTCTTAGCTGTAATTGAAATTTTTGCAAATCACCACTGCTTGATGCAATATAGGCTCATCGTATAGCCCTACCCAGACAGTCTAACACACCCAATCGCAGACGCCAATCCCTGCATTTCCACAGCTCTCCGTGTTTTCCAGTCTGCCTCTGTCTCGTCCCACTCGCACTTTCTGTCAGAGCGCGGCGTTGACAGCCACTGGCCACTGATCAGCCCACTTTGTCGGGGTTTGTGTCTCCGTGCAAGACTGCTGAAAAAGACGCTCTTACTTTCGCATTCTCTTTTACTCGCAAGGCAAGCATACGCGACAAAACAACAAGCCCCTCCACGGCAACAGAAGCATAAGAAGTAAAAAAAAAAAAAAAAAAAAAAAAAAAAGAAAAAAAAAAAAAAGCCTTTAAGTCATTTTCTAGACTCATCACTGTCTTACAGCTCCCTGCACAATGTCTGGAGAAGACGCACCTGCCGCCGAGCAGCAAAACGCCGTGGACCAGAAGCAGGAGACCAAACCCGCCGAGGAGCCCAAAGCTGAGCCGCCCAAGACGGAGCCAGAACCCGCCGCAGCAGCCGCCGCAGCCGAGGCCACCGCCACCCCGGCGGCGGCGGCGGCGGCGACGACCACCGAGAAGGTCCCCGAGGAGGACACGTTCACCTACCGCGCTCTGGTGCTCACCGGCTACGGGGGCTATGATAAAGTCAAGCTGCAGGTGAAGAAGGGAAAGCCGGTGCTCAAGGCTGGCGAGGTGCTGGTGCGGGTCAAGGCGTGCGGGCTCAACTTCGCAGACCTGATGGCTCGACAGGGGCTGTACGACCGCCTGCCGTCCCCGCCGGTCACCCCGGGGATGGAGTGCTCCGGGGAGGTGGAGGCTGTAGGGGAAGAAGTGACGGACAGAAAAGTAAGCACAAACATGCCTCTCAGTTTGGTTTCTCTGCGCTTTAAGCCTCATTTGACTGTGTTTGTCTTATTGTTTATAAGTGATGAATATGTGCCTCGCTTCATCTGGGTATGGGCGTGTCAGGCTCTCTGCTCAGGCTGTGGTGGTAACTGTAGGCTAGTGCTGAGCAGTTTTATGACTTAAATGAATTTAATGCGAATGGGCTATTGTGTCAGGTAATTAACACAGTAATATGTTGATAAGGAATATGGATATATATAGTTTTATATTGGAGCTATTATCGGTGCTCATCCATTCATTCACCCGTGCGTAAAAATACGACATTATTGTTAACTCAAAGTGGATAAAAGCCTGTTATTGTGTTTATGTTGGATTTTTATCTCCGTAAAGGAAGCCCGCAAGTGAGTCAATGACAGGAGTTGAGTACAATGAAGTCAGCAGCAGGCGTCGCCCCTCTTGTCTCCCCGTTTTTTTTTTTTTTTTTTTTTAATTGCGCTGAACTGTGCGCACTTACAGGGAGCAACTTCTAATCCGAAATAGTTGCTGAGGTGGAGATGGATTCACTGCTTATACGCAACACATATATTGTATAAGTCTAAAGTCTAAATAAACTGATTCAAACCTGCGAGATGCTTTCCTCCCAACCAGTATCTAAGCTATACTGCGCTTTGATGTGTGCCAAGGCGCGGAGAGCTGCGTCAAGTCAGCCAGAGATAAGCCTCAATAAGACCGGAAATAAGACTGCCCTGCCTTCAAAATTAAAGCTTTGGATCTTTTGCAGTTTATTGGTGGCAAAAGAAGTTGAAATGAAAATGTGTGCAAGATATAGTAAATTAATAAAGAGTAATACGTATGCTAAAAAAATATGTGCAGTGCACGTGTAGGCTAAGGTCTGCATATCCTCGTCGTGCTTGGGCCTTTACGGCTCTAAATGCAACTGTAAAAATATCGTTTTGGGTAAAACAAAAAAAAAAAACTATTAAAGGCCACATCGGTTCTAATGTGCTACTCCTTTTAATTAATAGGGGATTTTATTGCGGCAACGATGGCCAGATGCCACCGTTATTAATATGGCTGACTTGACACCGGTGGCCCTTTTGTTACCAGGAGAGAAGGTGGCGCACAGACTCACCGAGCGGAAAGGGCGAGGCGCGACGCGACGCGGCGCAACAGACGGCCTGATGTGAGGAAGATGAACAGTCGCCCTCTTTGTCAATAGAAAGTCTATCGCCTCTGTCATGTTCAGAAAATATTTACACTCATAAATCTATATCAACATTAAAGTTCAAACACACAATAAAGCCAAGTCAATTAAACATGCATTATAAAAACAGATTTTCTTTTAATGCTCAGCCACAAGGAATGAAGTGGTGATTGAGAGAGAGACTTATTAGTCCCTTTCTTACAGTGACATGATGAGTCACAGGCCTATATGTCCATCTCCTGGCTGCATGGCATCACCACGGTAACGCCTTTGCAAGGCAATTAATACACAAAGCCAACATGTTACAAATGAGCCAGTGATGACTCACGCCATTTGTTGTAAGAGCACCACATATTCTCACATCAGACAGCTAGTTAATATCTGTGGATAACATCAGGCCGATCAGCTGTGTGAAGCAAATGCAGCATCGGTGCTGGGAGTGGCACATATGCCAAGTCCTTATGGATGGGGAATCTGTGCAGAGTAATATGAATGTGAATGGCGACCAATAGCAGCCAGACATCATAGAAGGTTAAGACCCTTCTGTTTCTAAACTACTTAATAGCTTCTTTCCACATTGTCAGTGATGAAGATTGGATTTAAAGGTCATGCATTACACACACATGCACAAACACACATCTTGTCATCAATGCCTTGCACCCCCGCATCCCTTTGCATCCGTTAGTTTATAGAATTAGGAGCCAATCTTTCTAATGGATGCAGATCTCTGAGATCTTTTGGCATCCAACTCAGAGGGAATGTGCTGACCCTCATGGCACAGAATTTTTTGGGAGGCTCATCACTCACTGCAGCTCTCTATCTGTCTGTTTCTCACACACACACACACACACACACACACACACACACACACACACACACACACACACACACACACACACACACACACACACACACACAAATGTACACAAAGACATACAAAATGGGTGTGTCTCAGAGTTGGCTCAACATACAGCATGCACAAAGCTATGGAAACATTCATGCCATTTAATTAGATAATGGAACATAAACAACGGTGGCTAAGTGTGATTGTTTTTTATTTTATCTGTCTTACATTTTACTATGTTAGTGATTGCTTTTCCTCACAGATAAAAGAGGCATTTGAGAGCTTCAGCTTTTTTGCTAAATGAGAAAATGTCCCCATTCGTCTAATGTATTGACAAAAGAATGTCATTTTGGTATCATAACTCAGATTGGAAAACCTCAAACAACACCAACCCCCGGATATAATGTGATTAGACATTTGCCAAGTTGATAAAGGCAGCACTTCTTGCACCATTGTTGCCCCGTAGTCTCCCTGTCTTTGTGTTTTTCATTGTTTTGCTGCTGGCTTCCTCTTGTGTTTTTATTTGTATTTATTATCCTCTGCATGCCTCGCATTATGTTTCAATAACGTCTGCGAAACAAGCACCCCTCAAGGGGGACAATCAAGTTGAATGAAGTAATGCTAGTGCCCTCACCTGAAATGACCCTAGAGGGAGTGCGGGGAAAAGTGTAACAGTGAGTAACAGAGGAAATATCACAAAACACACCGATGCTCCCCTGATAACAAACATCAGCACTTTTTATTCTCCTGGCCCGCTTCTTTTTTCTCATTTTTTATGCTTCCTCTGTGAGTTTTGGTCGGATCTGACCCATATGTTCTCAATTACCTCCCTCTGGCCCACATTGTCAGTCTGGTATTTCCTCCATTCCTCCTTCCCTCCCTCTAACTATCTCTCCTTCTTTCATATTATCTCTTGATTCTTCCTCTGCTGAACGTGCTGTCAGTAAATGCCTCTATCATGCTGCTCTACCTTTGTGTAACCATCCTCTCTCCTTTCCAGACAAATATAACTTCCTCTTTTATCCTACATGTCTCATTTTCATCACAATGACAACATTAGGAGCTCGCTCTCATTCTGTATATGGCCTGCTGACAATTTTCCATAAACTGCTGGGTTTAAATTTTTTGTCTTTTTCCCCTCATTTATGTCCAGAGTGGTTTTACACATGCTTTTGGATCTCACATTTTCGAAAGTGTGGAGTTGCATTAAGGCGTCGAATATTAATCAAGCTGCAAAAACACGATAACTATAACGTGTTTTTGTTTAAATGACATGCTGATTTGCATAGTCAGAGATGCAGTAAAGTGGAAAAAGCAGCACAATGCTGTATGTGAGAGCAGGGCGTGGCCCTTATCTCAACATCATACAACCTGTGTCAAACCAAAGTAACACCTCAGCTGACAACCGGAAGATATAATGTTCCTTTTAATAACATTGACAGCTGCCATGCAGGCTGTGTGGGTGTTATATTTAACCTTCATCTTTTGCCTCAACCTGACTCAGGAACCTTGTATCAGAAATTTGGTTCGTCCTTTTTCTTCCGATAATTTTTTGCTGAGATCAGCAAAGCTCAAAGCCACGAGGCAGCTGACTTCGGAGGCCCGCATACCCCAAAATTGAATCACCATCTGATTAAGTCCATTCATGTACAGTTTACTGGAAGTGCCTTTGTTCAGCGCTCCCTCAGTCCTGACCCCAACTGTGACCACATTTGATACAGTGGCATCAAGGCTGAGAAAAGAAATGCAACAGAAAAGCGTGTGTGTGTGTGTGTGTGTGTGTGTGTGTGTGTGTGTGTGTGTGTGTGTGTGTGTGTGTGTGTGTGTGTGTGTGTGTGTGTGTGTGTGTGTGTGTGTGTGTGTGTGTGTGTGTGTGTCACACTGTGAAGATGTTGTAACAGAACTGTCACAAGGCGCGCTAGCGTGGCCTTGAATGTTCCTACCCAGATTCTGTGTGACTGACAGTAACTCACATGCTTTACGTGGGCGCAGAAGAATAGCTGCAGATGCATTTGAATGTGATGTGAGTCATTTTTGTGTGTGTTTCCTGTTAAAGCCTGTACTCCCCCGTCTATCGATTTGTGCCACACTGTAAACCCAATTAAACCAACGAGGCTGATGAGTTTGAAGACTCAAAGAGAGGGATAAAAAAACCTGAGATGGACATGAATGACAAAGGGGATGAAAAAGAAGAAACCCACGGTGGTAAAGTGAAAGTATATTTAAAAAATAAAAAATAAAAAAAATGACTAGGGCCCCAAACGGAAAGATGTGAGTATGAAAAGGGAAAGGGAGAGGGAGATCTCTCTAATTGGAGTGGATAGACAGCGAGGCGCATTGCTCCCTCCAGACCATTAGAGAGGCCCGGGTGGAGAGGGTTTGTTCCCAGGAGGAGAGAGCTTGTCTTATGCTCAGCCATGGGGAAGAATCTGGCAGGGACTCTTGATGAGTGGAGGGAAGCCAGGGGAGAAGATGGGCCCCATTGTCCTGTCTCACTGATGAGGAAGGGGGGATAGGGGACACTCCTCACAATATAAAAGAAAGAGGATGGTGAAGACAGTATGAGACTAATAAAGGATGAAGAAATAGTGAGGAAGGAGAGTGGGTCAAACAAGGCGGCAAGACCTAGACACAGACAGGACAAGACGAGGGACTAGAGAAGGGGAAGGAAGACGTTCTAAAGTTGTAAGAGGAAAAAGAGTCAGGAAGTGAAAGAGAAAGAAGAGAAGAGAAAAAGTGAGGAGAATGGAAACGGGACAGGAGGGTGAGCTGTGTCAGGAGGGGGTGAATAAGGGGGGAGGAAGAAAACAGGAAGAGAGTTATAATGCTGCAGCCATCTCTGCTTCCTCTGTCCCTCGACTGGGCTCTCCTGATTGGTTAGTGAGGTGCCGGAGGGGTAAGTTTACATTGAGCCTTGTCCTTCTGGAAAGAGACAGTTGTGAATCAGAGGAACCTGCACTGATTAGATTTTGGAAGCGTAAAATGACACGAAGGTGATTGTGGCGAGCAGCACGTTGACTGATGTTTGTGGCTTCCTCACTGGTTCTGAAAGATTTTTTTTTTTAAAAATGCTTAAATGATACTCGTACATTTTATCATTTAAAGAACCACTATCTTACTTTGCCACCAACCCCAAAGCATCTGACATGCCAAACAAAAAGAAGCCACAAAAAATAGAGCCACTTCCTTTTTTTTTAAAACCCTGATTCTTCTGTGGCTTTGTTATTTCCCTCCAAAGTCAATACAGTTACTACTCTTACTCTGCTGTGGTTTACCGCATTAATTGTTTGCTTGCACTTTTTAAGAGCAAACACTTTTAGGTTTGGTGTACGAGGTGGCTGCATGTTAGCATATCTATCTCTTATCTCTCTTTTTTTAATCAAATTAGCTTGAACTTGAGTACCCATCATTACCTTAGGTTACATTGTCTTCAGTAACTGGGAAAGCAGACAGAGAGCCCTTTGCTTTACCTCCTTTTCATCCCTTGCTCTTCCTGCGCCTTCTGTTCCAGGTCGGCGATAAGGTGATGGTGCTGAACCGCTTTGGGCTGTGGCAGGAGGTGGCCGTGGTGCCGGCAACCCACACCTTCCTCATCCCAGAGGGCATGAGCTTTGAGGAGGCAGCAGCCCTCCCTGTGAACTACATCACTGCCTACATGATGCTGTTTGACTTCGGAAACCTGCGGCCCAACCAGAGCGTCCTCATTCATGCTGCTGCAGGTAACGAGATAAGCACAAATACAGAGACGGATACACAGCATGCATGCATACATAAACCCTTTTAATTTATGTCAATATTAGGTTGGAAGTGGATGCACCACCTTTCATGAAGGGTCTTTAATTTAAATGATAGTTGAATTCATTATGAATTGATTAATAATTCAGCCATGATTCTAAAGCAAATATTGATTAACAGTTTGCTGTAGTATCTATGAATAACTCGATTTATGGTGTAGTCCTGCAACTGAAAACCACATGAAATCTGATTTTCTTCTCAGTAGATGTCGGCCCACAACTCTGCTAACTGCTCTATAGTTAGCAGCCACACAAATCAACTCAGTATTTTACAACCAGTCTTTTGAGTAGTTTTCTAGATAATCATTTAGAAATCCTCTGCAGAAGTTTAACACAAAGATACAAAGCTTCTACTATGACATAAAGGAAACGTCTTTGGGTTTACACTACCAGAAGTCTTCTTAATCTGCTCCTCCTGTTTATGCATTTCTTTTTTATATGAATTATGGCTGTTGGAGAAGGGCCCACCATTCATTGGTATGAGCTATGGTTCACTGTTTTTGCACTCTCTTAAGGACTGCACTCATACTGGAGCACCTGCCACCTGCACCGCGAGGTCAAAGTTCAGAGCGAGTGAGTGGGTGGGAGAAAGATGGTAATTGAGGGAGTAAAAGCACCTGTTTTGGGGCGTGATGCACCTAGCCTGGGAGCATTTGATTTTGCTGTGTTTACACAATTACGCCAGCTGGAGAGAATGGGGAGTGCATTAGCCAAAAAAAAAAAGGTTCTTTCCCTGTTTCTCTCATACTATCTGCTGGTGAGCAGCTTTCCCTTTTCCTCTCATTCCAAATCTGTCTGTGCAGAGGGAGTCAGAAAGGGATCCCTCGGCATTTGGGACAGTGTGTGGGCGTAGATGGCTGAAAGATGTAGCGCATAATGAAACCTGAGCCCATTTTCTCTCTGCGAGACAATAGAAATGACAGTAAAACTGTGGGAGACAACCCGGCCCAGGTGGATGTATCTCTTTATATTCCCACAATTGCACTGAAAAAGGAATGGATTCGTACATCAGATCATCATTCAACTGTGCCGTTTCCCCCAAGCAGCTAACAGACTCATAGTTGTGGGATTGGTGGTTTACAGTGGAATCCCAAATGTTTGCGTTCACCATATCATCCAGCTGATGTCACTCATCCCTGTGAACACACATCTTGCCAGGGCTTTTTTTGAGCAGAGTATGTCTGCTATAGGAGGAATGCTGTGGAAGTGTGGTGTAAGACTCTTTTCCCCACCGGTTTGGTTGAGGCGGCGTCTCTGGTTTCTCAGGGCTGGCTGCCAGTCTCGGCTCGCCAGCTGTCCGTACATCAGGATTGTAAAAGCACATTACTGAGGCTATGACAAAAACATTTGCTTTACAGTCTGCTTCACTGCACTCTGTCATTCTTCACATGTGTAAATCATTATCATGCTGTATGCTCTACAACGCAGCTCCATTAAAACTTTTAAACTTTCTTTTTAATAGCAGTGAACATGATGGTAGTACCTTTTGTGGAAAAGTGTGAGAGGTGTGCACTTCCTTCACCTCCCCTCCATTGTGGGGCTGCATGGCTCACATGGTGCTGGAGTCTTTCCATAAAGTCTGATATTTTGTTAATATTATCAAAGATATTGCACACAGGGCGGCATATATTCCTCATTAAATGCATTCCAATACAGGAACTGCTTATTTTAGCAATATTGTAACATACTGCAAATATGAATTCATCTGTTTAATGTATGAGTCGACCAACAATAATTTTTTTGACCATCAACTCATCAAACAGAAGTCATTTATCAAGCAAAAATGCCAAACATTTACTGCTTCTGACTTTTCAAATGCTTTCTCTGATTTATATTACTGTAATTTGAATATCTTTGGGCTTTGCACTATTGTCCAACAATGCAAGCAATTTGAAGACATCACCTTGGTTTCTGGGAAAATTTTATGAGCATTTCGACAATCATTTTGACCTTTTACAGAACCAAATGATTCAATGATTAACCTGAAAAGATAATCAACATGTTAATTGATGATGAGGCTAAGTGTTAGTTGCAGCCCTGAAGTAATGTCATTTAATAGCGTGGTTCCCTTTTTGGCATAATATCTTTAAATGCATTGTCAGGTCACATATGTCTGAGATGTGAGCTGATCAAAGAGTATCTTTAAGACGCCTGAGGAAGTGAAACTTTCAAGTATTTCCCCATTTTGTGAAACCATCCTCACTAATGTTCTCTGCTTGCAGTTACTTTGAGTTGACTTCCAACTTGAATTTCAGATGGCATTTATTTGACTGTATTACGTCACAAGAAAATGTGGACCACCACCACGATGGCCTCAATCAAAATTCTTGTTTCAGTTTACGTTTCCACAAGTATTTGTAGTTCTAACTAACACATCAGAATACAGAGCATGTATTGTATTTTGATTGTGAAACAGTAATTAACAAGTAGTCTGTAACAACTCTACCCTGCCCACAACTCCAGTGAACACCCCATTTAACCACACAGAGTATTTGTTTGAGGTTAAATGGCTTTACTTCAACTCGTCAGACTGTCTCACAAAACTTTGCAACTGATGATTGCCTATAAAGTCCTGTAAGCAACTTAACAGCAGTGATTTTGTGTGACAGACGTGCCTGCACAACCCGCATTCCTGCTAGATCAGTCTATGTTTTGCAAAGATAAAATAGTTAGCTTTTACTTGAGATTAACTGGGCCTATTTGTACAGTTGAGGAGAACATTTTGTGGTGATTATGATTACCAAACAGCAGCCACAGACACAGACTTTTTTTTTTTTTTGAGAAGCAATTTCTCCTTTTACTGTAATAAATCATAATCACATTCGGGAAACCGTTATTCCTCTTTTGAATTACTTTTAGATTGCTTTGTCTCCAAAGCCCCCAAAACAGAAAACTAATTCTAAATGAACATTTGATATTACTCATATGATATGATCATCTTCAACAGGTACTTATATTTTTGTCATGATATACGGAATTGTTCATCGGCAAGTGACCCTCTAATTGATAAATAGATTCTTCATTATTTCTTCTCTAAACAAAAGTAAAAAGTCAAGATGATTTTGTTCATAGCGTCAACAGTCCCTGCTATGTCTCAGAGGGCTTTACAATGTGAACAACATATGACACTGTTTAAGACCCTTTACTTGGATAAGGAGAAACTCTTTAATAGGAAAAAAATTGAGAAATAGAGAGACCTTAAGGAGAACAACATAGGCGATACAACAAGTTAATTAGAGAGTTTTAGAGCTGCTAGTAGGAGGATATTGTTATCTTTGTCTCTGTCTTTTTGCCTCTCTCTTCCCCGTGGATTTAAGTTTGCAGGTGATGCCATGTTAACTCATCAAGAGCTCCCCATAAGAACATAATTTCCTCAAAAGGTGACCTTTACCCATCACAATCAGGGGACCAGTGCAGTATGCCTGACTGGTGCAGTGTGTGTGTGTGTGTGTGTGTGTGTGTGTGTGTGTGTGTGTGTGTGTGTGTGTGTGTGTGTGTGTGTGTGTGTGTGTGTGTGTGTGTGTGTGTGTGTGTGTGTGTGTGTGTGTGTGTGTGTGTGTGTGTGTGTGTGTGTGTGTGTGTATGAATAGTCCTCAGCTGCCTCTCCGTGGGTCAGCTCCTGTCCTCTCTCTCCAAACAATAGCTTGTTGTATTTCCTCCCATCGTGCCTCCCTTCTCCACCGCACTGCACATCTGCATCCTCCGCCGTTGCCCTCCGTTCCTCCGTAACCTCCTCTCCCTCTGCGTGACCTCGCCATAATATCCGTGCTTGATTCCTCGTCATCGGGGAATGAGTGCACGTTTTCTCCTTTTGTTTTCCCCATAGGGCTTGGGCGGGGAGATATTTAGCGACATTTAGACGTATCTCGTGGGTCTTCCACTGTGCCAGCAGCCTTTCCTCTGACCTCTCCCTGAACTGGTCCTTATGTTTATGAACCCTGGTTGGCCACCACACCCACACTACACATTCCTGCATATACATATGGGTCTCCGTTGCTTCCAATGATGACGTCCCCCTCTGTTTTATTTATCAGCTCTCAAGTGGCTGCAGGCCAACGTCAAGTGTCACCCATTGTGTTGCAGATGTGGAATGGATAATATGATTTAGGTGGCGCTATGGGAACCTGTGTCATCAATTTATCTGATGATTTTGCTTCATGGCCTCAACCACCTCCCACTCCATGACATTTTAGCACAGATGCTGCCAGAGTTTGTGGATTCCAACTGGATGTTCTCACACTGCAGAGAAACATGCTCAACAAATAGGACTGTAAGGTGCTTCGGCATACTTTATAACAAATGCATTCAATCATCTTCTCTCATAAAGCTTCACAGAAGTGTATTTGGGGTTTGTCTCTTAGATTTAACACATCCTCAGTGCTGTTTAGGCTAACCGTTTTTTTTCCACAAGCTAATTATGCAGGCTTCCATACTTTGTAGCTGCTACTTGCTGCAGTGTCTGTGTATAAGATTACAGCTGTACAAGTTACACCAAGTTACACTGAGGATTTTCTGGAAAATCTTGATGCTGCTGCATGTGGGTGCAACATATAGTGATGTGTAATAGCAGTCACAGCTAAGGAGTTAAATCATTGTTAATGGTAATCTATAAGCTTCTGGCTCTGCAAGTAATTTTCACAATCGTAAAAATATTGTTTCTAGTTAAAAACTTGTACTTGTACTCTCTTGTATATTCATTCATTCATTCATTCATTTTCCGTAACCTGCTTATCCAGTTAAGGGTCGCAGGGGTGCTGAAGCCGATCTCAGCTGTCAAATGGGCGAAGGCAGGGTACACCCTGGACAGTTCGCCAGGGTGTACCCTGATAGACAGACAACCATTCACGCTCACATCCACACCTACGGGCAATTTAGAGTCTTCAATGAACCTTAGCTGCATGTCTTTGGACTGTGGGAGGAAGCCGGAGAACCAGGAGAGAACCCACGCTGACATGGGGAGAACATGCAAACTCCACACAGATGGCCGTCTAGCCCTGGAATTGAACCCCAGCCCCTCTTGCTGTGAGGTGACAGTGCTAAACACTACACCACCGTGCAGCCCCTCTCTTGTATAATTTAATATTAATATTTAATATTATAGGTTTATGTGTATGCCATTCATTTTAAGTATTGTTTTAGATGTGTTTATTAGAAATCATGTTTCATACTGTGATGAAGTCAGTATAAAGCTCAAATCATTGCTGTGGTCAATTTAGGATGATTCACTTTTGCAATTGAAAATAAAACACTATAGTTGCCAAATTTATCCCAAGATTGACCCTAAATATGAAAGGCAATTGATTGAAACGTTGAAGGTTTTATCAGGTTTCTACAATATATGATCTTTAGGTTTGACTCAGTGTTACTGGCACAAACAATATCATTTTAAGTTTGTGATTTGGACTTTGACTTTTCATCAAAGAACCAGATATTTTCTAATGCATTTGCTCATCAGCAGAACTACCTGCCTTGTCACGTAACATTGTCTATACAAAACACAAACAGGACTTCAACTTCTGTCAGAGGCATACTGTAAATGCTTATAGCAATAAGAACAGGTGGCTGGATCTCTTGGGTTTGCTGAATGAGAGCCCGATCCTTGTGTAGATCTACATGAATGCTGTCAAACCTGCAGGCAGGGCCTCAGGCATATGAGCCTTCAGTGCAAAACACAGTTGACTGCAGATGGGATTGAAAAATTGGAAGCCAAAAATATCTTTGGAAGCTGGTTGATTACACGCGAGAGCTAAGAAATATAACTTTCTATCTCATTTTTTTCCAGGATTCCCTCAACAGATTATTGTTCTCATTCACTTTATATAAAATATACCAGATAACAAAGTGCATTTGCACAAGTGTATTTAAAACTCTCTCTTTTATGGACCCATTGTTCCTGGGAGCCACGATAAAAGTCTGATGTGCCTTGAAAATGATTTCCTCTTCTCCCAGGCTGTCTGATCGGGAGGTCTTACCCTAGTTTAGAGAATGCTAATTCAGTCTGACCACTTAGCGGGAGTCTGGGCTGCGTGGTTGAACCGTCTCTGTGTTCCCCAGGCCTGGCATCGCCGCTGGCAGATCAGCTGCACTGATAGGAGAGGGAAACCAGGGCAACCTCCAACCTAACCCACCAATCACATCGCTCGCTCGCGCTCTCGTCGCTGCAGCCGTTGACAAATGACCCCATCCACCCACCCCCACCCTAACCACCACATACAGGCGCAGGTGTATGTGAAACCTTCTTCAGGACACCTGTTTGTGTGAAACTGGATGAGTGTGCACCAGCTTGGGTTTCATTTTGCATCTGTTTTCATGCAACGAAAGAAAATGGTTTATGTCAGAAATATATTTTGTTACCATGCATATAAGTGCATTCTATGTGCGTGTGTGTTGTGTTTCTGTGTTTGTTTAAGTTAGCAGTGTGAGAAACTCAATCACTGGGACCCCTTCACACATTTATTTTTTATTCATTTAACCAGTAACTAAAATTGGGCTTCCTCTATGCTGCACAGAGATAAATTCACCATCAGAGAGAGCACATTAAACTGCTCTTCAAGCCCACAGTGTGTGCACTTACACAGTCATCCCAAAAAAAAACACCAAGGTTACATAATGCAGAGTAATATCTCAAGAGTACACGTTCACAAGCAGCCAACCAAAGCTCCTATCACAGAAACAGGATATCTAAACTCTGTTAGAGCTGCACAGAGTAGCAATAAAAAGTAAATTTATTTGGTTCAGCTTGTTGATGTTGTAACGCAGCCACAGCAAGTTTTCGGTAAAACGAGATTCTTGGGTCCACGTTTGTATTTCATTCTTTGTCAGCCGCTACCACCGCAGGCTAATGATAGGTTAAGAAAGACGAGAGTCCTTGAGGAAATGTAGAAAAAAATGCAAACGAAAAAACACAAGAAAACAACACGGAGCTCAGAGAAAAGGGACCAGTCATCTCGTTGGTGTTGACAGCAGACATATGGTCACCAGCCGTCCCCGGAGTAACACCTGAGATCACAGCCTGGCTCACACAGTTGAGAAATGCTCTGATGTGAGACCTTTTTTCATTTGGACAAGAATCATGATGAGAGATGTGGACGTGGTGTTCATCCATTATTTCTTTATAAATCTGAAAAACCTTTCTGATAACCCCCCACCCATACTGTTGAGCTCTGGGTGTGGAGCAATAACAGTGGCCTCAGTGTCAGTCTGGATTCCACTGTGATTTGGAGAAAATTCCTCTTCACTCCTAACAGTCATGTTATGGAAGCCAAGTGCAATTTGTGCCAAATTGTGAGTATGTAAGGGTTCAGGGAAAGACAAAACCCAACTGTGTATCCTGTTTCTCCAGAGAGAAAAATAGGTGGATGCTTTTTGACGTTTTCCTAATTTCCAAGTGTAAACAATTCAACTGAATCTTGAGGAGAACAATTAGCAGCAGGAATTTGCTTAAGCTGCTTTCTCGTCCCAGGAGGAATGGGTAAGTGTTTGTGAATGGTCTTAAATCACTCAGCCCCTACCAAGGGAGAGGATTCTTGTCTAAAGAAGTAGATATAGAGGGAGGAACTATAAATCAGGAAAACCAGGGAAACAACTGGAACTGAAGCACTTGGTTAATCAAAGGTTAATATTTTACTCTCTTGTGCATACTTGTGAAGATTAGTTGATACATGCAGCTCCTCTCTCCATGTGATCTGTGGATGTATATGTGTGTGTGTGTGTGTGTGTGTGTGTGTGTGTGTGTGTGTGTGTGTGTGTGTGTGTGTGTGTGTGTGTGTGTGTGTGTGTGTGTGTGTGTGTGTGTGTGTGTGTGTGTGTGGTGAGTTGGGGGAGCAGTAAGGGGTTCTTGGCACAGCTCAGCAGTCTTGTGATGGGAGATCAGGAGTTTGTTCTCAGGGAACTCAGAAACAGGTACCTTCCCCAAATTTTGAAGAACAAAGACATGATTATTTAAAACATTTTTTTGTTTTTGTCCTCTAAGTAATGGTTTTATTCTTAAAGAATTCAGTCTTTAAGAATAGAGTATGATTTTAGCAGAGGCTGCTTCCCATTGCTCACTGACTTAATAAAGCAGAAACAGAAGGTGAATCACTGTGTTTATTACAGCAGCATAAGTTAAATATTAATAAGCGAGTGCCTGGTTGTAAGAACGTGGGATTAATGGATGCATCATCCTGTTGGACCCTTTTTTACACCTGAATGTGAGGGTTGCTACTATGCGACAGAGCCACTTGGAACAAAACAGCTCTTAAGCCCCACTCAGACAATGCATATTCAACATTTTCTCACTTTTTTTTATCTTCCCTTCTACCTCAAATAAATAATCAATTATGTGCTTGTGTAAAAACCTGTGTGTAAAAGGCAAACAGATGCACGTTTGCTTGTAGTCTTTGCATGTGTACAAAATGTGTAAAAGTAAGCTATAAATCCTGAACATATAAAAACCTTGACACACGCTGTCTATCCAAAGCCCAGTCTGTCAAATATAAACTGATGACAAACATATGATTGCCTTCAAATGACTCTTATATGACCAAAGGAAGAGCAGTCAATGTAACAAAATGGCTCCCTTTGCTCAGTCATTGCCTGCAATTTGGCTGAGGTTTCCTTGGCAACACAAACTTGGTTTCTCACTGAGGACAAGGAGAGATGGTGCTGTTATAACGCAGCAGCAACAACCCTCACATCCAACGGCAACAGCCCTGATTTTGTTTCCTCGTAAATTCTCCCTTCAGTGTCCGTAGTAGCGGTCTTATCATCCCACATGGACATAAGATCTCAAATGAGAACCTCAAATCAGAGATGTTTTTCGTCTTAACACTGTTATTGAGAGCAGGGAAGTTATTTGTCCTTTTTAAAAAAAAATTCAACGGGACAATTTTCTGTAACAAAGCCCTCAGTGCTTTTTAAAAGAAAGTTTAAACAAAAGGTCCAGAAATGAACCCTTTTTCATTCTCATGCTGAGCATTTCCTGATCAGAGATTAATAAAGAGGATAATGGGATCTGTCATTAATCTTATCATTACATCTCAGTTCATTTCTTTTGGCTCGTGTCAGTGGTGTTTTTATGCGATAGTGCAGCCTCAGAGACTAACTGCCAGGATGTCGTTGAGGAAATTGGGCTATTCGACTGGTTCAATGTCTCAGAATAATTTGTATGCTGAGCTAAAAGGACCAGAGGTGCATCAGTGTCATCTAATGTTATACTCATCAAAATATACAGTATAAAGACATAATCATTTTAATATTAAGATCAAGCATCCTAAAGGAAATTAGGTAATCAACCAACTGTACAATGACTGTTCCAGTTACACTGAGTATACAAAATAGACTATAAAAGAAGCATGTAGCTGTCGAAGAAAACATATTTATCCATTTTTTTTTTTTAGATAAACAGAAGGATTATGTATACCTTTATGTGTTGAGAAAATTCTCCTAAATTCATTGTCACACAGCTGATTTCAAAGCGTATTTTCTTAGATTGTGAAAAGTTTTTACGGGAATACACAAGACAGCAATGGTGCAATTCACAGTCTGAACTAGTACGTGTCATTTCTTTGTGGATGTTTTCTCAGATTAGCCTATAAGAATAAAGGAAGAAGCTTTTATTTTTATAGATGTCACGTGACAGGATAAGAAATGTGATAGATTAACGATATATCTTCCTCTTTGAGGACTTCTGCACAAGTCTAATCAAACATGCATGGGCCCATCTTCCAGTCTTCCCTTTTATCTCAGTGGGTGAGTATATTAATCAATGTTGGGTTTGGTTGCCTATGTAAGAAAGCAAATCATGATTTCATCATCCAGGTAATCCAAACCTGTCCAGCAGTCCAGAAGCTCAGCTATGCCATGCTAAAATGGATGTAAATGCTCATGTTTTGTTTTGCTTTATTCTCCAGTATCAGATAAGATGTGCTCTTTACTTGGTCAGGCATAAATGACCTTTATGAATGCCTTTCAGTTCAAGTCCTTAAGTCAGCCTCCATTTCAAACAAGCTACTGCTTATCAGTAACCTATTACTTCTTGTTTTGGCTGCCTTAGCAAACATTGGCTGAGGCATTTACCACAACTATGTACACACTTTTAAATAAAGCGACCACACAAACACATATATCTGAAACATCCACTGAAGCACACAGTGTCGCAGCACTTGGTCTTTAAAAATCAGCTTTGACGACCTGCACATTTTTGTTTTCAGGGGGCTCGGTTACAAGGAGCTGTGTTTATGTCATCTGCAATAGAATGCTGTCCAGCTCTCCTTTCCTAACAAGACAGATACCACAGCTACATCTTCTGTCCTGTGGAATTTTAGACAGGTTGTCTTGAATAAGGGAACCAAAACATTAGACTTGTCATTTGAGCTACAATGGCTACTTTCTCCACAGTTGGATTTGTGTGTGTGTGTGTCTGTGCATCTGTGTGTGGGTGTCTATTCTCCCCTGGCCAGTCCGGGTAATGCAATTGTGTTTAATGCGTTCTTTTCATACCCTTGAGCAAAACACGTCCACACTGTTATTGACTGGCTTGTTTGGGACAATAAATAATGCAAATCACATTTATCTGCCATAGAAAAACAGAAATGGGAATTCTTGGGCGCCTTTCTGTTGCTCTGAGCTTCATTCAGGTCTTGATGTTGCCTTGAACAACGAGTTAAGCTTGGATCCTTGTCATTGTAATAAATCACAAGCTTTCTCCTGATATGTATATTATTTCCCAAAATCATAACCGTTTATTAACCCTGCCCCTCTTCCTTCAGGTGGTGTAGGTATTGCAGCCACTCAGCTGTGCAACACAGTGAAGGACGTGACTGTGTTCGGCACAGCATCCGCCAGCAAGCACGAGACCATCAGCCAGGGTGGAGTCACGCATCCTATCGACTATCGCACCAAGGACTATGTGGAGGAAGTACGCAAGATCAGCCCGAAAGGTGAGACACTTGGCCATCTGCACTGAGAAAAGTGCTCTAAATGTGGAGTTTGTGTGCGCACGGTTTGGAAATAATGGAAAATAAATGAACCAGTGAAAACAATCTATGATCAAGGTTTACTTTAATTTTATTTGTGCTTCATACACAAATATTCCATATCAATGTGTTACCACTCGCACAAAGCAATACTATGTGGCTGCACATTTGTTAATCAGTGTTGAACAAACTGCAGACAGTGAGATGTTATATTTTCAAACACTTCTCGTGACACAATTCTTAGCAGAGCTGGCTGCCATGTACAAGAGACTGACAGTACGTAGGGAGTCATTTTTTGTCCACTAAGCAAACTAATTTCTCTAAACTGTGACTGTTTGGATTTGCCATCAATAATGAATCTGCAGTTTCATGAAGATGTGGCCCTGGACTCGCTGTGAAAAATGCTGCTTTTCAGCTAAATGGAACAATATCCAGTTCCTGCGTTCCTAGCAGGATGGCGACCATTATTATGCTGATTTGATAGTCCCCCTCTCCAACCCGTCCCTGTTCTTTGTAGCATGGAGCGAGACAGACACACATTACTGAGACAGATAGGAAGACAGTGAGAACTGACACTTTAGACAGAATGTATCTAATTAAGCCTAGATCAATGTGTAGCCCTGCTCGCTACCTTTCCCTCTGTCTTTGGCTCTCGGTCAATTCATCAGTGCTTTGGTCAAGGCGGAGTCCTGCTGTGAGCCCCCCACAATCAATAGAAGCAAGGTTTAACGGAGCAAGG
The DNA here is from genome assembly GCF_027596085.1 of Anoplopoma fimbria. NCBI lineage: Eukaryota > Metazoa > Chordata > Actinopteri > Perciformes > Anoplopomatidae > Anoplopoma > Anoplopoma fimbria. The sequence continues at coordinate 14,983,864 of NC_072459.1, read as the reverse complement.
AGGGGCAGCCCAATTTGAGGAGTCCCCTCTGGCACAAAGGAACATCATTAAGGCTGTGCCTCCATGGCCAAACATAAATAAGACACAGAGAAACCTTCATAGTTTGGTTGCCATTCTTTACCATCTGTTCAGAGGTTGGTTTGATTTTCTGTCCATGAACTGGGCTGGACATTGTCTGGTAGACATTTGATCCCTCTTGTCTTATCAGTGACAATAATGAGAAAATATAAACAAGTAGGATTTCACCCAGCTCTCCTCCTCTCCTCTCTTGGCATGCTTATGGGTTCCTATTCATGTAAACATGGCACAACTCGGCTACACCTACTACTCCTAGTGAACACTGGCATGCAGAGGGGGTTGCTGAGGAGACTTGGCAGCCTGCTCTCGCTGAATTCACACCTGTGTTAACTGTCCCTTTCTTCTCTTTTCTTCTCCAGGGATGGACATTATACTGGACCCTCTCGGAGGATCAGACACCCATAAGGCCTACAACCTGCTGAAGCCTATGGGCAAACTCATCACCTATGGTAAATAGTGGAAAGTGTAGATTATTTATTATCAGTATAGAGCTAGTTTGGAGCAGCTCAATTTGATTCCTCCGTGATGAAACACAGCCCTTCCAGGAGTTAATGTAATTAGATTTGATGTAAATGGTCCCAGAATGTTTGCCAATTTCACCACTTTTCCACACAAAATAATCTGATTCAGAATCACTATTCTGAGCTAAAGTTAAATAAAAATGACGCCGCAACCTCCACAAGCAAATATCGTGTAGCCACAGTAGAAAAGACTCACGCCGAGCTTGCCCCCAGGCTGTATGTTTTTCTCCAACCAAGCTACTCCAGATTACCAGAATTTCTTATGTAATGCATGAACCCTAATATGTGGTTTATTAAAGCTACTACGAGGAACTTTCAGTTTATGTTGATTTTGGCCGTCCTTGTAGACAAAAGCGGCAGTGTTTTTTCGAGCACCAGAGTCCTTTTAGAAAACCTATCATTTTACTGCAGCAGGGTCTGACAGTCTGCCCCGCACAGTCCTGGCTCTGGTTCTAGCATGCCTCCCTTGCTTTTAGTGGGCCCAGCAATATGGCCGGGGCTTCCAGTAGCGTGGTGTCGGTTTTGTGCTCCAAACGGGGCTCCTGGCCGGAGGAGGATTCGCTGAGCTGAAAGATTCCGACTGAATTTGAAGGGATTTGAACCCAATGACAGCCATTTAGAATCATCATATGGAAATAGCCAATATTCAGGCTGATGTTTCGTTTGCTTATTAAATTGAGAATGTTTCATAACCAGTTAAAGGTCCCTCACAGTAACTTTAAGCTTGTTGAGTAAGTTCTTTACAAAGTGTTTCTGAAGTAATTTTTTACAGCTTGTTATTTTAAATATGCCTCCACTTTATTTAATACATCTGGAAAAAAAGCAACTGCTCATTTTCCACTAGATTCTGGAGTGTAAATGCTAAGTAAATTATTACATTACATAGAATAGTGGTGGGTTTCCACTGGATAGAGCTGCTTCCTGGTGGGCAGTGTGACCTCTCTATGGAGCTCCATGTCCTCAGTGTGCTGTGTGTCTTCTGTGGGAAGGCCTTTACGCTCGCTCTGTGGCGATGCCAATCTGGAACCAGCATGCATGCAACAGTGGGCGGGGTCGGCATCCATGAAGAACAGGGCCTTGCCTTTGCATGCGGCACAAAAACCCCTACCCAGCATGGTGCCTCGCCCATTTATCCTCTCTCATCCCTGCAGAACTCCTCTACCCCCCTAGTCCACCCCACCCGCCCGATCCCTCTGTGCTGGTTGCTTCTCGTCCAGCTTATTAGAAGTATGCATGGTGGAACAATGGGCGTTCTATCCACATGAAACCTGGAATGTGTCTGAATGTAGCAGGCCGGGTCCCTGTCTTCCCTCAGAGCGGGCTTTGTGTCCCCTGTTTCCCCTGAGAGAGACACAGGAGCAGTGAGAGCATAGCAGACTATTCGCACACAGACTGAGGGGATAGAAAGGAGGATGTGGTGACAGTGAGAGCCGAAGTGCTAAAGAGGTTTTCAGTCTGGAAGGTGCAGGAGAGTGTGAAAGAGGCGGAGCAAAGATATAAACAAGAACTAACAAGTAGAGGTACCTCACAACATTTTATGTTGATTTAACATACTGCCAAATGATTAATAAGTCTCTTTTTTTTGTCAATAATTGTTTGACTCAACTAGTAACAAAATTGGCAAAAAATTAAAAGATGAAACATCACCAAAGCCCAACATTATGTCTTCAGATTGCTTGTTTTTCTCAATCAACAGCCAAAATACATACACATTCAATTTACAAATCAAATAAATAGAGAAAGTGGTAAACGTTCCTTTCAGTCACTTTTTCTGCCTAGTCAATAACCAAATGATGCTAAAAGAGAGAAGTTGATCAGATGAGAGAAAAGTGGAAAACGGAGAAAGTGGGAGAGCGGGCAGATAATTTGATAAAAAAAAGAACCAGAACCTCTAATCGAGTCATCATCAGTAAATCAATTAAAGATTTAGAAATGTACCCTGAAAATATGCTCTTAAGATTGAGCTTCTTTCTCTCCTTTCACCTTCCCTCTCCATCAGGAACATCCAACATGCTAGCCGGCCAGAAGAAGAACCTGCTCGCTGTGGCCAAGAACTGGTACCATCAGTTCTCCATCCACACGCTCAGCCTGATCCAGGGGAACAAGTCAGTGTGCGGTTTCCACCTGGGCTACCTGGACGGGGAGATGGAGCTCCTCACTTCGGCCATGAACATCATCCTGGATCTCTACAAGGAGGGCAAGGTCAAGCCCCGCATTGACTCCACCTGGCACCTTGAGCAGGTTTGTGCCTTACTGTGGTTGCCTTTACCTTGAATTTATCTCAGTCATAATAATGAAAATATTCATATCATAGCTGTTTTCCCATCAGTAATCCAGAAAATGTCCAGCAAATCAGGTCTGGACATGGTAATTTGCCCATAAACAACAGAGTCGCTTGCCTTTTTGTTTTATTTCTCTGACCATTTTGGACGACAGAAGTTCACAAATCTCGTTATCCCCCACATAGACTCTTCTTCACTCTAAGATGTTTGCTATTTGCTGAGAATTCTCTGGACAATGAGCAGCACTATTTACACATGGGCTCAATCGGACATTAGGAAGAATTTGTACAGGGACATTTGCGTTTTCACATTCAGTGACAATTTGAGCTCTGTTTTTTGATGAATAGGTTGAATCCATACTCAAAGATGAATTTCCGTTAAACAGCCTTCATATGTGGGTTTCATATCCATTTATGCCTGGTTGTTAGTGTGACTAAATGCAACCCTGTGCACCTCACACTGGATGTCCAGATGATTCATTGTGACATGGGTGCATTTACACCTGAACTACATCAATTTTTACACCATGTGCTTACAACCCAGTCACCCAGAATTCAGTGCAGAGCGAGTGCCAGGTGGGTTTCTGTGTGTGTGAGTTTTTGCAGTGGGATCTGCAGGAGCTGGGCGTGGCTCTCCGATTCAATAAGGCTCGACAATCAACAGGCGAAGTTTGTCCACAAGAAGCACTGTGTCTCCTCAAGGATAACTCACTCAGCCAGAGAGACAGAGTGAGATTGTTGCTGGCAAAATTAACACTGCTAACAGATATGAATAGACAGAATGTGAAAAACACCAAGAGAAAGAGGGAGTCAGAGGCTGACATCTTCTGTTGTCCGAGTCAGAGCTGCTCAGTATTTTGGCCTGTGTTACAGCGGCCAGAGAGAAACACCTGCTGTCTTTCTCCGCCATCTGACGCTCTTTCTCTGCCTCTCATTCTGTCTGCACTTTATATCAGACCATCTCTCTGTCTTTAGGTTATTGACTCTCTCTCTGTCTCACTCCATCTCGCTGTATTCTCTTCTTCTCCCTCCTCACAGTGTATCTTTTTTGCTTTTCTCTCTTGTTGCTATGGTGACATCCTTTAGTCAGTGTGTGCGTTTGTCTTAGGGAGGGGCCCTTGATGTATGAGAAAGAGACATGGAAGGAGCCTGGAAAAAATGAGAGACGAAGGTGTATTTCAGTCTGGCTTGAAGCGGTCAGGTGTGGAAAGTTTCAAGTTTATGCATCTAAGACAGAAAAAGCTGTGAGGTGACAGTAAGTCAGATAAATGTTCCATTCTAACAAGCCGAGGACAAATGCCACGCCCTGACCGCATCCATCACAGCCCCTCCTACATGCTCCGTCACCCTTTGTTTATGCTCCAATAATCAATAAACATGCTTGGACAATATTTGGAAATAAGCATTCCCCCCGTGGTTTCTCGTGGTTCATTATCTACATCAGTACTGACACTCAGGAGGATAATGGTCATGTGTGCAGCCACAAATAGCACAATCAGTCCGAGATGCCTGAGAGCCAGGGAAGTCGACATATCTTTAAGAGTGAAGGATGGAAGTGGGTGGAGTCGTCTAAACGCCTAAGTTGCTCTCTCTGTGACTTTCATTCACATTGAAGATGACGCTTACAATTCCCGGACTCACCCCTCCCTCCCTTTCAGTTTCAGCCATGCGCGTCTCTCATCCGAAGGACACCAGTTGCTCCCCCCCCACCCCCGCGTCAGGGTGTCGTCAGGGACACGTTTCAGCCAGGCTTTACGTTGCTAGGAGATGGCCCTGTTGCCGTGGCAGTGGTCGTTAGGTGGTCTGCCTGCCTCGCACGAAGAGGGAGATTGGAGGGGGGAGGGAGGGGGAAGTGATGGAGACAGGAACAGACAGTGGACAGAGCTGGGTGGTCAAGAGGAGGGCGGGGTTGGTCTGACTGGGATTCTCCTCTCGTCGTTATGATCGACAGTCAGTTGGACCGAATTGCTTGATCCATCATTGGATTGGGGTTTGGCTGGTCCGGCTGTCAACAGTGACGATTGGTTGACTCCAATAAATTCAGCTTTCATACACAACCAAAACATGTGACTAAAGAAAGTGTAGTAGTTTAAAAACATTGGATTAACTACTACTAAAGTTTACCTTTAACCTGCTACGTGCCCTTGTCATGTCATTTTGATGGGAGACATAATCCACAGACCTTGTTGTCTCCCAAAATGCATTCTTAAATGTAGATAAACAATGCATAGTGGTTGTGCACATCCAAAAACTGTTAAGACAGCAATGATATCTTAAATGAGGTCTGCACACAGCTCTCTTAAGTGCACAAATTACATTGCTTCTTTACATCACGTACAGTGTGTGGAGCTTCATTGATGTTTTCTTAAATATAGCTGAAATTAATATGATACTTTAGCAGTCAGATTTACTCAAAAGGAAGGATAATAACAAACAAGGAATTATGCAGTAAAAGTTTGTAACATGATATTTTTAATGCAGACGGTATCCTCATGTTATCTTCAGCTAAACGTTATAAAGCATTTCTACATTGACACTCTTTCTGACCAGATGATGAGCACATTTCAATTTAAAGATTATATCATTTTCTAATTCAAGTAAATGGTTCATTTGGTAGCACTGGCATATTAGATAAAAAAAAGATTACTTTCTGCTTGATGTCTGTGTTTCATGCACACTTATAATTATAAATATTATATTATGTTTATACTAAGTTCTGATATTAAAAGTATCTGTTTGCAGAACATGTTATTCCCCTGCATTTATTTTGTTATCCTTCTGTTTATCTTTTTTGTCTTTGCTTGTTGCTGCTGCAACAATTTCATTTCCGTTCAAAGATTATTAAAGTCTCATATAATCAAATGTAGCTTCTCATATACGCTATATTAAAGTGATATTTGAGGCTGTAAATTGTATTCCTAGTCAGTGGTATCAAAACAGAAGATTAGAGGCACATAATGCAAGGAGGCTCATGTCGCTGTGGAAATGGTGGAGGAGAAACTGGCTACTACTGCTTATGCTCAATCGTTTTTTCTCAATGACAGGTGTATTTAAACTCTGCCCTCTTTTTTTCTTTAATCTTCCTGTATGTAATCATCTTTTCTCCTTCTATCCCTCCTCCAGGTGGGCGATGCCATGAGAAAGATGCAAGAGAGGAACAACATCGGCAAAGTGATCCTCAGCACAGAGCCGATGCCCGAGGAGGAGAAAAAGGAGGAGCCCAAGAAGGAGGACAAGAAAGACGACAAGAAGAAGGACGACAAGAAGAAGGATGACAAGAAGAAGGACGATGGCAAGAAGGAGGAGAAGAAGGACGACAAGAAGAAAGAGGAGCCCAAGAAGGAGGAGAAGAAGGAGGAGGAGAAGAAGGAAGAGCCCAACAAGGAGGAGAAGTGAGAGGGAGGGATGGATAGTCAAGCAGACCGGCAGGGAGTTTGTGTCCTGGGAGAAGGGGGTGGGGTGGTGGAAGGATGGAGGAGGATGGGGTGGGAGGGTGGGGGTGGAGTGTAAGCAAGGATTGGAAGGAGCTAGAAGGATAGATTACAAAATTATTACACCACTGTCGATCGTTCATCTCTTCCACCTGCCCTCCGCCTCACCCTTGCGAATCCACGATGGCAGTGATTTACTCAGGCCTGGCTCCGCCCACCTCCCCTCCCCTCCTGTTTTCTTGCCTTTATTTAAAAAAATAAAAAAATGTGTCCAATCACGTATAACACCTTGTTAGCTCCAAACATATCTCTCTAACAAGATTTAGAAAGCAGCTGCAAACACTCAAATTATTTTTACTATTGGGAATGACGGCAACAAGAGAGCCGTGGAGGATTGTGGGTAGGGTCCAGGCCCTGGGGCAAATTACTGTTTCCTTGACAACCGTAATTCCTGCTCGCACTCCGGCCCCACCCTCGACACCTCGCCACTCCGCACCTCGACTCCCACTGTGCTAAATTGTTCTGCTCTGACTTCCACCTGCCACCTCCTCTCCCCCCCTCACTGTGCTGAGTCCCCCCCCCACCTCCCACGCCACCACCACCACCACCACCGCCCCCACGCCCTCACGCCCAACCCATTCACGGTGTCGGACCCACAGACTGGCACAGAGACAGGCAGATAAACGGAGAACCACATGCACCCACACGTTGCTCTGTTAGTGTCCGATGCTTAGTTATGTCACTGAGGATGAGTCAGAGATGCCTGTGATTGGCTGATGCACCCAAGCTCCCCTGGAGATATTTGCATCATGGTTTTGATCATGAAGTTTGATTGCTCAGACAATGGTGTTAATGCTAAACGCCCCATCATTGGTTATCATTTATATGGCCTTCGCTGCGATATATATTTGGTATCAGTCTCTATTAGTAGAGAGGGAGACAGCTCCAAAATTCATCCGTTCCCACCAAATTTCAATGAAGTTATTATAGTGACTGCAGTTTTGAACTTGCCTGAATATGAATCTCCCTCATAATGAGCCTTTCTGTGCAGTGCTGAATAGGGAGGCAGAAATCATTGCTCAGCTTCCTTCTCCTTAGTTACAGATTTTTCTAGCTGACCAACTGTTGGCAAGAAGTGCGCAGTGCCAATTAAAAGAGAATTTGTTTCTGCTCAAACAAACCACAAGTACACACTCACACACACACCCTGAATGTGATGAAAGAGGCACTGTCATGCTGAGACAGCGAAGCGTCTGAAATGAGCAAGTTAAGAAGGTGAATATCAGCCCTTTTCCCCTCAGGATCAGGCTGTCCTCCCTCCCTGATCCTCCTCGAGGCATTCCATGGCATTCTGCTCCTTTAACAGCGACCATTCGCCTGTCGATCACCCTGACCTGAGAGAGGAGAATTCAATTCAAGCTGGCGTCCATACTTCGCCTCCCCTGCTTGTCTCTACTCAACACTCGCTCTCCCTTCTTTTTCCATTTCCCTCTCTGTGGTCGGCATAGCAACAGGCGTCAGGCTCGTCAGAGAGGGCACTGTGGTGTTCCTTTGACTCCCTCTCTCTATGTTTCCCTATTGAGTCGACTCGAGCAGTATTCCAACAGGTGTGAATTGTATTAATGATTTTGAATGATAAAATTATATTATGGAACAGTTTTTAAGTTTTTAGTTTTGCATGCACAAACAGTTTGTTCAAACCGGTGAAATTTTAATCAATCCTTGACAATGTGTTCTGTCAAAAACTGCGCACCGCTCCCCCTAATGGCCAGTGGGAATTTTGTCTCACTGTTGTAATGTAATTAAAGTAAATCCTACGCATTCATAATAAATCCCACTAGAGTCCGATTCAGAGTCCACTCTAAATCTTTCATGTAGAAGCATACTAACATTAAACCTTAGACATATATATCTGCCTACCTGCCTGCCTGCCTGCCTGACGGTCTGTGAGTCCGGCCTCAGTGTTGAGACTCAGATGGTGACTAGTGACTTTGTAAAAAAAACACAAAACAAAATGTTTGGAAAAAAAAAAAAAAAAAAAAAAAAAAAGAAGGAAAAAAGTTGTTGTGTTAGCATGAGTGGCCTCCCTCATGTGCTGTGTGTGGTGTGCCATTGTGTGTGAAGATGTGTGTGTCCTCAGGTCATCTGTCAGGTTTTAAAAGCACCCTCCCTACTACATACCCCCCCACACTACTCCGCTACAGTATTATGTAGCTCCAACCGCAACCCTCCCTTCTTACTCCATCTCCCTCCCCTCCTTTCTGATAAGAGGCCTGTGTTATGAGGACAGTTGGTATTAGTATTTTGCACTCTGCTCGCTGATCTTAATGCACTTACAGGCATGGCAGTCGCACTCCAGTCCCACGCAGGCTTTGATTCGGCTCCAGCTTTGCAGCCTGTTTGCCGTCAACCACTCCCAGTGTATCTGCTGAAGCTCACCGAAAGCCCAGGTGGCACCCCCACCCCACACACACACACACACACACACACACATAGAAATGCAGACATACACACTCATGAAAAAGGTCCCCTCATTTTCAGCTTGCCAGTCCATGCCCAGGCCACTTCTCCTGGCTGGCAGCTAAAATCAAAGCACCCATCAGTCCTTGAACGTGGGAAGTAAAATGTCTAGCAGGGCCGAGTGAACTGGGCTGGAGTGCGGCCGCCACGCTGGTGTGGGGAGTGACTGTGTCCTGTCAGCCTCTGGTTAGTGTTCTGTTCTAATCTGCTGGGCTCCCTTTTGTGAACCTGTGGACGGTGCCATGTGAGAAACAAACGCTTCGGTTAAAAAAAAAAGTGAAAAAAAAGGATGTTTTACTTAATATGTTATTTTAATTTACCTTTATATTTCTGTTTGTTTGTCTGTTTTGTTATCCAAGGGTTTAAAGTTCAAAGCTCATACTCTTATGTGGGGACCTGCCAACCTGCACTCCTTTTAAATGTGATGAAGTCTTTCTGTTGGTCCGAACCATGTGTGCCAAATTGTATGTATATTCTTCTGTCAATGCTTTGAATATTAACTGCATAAAAAATATGAAGACAATTCTGTTTTTGGATGCATTTCCGTCAATCTTGAAGAAAAGTGAAAAATACAAAAAGAGTCGTCACAGTGTGCCAGATTTGTATCCCAAATGCTCATGGGTGCTGACAGAATTTTTGCTGCAGTTTACAAAAGGTTTAACACAATTTGTAGTATTTGATTGGTTGCAGTCTTGCTATAGACTAGGCCTGCACTGTGCCTCTCTCCTTGCACACAGTTTACCTCAATCCGAGGCACCTCCCTCCGTATTTATATCCTTTTCACTGTGTTTTACCAGCTCTCAAGTCATGTCGACCACAACAGGTTGAAGTGTTTACAACCATAATATTAGTATCACAGTGAAAAGGGGACTGGATAAGGTGCATTTAAGGTTCAAAACTCCACCAAAAGACATAAATTCACAGAAATTTGCAAATTTCCTCCAAATCCAAAGCTTCATGGTATTCTTTTCTAGGGATTTCTATTCCTTTCCGTTTGATTCCAAATGGCTTGTGTAGCAAGTGAGGGAGCAGATGTTTTCACACAGCTGTGCAGGAACACAAATACTGTAACACGGCTGCACAAAAACATTTCCGCTTTACAGCTGATCCCAGTTCACTCAAGGATTATTAGAGACGTTCCTCTTTTCCTGTGTTGCATCTCCAGAGCCTCTTGGCCGGTGCAACATTCGAAGTGCAAAATTCCTCCCCAGATCGCCCCCTTCTTTCTCGATACATAATCATAGCAAATAAAACATTAGTTTGACATCTGGAATTTGAAATTGCATGCATTCATCGGCATGTGGAAAACCTATTATAATCTCTGTCTTTCTTACAACATTTCCCCCTTGGTTCTTCTGAGCTCAGATGCCTTTGAGATGGACTCAATCAGTTGGGCGGGTGGCGGCTGCCTGAGAGCACTTCCAACATGGTGAAGCTGCAGTATAATGTCATCTTAAAATGGTTTTGCAGTCATTCCAGACACTTATGCAAAAGTACTTAGCAACTCAGAGATGCACAGGAGAAAAACAGTGTTTCAAAGATAAAATAAACAAAGTGATAATTTTCTGAACATTTTCAGTTTTAGATTTGATATTATGAATTAGCATTCGTAGTTTTAGGTTTGGAAAAATGCACTAAGACAATGAGTGTGGTGTTTCCAATAGTAACTCTTCCGTCTGTCTTGGTTTGTATAGCTGAAGTCCCTTACAGGCACCCACTGTTCAGCTTTGAGGTGAATTTCTTTGGTTTTATATGGTTTCTCAGGTCATTCCAAACAGCGGGTTTCTTCACGTAAGAAACCACTTAATTTTGCATTCACTAACACAAAAGAAACATCTTTTGGAATTCACTGCATAAACTGTCACACCACCCGTGTTCTATGTAAGCTTTAGTACTCCGAGTCAAAGGGTGAAGCTCTGACAGTGGGTTATTTCCAAATTCAGAGCCACTGTGTTCACTCATCCACACACTGAGAACCCAAACAACCACATCTGCCTGCAGCTATTGTTTCCTTTGCAGTCATTTTTTACATCACAGCAACATTGCAGAGTACAACCTGGCTGGGCTTGTCATGTACAGTACTAGGATGCATGTTTAGTCCATCATAAATAAGGCATGTGTTTATGTACTTTACACCGTCACTTTTCACAATAGTTCAGTTGTCATGTAGTGGCGTAGTGTGAGGGAGTAAAATTCCCCTTTCAGTCGTATCAAGTTGCCAACTGAAGCCAATCCACTGCCCCACGTGCCACCTGACTCCCTGTCCTCACCCTCAGCATGGGCACTGTCATGGCCAGCTGGTTCATTCATGATACACCTTAACCTATCTCTGGGAATGTTTCAGAAACTCACCTCACATCTGTCCCACTAGACACACCTGTTAGCTTTCACTCACCACTGGTAATTTTCTACAAGGCATACCCTACAAGTTGATTTCTAAGCTAATTCTCCTCTCTCTGTCTTTCCTTGTGTTGGTGTTTTTTTTTCCTGGTTGCAAACACTCTTCTCGTCTCCACTTTGTTTTTTAAACCCTTTGAATTGATGCTGCTTCTGTGCTTGACTCTGGGTTTACTGCGTGGTGCCATGTTGTCCACATGGCCTCTAGAGCTTGTAACGCTTCAGTGTGTAATGTTACCATATGCCTTACATGTTTTCCAGGACTAATAAAAAAAGCATAACAAAATGTCAGGAGATGTGCTTTTTTATTTCGGGGCCCATTCTGGAAAATCTTTACAAATATAATTTTACTCCTGAATATTCTACAAATATCTTTCTGTTATTCCTTCCTGAACTACAGAATCCTTAAAATTACACAGCACATATCTATACATATACATTTTTTACAAAACAATGCCGAAACCGTAAGAACATGTTCGGGAATGCTGCGAGAAATGATAAAAAAAACAGTGATTGGTCACAATTGTCATTTACATGTATTTTAAAAAACTACAACTCAAATAATCTATCTTGAAGAAAGCAATTGTGATTCAGGTTATGACATTGAAAAATCCAAAATAACTCCAATGAGAGCTATAACTTAAAAGCTGATACTAATCACCATACAGATACAGAGCAAATGGCTCCAATCACATTCTTCTTTAAATTATAAAACTGCTTAAGAAGTCCTCCTCAGATTGCTTTTATTCTTTAGACTTGGCTGGTGGCTCTCCAATCCCTTTGGAGGTCAAGACTTCAGACAATCGAGTCAAGTAAGTAGTATCTGGGTAACCGTTCCTGAGAGAGACCAAAAGAAGACTGTTCATCTCAGATACATGGACTCATGTGACCTATAACTCTACAGCTCTGTTAGACATTCACACTGGCATCACTCACCCTGATTTGCCTCCAATTAGGGAGGTCTTGTGTGGGATGCAGTCCCAGGAGACCATGGCCCCTTTGTCTTTGCCCGTCACTGTGAAGGTGAGTCCCTGCCTGAAAGCTTTCATCAGCCTTGGCACCAGCGTCCTCGTCTTCTCACTGTCGGGAAGAAAGGCTTCAAACACCCCTCCTTTAAATGGTTCTCCTGGAGAAGGATGATCCTCCTGGTAAGACGGAGAGTAAAATACTGTCGTAAACACAATCTCTAGATATCATCTTGCATCAGCTAAAAGCAAAGTCTTGCTATTAAAGCTCTATGTGAAACCTTAGCACACACCATTCATACAGAATTGTAACTTCCTATGCACAATGTCACAGTATATTTTCCAGTACTCTGTAACTCATAGTAGTTAAGCTAAATGCTTGTTGACATCGTATAAGAGTCGACTAAAATACAAAATACTGTATCTGTTAAAATACACATAACTTCTTTGTATTATAGGCCTCAAACAGAATGGTACTATTTCCTTTGAAAACATGGAAAAATGGAAAAAAATCAGTTTCACTAACATTGGTGTTCATTACTATAATTAGTTGACTCTTCCTAAATGAAGATTAAAAGGCCTTCCAGTACATATCAGATGCATAACAGTCAAATCAGTGTGAATGTGGGTAAATTAAGCCCCTCACCCCTTGGATACCATTCGGAATGTAGTAAGTGATCTTCATCACAGGGTCTTTTATGTGTCCTGGTACAGTGACGTTTATTTTAGAGTAGGTCATTTCGCCCTTGATGCCCCATGCCGTCGCCTCTGTCTCATGACAGACTCTGCAGTTGCCGTGTACAGTGTCCAGGCACTTTGAGCACATGGTAGCTCCACACTTTGTTTTCCTCGTCAACATCTCACTCTTGCAACACACACAGATGCAGCCCAGGTCTCCCGTACCTGGTCTGGAATCTTCTGGTGTGTCCCGTATCTCTGTTTGTCTTTGCTGCATACTGTCCTTGTGGTCAGAATGTATATTTCTCTCTTTCTTATGAAGGGCCATGTCACTATCAGCAGGGGTTGTTGTTGACATGACATCATTCACATGTCTCGCACTATCAAGTCCTGTTTTAGTGTGGCTGACAAATGACTCAGTGCTCTGTCCATCCATCGCTGCTGTTTCTGCAATTTTCACTTTCTCTTTAATGACAGGGTCTTTCCTCACTAACAGTTGGCTATTAGTTCCATTCACAAGCCACGATTCACAGAAGTCACTTCTCTGGTTTGTTCTCCTTTCCTGACTACCATCGGTCCCATCGGCTTTGCTTGTTTGGCTCTCTAGCATCACTTGAGGATAACTATAACCGTGCAGACTAGTAGTTTGGTCCCCATTTATCTGCAAAACTGTGGATGGACTCCATCTGGAGGTAGAAGGGCCAGAGAGGTCCTGCTGTTCAGGTATTTGGGCCAAATCTCTACAAAATACCTCCCGCAGTAAAGCACCTGTCTGAGAACACAACTCTTGCGGGCCGAAAAGATATAAGCTCTTCTTTATAATCTTCATAGTGACTTTCTTGAACCGGCTACGCACCTCAGCACAACAAGCCTGTAAGGTTTCATCTGCGCTGTCAGTGATGCCCAGCTCTGACAAGGGCAGCTCGTGCACGGAGAAGTCTACTCTAACCGAGTCAACCAGCTTCTGTAAACCTAGCTGACACAAACTCACTTTGGATGAGTTTGCCCCTCTTAAGGTGACAGTCAGATCAAAGCTACCCTCCAAGGAGCTCTCTTTCACCTGGACATCAGAAGTCAGGTCGTCCACTCGGGAGCTGTATGCTTCGTTTATGTGCTTCCACATCGCATTGGAAACTGTAATCTCTGCTTTGTAGACCTCCCGCTTGTCCCTCCTTGTTTGGTTACTGAAGCTAGAGGACCTGCCTCTGGCTCTGACTGTGGACTTGGCGGAGTCATCTTGACTCTTCTGACTCACAACTTGGGACTTCTGCAGAGGTGTTCCTGAGAAACTATTGGCTCGCTTTAAGGTGGATCCAGACCCAGCAGGTGGAAGAAAAGTACTTCCTGACAAACTGGACTGAGTTGTGCTAATGGGAGATGCTAAACTCTTGGGTCGAGTATCCATTGAATGACTTTTCGAGGAGGTTGTATTCTGCATCGAAGCATTTGAAGGCAAAGCATCTCCACTCTTAAACAAGATGTCCCCTCCAGTGTTTTGGGCTGAAGCTCTGGAGACTCTTTCATCAGAAATCCCTGCTGTTTCTGAAAGCACATCATGACCTAATATTGGCCCGAGGCGTGTTTGTCGAATGGGAGACGAGAGCCCTCGTAAGGTTAAGTCAGTTGGTCGACTGCCTAATGTCCCAAGCCCTGAATCCTTAAACCGAGCAGCTAGTTTATACTTGCTTACTCCTTCAGCTCTCCTCTCATCCTCCTCTGACCTCAGCTGCCTGTCTGTCCTATCACCCTGAGAATCTGCAGTGGAGGACAAGGTGAGGGGGACCCTTCGCTCATCAGTGTGAGTTGATGAACCAGAGTCATATGATGGATATTTTAAAAGACTGGCTACATCCTCTTTTTTACCCCTCAATTTCCTAGGGTCCAGGAGAAGTAACTGCTTTGCCTCAGACACATCACTACTGCTCCCAATAATGTAAATATATCGGTCATCTTCATTCAGAAGAAGCTTAGGAAATCTGACACTTAAGGAGTCAATCAGCCCTTGCTGTCCCCTCCCGAGGGACAGGATACTCTTAGGGAGCTGGCCTCGACAGATCTTGGTCTCGTTCTCCTCATAAAGCCTACTTATTGCCTTTCTTGCCAGCTTCAGGCGCTTCTGATCCCGGCCATCATCCCCCACTCCCGTTGCTACCTTCAAAAACAGAGTAGTCAACCCCTCAGTTGTCATATCCACTACATCAACACTGTGCTGACTAAGGATATGCTGGTATTCCTTCATGCAGTGTTTCTGGAGATACTGGAACATGTCTGCATCCACAATTAGTGAGAAGTCCTCCTCTATTGTAGTAGGATGCCCAGGAAGCTGCAGAGCTGCACCCTCTGTGCGGCCAGTATCTTCCAAAACATAACCGCCAGATGTCATGTCTCTATGTGAGATGGAGTTGTAATCATCAGAGGGCCTGTCAACGTGAACCTTCTCTCGTTGTTCTCTTTGCTTATTAGGTTTCCTGCTCTGACCCTCTGACTCCTGAATATGAGGCTTCTGTGCTGTCTGGGCGGACCTGGAGCCACCGGCGACAGGTTGACCTGAGTCTTTGATTTCAGCTGATTGTGGGCCTTCATGATGGCCAAATAGATGTGCCAAAGCAGCCTGGACTTTGGAATAGGCGCCGTTCAATGTGTACAATTCCACAGTAGCATCGTAGTTTATCTGGATATCAGGGTTGCTCTCAAAAAGGCTTGTCACTGCCATTATTCCCCCAGGAAGCTGCCCGTGGTCGACAGTTGCTGATAAATTTAAGATGACCTATGATGATGGAAGAAGAGAGAAGACAAACACTCATGGATTTAACTGCCTATTTAGTATTTGAAGACCTATTTTCCAATATTCTACTTAAGTATACCTTGTCTGGGTCCAGGCTTTCTCGGTGCTCAGTTACAATGACTTTATACTTCTTCTCATCCACTTCCAGAGTGTGCCGTCTGTGTTGAATAACTCTCTGTGCCACTGTGTGAGAGGGATCACCAGACCAAAATCAATCTCAGTCTGTAAAGCATCCTGACTAAGCCCTTTACCATTGGCTACTCCATCGACTTGCATCTCAAAATTCCAGCTTAGTGTAAATCACCGGTCACAGCCTGCATAGTGAAATATGTTACTAATTAATGCAACTACATTTTGGAGTCCTTAAAGTGAAAGTTAATAAAGCATTTGCTGTTGTATTGTGAGACAAGGGGGGTAATGTAAATAACATAATATAGTTAATAGTATATCCATACCAACATGTCTCTGTAATGGAATCAAGTAAGTATCCAGATAATTCCACCTCCCCTACACTTGATATTCACAGACATGCACACGCTGACCCTACTGACCTCCACTGTCCTCGAAGGTGATGAGGGCAGAGACGGGCGTTGCCTTGACAATGGTGACCGAGTTTATTTCCCCTCCTCCATTCCTGGTTCTCAGGAAGTGGATATATAGCTTATCTCTCAGCCTGTCATCCTCAACGTCAGCGGGAAGACCACTCACCCTCACCGTCCTGCCCGGCTCTGCCATCTGCTGGGAGAAAACAAATCCCTGCTGTGAAGAATATGTATTTTAAGAGTGAGTGCATTACAGTGACACGAAAAAATCATGATTCGGCAGAGGTGGTGAGCGGGAACATCAACAGGATGATGACAAAAAGCCAAAACACAATACCTCTTTACAAAAGCTTTTAATGTGAAAGTATTGGCCAGCCATTCAAAGACCCCACCCTTGAAAATTGGAAGGGAGACATATAGTTGATAATATTACTCCCTCTATTGGGGTAACTAGGGCACTACATCAACATGACTCAAATTTGTCCATTTCAGGTGCCATCGCTAGGTGTCTCAAACCCCTCTACCGCTGGGTCTCTAAAACATTGACAGACTAAGATGATGACTGATGTTTGATCAACTTAATCTCATTACTATTAGATATTTAATCCAAGCACTGTTTCAAAAAATGTTTTGCCATGTCTGAGTTCAAAGCTCCTCGTGCAATATGAATAGAAATGTGAAAATAGTCAAATATATGTCAGATTGTGACAGATGGTGAAGTTAACGCCCCTTTCCTCATCCCCACCTATAGTTTACTGCTGCCGTGTTGGCAACTAATTGTGAAAAAATAAACTGCTCAAAAAAACAGCATAGACTATCTTTATTAACTACATGTTGCTTTTCACACACTCAAACACAATAGATATGTGCAATTGCAACGTCATATTTAACTATAATATGTTGAATCTAAACTATTTTGGTCTGATTTGCAGACATCCTGCAACAAATGGGCACAATACTGAGTGTTTATTGCTACAGGATGTCAAATAAATACATGTAGAAGCGATCAGGAAAGCCACATTCGCAGAGCCGAGTGTCAAGGAAGTGGAGAGAAATCAGAGAAATCAGCCTATCGCACAATCAACGGATCTTCTGTTTGCACCCGACGCTCTTACTATCTGACACTTTAAACCTGTGATATCTTTAAGAGTTATAACGTTTACTGACCTTACAACTGTGTTACGGCGGTTTCTCGCTATCGTTCAAAGACCGTCACACTTTACAAGCCATGGAGGAAAGTGAAACTACAAACTAATGTGTGATACGTCGTTTCCACTCGAGGGGGCGACCAAGTCCCGTCTCATTGCATATAACAAGGAGGCCCATATTTACCAGTACTGTGTGTGTGTGTGTGTGTGTGTGTGTGTGTGTGTGTGTGTGTGTGTGTGTGTGTGTGTGTGTGTGTGTGTGTGTGTGTGTGTGTGTGTGTTTTACATATGAGTGCAGGTGCAACGACTGAATGGATCAGTTCTCCTTACTACGATTTACCATTTCACAAAAAAATAAAGATCAAAGAAAAAGTCAAAAATGAAAACAGAATTGTGCCGCTTTGCTTGTTTGTCTTTTCTACTCCACTGATCATCTTATGACCCCTCAGATCTATTTTGTGACCAGTTGTATCGGTTTTTAGCAATCTGGTGATGTTAAATATCAGGCATACTTTTACTTTTGATATCTTAAGTACTTTTTTTACTTTTAATTCATTTGTTGCATTTGGTGGTATCGTTATTTTATTGAAGATCCACTAACAATACCAACCTAACCCATTGAGAATAGTTGATTTGAGCCATCTTGACATGATAAATACAGAATGTGTGGAATATCGCTGAGGTCATTTTGATAGACAGACCAATTTACCAACACAAGATTAACCAATTGTTTGCAAGCTGCCTATCAAAATCTTCTTATTTACTTCACACAAACTGCAAATACCACAATATTTTATCGGTCAATCAAAAAATCTCACTCTAAGGTGCAACCAGACTCGGAAAACCAGTAGGTGGCAGTAATGCATCATTACATTAAAAGTCAATGACTTGCAAATAAGCCGTAGAAGAAGAAGTCTGTCTTTTGTCCAATCAGAGGCTACGTTACTACGGGGTTTGCGCATGCGCTGTGGGGCAGATATTTCATGTGTTATACGTCGTGTCTGGTGGAGGTCATAGACATCTGAGCAAAACTGAGGTGAGTAAAGCCTGTGTTCGTGATTGTCTCTCTGAAAATGCTGAATTGTATAGAAAAAATGTCTGTAAATCGATAATTACAAAGCGAATTGGAAACGTTTTATTTTACAATCTGTAAATGACGCTGTAACATAGTGTTGAGTAAGGCGTGCACAAGAGCAACCGCTTTACAGCCACAGATAACATGCGTAGGTTTGCTCACACACGCTCTCTCTCGATTTGAAATGATATTTAAGTCATATTTTTCACGTCTTAAACTCTTAAGATATAGCGCTCGCTTTAGTCGGCTTTGCTTGGCACCTGTCTCAGTCTGCATCCATGGTCTCAGCACACAGCTTTGCAGCAAGTCAATGCTAGCTAGTGAGCTAAATGAGCTAATAGCCACAGCCTTGGCATCTCTCAGCCCAAGGCCAAGGGTAGCTATTACTGGATGGCAGGAATTTATAGTGGCTTTATAAACACCGTCACAAACGTTTGTGTCGGTGATGTGTACTCATTGTACTAATCTCGTGTTTTTTTTATCCACTACTAGTGGGATTGCTGTCATGGCCAAGCTGTTCGAGTCTATTGGGAAATTGGGGCTGGCCCTCGCCATTGGTGGAGGAGTGGTAAACTCTGCTCTTTTCAATGGTAAGTGCTTGTCAGTTGGACACCTAAGCACACAAAACGGGTTATTCCCAACCTGTGCCAGGTTACCTACCTTTAACCTTACATAGTCAAGAAGTCTGAGCGATCATGAAGTGTCTAATAAGACTATTTACTGACTTACTAATGGATTATTCTGTTATAACAGTTATTTTAAAATGTAAAACTATTTGAGTTGAATCATCACATTTAACTGCAGCACAAATTTCATAAAATGTTGTTGTTGTTTTTTTAACTGCTGAATTTGAATTGTCAAATGAATGATGAATGTATTTCCAGTAATGTCTTTAACAGACAGTCCTGTAGTTATATGTTGGTCTACGGTTGTATAATTTGTATGATTTTTAACCAATCAAGGCTTTATGTCAAAGATTGGGAAAACCCTGAGCTATAAACCTGTACGCTGTTACACCCACAAACCTCTTGGCAAAGAGACTAACATGACACCTCTTTCTACAGTTGATGCAGGGCACCAGGCTGTGATATTTGACAGGTTCAGAGGAGTGCAAGATATAGTTGTTGGTGAAGGTACCCACTTCCTCATTCCCTGGGTTCAGAAACCTATCATCTTTGATTGTCGCTCCCGTCCACGCAATGTGCCTGTCATCACAGGCAGCAAAGGTACATCCATTATTTACTAAACCGCTGTGATGTTGTCCTCACTTTTGCTCATGAAATTCTGTGTCTCTTTAAACTCCGTAGGCTGTATGAGTTCTCTGATGATACAACTGGCCTCTTGATAATGCTATTAAGGAGAAAAAAGGCTGGCACTGCTAAAATCTATTACCTAATGTAACAATGCTATATACAGTATGCTAACATTTATGCACAAATTGTGCAAACATTACCTAAGAATATAACTTATACTGTACACAGGAGGTTTTAAGCTAAGAAAAAAATGTTTCATAGGCTAATATGTGTAGTAAGTTCACTTAAGTAACCCACTTAAATAATGCTCCCACAGATCTGCAGAATGTAAACATCACATTGCGTATCCTCTTCCGGCCGGTGACCAACCAGCTGCCGCGTATCTTCACCAGTATTGGTGAGGACTATGATGAGAGGGTGCTACCATCCATCACCACAGAGGTCTTGAAGTCTGTTGTGGTGAGTATCAGTCAAGAGTCATTACCAATAAAAACTTGACCTTTTTTTTTTTTATGAGTTTGATAAACTGACAACTTTTTATGTGTGACTTATTTCACAGGCCCGGTTCGATGCTGGTGAGCTCATCACCCAGAGAGAGCTCGTTTCTCGGCAGGTCAGTGAGGACCTCACAGAACGAGCCAACACCTTCGGCCTGATCTTGGATGACGTTTCACTGGTATGAAGCTTCTGGCAAATTTTGCAGGATTGTTAATGTTATTTCTTCGAATGGACTTTAACTTTGAGAAACAACTTGTATTATGTTCTTTCAGACCCACTTGACCTTTGGCAAGGAATTCACAGAGGCTGTTGAGATGAAGCAGGTGGCCCAGCAGGAGGCTGAGAGGGCCCGTTTCGTTGTAGAAAAGGTATACTTTTTAACTCGCAGATCATCCCTATACAGCTTGAACATTCAGAAATGTTTACGCAGTCTCTACAGGGAAAGGGTGGATGGTTGAATTAGTTATTTTGAATTAATGCCAGCTCACAAAAAAATTTTATCCTTTAAGGCAGAGCAACAGAAGCAGGCGGCCATCATCTCCGCAGAGGGAGATTCCCAGGCTGCCTTGCTCATCGCCAATTCTCTGATGGAGGCTGGTGATGGTCTAGTGGAGCTACGTAAGCTGGAGGCAGCTGAGGACATCGCCTTCCAGCTCTCCCGCTCCCGCAACGTCACTTACCTGCCACCCGGACAGGGCACATTGCTCCAGTTGCCCCAGTGATAACATCTCCCCTGGTGTCCGGTCCACTCTCGCTGTCACATGCCGATATAAGGGCCATGGAAGGGGTGGTTTGAGGATTCAATAAAGGACTCTCAACTTCACACACATTCCTCTCACTCTTTCTCTAACCAACTCTGGACTGGGCTCTGCTGATAGCAGAAAGGTGGGAGACAAAGTGAGAGGTCTGCCGTGGATACATTTATGAAGTCCACCCATGCGTAAGGAAGTGGAGGGTAATCTATAGTACTTGTTTTGAAGAAGATTATAATGCAGTTAATTAAATAAAGATTTCTCTTTGCTACATTGTTTCAGAGCATTGCATGTGTGGAAAGTAGCAGAGTGTGTTAAACATCAAGGAAAAACAGTTTGTGATTCGTTTAAATGATAAGATGATAAATCGTGAATAATAAATGCCATTACTCTGTTATATGTTCTGGAACGATTCATTGAAGTAACTGACTGGAGATCGTGTTTTCATTTGACTCAAAGTCTTTATGTTCTGATTTGCCAGAGGTATACATTTTCTGGAATATAATTATTTCTTCAGGAATAATGTTGCTACCCCCAAATAATTGGAACGTGCTTGTCAGATAGTAGAGAATGATCCTTCATTCTTTAGTTGTCGCTGTGTCTTTAGTTCGTGGGGAGAAAGTGTACACACTAAATTTCAGAAATGGCTCAGCTTAATAAAATTGTCTTTCTACCTCCCAGTGGTCATACTTATTGTTCAAGTCCTTAGAGGTGAACGTACATCATGATCTATTGAGTGTAATTATAATCACAACAGGAGATGATTGCATCCCCTTTTTAAAAAAAAAAATAAAAATACTCTAGAAGATAAGCAGTCAGCTGCACTGTTCTCGCCTCCTTAACAATTACTCTGGTGATGTCTCAAAATGGATACAATAGTTTATCTGTATTTGGTAGCTTTGCTAATGAAGTGAAAGTTTTTAAACAATAGCTGTTAAGGAATAAATTAAAACCTATATGCAATTAATGATCGGGTTCTTCTAAATATTTATTGGTATATAGATGAAATAATTGAATAATGTTTTTGAAAACTGAATGATTGCGATCAAGGTTACTGCATATTAGATATATGTTATGCCAATCATGTACTCTTTAAACCATTATCATACGCTATTTCGCGACTGATATTTATTTGATAGGGAACTATATCGTTCCTGGGAATCTCCATAGACACATGGGATATTAAAAAAAACGGTATATATATATATATACCGTCCAGACCAAAAAACAAAACGTCAAACTCATAAAAAGGACGTGTTATTATACTATTAAAGAGTAAGAGGCGATGGTAAAAATAGAATACATTCATTACCCTTTTGGGATTTCTCCTCTGAGAGAATAAAACGGTCCTCAGGGTCCTCATTATTATTTCATCAATCAAGATCTCAACTCAGCGCGTGTGCGCGCGTCTTTCCCTGTCTAGTCTGGAGACGAGAAGAAAAAATACAGACCCAGACACTGCCGCGCGCCTGCAGAGCCAGCGGCCTGAGTACCTCGGATGAGCGCGGGACGGCGGTGGTACGCGCGAGAGCTTGGCCGGGCCACGTAGCGGGGCTGTAGACACCGGTGCGCAGGTATCTCCGCAGCCCGTACCGGACACCGACAGACACTCTCCAACACATTTGCACAAAAAGATCATCGGCGTTGCTCTTTCTAAATGCACATCCGCGAATCTAGAGGGAAGGCGAGCGAGGAAAGTGCGCGTGCAGCCCCGAATCTGTGCAACTCTGATTGCACGAACGCGAGAGGGAGGTCGACGGAGGTAAGCCAGCATACAGACACACACAAATGTTGCTATATAACGTAATTGTATGCACTTAATATGTATGTCAAGCAAGGCTGCTGCCTGGAGGAAGCAGCCGTGGGTCACCGGTCCGCTACCGGGAGAAAGCTCCGTGAGCTCCGCTAGCGCCGACTTAGTGACAGAGTCGGGCTGAGGGGGTCTGGTCGGTGCGGCGGGTCGGGGTTTGTTGGGAAAGCGGCGCTCCTCATCTTGCACCTCAAGAAAGACCCACTGATAACAAAGCGTGACACCGGCTTTTGATCCAGCTCCATGTCGGTCACACAGCTGTCACACCTCCCCCGTCCAAGTGAAGGATCTAAATGAAGTGTAACGTAAATGCTAAATATATGACGTTAATGCTAGCTTTAAGCTAACTAGCCCCCAGTCTGGGCGGTTTATGGTTTTAAAAACAAGTGAAAGTCTCGTGTTTGTTGTAAGCTAATGCATGCCAGCAAATGATAGCCCTTTGGTGGCATAGCTTGTGCAGGGTAATATGTGTTTTTTTTTAAGGTTGAGTAACATTTGACTGCACTAAAATATATAAAGGCTGCATCTTGAGCTAATGTAGCCAAGCTAGCTTGTCATGTGTGAGCCCTGTGCAGGTTAGTACCCATTGCTAGCTAGCTAAGTAGCCTAAGTTGGCTAGGCCTGCACGGTGTTACTGCTGCTGCTGTGTACCTTCTAGTTTAAACCTTTCCTTTGCGTTGCATTAACTGCAATGTTAACTCCAAGTCTTTTAGCTGAAAACATTGCACTTGGCCAGATGTAGCCACAACCAGACAGTAGCTGCTGCACGGTATCTCGTCATACTTTTCAAAATTGTGTAGTTTGGTTTTCACGTCATTAGCCAGAAAAAAAGTGAGCTTGTTGGACTGAGTCCTCCCGTTTGTAGTTCAATCATGTTTTATTTGAACCATCCAAATAAGATTTATTTCAACAGGAGATCCAAGTTTCTATGGTATCGTTCCCCCTTTTTACAATAAAGCTATCCCAGTTGTGAGTGTCAGTGGACTGCTGTCATGCTTGATATTGCCTCTCGCTGTGCAGTGATGCAAATAAAGGAACTTTGTTTGGGAGAGCTTGGGGCTGAGATACTACTGTCCAACCTTTTTCTTGATACCTCAGATGATTCATACCAGAGCAAAAACCCTAAGTAACCTACTGCTCCATGACCCGATAATGGGCTTGAGGGCCAGATACTCACAGCGGCACAGAGCACCCCTAGAGTGCACCACACCCCACACTGAGCTGGTTAAGGTCTTATAAGTTTGGACGGAGTGAGGAATGTGAACCTTCACACGGTCCTCTGCAAGCTGTGAACAGGGAAAGCTCATTAAAGTCTAGACTTTACAGGGAGCATGGATTTGAGCAGCACTGCTGCATAAGAAGAGGTAAACGTGATGCCTTTTCACTGCTTCAGAGATCTCACCTGCTTTGCTGTCGCATACCAAGCATTCGTGAACTCTTGCACCAGTTAACTCTGTTGATTGAAATGTTATGTAGTGCCTTTGCAGTAAAGCTCCCATCCTGTGTCATTCAAATCTTTAACCACAGTAGCATCTTTCTAGTATATGACTGGCTTTGTGGCTTACACTACACAGAATGAGTTTTGGTTTCTCAACATGCCTCTGAAGCACGATTTAAGAAGGCAATAAATTGGTTATTGTTGAGTAAACATTGATTCCGGGGCAAGTTTTGCTGAGCATTAGTAATTATTTGGATTACTTGCAGTGGCCTATCAGAGAGGCTTTCATGTATGCACTTCTCTCTTTTTTTGTGTCAGGGTGCAAAGTTCATCTTTGAAAGCTGTCCAGACTAAATGAGAAAAAAAAAAAAAAAAAGCATTTGCAAATTACCATCATTCCTATAGGTTTGACCTCCTGATCCGACAAGGTGATTGTGTAGAATAATTAGCAGTGATATTGAGTAGTCTTCGCTCTGTTTGATTTTCCACATCAAAGGAATGCATTATTTCGCTGTGAGTGAAACTCTGAAATGACTCATCATTGATAATGATATGCCGGTGGAAGGATTTTGAGCTATATGGGTTACATAACCCCATGTTTTGTTTGTGTATTTGCACGTGTGGTTTTTTTGGGACAGTTTCAGCTGTTGTATATTCTCTCAGCCCCATAAACATTTATTTTAGCCGTGCATGTGCTTAATAGAAAATGGAACATGGTGCATGTTAAATCAGGTTCAGGCAGTGGTTTCTCATGCAATTTATATTCCTCTGTCATCCAGACGCGGGATAATCTATTAGGCTCTATGTTTAAGACAGCCATGTGAGTTGAGTTGCTCTGTCAGTGCAGAGCTCACCCTCCCCTTGTGGTCTTAATGCTCTCAGAGCTGCTGTCCAATTCTCAGAAAGGATCAGAGTCAGTATGCACAGGAAGACAGGTGTGTCTTTGTGGAGACACATATTCTACATAAATGGCTTTCGCTTATACTTGCAAAACTGGTAGAACATAGATTCAAACATCATTTAGCGTGTTACAACTTTCACTCTTGCATATTTTTATTATAGTCAAATTAGATGAAGTCGAACAGGACAAATAGTTTAGGGTTTACCAACAGAGATTATGGCAATTAACTGAGAATTAATTTGATTAAAACTTTAAGCTCAGATTGAGTATATACAGAGCATCTTTGGAAGGATTCAGATTTTATTACTGATGACTGAGTCAGTGCAGCATCTGTTTACTTTGAATTAGTGTTGGTATTGAACCCCTATTAATAAAATATATTTTAGGGCTGTAGTAAAAGTAAGACACCCCAAATGAAAACACCTTTCAGTCTCTTTCAGTCTCCAGGACTCCAGAAAAAGTATGAGTTAAAAGAAGATGCTTTTTGGTAATTGTAATCGTAATTATCAAAATAATAAGGCTTATAGTGTTTGCTGTAAATGGGTAACGCTACAATCATGTCACTACAGGACCCCTTCTTTTCACCCTTTCTTGCTCCATTTGTTTTGGCACTCTTGACTTGAACAAAGTAGTTCTCATGGGTCAGTGAGCAAACAGAGGAGCGTTTTTTGATAAAGAAATAAAGCAAAAGATGTCTTTTTTTGTTTGTTTTGTTTCTTCATTTTCTATTGAACAAACCACCCAGGTGCACACTCAGTGTGAGGTTGTTTGAGGGCAATCAATTGTCAGCCAGCGGCACCCAGCTCATATGTAAGCAAAAGTAAAGAATATACAAATGCCATTGAAGCAAGATTTATTTGTTTTTATACAGTCTTTTTCACTGTTAACTTGCAGAAACATGTTAATATTACTGTATGGAAGATACAGTAAAACTGTGTAGTGCTCATGCTTCATTGAAAAGTTGAAATACAGTTTCCTGTGGTTGGATCTGCATTACAAGCTCCTGAGCTGTGGTTACACTATGCTGTGTAACAGTCAATGGGAGGTTTTGCAATTTGGTGTGTGCTGCTAAGGTAGTTCAGACTCCTACCACTGCTCCATAGTTATCTAATAGTTAGATTTCCTCCTCTACACATGTCAGTGTCTGTTAGTATTCAGATGTGAATGATTAGGTACTTTCCTTGCATGCATCAAAGGTAAAAAAAACATATTTTATTTGTCACGTACAATACAAACATGATATTTGGATTTTAAGCATAGCATATTCAATCAATTAAGCATAGTAACAAATCTCTGCCCTGCTAAAAGTAACTTTTCCCCCTTCAACAGAATTTGTTTAGCGTTTCCTTTGGTTTAGTTGTAAGTGAAAAAGAATTGCTATAATTTCTGTATAACTGTGTGTCTATGTCCACTGTCTAGGAAGTAGTTGTTACAGCTCCTGTTTACCAATCTTCAGTTTAATCAGCGGAGCTGCTATTGAGTTAGTGATTTTTGTTAATTGTGCCATATGGAACACTGGAAAAATATGAAGCATCACTATGAATGAGTTAAGTTTTTTTTAAATAATATTTATTATAATAATAATAATCATGCATTTTATTTATAGGGGTCTTTGATGTACTCAAGGACACATCACAGGCACAGTTAAAAACGAGCAGCAATGTATCAAGGCATCATATAATGGTTATAAATTCTTCGTCAGTGCAAAACTTAATGTGGTCGTAGCCTTTAGAGTCGGATTCAGACTGAATATGACAGTTTAGAAAGGTGTGAATACACAGCTTTTGAACTTACTCACATTTATTTTTGAAGGCTGTGGTTTTCACTCCTACGCGCAAAACTGAAACATTTGTGGGCAAATGAGGTGCTCAGTGTTGAGAACTTGACAATATGGCTGTAGTTTCCTTTCAGACTCTATAGTGGCAGAAGAGAGAGTGGAAGGGCGCCTTTTCTAAATATTACCTGTTTCTTTTCTCTTATCTCATAGGTAAAGGACTGTAAATGGCTCTCCAAGCAATACACAGAAGTCCCTACAGCAGTTCCATGTCTGGCAGTCAGCTCGTCTTTACCCGCTCTGCAGTTTGAAGACACTGGCTCCCTGCAGGGCAGCAGCCTTCAGAGGAACTGAATCTGGGATCTGCCTACACCTCACATACCGACTTGAGAGGAATTTAGCTCCAAATGTTCAGCATCAAAGACACTGAGCCTTTAAAGTTGAAGTTGGATTTTTAAGCATATGGAGCAAAACTTGGAACGGATTGTATGTCTTTCCGACTGCATTTCCTACCCTGGACAGCATGGATGCTCTTTTTGAATCAGGGTGAATATCATTCGCCTCATCCCCTCCTTCCTGTCTCTTCAGTAGAAGGAGGGTGGGGGATTGGTGTGGCGTCCCCTGCCCCTCCTTGTACAGTAGGCTAGTCTACCTTGGCACACTAGTAGTTACTCTTTTTTTCCCCCACCAACTCCATCACTCAATCCTCTCTCCCTCTTCATGAAATCCTGCAAGAGCCTGAGGGAAGAGGTTTCTGTCCCTAGCCTTGGCGGGATGTCACAGGAGGAAGGACGCAGGGTTCCGGTGTCCCAGTCCTATTTTCACTCCTCTAACCCAGATCTGGATCTGGCAGGCAAGCTGTATAAGAGGGAAGTTGGTGGTAAGCCGTATTCTGTGTTAGTGGACAATAAAATGGCAGCCAAGACATCCGTGGGAGATCAGAACATTGGTCAGATGCCCACTACACATATGACGCCACAGCAGCATCAGCAGTATTTCAGAGAGGGAGGAGTAGGGCAGGAGGTGGGGACGCATGGGTCCCAGGCTGCCAACGACGGCACATCTGACGACACTGAAGATGATGACGATGATGATGATGAGGAAGAAGAGGATGAAGATGGGGAGGAGGAGAGTTTCAAGCGTGAGCAGATCATTGTCGAGGTTAACCTGAACAACCAGACGCTTCATGTATCCAAGGGGGACAACAAAACTGGAACCGCACCAGATGACTCTGAAAGAGTTTGCAGCGACGACGACGATGATGAGGAGGAGGAGGAAGAAGAGGAGGAGGAGGAGGACAGCCTCGATGAAGAAGAGGAAGACGAGGAGGAGATCGAGAGTCGAAGAACAAGGTCAAAGAGGGCCCGTCGCAGTGCTAGTAGCACAGCAGCTCCCAGCCAGCCACGGAGGAAAAGCCTCAGAACAGCTCTGAGCACAGCATCTGCTGGAATGACCACCAGGGGCCGACGGAAGCGCATAGAGCCCACAAAGAGCAAGCGCAGGTCCAACAGGTCGGCCCCGTCGTCTGCCGGTTCCATGACGACAGGAGGGAAAGCGGATGTGGAGGAGAAGGAGATGCTGGCGTGTGAAAAGTGCCCCCGGGTGTTTAACACACGCTGGTACCTGGAGAAGCACATGAATGTCACTCACAGGCGAATGCAGATTTGCGACAAGTGTGGCAAGAAGTTTGTCCTGGAGAGTGAGCTGGCCTTACACCAACAGACTGACTGTGAGAAGAACATCCAGGTAAAGCAAACTTATGCTGAGTCATACAGTATCACTGTTATTACAAATTCACATTATATTCTGAATGAAAGAGGAAGTGCATTTCCAGAGTTCAACATATTCTTTGATATCATCTTTATTTACCTGGATATATTTAGAAGCTGCCCAGAACAACTTACCTTTTAGATTTATTTTGGGTGCTTTCACGCTTTGATGATAAACCTGATGTTCAAGAATATAATGTTTTCCCCACTGACTACAGTTAACATTTGAAACATTACACTCTTGTATCCACTTTTATAATTGGTTCATTAAACTAGTTATATTGAGAATGGTGTGTAAGTGAGAGGTAAAGTAACATGTTAATTTACCTCAAAAAATACGTTTTAGATCTCACTAAGTTACAATATCTGTAGCCAAAATACCCCCTAATATTGTTATTCATGTGTTCTGTTTCCCCCGTTAATTATTTGTGATGTATAATCCAGAAAACTGAAAACAATTTGAATAGACTGAAATATAAAATCAGACTGGAGACCTTCTATAACTGCTATCAACGGGACAAATGTATATATATTGTCATCTTAAAATATTGATTGTTTATGTTATCAGTGGGTTCAATTTGGTTTTGGTTCTCTAAAACTAAAAAGGTGATCAGTGTGTTGATGCCCAAGGATCTTGCGGCTGTTTTGTTAAACTTTATTTGCATCTTCAGTTAGCTTGTGAAAAGTATTTTCACCTTTTACCCAGCCAATCAGTCCAGTTGAAACCATGTCAACCTGTTAAGATACAAGTTATTTCTCTCGTAATTAGTTTAGCTTAATGGAGCGTTTATTATTTAAAAAATAGTTTAATGGGGCCTCACCAGTTTTATTCTAGTGGAAAAGAGAAAGATACTGTTGGGAAAAAAGACTCACATGATAGCTTGCCAAGTGTTGGCCAGAAGGCATGTGAGAGATACTAGAACAAAGTGGAAGTCTCTTTGATATGAGGGACCAAAATGAAGCCTTCTGGCCATCCTTAGTGCATGGGGTTTTGGTGTTTTTATATGTTGGTGGCACATAATGCTGCGGGGATGCTTCTCTTGGAGTCCGCGAGAAAGCCTCCATTACAACTGGATTTATTTTCCACCAAGACAAAAGCCCCCAAACACAGAAGCAATACTCAGGAATGGCCTCAAAACAACAATGTTGATGCTTTGTATCTTTTTTTAAAGTTTGCCTAAAATTGAATCCAGTTGAGAATTGTTGCACTTTTACAAAAAAATGTTTTGCAAATGTGCAAAGTTAATATAAAACCCACACAGATATAAATATGTAATGACATGCAAGGATGCCGCTACTGAATATCGCTTAGAAAGGGATAGAATACATTTAAACTTGATTGGTTTGTAATTTATGCAACTTACTTTGAATTGAAGTCCCTCTCTGTTAATCAGTGTCTTGTTACATCCATTTTGAATCCGATCCATAAAACAAAACATGACATGGCCCAAGTTGGATGATAAACTACAAGTACTTTAACTTTATCCAAGCTGTTCTCTCAATTGATCATCTTCAGAAGACGTCAGGAGGGAATTCAGGAAATAAGACTTGTTATAATTGTTTTCCCCCAGCAGAGGGAGCTAGAGTATAAGGAAAGAGTTTAGGCAAATAAGAATCATCTGATGACCTTCAGGTTTTGGTGCTCATGATATTTATCAGCAATAATAACCTTTTAATGTTTTTTTGATTTTTTTATGTTTATGTATCCTTCAGTGTGTCTCCTGCAACAAGTCTTTTAAGAAGCTGTGGTCACTGCATGAGCACATTAAGATTGTGCACGGCTATGCAGAGAAGAAGTTCTCATGTGAAATCTGTGAGAAGAAGTTCTACACTATGGCTCATGTCCGCAAGCACATGGTTGGTAAGTGGTGGCCTTTTTTCAGAAGTTCCTATCGTGCTGCATCACTGTGATATCTCATATTCAGGGTGACTCTCGGTTTTATACGACTGGGCAACATCATATAAATATTTTATATTGTAGATATTTTTCATGGTGTATTTGGGGATTTTATGCCTACCATTTTTTTCCTTTTGAAGGTGTGTTTGTGGCATTTCTTTTGAATCAACAGATAAATTATCTTTGATTAAAAAAAAGTCGTTAATGTAGTTGTCTTTTTTTTTTATTCATACATGACTATCTTTATTGAAACTTTGATGTGTATATATATCATCATATCAGGTGTATGCAGTTGTCTCAGTGTTGTTTTTCCTAACTCTTTCTCTCTTTTTCCATTTGCTTTCCCCAAACCCAGCTCATACAAAGGACATGCCATTTACCTGTGAGACATGTGGGAAGTCGTTTAAACGCAGCATGTCTTTAAAAGTTCACTCACTCCAGCATTCTGGAGAGAAACCTTTCCGTTGTGAGGTAAGACACACATCCTGGTCCTGTGTGGAGGTCCGTACTGTAATTTGTCAAGTTACAGTGAAAGTCTAGTTATAAACATCGTCCTAAACCATGAATTCAAATGCATTGATAACATACAGTACCAGTCAAAAGTTTGGACACACCTTCTCATTCAATAGTTTTTCTTTATTTTTATTTTTATTTTTTTCTACATTGTAGATTAATATTGAAGACATCCAAACTATGAAGGAACACATATGGAATTATGTGGTAAACAAACAAATGCTCAACAAACCAGAATATGTTTTATATTTTAGATTCTTCAAAGTAGTTGAATGAGAAGGTGTGTCCAAACTTTTGACTGCTACTGTAGATTTACAGCCCAGCTCTAAAACAGTGTTTGTTGTCCTGTATGCAAATTGTCCTTCAATATGATCAGTGACACGTTTGTGTTCACGGTCTGCTACACAGTGTGAATATGGGACATAGTGTCCCCGACAATGCCTTTTAAAGTCTGATACAGTCTAGCTTTGGTTTTTTTGGGGGGGGTTCTCAGTACACACAGTTACAAGTGAATGACTCTTAATACAGGTGTACCAAAGAGGTTCGTTAGAGTCGAATGGGGTTTATTTGTCATGTTATGTCATTTCTGTCTACCACCCTTCACATTCTGCTGCGTTGCCATGTGAAATGTTCTTCATGTAACTTTGAAGACATAAGCTTTTTTACCATGACAATTAAAAAACAGATACTATGCATTTATTAAGCAGCCTAAATTCCACTGTCATGGTTTTAATTTCCTTCTTGGCTGACTAATGTCAGAACCTAAAGCTGTTCTACTGGAGTGATGGTATGCAATAAGATAAGATAAGATAATCCTTTATTATTCCCGCAGTGGGGAAATTTGCAGGCTTACAGCAGCAATAAATCATGTTTGACATAAACGCACACACCTACATGTTATAATTTTTCTCGCTTGCCTTTGCAATGCATTTTTTTTAGCTGAATTCCTAGAATGGTTGGCTGTTTGAGAGGTGTGAAGGTTACAGTTCTGATGAATTTGCCCTTGTGTGTCTAAAAGGAGCCTCATGGTATTTTTCACTCATTAGTCTGAGCGGAGGAGCATCTGTGCCATGAATGGACGGCACACAGGGAACATATGTGTCTGGGTGGAGCTGCTCTAGTTAAATGTTTGAGGTCATTCTACACTGTCACATGTGATTACATGCTTATACAAGATGTATGTAATGTATAAGATATTCTCCTCAGGGATCTTAACTCTGTAGTGCCAAATGTAAACAGCTATTTCCTCTTCTCTCCCTCCCCCTCAGACATTTATTTAGCCAGGTGGCTTTGGAAAAGACCTGACCAAAAAAGCCTCATAATGCAAATATGTGTGGTTACATGCATCCCAAAAAATCTGTAATTGAATAATCCCAAATAATCTAAATTAAAACATGTCTTTTAAAATACATGAAAACGTGTTCCACAAATTCCTGCCTTATTGTACTAACCTGGTTTCTTGCGTGCATGTAAACAGTAAAAGTATTCAATGTAAAACAGTTACAGGACAACAGTGTGTCTGTAAACAAGACCACATAACTTTTAACATACATTTTTAACACTCCAAAAAATATGATTGATAGTCAATATGTCTCCCTTCATGAACTTGTCAAAGGAAACCCTTTAGGTTAAAACCATTTTCAACAAGTTGGAAAGTATGGAATTAGGAGACTGCATGCCTGTCAGTTGACTCTGTGTGTTGTCTGAATGCCTCCGTTTCTGTCTCCTCTGTAGAACTGTGACGAGCGGTTCCAATACAAGTACCAGCTGCGCTCCCACATGAGCATTCACATCGGACACAAGCAGTTCATGTGCCAATGGTGTGGCAAAGACTTCAACATGAAACAGTATTTTGATGAGCACATGAAAACACATACAGGTGAGAAGGTTTGTGCACCCATGATCTCAGACCAAACGTGACAGTGTCTAAAGGCTGTGTTGTTTTGGCCTGTTTTGACCCCAGGAACCTTTTTGGAGGAAGAACATTGAACCAGCTTTTTGACTGCAGGAACTTACTTCTAGCTTTAAAGCATTTATAGTTTTAGATTTATTTCCTAGGTTATTGTACCTGCCCATTAAGACATTCCTGTTCTAAAGATTGCATTTTCCAATGGCACAGGAGCTGTCAGGGTGGAGTCTCCAGAACATGCGCGCCCTGGCCGCCACTAGCAGTGTCCAGATATACAGGTTTAGAAATGGACTTTCTGAACCTGCTTAGAGTTATGCAGCCAACTTACCAGTCTAAAGCATAAAAAATGACCAGAAAGCTCTCAGCTGAGCCATAACACTTTGAAGATGGACATCTCACTTTACTGGCATCAGTCTTCTCCTCCATCTCTTCTCCTCTCCAGGATCTGAAGTATTGAAGTAACACAATCAGTAAATGACATGGAACAACAAGATGACTCAACTGTTGTGTCAGTGTATGCAAAAATGATCTTTTATACAAAGTAGTTCTATTTTTATCACATCCATCTTCAGTTACATGTGAATAGGAATTCAAATAGTGCTTAAATGACTTGTGATTTATGTCCTGAATTAAGTCCCTGTGACTGGCCAAAAAAGGTCCAGGACCAGATGTAATGTTTGTATTTTGTCCGTTGCAAATCTTAATATAGATACTTTGGAAATTCTAGATGCTTTGGGGTGAAAACTTTGGCAAACAGCAACAATGTTCCTGGGCTCAGTCAGTCAGTCAGTCAGTCAGTCAGTCTGCCAGCCAGTCACCATACACTCTCTAAAAAAAGAAATACATGGGATGTTTCCAAGATGAACATTATGGTGGTGAGAGCAGGGAGACTTCGCCCAGTTCTTCTAATGAGAGGGATGTTCAACATCAAAGGAGAGCCTTGCATATATCGGGGCTTATAATCACTACCCAGACACATGCTGTATTACATCCCTCTGGTTTTTCTTTCCCTGCTGTATTGCTGTTTCCAAGACCAAACTGAGCAGTGCAGCCAGTTCGTCCTTCACTGTTTTCCAGCCAGACGTGGGTGGACACACAGCTCTCCGTTGGCCCTCACGGTTCTATTTGTGATGTGTAATTACGCTACCCTCTCCTTTCCCTGCCGCTACCAACCAATTTAAGCTCCTGCAGGAGGAGACACACCCAGTCATGCCCTATAATAGGCCGCACACATGTTAAACACAAACGCCCAAAGTTTGGTTCCCTGCACACAGATTTTTCTTTGATTTCTTGTGAGTGTAATGTAACAGTTACAGAACACTAGCACATTAGTTGTCACCTTTTGATATTCAGTCGGTTTGGAGGCGCTTCACACATAACGGTGTAAAGAAAATTTAGAGAGCCCTTCAGCAGCCTGTTAATAGATGGCTGTGTGGGAGGCAGCAGGCACATTCAGTAGCTCCATGGAGGGAGGTTAATGAGAGCGCCATTCCAACGAAGCTGCTGCTATTAATTTTCACAGCTCCTCTCCTCAGAGTGTGAATTGTAATAGCTTCCTTCGGAGTGGGTGGGTTGACAGCAAAGACCCTCAATTCAAGATGCCAACGCATTAGCATTTTTAAAAAAAGAACTGTCGCTGTTTGTAGAGAGAAATGGTGAACGGGAGAAAAAAGTAAACTTTGTTTTCCGAAGCTTTAATCAGTTGATGAATGATCAACAATCAAAATTGGAAAACAATCCATTTGACTCTGTGCATCATGTTATTATTCTCTCTTTAGCTCTGTTCTTTTTATCAATTAACACAGTCTTTTATTTTCTGAATCTGTGCAGGAGAGAAGCCTTTCATCTGTGAGATCTGTGGGAAGAGCTTCACCAGTCGGCCCAACATGAAGCGCCACCGCCGCACTCACACTGGGGAGAAGCCCTACCCCTGCGAGGTGTGCGGCCAGCGCTTCCGCTTCTCCAACATGCTCAAAGCACACAAAGAGAAGTGTTTCCGGGTCACCAGCCCTGTGGTCCTGCAGACCAGCGGCCCACCCGTGCCTGTCCGCATCTTTGCCAACACCTTCTCCTCCTCTTCCTCCATCTCTGGTCCCAGTCCCTCTGCTGCCAGCCCCGCCACCACCTCAGCACCCATGGGCCTCAACCCGACAGGAGGGCCCATGCCTCCACGAGGACCCGTGGGACACACGTTCTCCCACATACAGCTCCATTCAAACCCCTCTCACCATCATCCCCATCCCACGACGACCCAGCAACACCTCTCAAACACACCCCAACATGCCCCACCTCACCCCCACCACCACCTGGCAGTGCCCCCAGTCTCCCATCTGCCCCCACCCCCGGCCCTATTCAAGAGCGAGCCCTTAAACCACTGTGGGCACGAAGACAGCGGCTACCTGCATCACATGGCTCCACCCGACAAGGGCCCTGGAGCCCCGCAGCACCACTGAACTGGACTCCAGCTCTGCAGGCCCACACCAAACCGCGCCTTGTTCCTCCTCTTCTCATAGTCCTGCATCAGTCTCTCAGTTGCAGTGCCCCTGATGAAAGGGTGCTCCTCTCAAACTGATTTAAATAAGTCAATCTACACATACACACCTGCGTATGTGATTCAGACTTATTCACACTCAGTGCACACATTATTTAAGTAATACTCCTACTTAAATACCCTGGTCACAAAGTGGCAAAGATTTTACAACCTCGAAAAGAAAAAAATCTTGAACATTTTCTTAGGAAATCTACTCAAAATGTTTTCTGTGCGAGTTCTCTATTTGTACATTGATGGGTTTAAAGTGTCTCCTTTTCACCGGAAGCTGCTGATGGGAGGTCGACGTATGTATTACCTGAGCTACATGGATCATCAAGGATCAGTGTCATTTAACGTTCCTCCTTATATTCACTTATGGATGCACACTGATCAGGACACTCTGTGCACTTCCTCCCCATAGCAATACTCAACCTGTCCTACTAGTTGAACTGTAGAGCCTCGTCTCACAGCTTTGTTTAATGAATGTTGAAACTGGTTCTACCTTAACCTTTAGCCCAAGGTCTAGGCTTTTATGTCAGAGGGGAAACAGCAGTAGTGCAAAATGCAGTGCCAACATTAAATGGTTAGTTGAATCTAGACAAAGTTTGAGATTCACATTATGGTTAAATGGTGCTTTCCATTCCAGTGCATACAGTGTTTCTTAATTTTGATTTTCCATTTGATTTTCAGAAGTTTAATATTACAAAATAACAATGTATTGTGTCGACCTGGCATTTCTGCAATGGATGCGAGGTTTGACTGGATATGTTGTGATCAAGAAACTCAGATTATGCAGGACATGCACCCTCACAAAGCACACACTCGAACGACAAAGACCATATGGTCACTGATTTACTTGCTGTGATCGGTGCAACCTCAGAACTGTTGGTCAACAGATGCTTTTAGATAACGGATGACTGTCAAATACTGCCACTGTGAGGGGCCAAACACGTGGCCCCATCAGGATTTACCCCACTTCCCTTCGCTGCTGTCGAAATGATACGGGTTACCATGTGAAAGGTCATTTGACACACACACACACACACACACAGTATACACACCTGGGACCTTTTTCATCACAGTTCTTAACAGGCAATTATGCATATTCCTCTCAGCCTATATTCCACAGTTGGGTGTGGGGAGTTGTTGTTATACAAAGGTTTGCTTTTTGACTACGTACTGATTAATCCACAGAGGCAAACGTGTCTAAACCTGTTGAATGTTGCCTTCGCTGATGGCTGATGACTCATTTATGTTGTTTTTATATTCTCTGATTATTTGCTCAGTTTTAAGCTAATGTAGATATACTGTTGTTAGCACATGATAGGAAATGTCAGGATAAAAGGCAGTGGTTATACAACTTCTAATATTTGGAATACTTATATAAATAAGCATCCATGTGATCAAGTCAGCGTCAGAGGTTACATTTATTAATGTAATAGCCGATGGTGTGAATGTTATTTGTTTAAAATAAGCATTAAGGGTTGGCAAGTATTTGTCATGAATTTGAGTTGCGTGGTTGGTAGTCCTTCACCCAGTCTGACTGTCAGATGTGTGTGTAGGAGCAACATTGAACTTTGTGAGTGTGTGTGTGTGTGTGTGAGTGAGTGTTGGGAGCGAGCGAGCATAAGTGTGCATGCATTTCCTCTACCAGTCTGTCTGGTTGTCCCCAGTGCTCTTCTACCAAAAGCTGCTTTTACACAGTGTGCCCCAATATATATGTGTATTTGGGGATACCTGAGATGGACAATAGCAGTAAATTTAACATGATCCTCTTTCTACCGCTCTTAACGGTATTCCGTCTGAAGTGGTTCAGCTCAGTAGTTTAGAATGTCCCCTTTTGATTTGAGACCTGCAATTATCCTGCCATTTCTATGGGTCTTAATACGGCTGCATTATTTGCTTTTCATCCTGTCCCCTCGGGTTCACTGCTGTGCTTCAGCGTTTCTGCAGCATGGATCTTTGTCTTGTTTTCTTTTTTTGTTGTTTTTTTAAAAGCCTTTTCGTTCATGTTTTTTCTCTGCACTTTACTGCTGCGTGGGTGAGGCACAGGGAAGGGAGGGACTGACAATGCATTGTGGAACAGAGTGCAGTTGCGGCTGCATGGGAAAGGGTGGAGGTGATTATTTTGAGTGGATGTTTTTAGGCAAGGAAAGGAGGAGAACCCCGGGTGGAGGCGGTTAGTGTGGAAGGGACCATAGCAAACAAAAGGACAAGACTTTTAATATGCGCATACGTTTAATTTCTTATTTAATTGTTTTTTTTCAAAGAAATTCCCTTTTGCTCAAATATGGACCTCCCCTCAAAGTGAAAGCTAAGTTCCTCCTGCTTTGGTGACTTTACACTAGCCCCCTCCAAGCTGTGGCTGAAATTCATTCTTTTGTTCTGTTTGTACATGGAGTTTTTCCTGTTTTGTCTCAGTTTGTCAAACGATTCTCCTCCTCCTTTCTTTGTTTTATAGAATGCACTTTCTACTAAAATTCTTGGCTAGTTAAGAAAAAATAACATTGTATATTCTTTAAAGATGTTTTAAAAAAATCAATATACTTTTTCCCCTTTGTATTTTTAACCACTTAATGTAGCATTGCGTATTTTATTATTGTATCTGGTACAAAATGTGCAGCTTTATAATGTCCTGGTTTGTCCTTTTTTGTATGTTATCTGGAGATTGAGGAGAAGTGAAAAAGTTGGGCCTTTTTTGATAATGTACATTTAACTGACTGCTAACTTTGAGAAGTAAAAACAAGTAGCCATGATTATCACACATCTTTGTGCCTCTTTTTTTATCTTCAATCGCTTGAGTTACTGTGAACAGTTATTAAGACAGATAATTAAGCATGAAATGTAGAAAAATAATGATTGTGCACAACATGTTCTGATTAGAAAGCTAAGCACCAAGCTTTGCTGAAAAGCTTAAATTCCAGCTGACTGTTGCAACTGCACAGACTTTATTTGCTTGAGTGCTGATATTTTACCATTTCAGGGTCACTGGGTTCTTATCATAAAGCCTGTAACTAAACGTCAGCTGGCTACACATGACACTGAAGGGTCAGCTGCTGACTTTGCTTTTCAAAGCTTTTTATTTATCCAGCAATGTTTAAGGTCCTCTTTTGTGACCGCTTCCTCTTTTGTTTTTCAATGCGATATATATATGTACAGTGGATATAAATAGTCTACACACCCCTGTTAAAATGCCAGGTTTTTTGTGATGTAAAAAAACGAGACAAAGATAAATCATGTCCGAACTTTTTCCACCTTTTAATGTGACCTATAACGTGAACAATTCAATTGAAAAACAAACTGAAATCTTTTAGGGGGAAAAATAAAAAAAAACTTACAATAACCTGGTTGCATAAATATGAACACCCTTCAACTAATACTTTGTTGAAGCACCTTTTGATTTTATTACAGCACTCAGTCTTTTTGGGCAGGAGTCTATTAGCATGGCACATCTTGACTTGGCAATATTTGCCCACTCTTCTTTGCAAAAGAGCTCCAAATCTGTCAGATTGCCAGGGCATCTCCTGTTCACAGCCCTCTTCAGATCACAGATGTTCAGTTGGATTCAGGTCTGGGCTCTGGCTGGGCCATTCCAAAACTTTAATCTTCTTCTGGTGAAGCCATGCTTTTGTTGATTTGGATGTATGCTTTGGGTCGTTGTCGTGCTGAAAGGTGAAATTCCTCTTCATCTTCAGCTTTCTAACGGAAGCCTGAAGGTTTTGTGCCAAAATTGACTGGTATTTGGAACTGTTCATAATTCCCTCCACCCTGACTAAGGCCCCGGTTCCAGCTGAAGAACCCCAAAGCGTGATGCTGCCACCACCATGCTTCACTGTGGGTATGGTGTTCTTTGGGTGATGTGCAGTGTTGTTTTTGCGCTAAACATACCTTTTGGAATTATGGCCAAAAAGTTCAACCTTGGTTTCATCAGACCATAGCACATTTTCCCATATGCTTTTGGGAGACTTCATGTAAGTAAACTTAGCCGAGCTTGGATGTATTTCTTGGTAAGAAAAGGCTTCCGTCTTGCCACCCCACCCCATAGCCCAAACATGTGAAGAATACGGGAGATTGTTGTCAGATGTAGTACACAGCCAGTACTTGCCAGAAATTCCTGCAGCTCCTTTAATGTTGCTGTAGGCCTCTTGGAAGCCTCCCTGACCAGTTTTCTTCTCGTCTTTTCATCAATTTTGGAGGGACGTCCAGTTCTTGGTAATGTCACTGTTGTGCCATATTTTCTCCACTTGATGATGACTGTCTTCACTGTGTTCCATGGTATATATAATGCCTTGGAAATTCTTTTGTACCCTTCTCCTGACTGATACCTTTCAACAATGAGGTACCTCTGATGCTTTGGAAGCTCTCTGCGGACCATGGCTTTTGCTGTAAGATGCAACTAAGAAAATGTCAGGAAAATCCTACTAGAACAGCTGAACTTTATTTGGGATTAATCAGAGTCACTTTAAATGATGGCAGGTGTGTACTGACTACTATTTAACATGAGTTTGAATGTGATTGGTTAATTCTGAACACATCCACATCCCCAGTTATAAGAGGGTGTGCACACTTATGCAACCACATTATTTTACTTTTTTATTTTTTTATTTTTCCCCCTAAAAGATTTCAGTTTGTTTTTCAATTGAATTGTTCACGTTATAGGTCACATTAATGGTGGAAAAAGTTCTGACATGATTTAACTTGGTCTCATTTATTTACATCACAAAAACATGGCATTTTAACAGGGGTGTGTAGACTTTTTATATCCACTGTATATATACCCCCCATGTCCAAAATGTTAAATATGTTTAAATTACGTTTGTTTTTGAAGAAAATGACCTGAGAGATATTGTATTCACCGACAGTGACCTTGAACATCAGTGACCGTCTCAGGCAGGTATTATCCAGTTAGGTAACAAACAGCTCGAGTCTTTTTATCTAAACCCATAGCATATATGTTTAGCTGAGCAGTTGCATTTGGATTTGGAAAAAGTGTCATTAACCGTTAATACCAATTGAATAATCGAATGACAACAGGATTGTGCAAAGAATGTCCTCACAAACAATATTTCCTTGCCTGGATATCTGCTGTTACAACTCGACCATCTTTATTCATCTATTAACAAAGTGAACACTTATTCTGTTGCTGGAATAACTCCTAAAATGCAGCATGCCCTCTATCAACATAGGTGGCTTTAAGTGGCGCACCAATGAGTCACATAATCCCATAAAATGGCTGAGCGGGCCGATGGGTAGAGAAAAAGTGTAAGTGACTCACTGATGGTGAGTGGGTGGTCAGGTACCGAGGCTCACTTCACCAGCAGGGGAGATAATAACACACCGTCTGTACATCTCCGTTCCCATTTGGGTTTGAAAATAGTCAGCCGCCCCAGCTGTTAGTCATTACACCTTGTGGTGTAGAGGAGGCAGGAGGCTGCGTCTGTCAGGCAGATGAAGATAGGGAGAGGGAAGGGGGGGGGGCTTCACGTCGTGTTTCTCAGGCGTGTGTTCGCCCGCTCCAGAAGTTGCTATGCGGTTCATTAAACACTATTTGCAAAGATTTATCTATACGAACACAAACGCCCTCGCTGAGACGCTAATGTTTCTCTGTGATTATTAAATGGAGGCACCATATTGTTCCAGATTTGAAATTATGTATTACTTGGATACACTTACTCCAATCAGACTTTTAGATGCGGTACAGCTCTCTCCTCATTTCGTGTGTTTTTCTCAGAACAGAGGTCACGTAGCTTCAGAGAACTATTTGTTCTTACATTACATTACATTACAGTAATTTAGCAGACGCATGGTATTCAAGAGAACTACTAGTCACCAGAAGTCATAAGTGCATCTCCTTTCTTAAACAAGCATCTAAAAGCATAAACCAGAGCAAAAGTATAGTGCAGAAGCAAATTACTACAAAAACAATAATTGCAACAAACTAATACGAATAGAATAAGTGCTACAAACTACTACGAATAGGATAAGTGCAATAAACTAATACGAATACAATAAGTGCAATAAACTAATACGAATACAATAAGTGCAACAAACTAATACGAATAGAATAAGTGCAACAAACTAATACGAATACAATAAGTGCAACAAACTAATACGAATACAATAAGTGCAACGAACTGATACAATAAGTGCCACAAACTAATACGAATACAATAAGTGCAACAAACTAATACGAATATAATAAGTGCAACAAACTAATACGAATACAATAAGTGCAACAAACTAATACGAATGTAATAAGTGCTACGAGGAAGGCTCAGGGTAGTACTTCATGAAGAGGTGAGTTTTCAGCCTGCGCCGAAAGATGGGCAGCGACTCTGCTGTCCTGACGTCAGTGGGGAGTTCATTCCACCACTGAGGGGCCAGGACAGAAAAAAGCTGTGACCGGTTGGATCGGCCGCAGGGACCTCTGAGCGACGGGGCAACCAGTCGCCCCGAGGCAGCAGAGCGAAGTGGTCGGGCGGGGGTGTAGGGCTTGACCATGGCCTGGAGATAGGAAGGAGCTGTTCCTTTCACTGCCCTGTAGGCTAGCACCAGAGTCTTAAACTGGATGCGAGCTCTTACAGGGAGCCAGTGTACAGACACACCTACCCAAATCCTGATAAGATAAGATAAGAGATAAGATAAGATAAGATAATCCTTTATTAGTCCCGCAGCGGGGAAATTTGCAGGCTTACAGCAGCATAGAGTAAAGTGCACACAAGAGTCATAGTAAAAGAAAGACAAGATAAAAATGAAATAAAAATTATAAATAAGCAATAAAAAACAGTAGATAAACAACAATAACTGAAATATTATATTTACAGACAGAAAAACTATTATAACTATTATTGCACAGTGTATTGTATTGCACAGGTTTTTATTGTCATGTGTCATGTGGTCTGCTGGGAGCAGAGTTGGTTGTGCAACCTGACAGCAGCAGGAAGGAAGGACCTGCGGTACCTCTCCTTCACACACCGGGGGTGAAGCAGCCGGTGGCTGAAGGAGCTGTACAGAGCTGCCAGGGTGTCCTGCATGGGGTGAGAGGTGTTGTTCATCAGGGATGACAGCTTGGCCATCATCCTCCTGTCTCCCACCACCTCCACCGTATCCAGTGGACACCCCAGCACACTGCTGGTCTTCCTGACAAGCTTGTTGAGTCTCTTCTTGTCGGCTGCTGAGATGCTGCTGCTCCAGCAGACCACTGCATAAAAAATGGCTGATGCCACCACAGAGTTGAAAAAGGTCCTCAGGAGTGCTCCCTGCACTCCAAAGGACCTCAGTCTCCTCA
Organism: Anoplopoma fimbria; assembly: GCF_027596085.1. NCBI lineage: Eukaryota > Metazoa > Chordata > Actinopteri > Perciformes > Anoplopomatidae > Anoplopoma > Anoplopoma fimbria. The sequence continues at coordinate 14,941,111 of NC_072459.1, read as the reverse complement.
GCAGATACAGTCTGCCACCCTTTTTATAAAGTGCCTTTGAATGATTAGTCCAGTCCAGTTTATTGTTCAAGTGAACACCCAGGTACTTATAAGATTGCACAATCTCAATGTCCTGTCCCTGGATGTTCACTGGTTCCGGAGGACAGTGTTTACCCCGCCGGCACCATCCTATGAAGTCCTGGTTCAGTTCTCTGTATTCCCTCTCATCGCCGGTGGAGATGAGGCCGACGATTGCAGAGTCGTCAGATAACTTTTGCAGGTGGCAGGTAGCAGAGTTGTATGTGAAGTCTGATGTGTAGATGGAGAAGAGGAATGGAGCCAGAACGGTTCCTTGTGTGGCCCCCGTGCTGCAGGACACCAGATCTGACTCACACTCCCTTATCCTCACATACTGTGGACGGTTGGTGAGGTAGTCCAGGATCCACGCAGTGAGGTGGTGGTCCACCCCGGTCTGCTCCAGCTTGTCCCTCAGAAGCAAAGGCTGGATGGTGTTGAAGGCACTGGAGAAGTCGAAGAACATGACTCTCACAGTGCTTCCAGCCTTTTCCAGGTGAGAAAGGCATCTTTGTAGCAGGTAGATGACAGCGTCATCCACCCTGATGCCAGATTGGTAGGCGAACTGAAGAGGGTCCAAAGATGAGATCACCAGGGGGCGGAGGTGCACAAGGACCAGCCGCTCCAGGGTCTTCATCAGGTGGGATGTTAATGCCACCGGCCTGAAGCTGCTGAAGTCCTTGGCCTTTGGGACTGGTACCACGCAGGACGTCTTCCATAGCTGTGGTACCCTCCCCAGCTTCAAGCTCAAGTTAAAGATGTGCTCCACTATCCTGCACAGCTGGTCTGCGCAGGATCTGAGGAGCCTTGAGCTGATGCCGTCCGGACCCGTGGCCTTTCTCACCTTTATTCTCTTCAGTTCTTTTCTCACCTGGTTAATTGAGAGGGACAAGTTGGGGGAAGGGGGCTGTGTGCTGTAGGTTGTTGGAGTGGGGGTGGGGGTGGGGTGTTGGTGGAGTGTTGATGGAGTGTTGAAGGAGTGTGACGACTCTTCAGCAGGAAATCTATTGCACCAGGCCGACTGAACACTTGAGATTAGTCAGATATTTTCCTGTGGCTGGCCAGAGTTCTCTGCAATGCACCGTGTTTTCCCAAATCCAAACTGGGTCAACACTACACAACAAGTTCAGAGTTTACTGAGGTCTTTAATTAGACCTTGAGTGTTTATTATTCCCGGCTTCTCAACTGTGTTAATACTCAACTGGAAAGTGTGTGAGTAAGTTTGTTTATGAGTTTGTAGTCTGCCATGAGACACAGTGAGCCAAGAAAGAAATACTTAATATTTGCTTGACTAACTACATATTTATATCTATAGCTGTTCAGGAAACAGAATATTTGCATTCTGTCGATGTGTCTTTTTTTCATTTTTTTTTTTTTTTACCCCCTCCGTTCCTTTTCCTCCCGCAGCTCTCCCCCCTTCTCCTCTTGAAAGTAACGTGCACTCGCCCAGGAGCCTGCTATTAAATGGGCGGACTTGTAGGCGCGGTCACGTCCACAGCGTCTCCGGTGGTTTTTGACGGTCACATAAAAAGCGTGCTTCCCGGTGACCGACCGGCGGAACTCTGTCTCTTCTCTCTGGGAGACCGGATCGGACGGGACCGACACCGGGGGATCGGAACCAGCGCTCGTGACACCCAGTAATGATTTTTCCAAGAATTTAATAGAAGAATTCGAGTTCGATCTGATGCATTGCGGACTCGTGCTGTTGTTATTGTTATTTAAAAAAAAAGTTACTAATTACTAATCAGTCGGCAGATAAGGTTGACAGTCGTATTCTTTAAACGGACAAAGCTTCCTGGTAATGAGTGTTGGACCTTTGTCTCTGATAAGTAGCCTAAAAATAACAAAAAATAGCCTATTCATCGATTGTTGGTAATATTATTCTTTGTATCTCCTATGTAGCCTGTTTGATATCATATCTGACTCCGTACCCGTATTTATTGTACATAGAAATACTCTTGTAGGATCGATTAAGTTATTCTGAAGTTATTATATAAGGGACCTTGCAATGATTACTTTTTTTAGTAAGTTTTGTTGTTTTAAGATGCACGATTCTGCCACGCACCCGCTGTCCTGAGGCATTTCCTCATCCATCGTGTTTTTCTTCCACACAGGCAAAACAAAACCAGCCGAACAGCTTTTTTTTAATACAGAGTTTTATCGAAAAATCTGGAAAAACGGGAGATCAGCTGACATCCGCTGCTGACACCAGCTGGAATCAAAGGTAGGCAGACAAGACCATGGCTGTACACTGTCAGACATGCGGCTGTCTGGCTTGTTCGTCTAATGTACACATTATAAGCTTGCTTGCTTGCAGGATTTGCATGGAGACCAGGTGTTTTCACAGATCGGAATATAATTTAAACTTCTGGTACAGCAGCATAACAACCCCTTCTTTAAAGCTTTGTAGAAAGTCCCTCACATTTTTTCAGAGACCCATGTGCTGGTGGATGCTGCCTCTTCTAGTTTGAAAGCCCTGCTGACTGGCTGCTTTGCTCTCATTCAGTTATGTTCATACCTTTTTTTTTCTTTCTTTTTTTTCCATTTAGACGGTATTCAGATTCTATTTCATATGTTAAATCTATATTCTAATCTGTTTTTACCTCCACCCCAAACCCCACTCTTCGTCTATTTATGCATCGATGTATCCCAGAAGTCATCCTCATATAGCCTCCACCTTACTGTGGCCTGCCTTGCGTGGGATATCTGGAGAGTGGGAGGAGAGCAGAGAGTGGAGATTTGATGCCTGTAACGGTCAGAGGTGTGGCATAGTCAAATCATGGGGGATTCAATATTCAACTGCTGTTATGTCCCACCCCATCCCTCAGGCGAGGGGGAGCCGGACGGGTCCAGACGCACAAAGATCATGGCATCCAATTCAACAAACATCTCCTCCGACAAGCGCTTCCTCATCTTCTTTGACTTTGATGAGACCATCGTGGATGAGACCACCGACGACGTGGTGGTGCAGACCGCCCCCGGTCAGCACCTCCCGGACTGGCTGAAGGACACCTACCAACCTGGCCGCTACAACGAGTACATGCAGCGCGTCCTGGCCTACCTGGCGGAGCAGGGCGTCACCGAGAGCGACATCCGCAGCACCATGGAGAAGGTCCCGGCCACCCCCGGCATGTCCACCGTCTTCCAGTTCCTCCGCACTCGCCCTCCGCAGGACTTCGAGGTGGTGCTGTTGTCCGACGCCAACATCTTCTTCATCGAGTCCTGGCTCCGACGCGCCGGGGCTCGCCAACTCTTCCACCGGATCTTCAGCAACCCGGCCACCTTCAACAGGGACGGCCGGCTGGTGCTGCGGCCCTTCCACTCCCACGACTGCCTGCGGTGCCCCAACAACATGTGCAAGCAGGTGATCGTCCGGGACTATGTGGCCCGCAGGACGCAGGAGCGGGGCCGCCCGTACCAGCGGGTCTTCTACGTTGGGGACGGTGCCAACGACTTCTGCCCGGCGCTGGCCCTCGGGCCCCGGGACTTGGCTTTCCCGCGGCGGGACTTCCCCATGCACCGGCTGATCACGGAGACCCATGAAGCCATGCCAGGGGAGTTCAAGGCGGTCACGGTGCCGTGGAGCAGCGGGGAGGATGTGGTGCAGAGGCTGAGGAAGCTGGTGGCAGAGTAGAGGGTCCCACATAGAGACAGAGAGGGGGGGTAAAGGAGATCATTAAGGGGGCCAGTTGACACATTTTGTCACATTCTCAGGTTAAATAGTCCCACAAACTAATGTTAAGGCAATAAAAACCATTTGTGTTGGAAGTAGAAATCAACTGTGTCTGTCAGGCGTCCAGCCTACACGTGCCTCAGTCAGCCTCTCACGTTCCGGTCAGGAGGTCACTCTCAGGACAGAGGCACAGTTTATCATCATCAGCAGGTCAATGATTATGGAGACCTGCCACTATCACCTTAAGAAAGGAAATCAATGACATATCAGTGCTTTGTTATAAAGATTAAGAAGTTTTAAGGTTGGGGATAGACCTATTTGCGTAATAATGAGTCTCCCCTTTAATGGGACATGGTGCTTTTAAATGTTAAACTGGGTCAGTATGGAAATCCCTTTAAGCAGGCCCAACTTAGTAGCAATATTTAAAAGTGTTACGGATGTTTATGCCAACCAAGAAATGGGGTGCTCTTTAATAACAAGTGTGTTTATTTATCTGCATTTTTTTTTTTTTTAAATATTAAATTATAGTCTCAATAAATTAAATCTAAGTAACACTGCTACCTGAAGGGCATTCCAATAAGGTGACCAAACAATATTTTTATTAATGTGCTTCTCACAGAATATATGTCTAATTTAGAAAAGTATGACAATGTTGTAAGGGTGTGTTTGTTTGTTACCTTGTCTATCTTGTCTTTTGTGTCTTTACTGTGTAGGCCAGGCCTACGGAAGAAAATATTAACACCAGCAGGAATAAAGCCATCAACTGAAACCCTGCCTGTGTCTGCATGTATTATCAAATCTCATTAACATTCAACTGGAAAAATACACCCCTCTGATTAGATACATGTATCTGTGCCATATGACATATTTTATATTTGAACATCAGTAGGCCTACTTGTTTTATGCTTCACTTCTCTGAAATGTTTGGCATTAAGTTTTTGGCACACCAATCATGCACACCACAACTATATATCAACTCTGCACAAGTTAACAGAGGTCAAAGTCCAATGTAGGTAACTATAATAGAACAAGGTTTTGAAATCAAAACTACCCAAGTAATGCTCATAAAGTCAAAGATTTCCCCAACATTGAAGTAGTATAGTTTTCTGAGAGTGAAATAATTCCTTTAGTAGGCTATTTACCATTTATTCTAATGGGAAAGTTTATTCTGCAAAAAAAATAAAATGAAATTGTTATCTCAAAGGTATGATTTCATTAGTATTTTGATATTTATAAATAATTAATTTACAAAATAAATTTAACATAAATTCATTAAAAAATAAATGTTCCTAGGGTAGGACTCTTTCAGTTGAACTATTTAAGTTGTAAATGGCCATTGTAAACCAATATACAGGTCTATACGTGTTAATCTGACTAGACACATTAATATTTATTAAGTAATAAACTCTTGTTGCCGAAACAAACACGCACAGGCCTGTATTTATCATTAATTTTTATTTTACGACAAACTTAAATCGATGGATGTCATGACTGCATTACCATCAATGAGTGTTCACTGCCCTCCAGTGGTCACAATGCAAAACTACAGGTCCATCTATTTTTTTAACATTTTATTGTGAAAGCGCTGTTCCAGTCGATGCAATTATTGTATGCCTATTATAACCGATTAAGTGTCTAGATTCATTGGTTTTAATTTGTCACACAGCTATGACATATTTGCAATAAACTTATTAAACACTTATTGTTCGATAAATACGTACAAAACTTTCAAAATAGTAGTTGTAGTTGCAGAAGCGTGAGCACTGGATGGCACTAAATGTACTCATGTCACCCAGGGAAACCATCAAGGCAGACAAGGCCCGCTAATACTTACAGTAAAGGAATTCAAGAAAAAACTTTTTACAAAGGTGATGAAGTGCGTTATGACTATGCATACAGTACCAGTCAAAAGTTTGGACACACCTTCTCATTCATTATTAATATTGAAGACATCCAAACTATGAAGGAACACATATGGAAGTATGTGGTAAACAAACAAATGCTCAACAAACCAGAATATGTTTTATATTTTAGATTCTTCAAAGTAGTTGAATGAGAAGGTGTGTCCAAACTTTTGACTGGTACTGTATGTAACGTAATTGTGTGACATTGAAGGGTAGTTAAGCGAAAATAACTGATTTGAAAGGTGGATGTAGTTTTCGTTGGAGCCCTATGCTGCCGACGCTACACCTCCACCGCTGGGGGGCGACAGTGAGCCCGACCGCTACCCGTCCTCATGTCCGTAGAAGAAGAAAGCCGGACGTAATATCTCGTGTGCATGGCGCTCTTTGCGAAATTATTTATCTTCTGAATACATACCCAACTTTTTATCTCGTTTCGGTAATAGATTGCTGACCGCACTATAACAGAATACAGGTGAGTTTGATTTGTAGCCTTCAGGTTATAGTTTAGTGATGTAAGCTAAGCTTTTAGCTCTGTTTAGCTACATTGCTGAACAGCAACGTAACTGAAACGTCGCCTCCAAGTCATTCATTTTTGTACTTGTTTGCTGGCTAGCATGCTAGTTATTGTCTTGTTTCTAACAAACACAAGGGAAATGTTAATCTGTAACCATTGGAAACTTCTCAAATGAGATAGAACAGTTTTTGCCGACGGAAACCATCTGAAAGCTTGATGAATGGCGGTCGTGGTGCATGCTATGCTACATGCAGAGTTAGCATTGGCTGGAAGGTAACGTTGTAAGCTAAGAAAGCTGGCTAGGAAGTCATCACCGGCTTTTGGTAAACAAGTCAGACCTTATTCATAATGCAAGGCACATTTTTATTAATAATTACACGTGGACATGACTATTTTCTTTGTGCATATTTAATCACACAGTAATACAGACATAACATCGAATTATTTAATGATAACGCAAATCTAGACAATTCTAGTTGTACCCTGTGGTATAGTCCCTCCACATTACAGAAAGATAGTATGGCTGTTAAATCTTCAATTTTTGACTCAGCAAAAATGTATCATTTTTGCATTGGATCTAATTCATATATTTTCTTTACCAAATAAGCGAAACCATCTAATGTTGTTTAACCCATGACCACTCTTTCAGTTCTCTACAAGATGGAGGCTGATCTGTATGACGAGTTTGGAAACTACATCGGTCCAGAGCTGGACTCAGATGACGATGAAGATGATCTGGATGCAGAGGACAGAGATGTTGACGAGGTACTCTTCAAAAATGTTTTAAACCGTTGACTTGGTAGTACTTTTCTTCTTTTTTTTAACCCAGTATGTGCTCACATGTCATGGTAATAATTTCTTCTTGTGCAGGGTGATGATGATGATGACGACGAGCCTGCTGATGCAGATGAGGATGTCCCCGGTATGGAGGTGGTCCTGCATGAGGACAAGAAGTACTATCCCACAGCAGAGGAGGTTTATGGGCCCGAAGTGGAAACTATTGTCCAAGAGGAAGACACACAACCTCTCACAGGTTAGCTACGAAGAACAGTGTTGCCTGTATGAGCAGATTTACAATAAAGAACATAGTATTTGGTTACTTAATCCAGATGCTCTCACATATTTACAATGGTAAGGTATGTAATCAAATAAGGTATATTCTGATATACACAAATACTAATATTTTCTCTTCACTGCAGAGCCCATCATCAAGCCTGTGAAGAACAAGCGGTTCACCCTGATGGAGCAGGAGTTACCTGCCACCGTTTATGATATGGAGTAAGTCATCTTTGTAAATATGCTCATGGGGTTGTGTTTTTTTCCCCTTCTGCCAATAAAGTGTGAAAATGCAAAAATAAATCCAGAAAGTTACTGGTTCAACAGCTCAACTGTATCTTGTGTATTTCCTGTTACATATCTGACATTTACATGTGTTTGCTGTGTATCTTTCAAGCTCTGACATCCCTCTCCTCTCTTGGCAGATTCCTTGCAGATCTGATGGATGGTCCTGAGCTCATCCGTAACGTCACCCTGTGTGGTCATCTTCACCACGGCAAGGTTAGAACCTGCCTTATGGCTGCATCTGGCTTCTTGTTTCTCTTTTAGGTTTTTATTTTTAGTGAGGGCTGTTTCCCCTACAGTGGGATGACTGCTTGGGCCAGACGAATGTGCTGTGGGGGACACCCTAGCACAAATGCACCAAATTTATATAAGTCCCTTTTTCGAAATTCACATTAACCATTTTTCATGTATACATTAGGAAGATCCATTGCACAGCACTTAGTTTCAAAGAAAATATGTTACACGTTTTTCCGTCTTCCAAAACCATTACGAAGAGGACCAGGAGCAAATGGCAGGAGTTTAGTTGTCATTTAGACAAAATAATGATTGGAGTGTTAGCTGCATGCCAAATTTGTCAGTACACACAAGGTCAAATTGCCTACTAAGTTACCACATTACTGATTGCTGAAAAGCAATGTAGCATTTAGAAGTCTCTTTTTTTTTTTTTTTTTTTTTGTCCGGTGCAGTGCCCACTCCATTGGTTTGTCATTATCTGCCGAGCCTGCTGGTAAACAAGGTTTATCTTCACTTCAGTTGTTCAGCTGACGTTTAGATAACAGGCATCAACTTTCCTGCTGTTATTACAGACATGTGAACTAACAACAGATACAAGGCGTATTCATGGACTCACGGTGATGCTCCGCTGCAGTTCACGGCGTTGCGATGCTGCAGAATAAATATAGGGGAAATACTGGAGTGGATTTTTGGAATAATTTTTTGCATAAAAAATATTTTTGGGTCTGGAGGAGGTTCCTGTTGGCCAGGCCTGTACAATAATTGGGGAATCACCGCAGGGCTCTTCTGTGGCATTTTGCCAAAGAGGATATGTGTTTTTAAGATGAAAAATGTTTGAGGATAGGAATGTTGTGGAGCATATGCTAATAACATGGCTGCCCTTTGGGCTCATCTCTGACTCATAGGGATCTAATGAATTTGTTTATCCTTTTCAGACCTGTTTCGTGGACTGCCTGATTGAACAGACGCACCCAGAAATCAGGAAGAGAGACGATGTGGATGTGAGTGTTGACTGTTGACTGGAATGATAAACCCACCGTATGAAAATTTAACACTTATATTCTGTATATGACAGCAGAACTAACATGACTTTTGACTTTTTCAGCTCCGATACACAGACATCCTCTTTACAGAGCAGGAGGTGAGTGGTTTTGGTAAATTTTGCCATAATAATACCAATTCAATGTATCCGGTATTATAATTGGTTACGGCATATTAGAATGTCAAGGAATGGTAAACATGGAAATATGATCCACAAAAGAATACAGTTAATTTGACAACTTGACTACAGTGTGGAAGTTGCAGGACCATGTTGCCAGAAATCATTAATAAAGAAGCTTTATGGTGATAGAATTATGTTTCACCTCCTGCAAAAGTTATTTATATCTTGTGCTTTTTCCATAGAGAGGCGTTGGTATCAAGAGCACCCCCGTCACAATGGTCCTGCCAGACTCCAGAGGAAAATCCTACCTTTTCAACATCATGGATACACCAGGTATGATGCATGGCTGGATGTGGTGTTTACTGAATGTATGTTTGGTGGTTAGTTTTGCTGTATCTTAGCAGAAAGTGATGTCAAACCTTGTTTCTCCCTCTAAGGCCACGTGAACTTCTCTGACGAGGTCACATCTAGCATCCGGCTCTCAGACGGTGTAGTCCTCTTCATTGATGCAGCAGAAGGAGTGAGTCAATGATTTTTTTTCTTTGCATATTTGTCAATGTTCTTAAACCTTTTTAAAACGGGACTGCTCAACTCAACTCACTTTTGGTACCAGTCATTTTCTGTATGCCATGTTTCCACTGCAGATATTAACCACTCAGTGTAGGCGGGATTCTCAGCAGATCGCCATAGCGACGGCCCTTGAAACTGTCTTGACTTGCCTTTTAACTCTACCTTGTGTAATGAATTGAACTGGACTGCTTGGTGGAAATGTGCCATTACACTTTTATGTATCTCTGCACAGGTGATGCTGAACACAGAGCGCCTGATCAAACATGCAGTTCAGGAGCGAATGGCCATCACCATCTGCATCAACAAGGTGGACCGGCTCATTGGGGAGCTCAAATTGCCTCCCACAGACGCTTATTATAAACTTCGCCACATTGTGGATGAGGTCAATGGTTTGCTCAGGTAATACTTAAAACCCATAACGCGCACAGTGTTTAGAGAGCACTAATGGCTTTAAGAGATGATGTGCTAAATACTAGTGGATAAAAAATTATAACATAAGACACTTCACGGTCATTTCTCTTCCTTCTCAGCACATACTCCACGGATGAGAACTTGGTGGTGTCTCCTCTCCTTGGAAATGTGTGCTTTGCCAGCTCTCAGTACAGCACCTGTTTCACTCTGGGGTCCTTTGCAAAGATCTACTCAGACACCTATGGTAAGGCTCCTCAGCATAAACTAGCACTGGCACATCTTTTTCTCTCATCTCACGCCTAAAGCAGTTAGTGAGGCTTTGACTTACTCCTCTCTTTGTGTTTACAGGTGACATCAACTATAATGAGTTTGCTAAAAGGCTTTGGGGAGACATTTATTTCAACCCAAAAACGTAAGTAACTAATTTAGACTTGAACAGACTGTTAATATTTAATGCTAAGTGATCCTCTTTTAACACATTCTTATGATATCTGCCATCTTCTCTTTTTATATTCAGTCGCAAGTTCACAAAGAAAGCTCCCAGCAGTAACTCTCAGCGCAGCTTTGTGGAATTTGTTCTGGAGCCTCTCTACAAGATCCTGTCACAGGTTGGACATGGCTTTCACTTTTCTGTGTAACAATGCAACACAACTAGCACAATACTTTTATGCTCTGGCTGAGTTGCAGATCTGTTTGTTATCCTGACCCAAATCCTCTTTGTGTGTAGGTGGTTGGGGATGTGGATACGTCTCTCCCCAGAGTTCTGGATGAACTGGGGATCCACCTCACTAAAGAGGAACTAAAACTGAACATCAGACCCTTGTTGAGGCTGGTCTGTAACCGCTTCTTTGGAGAGTTCACTGGTAAGGCTTGATCCTTTTCATTTTGCTTGTGTTAGTATTTTTATAATTTCTTTATTGTATATGTAGACCAAGGTGTTTTTTTAAGAACTGTGTGCATGAGTTAAGTAATATTAACAATACTGCAGGATTCTCAGAGGCCCTTATCCATCTTGCTGCTTTACTTAATGTATCTGCTAAATTTAATCTGAAGATAAATTGTCATGATTTGCTAATCATGTTTTATCAATGTTAAAAGCATGAATTTCTTCTCTACAGGCTTTGTGGACATGTGTGTACATCACATCCCCTCACCACAGGAGGGTGCTAAGAACAAGATAGAGCACACATACACTGGAGGTCTGGACTCAGACCTCGGGGAGGCCATGGCAGAGTGCGACCCTGATGTGAGTATAAAGGAAACAGACCAGGAATCTCCTGTTTATTGGCTGCTGGGAAGATACGCCAATTAACTGCAGAATGCTGCAATCTGTTTTAGTCATTCCAGCGGCTCTTACGAATTAAGCCAACAGGCTGTTTTAATTGGCTTGAAATGGGCAAGTTTTTAAGTAAGCCAATTTAAAACAATGCCTGACATTGATCACAGTTTTCCAAGTTCCATTAAAAGTCGTTCTGCCTTTTGCAAAACCCCTGTAAAGTTTTTTTGGGGGGAAGAAATGTCACATTCCATTGGTAAGACTTTCCTGCCCTATTTCCAATCTCCCTCTTATCCCTCTTTCCTGCTCACCTCATGCCTCTCGCCCTCAGGGTCCTTTGATGTGCCACACCACTAAGATGTACAGCACAGAGGATGGGGTTCAGTTCCATGCATTTGGCAGGGTGCTGAGTGGAACCATTCAGGCAGGTCAGCCCCTCAAGGTTTTGGGAGAGAACTACACCCTTGAAGATGAGGAGGACTCCCAGGTCTGCACTGTGGGCCGTCTCTGGATTTCAGTTGCCAGGTACGCTGTAGGGATTTTGTGGGTTAAGTTTGTGTATATATTAGAGACACCAAGCAAAGAATGTAATAAAAATAAATCTTTACCTATTGGTGTACTTCAAGAATCAAATATTTATATAAAATGTTTGATCACACTTTAAAGATACAGTCTGGGATTATTGTCTAGTGTATATGTGGCAGATTATCTAATCAGGAGATGATGACTTGTCATTTTATCTCAAAGAAATACAGGTGTATGCTCACTTTCAACTCTCCCTGAGGAAATAATGATCATATCCAGTATAAAAAGTTGAAAGACTTTGTTTTTTATCATTAAGTTACGTGCTACTTAAGTAATTTTTCAGTAAATACTTTTGGACTTGTACTCAAATAGTTATTTTGATGACTATGTTTACTTGTTCTTGAGTACTTATAGGAAAAATAACAGAACTTGTTATGAGTACAGTATTTGGCTGCTCTTCCCACCTCAGGACTCAAGAACGAACAAATAATCATTTGGTTGTCAAAGGTCATTGTGACCTCACAAAAGCATTTTGTAGAACTCAAGAATTAATTTGCTAATTTCACATAAATGTCTTAACAGGATGAAATGAAGTGGTGGAATTTTATACAGACATGAATTTAAACTGTGACTCTGCAAACGTTTGGCTGGTGGGAGGTAAACAACTGTGAGGCGGTAAATTCTAGTTTGAATTAAATCTTACTATGCCGTCCACTTTTGTAGATACCAAATTGAGGTGAACAGAGTGCCTGCTGGCAACTGGGTTCTAATCGAAGGTTGCGACCAGCCAATCGTCAAGACCGCAACAATCACAGAGCCCAGAGGGAACGAAGAGGTGAGACTTAATCGAGAAAAATACCAGTTGGACCTTTTTTTAAAAATACTTCATGAGAAACGTCAAAGTTGACATTTTTTACTTTCTCTGACAGGCTCAGATTTTCAGGCCACTGAAGTTCAACACAGCATCCGTGATAAAGATTGCAGTGGAGCCCGTCAATCCATCAGAGCTACCCAAAATGTTGGATGGACTGAGGAAGGTCAACAAGAGCTATCCGTCTCTCACCACAAAGGTATGTCGACGCTCAAGTACAGTAGTGGGTCCAGTAATAGGCTTTTAACACTTGTAAATTGAAATCCCTGTAACACAAGCTACTAAAAAATAATTACTGAGATGACATTTATACAGTTAGACATTTGACCAGCTTTGTAGCCTCTTAAAATGGTTTTCCAGGGATTTCAAATACAAATATGGATCCTGCAGGAAGGATAGAGCTCAACAATAATTGTGTTGTTACTTATTGGCTTAAATTATGATTGACCATATGTTCATGTCTTTGTCTTTCAGGTGGAGGAGTCTGGAGAGCACGTTATCTTGGGGACAGGAGAGCTCTACCTGGACTGTGTCATGCACGACCTGCGCAAGATGTACTCTGAGATCGACATTAAAGTAATTATTCTCACTGCCTACAAAAATCGGCCACAGCTTGAAGGTACTACACAAGAGCGAAGCCTTTTGTTTCTCTGTGTAATTGTTCTCATCTTTATCCATAGGTTGCTGACCCTGTCGTGACTTTCTGTGAAACGGTTGTGGAGACATCATCACTCAAGTGCTTCGCTGAAACGCCAAACAAAAAGTGCGTATCAAACGTGATATTTTTAGATCTTGTCTACACATACAATGACATGAGTTCAATAACAAGGAAACATGCTTTGATGCATTATTGATATCACTCAAAACTCGCAGCTCTGATAATTTCCTTTTTTAAAAGTTTCTCATATCTGACGAGCTTAATTAAGACTCTTGGTTGTTGCAATTCTTGTTATGGAGTCACTGTCAGAGTTAGTCCTTCCCTTTGGCGGAGCGTCTCCCGGACACAGAACGAGTGATTGACAGCTGTGTGATGTGATTGACAGGAATAAGATCACCATGATTGCCGAGCCCTTGGAGAAGGGTCTGGCTGAGGACATAGAGAACGAAGTGGTGCAGATCACATGGAACAGGTAAGATGTAGCAGATATCACCATCACACTCCCACATATTGAACTTGTGATCTCTTAATTAATTGAAATTACTTAATGTGCCTTTCATTTTAGAAGTGTCTGTAGATTTCCTCATTTCATTCTGATATGGCAGTAGCCTTATTAATTTCTCCATTTATCAGGGCCACTCTGTCCAATCATTAGTTTTTTTTTTTATTATTTCCTCAGCCAGGATAAAGGAGCCAGAATGATGATTGGTTCTTTAATTTAATTATGTTATTGAAGAAGGTAGAGATATAGAAATGCCCAGGGCTGAAATAGTCCTTTTTAAAAGAGCAGTTATGGATTTGTAGGTAATATTCCTAAATCCATAGTTGTGTTGCTTTTTGACAGTGCTTTAAATTAGTCTAGTGTGTCTTTTTCATTTATTTTTTAAATTTAATTTAGTTCTTCTTTACAAGTTTTGAAAACTGTCTGAACTGCAGAACATCGTGACTGTTTTTATGTATTTCCTCTCCAACATGTCAGTTTGAAAGGGACTGTAGAAACTGAGTGCAAGAAATGCTGAATATAAGATCAAAATATATTTATTTATTTATTCTTTAAAAATTGAAATAGAATATTTGAATATTTAAGGAAAGAACCAACACTTCTGCACATTGTGACAAGCGTATGTTCTCAAAAAAAAAAACCCTCCTCCATTTATTGATCCGATATCTCACAGTAATTGAATCTCTCACTAAAAGCATGAATCACATACGGCGTGTGAGTGCGTGTTCTGCTAGAGCGTGGCTTCCTGTCAGTCCTCAGCTCATCTGTTAGGCCATCTGGACCCAACGGTGCCCGTGTGGAGTAGCAATGCCAAAGAAGTGACATACTTCACACACCATTAAACTGAAACCTTCGCTCTACTCCTCCTCTTCCATTAACCCCTCTGCCCCCCCCCCAACCAATCTCCTTAATGTTCCTGCTGACACAATGTGCAGACCTCTTTTCAACCAGTGGCTGTTCTGTTTCCTCATGGCAGGAAGAAGCTGGGAGAGTTTTTCCAGACAAAGTACGACTGGGATCTGCTGGCTGCCAGGTCCATCTGGGCCTTCGGACCGGACACCACGGGACCAAACATCCTTGTAGACGACACACTGCCGTCTGAGGTGAGTTTTGTTACCAACCAGGCAGGAGAATCACGGCTGAATAGGGCTCTGTGTCTGGAGAAAGTTTCCTATTTGTATATTGGTTAATTTGGTCACTGCTGTCTTGTGCTTACTTCAACTGTGTAGAGCAGTAACAACTATTTTCTTTTTGGATTATTATAGTCCAAAGAGAACTCATCAAATTACCGTTTTTAGTAGGCCAACAGTTTAAACCCCCAGATATTCAGGTTACAAACAGGAGAAGCAGCAAATCCATGTACATGAGAAACTGGATCCAACAAATGTTTATCTTAAATATATAATTGCTAATTGAAATTGTTGCTGATTGAAAGGACATCGTTTCTAATCTAGAGGCTCACACTTCTTTCAACCTACAACTTGGATGACAATAATACGTTTTTAATTCATATTATATATGTATACATTTCCCCGCTGCGGGACTAATAAAGGATTATCTTATCTTATCTTATAAACACGAGACTAGGCAATGGTTACCCTGTCAAACCATGTGGTATCATAAAACATTTGAGTTTGCCGAAAATGAAAAAAGAGTGAGATCTCTGTTAATCAGGGTAAAGATTACACAAAGCTACATAATTCTGAAATCAGAGAGAACTGTTTTTGTACTTAGCTCTTGATGTCCTTTTCTTTTGCCCTGTAGGTGGACAAGGCGCTGCTCGGCTCAGTCAAAGACAGCATCGTTCAGGGCTTCCAGTGGGGCACCAGAGAGGGGCCTCTGTGTGATGAACGTAAGTTCTCTCCTCTTTCTTTTTTTTACCCCTGAAATATGTTTGTTTTACAAATAAACGTGTTTTTCTCTGCACTGCCATTGGTGCTGGAATTTCCTCTTAGCCTGAATGTCTACCAATGTGAGCGTTAAGCATCGTGTGAAGGGAAAATGTATTTTTCCTCATGACTTTTATGTCACCATAACTCTGTCTTTCTGCCGCCCTCAGCCATCAGGAATGTCAAGTTTAAGATCCTTGACGCAGTGATTGCTCAGGAGCCTCTGCACAGAGGAGGCGGCCAGGTCATCCCTACAGCCAGGAGAGTGGTGTACTCTGCTTTCCTCATGGTGAGATCATCCTCCCTAAGCCTATTCTTCTCCTTATCTGCCATTAGCTCATCCTGCCTTCATTTCCATCCTCACTTTCTTTAATGTTCCATTACCGTGATTACGATTTGGATTTGGCTGACGTGCGTTCTTTTTTAATTGTAGTGCGATACCTTTACTCTTTCACAATTTTGGCTTCTCCCCTCATCTTTGGCTCTTTCCGGCTCTTATGATAAATGAATGGCTGTGTGGTAGCACGTGTACATAGGCTGGCCAAACATTTTCCTACATCTTCTTACCTTTGTCCTCATATTTTATGTATGGTCTCCCTTGTGTCGCAGGCAACTCCAAGGTTGATGGAGCCCTATTACTTTGTGGAGGTTCAGGCTCCAGCCGATTGTGTGTCTGCTGTTTACACAGTGCTTGCTCGAAGAAGGTTGGTATACTCATTCTCCTAATATCCAGTATCATTAAGACAGAAATGTAATGCATTGACAATATTCTGTCAATTGAAATACAGGGGCTTAAGTTTAAAAACAAAAAATGTGGTCCTGTGTTTGTCATCTTACAGGGGTCATGTCACCCAGGATGCACCCATTCCAGGGTCTCCTCTCTACACCATAAAGGCTTTCATCCCGGCCATCGACTCGTTTGGCTTTGAGACAGACCTTCGCACACATACACAGGGACAGGCCTTCGCCCTGTCTGTGTTCCACCACTGGCAGGTAAACAAACCAGCTTTCCTTCCAAATGAACAGAATACAGAAAAATGGCAATGGTGAATTAATGCACGTTTCCACCTACTACCGTTGTGTAAATAGTAGAAGTTGGTGCTAATTCTCCCGTTGGGTGCCATTAAACCATGAGTACATTTCAAGAGTTATTGTTCTCTTAATTGGTCATTGGCTATAATGAGTTTCCTCCCTAACGCAGGTAATGGAAAATGACAAATTTAAATTTTCCTTGCCAACTTGGATGTGCATTTATTATTTACTTTTTAAAATCTTAGCCGTTGATTCAGATTTTTTGTTTCCAAGAAACTATAATTGACAGCACAATACTCATTTGTTAGTATCGAGTGTATTTTTTTATATTTTTAGCATTCACAATAAATTGGTGTACGTCCAAGATTCATTCCCATGTCCAAACCAAGTGTTACTCTCTTGCCGTAAACACTCACCTTCTTAATTAATGTGTCACAGGAATTCATTCTTATGCCTAAACTAAAAAAAAAAACTGGTCATTTATGATAAGCACTTTGAACATGTGGATATTTGTTTTTTAGATTAAAAAAAAAAAAAAAAGAAAGCTCCGTAAAAATGACAAACCTGATTTTTATATTTGGTATCCTTCTGTCAAGAGCACCAAATCTCATATACACAAAACTGTGGCAGCTTGTGCAGCAGAGTGACAAACCTTGTGCACATGTCTGCCACTCTTGCTAAATTGCTTTTGATGTGGAGTGTTGAGTCATTAAGTTTTAAGTATAGTCTAACTGTCTGTGTCTGACAAGTGTTTGTGTCTGCACTCTGCAGAGCTGTGTCAGATAAAATTACCTCCACTTAGGGACGATTAATAGCAGCAAGGTCATTCATCTGGAAGAGAAAAAGATTTCCTCAGTGTAAATATTTAATGTTTTATCCCCTTGAGGTAAAAATCCAAGTGTTAAACAAGAGACTATACATGAATTATTTATTTACATGCTTGTACAAACACTTGAAAAAAGTAGTTGTATTACAGAGTGATCCTTTTGGAACATACAGAGAAAATGAAAACCATTGTTGACATTTTTGTCTATTCAAAACCAAAGATTGGTCAAGCTTGTATTACCAAGTTTTACAGTGCTGTTGTAAGGGCTGAGCAGCATATTGATCTTTAATCATTTATTGTCTGTCATTGTTGTTTTTCCATGGGAATCGAAAAGTACAAATCATGACACACATTTTTTTGTTAACATTATATGTAGCAAAGCACAAAGTTGTAAGCAAAGCAGTTACTAAATCAGATTTCCCCTTGGATTATTCCTAAAATGTTTTGTTAGTCAGAGAAAATACCGTTCTATTTTGAATTCCTGTCATGCGCTCAAGTGTGGTGATTGATCACCTTGTCCTAGGTTGTTAGTGCTGGAGAGAAAATACCCGTTTCCCCATCAAGTTGGCCCAATACCAATCACCTGACCAATTGACTTTCTAAAGGGCAGCTACAGAGTTTTAACTTGATACAATCAACACTGAATCTCCTCCTCTGCTCTGGGCTTCAACAGACATTATTCCTGTCGGCACATATTGATTTAAAACTGCCCTAGAAAATAAGAATAATGCTGGAGTCCCTGAACTGTGTTGTTTGCCCCATTAGTTTGATTATGTACTGCCAGTATTGGCATGCAAACAGCACAGTTACTGTTGTTAGCAACTCTCTCCCATCTGTTGATTGTGCTTCAGCCACTATTTTTTCCCTTTTCGTCCCGTTTAATCTGTCCCCAAGGCTGGGAACAAACATTTTCCAGATTCAGTATTCCTTCTCTTCCTTCACTCTTTGTATTTATGGAGAATATATCCATGACAATGAGATCATGTTGTGAAGGTCATGTTATTAGCTCCTGAAGGAAATGGATTCAGTGAATCATTTTAAAAAGCTTGTGAACACTTCTTCTAACTCAACCTGCTAACATGGCTTTGATGCAGCATTTGGTCACAAACCGCCGCAGTGACAGCACTTGCACGTTGCTTATCCATCATGTTGATGGACGCACTCCTGACTTGACTAAATAGGACAGACTTGCAACTGAATCAGATATTTAGTGAAAGGTCGGAGCCACTATTAGAAGTGTCCACTCAGTTTGTTAAAGCTCAAAATTTGTTTTCATGACTGTTGCTCAGATTTAGCCATTTGCATCTTCTCTCTGGGTAAACTAGACTTAATATTTCCTTTCAGATTGTCCCTGGCGACCCTCTGGACAAGAGTATTGTGATCAGGCCTCTTGAGCCTCAACCTGCCCCCCACCTGGCCAGAGAGTTCATGATCAAGACCCGAAGGCGCAAGGTGAGCCTTTTGTCTCTACCTGGTGTGAATCACTTCACAGTGGTTGATTTATTTTCTTGGCTGATCTCGTGTGCTTGTTGTTCTGCAGGGTCTGAGTGAGGATGTGAGCATCAGCAAGTTCTTCGATGATCCTATGTTGTTGGAGCTGGCCAAACAGGACGTGGTGCTTAACTACCCAATGTGAGACTGCAAACCATAAATGCAACACCGAAACCTCCACTAGCCACTCAACAGCAAATCCTACAAATAGATTCAGGTTACACAATGGTTATCATGGATCTCAAAAGACTCCATTTCTATGTTATCAGCTTTTCTGTACCAACCAACAGTTTTTTAAAGATCTGTAACAAAGTGAGAACACCTGGATCGATTCAGGTGTTCTTTCCTTTTGGAAAATGGCTGTCAAAACATTGCGGATGTTTGTTTTTGTTTGATCTTTCTTCTTGTATTTTTATTTTTATATGTACAAATTATCATTGTTTTTGTAGAATAAGATGACTTGGAAGCCTTTTTTAAGAAATTGGATGTCATTGGTCTAGCGTATTTCTGAATAAAAGAAGTCTGTGTAATTCAAAGAAATCAGTTTCATTTTTCTGCACATTCTTAGTCATTGAAAGAACCCACATCCTCATAATGATGCTAATTTTGAGGGCTTGTTTATTTGAGATATAAAAGGAGTTTATAATTGTCAGTTGGGAAGTTTGATTTTAGTGGACTAAATTCTCTTCTTGCATGAGACTAGTGCTAAATTGGAGCTTTGCTGATGGTTTGAGTGATTGATGTGTCTAGGGCACTATGTGGGCGGTGATTGATGTACGCGCTGATGGAGGCAGGCGTAGAAGAACCAAAGGTTAGGGTCACATGGCCAGATGAAGGAATGATTCAGCAGGATTTAGTATTAGACACGTGAGTTAAATTAAAGTGAGATGATAGAAAGCCTTTTACAACTGTACCTCAAGGGGTACTTCTTGCAGTTATTAGAGGATGCGTAGAATGTTTGTGGAATAGTTAACTTAGAAATAAAAATAAAAAATGAAATTTCTCTAAGATGACAAATAATAATATGAAGCACAATGGGCCGAGACGGTTTAAGGGATGCTTTATCCAAAGATTTCAAGCGGACGACAGCCACTGTGCTCTGTGGAAGATCAAACTGACAACCTTTCAAGCCCACAGGTGATACGTATTTCATCTTCAAAACATAGTATGTGTTGAGTGGATAATCACTCTGAAGAGCAGCGTTTAACTACACTTCATGATGGATTGACGTGTGTCTTGTCACGCCTGCAGAAGACTGCAGTGTCTGAACGGCTCAGTCCTTCATCAGTCACCACTGACAATGTTCTCAACCGTCCTGGAGGTGATGGAGATGGGGAAGGTAAGACCAGGGACAGGAAGGGTCAAAAATGGCTTGAGCTACTTTGACATTTAGAGCTGAATGTCAATCCTGTCCAGCGAGAAAAGGGATTTTTTTTTTTTTTTTTTTCAGCAGATGGTGATGGGGGGGGGGATACCGTGCCCTTTACAACTGCTGAAGGGAAGGAGAAACGAAGAGATTGAGGAATTGTTGTAAACATGAACCCACCATTAGGAAGAGCTAAATACAGCGATGACACTCTACTCATCAAGGTATCCGCATGCAGATGCTTTCAGGGTTTGTTTTCTCTCACTTCTGTTTAGAAGGCATCTGCTCTGACAAAATGTGATCAACTCTGCACATGTGTTAAGCAAATGTGCACTCAGACGGCAAGGTCCCGTCACTCCTCCCCTGAGCTGGCGTGAGCCGGGATCGTGCCTCGCCCTGGGCGGTGAGACGGATGGCAGCAGTTCTTGTCGGTCTGAACACAAGGCCCCGGAGCGCTTATTACAATCTGTGGTCCCTGTGCTAAATATAGACAGGAACAAGACTCGGTATAGGGCCGGCTAGGGGCACCCTTCTCCTGCGTGTAAGGCCTTTTCCATTTTTTTTCTTTCCACCTCCATCTGCCGGCTCCTCAGTCACCTTTTCCAGCAATGGATCTGTCCTCTGCTCTTACCTCTTCTTGCCTTGTCGCTCTGCACCTGCAGACCTCTGTCTGGCTTTGCCATGTGTCTGTGACTCAATCACACTTGTCTCTTCCTGCTAACATCACGCACAGACCTTTCCCTTCAGAACATCCAGTCCAAAGTAGGAAACTACTGGCATGGAGAGTCCAGTAAAGCAATTGTATTCTGACAGTCTGCTTATAGTGAAGTATATACAGTTATACAAATCACTGAAAGATATGTGTGCTGAATTAAGATGATAAAGGTTGGTTCAGCCTCAAAACAATGTCATGGTTACAAAAAGTATAAATGTGGATGTAATTTAAATGGCGTACTATGACTTTTATTGCATGATATAGTTTGACTTTTTGATGCCATACTATAGTGTGACATTTCTACAGGATACTATACTATGATGTTGAATGACTTATTTTCAACATACTGTACTATCATTGTTTTCAGCATGCTTTACTATAACTTTTTTCAACATACCATACAATGACTTTTTCAGTAGGCTATACTATTACTTTTTTCGACATACTATGGGAAGACTTTAAGACATTTAAAAGATCTTCTACCATTACTTTTTTGACATTATACACTATGACTTTATGACATTTAAAAAATGTCATAAATTTTTACCACGCTTTCGACATGCTGTACTGTGACTTTTTTTCGTCTTATTATACTATGACTGTTTGTACATTTTTTCGACATGCTATACCAGAACTTCTTTGCGACATCCTCTACTATGACTTTTTTTGCACCGTCTTTCGACATGCTGTACTATATTTTTTCAACATACTATACTATGACTTTTTCAAAATATACTTTTTTTGCACTTCTTTCAACATGCTATTCTGACTTTTTTTCGACACAGTGTACTTTTCTTTTCTTTTTTCCACATACTATATTATGACTTTTTTGGGACTTTCTTTGGCATGCTATACTATGACTTTTTTCCGACATACTGTACTTTTTTTGACATGTTATACTTTTCTTCATTTATGACTTATTTTGACATAATATACCATGACTGTTTTTTTTACTTTTTTGACAAAGACATACTATGACTTTTTCCAAACACTATACTACTATACTTTTTTCGATTTGTCTTTTTTCGATTTGACTTTTTTCGATTTACTGTACTATGACTTGTTTTTGCACTTTATTTGACATGCTATACTAGGCCTTTTTAATGACTTTTTTTGGCATAGTATACTATGACTTTTTACGACATACTATACTATCACTATTTTCGACATGTTATACTATGACTTTTTTCAACAAACTACACTGATTTTTTTTAAGCCTTTTTGTACATATTATAAAATGACTTTAAAAACATAAACTTTACTATGACTTTTCCCAACTTTTTACGGCATGCTATAATGTGAATTTTAAGACATACTATACTATGAGTTTTTTCGTATGTTATGCTATGACTTTTTTTCCCCTTACTATTTTGACATGCTATACGATGACTTTTTTCGACATGTTATACACTTAAAATTTTATTTTAATTTCTACATACAATAATGATTAATTAATAATAATTTTTAATTACTTTTTTTGACATGCTATACAATGATTTTTTTATTTCATTTTTTGACATGCTATTTACTGTGACTTTTCTCAACATACTGTGACAACCCTCCAATCCACCTGGGGTCTGTGTTGCTTTAACTGGTTGTCCTTTCATTTACAAGCCTCTGCTCATCACCTGATGGATGACACCTGAGCCTGGTATGGTTCCGGCTATAAAAGCTTAACACCTGAACATGGACCTTTAATCTTTAATCTTTGCACGTTTTTGAAGTTTTAGATCCGCTTGTTTTAGACATTTTCACATGCACTCAAATGCTTACATTGATGATTACTGACTTTCCACGATGTTTCATTATTTTGACATGCTATACTATGACTTATTTTCGACATACTAAACTATGATTTTTTTGCGCTTCTTTGAACATACATACATACATACATACATACATCTATCTTCCGTAACCGCTTTATCCAGTTAAGGGTCGCGGGGGGCCTGGAGCCTATCCCAGCTGTCAATGGGCGAAGGCAGGGTTCACCCTGGACAGGTCGCCAGACTATCACAGGGCTACATATATAGACAAACAATCATTCACACACACATTCACACCTACGGGCAATTTAGAGTCTTCGATTAACCTAAGCTGCATGTTTTTGGACTGTGGGAGGAAGCCGGAAAACCCGGAGAGAACCCACGCTGACCTGGGGAGAACTTTCAAACTCCACACAGAAGGCCCGTCTCGTCCGGGAATTGAACCTAGACCCCTCTTGCTGTGAGGCGACAGTGCTAACCACTACACCACCGCGCAGCCCCTTCTTTCAACATGCTACTGTTTTTTTCGACACACTCTACTCTCTCTATATATACACACTATACTATGACTTCTTCCGACATGCTATACTACGACTATCGACATGCTATACGCCGACTTATTTTTCAACATACTATACTATGACTTTTTGCCACATGCTGTACTATGACATTTGATGACTTATTTCAAAATCGTGTGACATATTATGCCATCACTGTTTTTTAATATGCTATACAATGACTTTTTCATACTTTTTACCACATACCATGCTATGACTTTTTTGACATGTTATACCATGACTTTCTTAAACAAACTACACAATGTCTTTTTTATGATTTTATTCGACATGCTATACTATGAGTTTTTACAACATTCTGTACTATGACTTTTTTCGAACTTTTTACGACATGCCATAAATTGACTTTTTATGACACACTATACTATGACTTTTTTTGACATGCTATACACTTTCTTTTAAGGCTTTTTCCTACATACTAAATCAGAACTTTTTTAAGACTTTCAAGGACATACCATAATATCACTTTCTCATGGCCTTCCTTTAACATACTATACCATGAGTTACTATATTATAACTTTTTTATGATTGTTTTTGACATATAATATTATGACTTTATAAGATTTTTTTTCAAGATTCTTCATTATGACTTTTTTTTTTTTTTTACTTATACTTCCTTATTTATTAGTACTTATTCCATCTTTTTGCTGCTTTTGTTGCATTTCTGAATTTCCCCTCTGCAGATTAATAAAGACTTATCTTATCCTTTCCAGTACCATACTATGCCTTTCTTATGACTTTTTTGTGGTATGATATATTATGACATTTTTACTGACATACTATTTTAAAATTTTGAATGTGACTTTTTATGGCAAACTGTCATTTTTGTCAAATGTTTTATGCTTATGGCGTGTTTTAATATGCTAGTTTTTATGATATTTTTAGGGTATACATTACCATGACATTTTTTAATGACTTGTTTGATATTTTTTTATGGCATACTATACTATGACATCTTCGAACATTTTTTGTGACATTCTGCAAATAATTGTTTAATTGACAGTTTTCATGATATTCTTTCTTCAAAAGGTGGACTAAATTTGTGCTGATACAGATAATCAAAATTGTTTATGATCTGTTTGGAGTAACAATTAACTGCTGTTTGTTGTAAATATTTCATATCAGAATACTTAAAGTGGTCTATGGCAATTATTGACATCCAGTTATTACACCAAATAAATAACGTAAATATTAATAATGTTATTACCAAGAACCAGGTCTCTTAATTTGAGTCTTAATGTACTTTTACCCATTTTACAAATGTGCCCTTCCAAAACTTTTCTAAACCCTGTCCCTGAATATATCTTGAGTTTCTCCATATACCAAAGAGCATCATACATATATGTTCTGACATCCCCCTCTTGAATAGTCAAATGTAGCTTATCCCACAGAAACACTGGAGGGCACCATCAGTGCCCAGCAGGTCAGTGACAATTTGAGGTCCGTCAAGGTCGGAGCTTCACTCACAATGAACCATAAGCACGTGACAGTGTGACTCCTACACCCTAGGGCCCCTAAAGGACCCACAATACTGAATCATAGAGTTCAGAGGATCCAGAAGTCAATCCATCTCAGAGTTGAGCTGCACAGACTGATTGAGACTGCACATGCACTGACGCCTGAGAGGGCTGCAGAATAGAGGGAGGGGGGGATTTGTGAGCAAACAATCAAGCTGCAAACTCAAAGCAACTAGCTGTTTCAATTTGCCAAATGAGCCATATGTGTTCCCTTTCTCGAGGCCTTCCACAAGAGCAGATTGACACCAGACGAGGACCCTAACACATTGAGCTAGTAACAAACGGCAAAGCACCTTGAAATGATCCAAATCATTTCCACTAATTTCTCAGAAGGATGCCTCTTCTGATTGTGTGGAATCACAGACTTAAGTAATTGAAGGATCCTGTGTAATCCAGTAATTTCCTAGGAATATGGTTTGCAGCCTAGCAGTGGGTAATCAAACTGTTTCACTTTATTTTCCATCCATCCACTGGAATAAACTCATGAAATATGCACATTATCCAAGTTTGAAGGCCCCACAGGAACAACGTAAGTCATAGTATTGCATCTTTGAGGTTCACCACAAACAAACCATACCAAAGCCAATCCTGTTCAGAGAGGAATGTGTATGTTCTGTTACTACTTTCTATTCCACTCACAGTATCTTTTACTGCACCGAAGCTTATAACGACTGTATATTTAGTGTACCATAAAGCAGATAAAAAAAACATTTTAACAACTTATCCTACATTTTCAATTAAAATGATCCACCTATAAGTCTATAATCATGATAATAAAAGCATACCTTAGCAGATAAAATCCCATTAAGGATGAATAAACTAACAAAACAAAAATGTTTTCAATATGAATACTCTGAGAATATAAATATAAGATTACAAAAAAAACATAGTAGTCCTATATCAAGTAATACTATACAAATATTAGTTTACAAAAAATATATGATTAAGATATGTGATAAATCATTATAAACTGTAACAAGGACATATATGGAATACCCTGGAATGGTGATCTCTGAGAGGCTTTGCAATATTAGCTTCAAACACTACGAGAAGGTTTTGTTTAAAAATCGGATCGCCCTTTTTCTTTAAGGCAGATGTTTGTGGACCCAGGATGTGTGACCTGTCGGGTGCGCGCACTGTCAAAGACGCGAACGCGCAGCATCCTGCTTTACTACTCCCTTTGAAAGAAGGGTCGCCAAGCGTTCAGTCAGAGGATCCAGCTGTCATTCAAACAGACCCCCATCTAACCAGCGTCGTACTGTATGTTTCACACGTCGGAAAGCCCGGTCCAGATAAATACAAGACAAAGACACCGCTGGATGTGGGTGGACCTCCAGCTATCAACAGATCGGCGACTCCACTGTCCACTCCTCCTGCGGAGAGGAAAACGATGAGGAACCCGAAAGACAATACCGGAGCCACCTGGCACATGTGAGCGATATTTAGTAGCTAGTCACAGAGATATGGACAAACTAGCTCTCAAGGTTTGGTTGTAATTATCCGATGCAAATGCTCTCGGCAGCGGAGGAGGTTCAGCCTCTGCCAAAATGACCAGACTATTGTTTAGCATCCTTGTAACGGAATGGGCCCGCAGGAATTTTGGCACCGGTTTTACGCAGCAGACCACATAGTTTAAACGACGTACCTCGACCGAAGACACAATAGCGAGGTTGCTATGGACAAAGAATGCTTACACATCTTGTAGGGATGCTATGAGATAAAAAAAAAAAAAAAAAAAAAAAAAAAAAAAAAAAAAAAAGACATCTGTGAAAGACCGTGCTGGTTCCTCCTCCAGAAGTAGAGCAGATCATCAACGCTGGGATTCAAGTTTGGACCTCACCAAGTCCAAAACGACCTTCCCCTACCCCCGAAAAAGGATCATCTTACATATTAAAGCATCTTCACAGACTCGCATAGCGGTAAGAATTTGTCTTTTAATTACCTAATATTTTAATGAATTCCATCTTTGTTCTTGATGTGCCAATGTGTTACCCGGCGGAACCCCCTGGTGAGAGTGAATGTTGGGGGTCATTCATGGGCGCACGATAACGCACAGACGACGGTCATCTTTGTGATACATTTTCGTTTGAATTTGCACTGGATTTTATCTGGTTGTATGCATTTGTAGCACGTTGGCCAGGGCCAAGCTGTGAGCAACAAGAGAGCAACTTCACTGTACAAACGTGCTTTTGAGAAGCTGACGCGAACGGCGCGTAGAAGCTGCTAATTTGGATTTCATATGCCTGCCCATCAGCTTCAAATCAAATGCAATTTTAGCATTAAAAAAAAATAAAATGCAAATCAAGTGTATAGACTGAACCAGTTGTGTGTCATTATCTTTTGTTCTCAAATCATTTCAGCATGAACATGGTGTAGATGGGCGGTGCAGGGATTCACCTCGGGATCCGGTTAAATCCCGAAGGGGGCTGTTCAAATTAGTGGAAGTACATGCAGACGTTATTGGAAAACTCTTGAGATTCATTAATTATGAATATATTTCACAAGTGAGGAAAAGCTTTGCCAACAATGTATTTTTATTTTTTTGTAGTGATTGGTTGTGAACAGTGCTGTCTTTTAGCGTGCAGAGTCACATGATCAAAAGCTACAGAGCTGAATTCTTTAGCAGTAGGGCTTATTAAATGGTACAGGTTATATGCTCAACAGATTGTCTTAAACTAAATAAATGCAGAAAGATCATAAAAATACCACATTTCTAACAATTACCAATACAGTTAACGATATTGCCCAATTAAACATACAATTATTTGCAACTAAAAACACCCAGGATTTGATTTATCAGTGATCGTGCTGTTACCCATGGTGCTCTACCTCTAAAAGCCTTTTACCTCTCTTACAGCAGAATGTGCTGACAATGGCTTTGACAGCCCCAAAGGTAGCCCCTGATTTAGTGATTATCGCATAATTTTTTATGTCAGTATATCAAAAGAAACACTCCCACCACTCAGAGTGGTTAACCTGGTCAGCACCAGGCATTATTCACATTGACGAGTAACCGTTTCATTGTGCTGGATGCCTTTGAAATATGCTACATTGGTTTCTGTGTGGAGCTTTCGTCAATGCCACAGCAGCCATGGCTCAAAAATGAGCCGCAATAATGAGTTTCTCCCCTGTGCCTCAGAAAAACCTCGCTATATGTTAAGTCATAGTGATGGATTTGGGATATTGCCAACTGAAAGAGCTGACTGCTAGTGAATGATGCTTGCTTTTTACTTATCTGGATGAATGCTATGCATTTATTCAGAATTTATTTTTTGGTTAGCTGCCAGTAGAAGCATATCTACCTCCATTTGCCCGCCATTCCTTTTTTCTTTCCATCCAGTAAGTGCAGTCTGGCATTTCACACCCTTGCGTATAGATTTAAATAACATTTCTGTATGTGAAATTATTTCTGCAAGGCAGTCCATCTCTGTCACCCGATACCTCTCCCACCGTGTTACTCCTGCATCCCCCAAAAGACCATTATTTCACTCCCTGTCGATTGAAAGAGGAACGTGTACCCATATAGGAGAAGGGGAAGCTGACCCCTGTGCACTCCAGCACTGAGAGAGAGAGATGAGCAGCAGATTCTGTGTGGCAGCAATGAAATGCCCCATCACTTCATTTAGTATCATGACCAATGTGCTGCTGTCCTTTTTTCCCCCCTGAAAATATACAGCATTTTCTATACTATAACACGAAAGAAGCACTACTGCTACCAAAAAACCCATGACTTGGCACATATATGCAATAAATTGTGCATGGATGCTTATTAAATGATCAGAAGATGTCCTAGATAAGTCTAAAAAATGTAGCCTCTTGATTTATAACATATCCAATAGTATATATAAAACAAAAAATGTTGCAGCTGTTTTTCTTCAAAACGATTAAATCCAAGCAAAGGCACCCCAAAATGTCTTTTATAAGTTGTGAATAACACTGACAATGCCTGCTATCAACGATTTCACAAAGTAAAGTCTTGATTTACAAATTGCATTGTGAAAGTATGAAATTTAGACCATATACTAAATAATTTCACCTGCTAAAACATGCACCTAAAATTGGAAAAGGCATCAGTGGTGGGAGTATTCAGAGGCTTTACTTAAGTAACAGCAATACCGTAATATAATATACCATAGAAGTACTTATATTGAAGTCCTGCATTACACATGTTGCTTCTATACAACACATAGGTTTTATTAGCTAAATGTATTTAAAGTAAAAAAAATGCCTCCTGTATTTTTTTATCATATTATGTATTATATATAAATACATTTTTATTACAGACGCATTCAGTAAGTAGCATTTTACTGTTGTAGTTGGTCAAAGTGTTAATTTCTTAAGGCCCCATATTTAAAAAATTCATCAAGTGATACGTTTATAAAATCTTAATCTGAAAAGTAACTGAAGCTTCCATGAAATGTAAACGTAACTAAAATGTGTGTTTAAGTACAGAAGCCCACTTGAGTCAATGCACATATTTACATTTTACCTCTGCAAAGCACAAACTCAAATCTTCAGCATGTTCAATCAAAATTATTTAATATCATGAAGGAATCTGGTTCCTTTCATCATTCTAGATCTGATACAGAGCTCGATACAGAGCTTTATGATAATTTGGTTTAAATACCATGCTATCGAATTCTTAATGTATTAATATAAAAGGAAAATCAATATTGCCATTTACTGGAGAATTTATTGTTCTGTTCCTCTTTCAATTCACAGTTAAAAGCTAGAATACTATTCCTGGAGGTTGTAATCGATAACTATAAATTAAAAGTGCAGTAGATACTTAATACCCTTCAGATACTTTGCATAGAGCATCATGGTTTAATTTTACACTTAAATATGGAAATATAAATGGAAATGAAAGGGGTTCTTATTGCCACTAAAAGACAGAATTGTACGGATGATCTCATGTTCAATGTTATATTAAACTGCCATGTTTGTTCCCACCCATTCAAGATATGATCAATATGAAAGCGCTGACACTCTCATCCAGATGTTCACAATACAGTCACTTTCAGTATTCACCAGCATCAGTCATAGATGATAGTTTTGAATCCTAAATTGCCTCATTTCCACCATTAAAATCCCTTTAATCTCTAAATGTCACCAGAAAATTATGTGTATTAAATTATCTTTCTCTATGCTGTTATTTTAATGTTTTTTATGCTAATCAGCATTTACAATTATCATAATTGTCCAGTGAAATGTCTGCGGGATGTGTTTAAGTCAATTACATACTTTATAGGCAGCTATTTTGAATAATTGGAGTAATTCACTTCCTGTTTTTCCCAATTCTTCCCTTCAGAATGTGTGATGTGGAGCCAGTACAGTAAGAGGTAAATTTTATGATTTTAGCCACTACATCAAAAACACACCCACTTGTATATGAGGAGCAGGTATTTTGCAGCACAAATAGTCAACATGTTGTACTACTGGCAAAGGTATATGTGAGTGATTGGTAACGGTAGTGTTGTGGATGAGTTGAGAAAGAGGCAGATATGGTAGGAGATCCTTCACCAGTGCAGCCTTCCCTAACGGGCTTTGTGCAACATGAAATATCAAGGTATTAGGTCTATATCTTGTTTAGCAGACGTGAGCACACTGCCAGCCTTAATCCTCAGAGTGCAGTACACAGAGGGAAAACTGTCTTTACGCCTGCCAACTAGTCTGGATTCCCTCTGCTTGACACTGTGTACTCTACTCTGCATTTTCTGGTTGCCAGTTCCTGTAAACGATATTAAAGTAAATGCAGAGTGAAGGTGCTTTGCTCTCTCTGTAATTACTGGGTGATTAGAATTGTTAGAGGTCATCAAATACAGCCACTTTTACTCCTTAAGTGTAGATTTCCTTCCCTTTTAAACGTTGGTTCAGCTGTACTGATGGTGCCATTAAAAAGTACAGTATGGATGTGATTTATGGAACTATTTCTGGAATATGTAATTGATCATTTTCTGGGAGGATAGCTTCATCTAGAAGATTGAGTGAATAAAAATGAAATTTGTTCCATAACATTGGTTTGAAAATAATTAGTGTGCTCCTGAGATGTGCCCGAGTGTCTTTAGATAATTGTTGAGATTAAAACTGTAATTAAATTGTCATTTAATTTAGAAATTATGAGATTCATGGTGTGAAATTCTAAAGATTTTGACCTTCAAGTATTTGCCTACTTTAGTCAGTTGAAGTGATATTGATGAATCCGTTATGTACTAGATGACTGTAGTTTAAAGTAAAGGAGTACAGCTGAGCGTGTTATGCGTTCTAAATGGCTGATATTTTAGGGGAGATTCCAAATGTTAGGGAAGGATGAACAGGGAAGGACTGTGTCGTGCTCTCTGTGATTCACGATGACTCCACAGGAAAACGAGCCTCGCAGTCGGCCCTGACCCTTCGCTAAACAGCCGTGTTTCCAGTTGTGTTGGTTCACGTGTTGCAGTGACGCAGCAGCAGTTGAGTCTTTAATTTACTAAAAATAGAAGAGAAATATGTGATTTTTACTAACAAAGAGATTGCCGTGATTTTACATTCTAATTTAACACATTTAAGTTCCTCTCAAAAGTAAGAGCACAAACTCCAGTTTATTTTTCATAGAGCTGAATGATTTGTTGATTGTTTGATTAACAGGAAATTAGTTGGCAACAGTTTTGATAACAGATTTATCAATTTAACTTATTTATCATTCAAAGTGACAAACATTTATCATTTTAAACTTTTTAAATGTGAAAAGCTTCCTTTATGCTGTTTTATATCAGTATAAACAGAATTATTTGGGGTTTTGGACTGTTGATCAGACAAAACAAGGAATATAAAGAGGGCTTATACTTAAAATAATTCTCACGATTTGCTCTTGATGTGAAAACCTTTTTACATTTACCGCAGATAAGAAGTTCTCATTGTGTGTTCCCAGAGCATAATGTGAAATTGCCTTTTTTGTCTCACCAACAGCCAACAAACTAAAAAGTATATATAATCTACAATATTATGAAACATAAAAAAGCAGTGAATCCTCACTTGGAAAAGATGGAAGCAGCAGAGACATGTGCACTAAGACAAAAATATAGAGACAGAAAGAGAGAACCCCACTGAGTGTGGATGAAATCAGATGTCACTTTCACCTAGCCTGTACTCATGAAGAGATATGGGCAGTCCAGCAAATGGAAACAGTCGTGAGGCTCCTTCCCTCCGGGAATGTCACTACAACACACCGGGATCAGCTCAGACATACATACTGTGTGCCTGGACACTCATACACATACATACTTGCACAGCAATGCACTGAGCCCTGCACCTACAGAGATGTTCCACTCAGTGTTGAACATGCATATTCAAACTGATATGTCATACTAGTGAATCTGCGCATGCTGACACATTTACATATGAGCTTGGCTGTCGTGGGCCAAGCTGTGATTCGGGGTGACAGGTCTTATGCCACTTCCCTCGGGTCACAGGAGGGGCGGAGTCACAACGTGACAGGAATGAAGGCAGAGCGATGCCTTTCATTCACTGTCAGTCTCCAATGACACAACCTTCCTCTTTGTTTTAGTCACATTCCTGGGTTCAGTGGTGGTGAGGTAACATTTGGGCTTCTACACTGCTTACTGTGTATTCATACGACTCATGTCTGTTTCACTTTTATCTCTTGTTGTCGGGTTAAAGCTGGGGTAGGCAACTTTGGAGAAACCAGGAAGAGTAAGCTAGATTATTTTAAGCATGGCTTTTGTTAGTACTCACAGCTGACAAGCTAACATGCAAGCTTTGGAGAAATTTTATAAGAATGGACTTTGATGCTGTAACTTATTTCTGGCAAGCTAGCAAGAGCTGGTCTGTCTAGCCTTGTGGAAGACTGGTGATGAACAATGAGTGCACAGGCACAATGAGCGCAGGTAGGAAGGTAGATAGGTTGACGAGCAGGTAGGCTTTTGTATTAATCGTGAAAATTTGCACTGCAACTCAGAGTTATTTTAATCATTAACTAACAAGCTGATTATTTTCGCTGTTTGTTGATAAGTAGTTTTTGTCTATAAAATGTCAGGAAATATTGTAAAATGCCCATCATAATTACCAGAACCCAAGATGACAGATTCAAACATCAGGTCTTTTTTACTGATCACTTCACTACAACTTGTCACTTTGCACAATAGTAGCAGCAGCGACTGGAAATAACGTCCAACCTTAGACAATAAACAAACTAACTGCTCTGTTTTAATAAACAAGAAACACATCACTTCTTGTGCAGAACACCAAAAGGGTCAGACTAACTCTCAAGTGATATTCAATTACATCCTTTAGGCAAACAACAATTGGGTAAAATTCATATTTTAACATTAAAAAGTCATCATAGACTGTGCTCACTTTGGGAACCAGTCATTTTCTCAAGGCCGTGTTTCCACTACAGATATAACCCCTCTGGGAAGGTGGGATTCTTAGCTGCGCTCAGCAGCTCAGCCAATATGTCCTGTAACGCTCTAGTGATTATTCTCTCCGACCAATCAGTGGTTCTATTAACCCCATCTACAACTTTTGCAAATGGAAACACGAAAATAACCATTCTAATGTGTTGACTGAACTGGACTGCTTGGTGGAAATGTACCATAAGTTACATCCCAACCACCTCTTATATAGGCTCCAGTAACATTTTCTTTTCTTTACAGGTAATAATGGTTCAAGATTTTTTTTTTTCCCAAAAAGCTTGCAGTGGGTCAACTTGTCAGCACTGCTAACCTCATCAAGTCTTTGTAGGTCAGAGTTTTGATGTCTTTAAGGTATAAATGGTGTTGAACAGACTTTTCCAGCCTGGTAAGATTAGCTTCCTGAACACTTATTACCTGTGGGATATTTTTGAGGTGACACCCAAAAAAAAAAAAAAAAAAATCAGCTTCAGGCACAGAATACTCTTACTGGTTTCAAATTTCATAAACCCATAGAAATCAAAGTTTAAAGTTTTAAATCCACAGCGTTCAGCTTTGTGACTCTGTGTAATCCTTTGAAACAATATCAACATAGGTGCAGTGAAGAAGGCTGCAGAGATTTCATTATACACACAGTCTCACCTTCATTATCTGAACAAACACACATTGGAGTGATCAGCAGAAGGATGGGGATAGGGCGTGCGCCGCAGCTCTGCACATGGCGGAAGGCATGCCTTATCTGTCCAAGAACGCTCACGCCTGATTGGCCCAGCTGGGGTAGCCATGCTCGGGCGACGTCCTGCTCGCTCTCTGTCTTTGGCGGAAAAACAGAGCAGCCAGGTTCAAGGACCGAGGCAGACACCCTGTCACCGCCTTGCTACCACACTGTTCCACACACTGAGGCAGATGCAGACACACACACAAACAGGAAGCTGAACCACACAGGAAATAAATCCCAAAGCAGTTGAGGAAACAGGAATGATGACATAAAGTGTTAAAATGTAATTCTGGAAAAGAGACATTTTTAGTGGTATTTTTGCAGTTACGATTTGCCCTAATAATATTCAAATGCCCATGATACTGATTTCATCAGTGCCGTGTCACCCTCTTCCTCCCTCCCTGCCACTGCTTCCAATAGTGCAAAAGGTCACAACTTCCATTGGGTGACGGAGCTAATTATTTAGGTCATGACAAAGTATTGAGTATAAGCATTTATTTCCAGTACGAAACGGAATTAGTTGTTTTTTAGGCTGTAGAATTTGTTCTCTCTGAAAGCATCATCTTTGTTGTTTTTTCTACCTTTGATAATACAAATATTTAGTCATGTTAGCATGTAAACCCAAGTAGCTTGGTCTTTTTCTTGAGTGTGCTTTTGTTTTGAAATTCTTTATGCCCATGTGAAATAACAGAGTGGTGGCTCTTTAAATGTCGTAGAGAATAGGCTAATAAGCAAATACAAGGGGTGACACTAATAAAAAACTAGAAAGAGACAGGCTAGCACCAGGTTATTTTTAGCCGCTGTTCCATATACAACATGTTCCTCCAGACACTAAGATGCTCTAGGGTCATTGTCAGTGTTTATTCAGTCTCTTATGGAAACCTCATACCACTAGATTTAACTGGAGCTTTACTGAAGCCTTGGAAATAACTAAAGTAGTTTTTGGGGATCTGTTGCAGGCAGAGACTGGATTAAGGTTAGATCTAGGTTTTTAAAAATACAAAAATACCCATAAATATATTCATGAGCTCATATTTTACCCAAAATTTCTTTGCATTAATAAAACAAATGGCCACCACAAGTTCCAAGAGCCCAAAGTGAGTTCTGCAAATTTTCTATTGTGTCTGACCAACACATATTTACAATGAAATGAAACTGAGAAGAGCAAATCCTCTCTTTTTTGAGAAAGTGCAAGCAGAACATACATGAATAGTGTGAGCAAAAGGTAGAGATGGACAAAGAGAAGCCCACTGAATGTGGATAAAATTGATTAATTGAGGAAATAAATATTCAATAATGGAAACAATTGTTAAGGAGATAATTAATGAAAAGCCTGACATTAATTTTATGATAAATCCACATTTACTTGTTGTTTTATAGAAAGGATGATTTGATAGTGATGGATTTACATAATTTAATTACATATTTTGCTGATAATGTCGCCTACATACAACCTGTCAGCTTCCTCTTGTCTCCATATATTTTGGGCAACGAAACACCGAAGCAGCGACTCTCTTTTGCTTTTCTCTTTCCTGTTACATCACCATCACATGATTTGTCTCACAGGACAATCCTGCCCTGTCCTCTGTCTCTTCTCCTGGAGTCATGTTTAAACAAAGTAACATTCATACATGAGTGGATTTCCATGGCCACAAGGCTTCAGGATTATCAGAGCCGTGGCCCACCATGGTGTGATGGGTAGGAAAAAAGCCCAAAGGAGCACACAGATGCTCTCGTGCTTCTAGTGTAGCCTTGATGATAGTCTTACGGTCTAACACTTTGAGACTCTACAACTAAAACAGAATAAGAAAAAAAAAAAAAGATTCACTTGACAGAAATGCTTAAGGCATGACTTTAAATAGCTCAGCGCCGTTTCTATTTTGTTTTTATTTCCTTTATTTTGTTTATTATTGGTTTGGGCCTTTGATGCATGGGACAGTCTTGAATGCAGTTTTTAGGAGTCAAAGGAACTGAGCCTCTCTCCGAAAGAAGCCTTAAGACAGATCATTTACATAAAGACCACATTAAAAAACGTGTTTATTCTGAGAATGATAATGACTTAGTGATTGTATGTGCAGGCCGTAGGGAGGAGAAGCAGCAGCTTCCTCGGCTGGCACAGTGCGTTTGTCTCTGGATCTCATCACTGCTCCTGTCTCTGGCTCGGCATGGGAGCACATAAGCAG
The DNA here is from genome assembly GCF_027596085.1 of Anoplopoma fimbria. Lineage (NCBI taxonomy): Eukaryota > Metazoa > Chordata > Actinopteri > Perciformes > Anoplopomatidae > Anoplopoma > Anoplopoma fimbria. Next base: position 14,904,930 of record NC_072459.1, on the reverse strand, counting down.
TCGTGACCCCCTAAGCATCAGCCCACCTCTCTGTCCTACCCTCAGGGCAGACAGACACATTTCCCCCTGAAGTCCGCGGACCTTGTCTCGTGCATTAACCCGGCTGATTTATTCTTCTTTGCTTTTTCTTCTGATCCCTAAGATCTCAGAATTGGCAACACCAGTGGTTAGCAGGATAACAGCAATTGTGGTTTAATACTAAAGCAAAAATGAAAAAAACAAACTGATTTCATGTAGTTAGTTTTACACACAACAGCAGCACACAGAAAAGTAAAGCAAAGTTGGTTACTTTGTTGAGTTGGAGGTTTGCAACTCTTCATCTGACAGCTAACTGGGAATGTTCCTTCTTGTTCCATTACTCCCATGCAAAAATAAAACTGATTCATTGAGAAAAAAAACTGTGACAAATGCATTGTGCTTCTTCTGGCTGCTTCACAATTCATTTTTAAAAAATGTATTTTTAGATTTCTTCATTAATCTGTGTGTGCGTGCTTTAAGCTACACAACATGGCTTAGGTGAGGTAGTTAAAAAAAAAAAACATAACAAAGGGAGCAAAGCAGTAAATACGGCCTCTCATTTGGGTTAAGTGATTGCACCTGAGAGGGGCGTGTCCTATCCAGGCAGGACTGCTTGTGCTGTCCACCCTGCCTCAGGTGTAATCATGTGATCTCTTCATGGTGACTCTGACTATTGTGAAAGAAAATGGGGCTGGGTTCCATACAAATGTTTAAAAATGTTTAATTTCAAGCACAATATATGGCTGGATGGCAGTTCAACCGTGTTATGTTGTGGAGAGTAGAATACAAAACAATGTGGTCTCTGAGCCTGCAAATGATTTTTCCAGCTTTCATTAGATACGTGTTTATTTCATCTCTTATAATAACAGAAGCCATACATAGCCCTAAAGCCCTAAGAGGACACTTCACTCTGCCCATCTTGATCTGGGCAAATGTAAGCACAGCACTGTGTGGTCCTAACTGTGATGTAGGATTTCATTTGGTTGTTGTATATACTGTACGCCACGGCTGTGAGGCGGCCTGAAAGATTTGCCTCAGGCAACAATTGATTTATAGAGTTTGCGTTCTCGGCTTAGAGAACGTGGGGTTTATTTCTTCAGAGAATTTTTTATCAGATTGATATTTTTCTAGCTTGTGCTGCAGTGTATTTCTTTGCAATTTTTAAAGACTCTGAAATCGTAAAAAATCTGATTTTATGAACATTGCACTGTCATATGTCTGTACTGTTCCTCAATTATTTTCACTCTGTTCCTTTACTTGTCTTCGCGTTGCTGGACGAGATCCAGACCGCGTTGATGATAACATGAGCCTGCCGTCTCTCATATCTGGGGTTTAGATTCAGTATCACTGTGAGCAAAATTCAATTTTTGCACAACCAGACCTGTCAGTTGACATGGCAAGCATGATTGGATGATTAAATATGCATTGGAACAAGTGTAACCGTAGGCGTGAACATATTGCTGCTTTTTGTTTTCCAGTCAGTCAGTATGCTTCCTTCTCTGTTCCTCCAGCATTTTTGTGCATTTTCAATCTTGTCTTTGCTCCCCTTCTCTGCATCCTTCAAGTGTTTTGTAGGGAATTTGATTGCTCAGTTCCGTTTACATTCACTCACCATCTGCTGAATTTGGCTGCAAATGTGAATCAATTCTTAATGTTGGCAGCTTTGCATTCACTTGCCTCCTCTATTTCTCCGTGACTCCATTTCATCTTTTTCTGTGGTGCTGGCATGTTTTGATCTCTAAACACTAAACAAAACTCTCAAGAAAAGACAGCTCATGGAGAACACCTCAACCACCAATAACAAAGAAAGAGCCTGGGTGTGTTTATGAATAAAAAACATTGATTGAGAGCAGCAAACAATGGCAGAAGCATACAACATGTTCTTTGGAGCAGTTGTGTTCCATAAAACTATGGATTTATATTGAAAGTTCATGGTAGCAGCTCATAAATCAAGTAGGGAATTGTTTGGTCTTGAAGTGGTACAGTTACTGTCTGTGAATAATTAAACTACCTGATTAATATTAATTTTATGGCATACCTATATACCAAATAATTTAATCTTTGACTCTCTTCCCAAAGAGATAATAAGAAATAAAACAGATATATTGTAATAGTAATGTAAGAAATGAATGTACTTGAGCTAAATGCCAACATTAGTATGCTAACATGCTTGCAATAACAATGCCATCATGCTTAATGTTTACCATGTTAATAGTCCATGTCCATCTTATTTAGCTTGTTAGAGTGATAACGTTGCTAATTAGCACAAAACACAAAGTACAGCTGGGCCAGATGCAGGTATTTGGTCATAAACCAAAATACTGAAAACATTGAAAGATTGACCTGATGATGATGCTAAATGAAAAGTGAAGGGATCACAAAATGTATTTCAATTCATCCTGAGGAGGGACATGAATGTCAGTAGCAAATTTCATGGCAATCCATCCATTGGTTGTCAAGATATTTGAGTCTGAGGACACACCGACATTGCCATCCCTAGGCCTATGTCGGCAGCATGCTTCCTGTCTGCCCTGCACTGTTTTACGTCTACTTCTTGATTTCCACCTTTTAATCTAGTAATTTAAACTGCCATGTACGTACCTATGTGGCAACACTCTGTAAATCACTTTAATTAATTCAGGCTGAACTCTCTATCAACTCTGACTCTGAGTATTGTCGCTTGGCCCTTCCTGCAGCTGGGGTCTTCAGTTAGCCTTCTTTACTCCTTAAGGCGAGTACAGTGGCTGTGGAGTGATAGTGTCCATGGTGCAGTCAGATGAAAGTGAATGATGGCTGATGGACGCTTTGCACTGACATTGAGTTATTACCCAGAAGTATAATAGCTTGGGAGATCCTTGTCCCCTGTCATTCGTGGCCAGATATAAATATGAATGATGTCCTCTGGGTTTGTCAAAAGAAACAGGGTCAGGGTCTGACAACACACATTTTGTATTATTTCTTTTGATTGGGTGTCCCACAACCAGAAGAATCTGTTAAAACATCCTTGAGGGACATGCTCAACCCCTAACAGCAGCGAGTGAATTACCTCCACAAGGCAACGTACATACAGCTGGTTTAAAAAAGAGAAAGTGTTGTACAGAAGATGTTGTGTTCTCGCGTCTGAGATGTACATGGTGTACATTTCAGGGAAGCAAGAAATCATTGTCTCAGGCCTGCAAGAGTAAATTCTTCCCAGATTTGACTTTTTACTTTCTTGACCTTCTTTATGATATTTCTGTTAACCTTATTTTGACTAGTTGCATGTTATAATTTCTCTCATATACTCTGATACTGAGAAGTTACTTTATGATGCCATTTTATGTCTTTTACTTTTTCACCAACTGAACAAATTCAAACTCAGGATTTTATGATTATAGATGCATTTCAACAAAAAGTATTGCATAGGTCATCTCCCATAAAAGACTTGCAACACTGTGATATATTCTTCTTAATATTAATTACATTAAAATAAAAATATGTGTTTTATGGATCTTTTGAAATGTTTCTCATCACCCTCTACTATTAATGTCTTTTCCTGAGTTATTCATAAGGTGTTGGAAAGCCGTCGATGAAAAGTGCAGTGCAGAAACATCTTACTACTATTCCAGTGAACGGGTAGCCACAGGGGTTAGAGTTAGAAAAATATACACACCTTCTTCCTCACTCTCAAACTCTCAACATTTTTACAGTAGTTGATCTTAAGGTGAACACAACATTTTAATTTCTTCTTTATATGTAATACATTAAAATAAATCTTTGACTTCTAAAGCTGTTTTTCTGAGCCAGTTTGGTTTTAAATGTATTTTTTCTTGGAAGTCTATTGAAAGATAGAGATTATAATTTTTGGACTAGGATCATTTCTTTCCCATGCATTTAACATGAACCCATAAGTAATGAATGATCCTAGTCCAAATATTATGATATGTATATCAAAGAGAGAGGGAGGGGACAGCTGGTATCAGACTGCTTGATCTCCTGACCAGTCACCACAGGTGACTGGAGATTAAGGGTGTACAAGTGAATCATTCATGTCACCTTGGAGACTCAGTTGCAGATTATCAAAGGTTCATGTCAACAGCTTAACGTATAATATAAAAAACTTAATTAGAATATGGAGTTGCTCTCTGCATCGTGAGGATGCACGTACGTGATATATAGTGCGGACGTCCCCGCCTCTTCCTCTACACAAGCTAAGCCAAAATCTTCTTTCAGCATTCAGTCACTGTGATGGCAAGGACGTCTCTACTTATCTAGAGTAAACAAATTCAACTGCGGCTGGCAGTGGCATTTGACGTCTATGTGCTCTCCTTCCTAGCAGCATGTGTGTGTGTGCGTAGAGCTGCTGCCATCGTACGCAGCAGCACGGAGCTTGAATCGTGAAGTAAATGGTTGGCCCTCTAAGATGTCTGATTCAAACAGCCCTGCCGCCGCTGGGCAAAAGCCACTTTTCATTACACAATGCTAATTAATTTCAGCAGGAAGTCATGCGTGTTTCTAAGTGATTGACTCATTGTCACACCCTAAATATATGTCCACGACTCATGATGCTCTAAGTTCCAATTTCACGCTAGCTACGGGGGGGGGGGAGTTAAGCTATTAACTTGTTTAAAGTGAAATGTCAGGTGCGATGAATGGGATAACATTAATGGGACAGCTGTTAATCAGTCACTCATTAGCATTGTTGCATTGTATTACCTTCTAAGGGACCTGTTTGTGATTAATGCACTATTAATACCTCACTTTAAGTCTGTTTGTCATCTCTTTGGTGATTGTTGACATTGTCAGCCCTGACAGAGCAGAGGGTGGTGAGGGAAGTTGGCAGGTCTCAGGTCCGCTTTGGCCGGAGACAATGAGCTTCACAGTAAAGCCAGGCTTCTGTACAGGAGCAGGCTAATGCTCTTATGTCCCCCTTCATCTCTTTCCCTCTGCAACGCTTTACCTCGCTTAACCCATTTGTCTTTTCACCATGCATCCCCAGCACCTCTCCTCTCAGGTCAATTCTAGCTGAGCTCAGAGACCCATTATTCATGGTCAGTCATAAATCACCAATCTAATCAGCTCCTGCACACATCGGCTGGCATGGAAGTACATCTGAGCACAATAAATCAATCTCATCAATAAGTTAATAAATTCTGCGTTTTGTGTGTGTGTGTGTGTGTGTGTGTGTGTGTGTGTGTGTGTGTGTGTGTGTGTGTGTGTGTGTGTGTGTGTGTGTGTGTGTGTGTGTGTGTGTTTAGTAATTGACCCTTGTGTGGAAGACTGTAAATCTTTTGCTCTGTGGGGTGTTGTTCTTTCTGTCCACTGCTTGTTAGTAGTTTGTTTCACCTCACTGCTGCCTCTCACTGAAAGCAGACAAAGTGATGCGCTGGATAAGAGCAAGGTGTTTTGTGTGCACTGGCCCCAGGCAAACACAAAATATGTGAATTTTAAACTTAGCACATTTAAATTCTTCTCGTAGCAAAATTCTAATTAAATACCATCAATTCACCCTCATTAAAAAAACATGATTTGTTGAAGCTCAAGCTAAATTGTCTGCAGTATTACTTTTTTTTACTACTTCTTCTGAAAAATCTTTGTTTAAAGACAGAGGTGTATCTTCTGAAAAGAGGATTACAATTTCAGACACTACACTTCCCATGAACGTACAGGGGAGTTTTAAAATCGTGACACAGACAAAAAATGTAGACACCATCGTCCACACTCTCGAACTTCTCTCACTTCATTTTTTTCAATCTAGTTGTGTCAAACACATCGAGCTGTTCAGTACAGCTGTGTCTTTGTTTGGAAACCGTTATCTCTTCTCTGTTTGCATCTCAGTAGCTGCCATGGACACTCAAAACAGAGCTTTGCGCTGGGAATGGTGTACATAAACACCATTCCCAGCGCAAAGCTACACCTTCTGGCTTGTGAGACAGGACAATGGCAAAAAAATGGCACTTGAGTTATATGTATACAGTTTCAGGGGGAATTTGGAGTTGAACTCGGAAGTGTCTGCTGCTGTTAAATGCACTTCTCACATTCCCGCACACTGTTTGAAATGTTGGCTACAGCATTCAGCACAGAACAAAAATAAAAGGTAGTGGAGCAGGGGGCTCCCAGAGTTGAACTGGGGACCTCTGGATCTGCAGTCAAATGCCAATAAAACTAAAATAAAATGATAATCATATCTTAAACCAATGGGTGATGACACTTTTTAGATGTTTTTAATTTTTACTTTTTTATTTGAGTCAATTAAACTAACTAAATTAAAATAAAACGGCGAAAATAAAATAACAAGAGCAGTTGTTTCCAACCAGGGGGTCGGTACTTTCCAAGGGGTCGCAGCGTAAATTTGAGGGGTCACTAGACAATTTACAGTTGTTTTTCTGTAGAAAAAAAATCAAAATATTCAGCTCATTGTGAAGATTTGCTGCTTTTCTTTCATTAATGTGATTGTACACTGATTATCTTTGTGTTTCAGACTGTTGGTCAAACAATACAAGCAATTTGAAGACATCACTTTGAGCTTTAAGAGATTGTAAAGGATATGTTTTGGACACTATTTTATGACATTCTATAGACCAACCAATTAGTTGAGAAGATGATTGACAGAATAATCAATAATCAAAATAAACATAAGTTGCAGTAATCAAGGTCAAATCTGTTCCCTGATACCGTTAAAAACTGCTTTTTTCCCCAGGTGTTGTGGTCGGGTTATATAGCTGGTTACTGGCACAGAGGCATCGTACTGTATATACATGACCTCCAGCTTGGAATGAACCATTATTCTCATCCAGTGGCATGTGGTGTAAGTGATGTGTAAAGAGAGTCTGTCCTTTTGGTCCTTCGTGGATGATGATGAGGAAGGGAAGGTTTTGGAGAGGGGGATGGGGACACAAAACAGTAGTGAGATCAAAATGAGGGAGGTTAGCAGAAGGGTGAGGGTGTGCTGGGATTTGTGGGGGTGGGTAGCGAGGGCCCACAGGGAGGAAGGTGGGGGATGGTGAGGAAGGATAGTAGTGTGCTGAGTCCCCCCGCTTTCTGACATTTTAATACCTCTATACTGTGCGATGGCTTGCGAGCGTACTCCATTTTTCTATCCTTAGTGCCAGACTATGAATGGGGGTTTTGCATGAGAGCTTTGTCTATGCACAGCACTCGGTGCCATGGGCTGAAACAGGGCACTCCTTTCATGCACTCTCTCCAATTCTGTCTCATTAGACTGTGGGCGTCATGCGTGTTTAGCTCCCTTTGTGTGTTTAGGTGTATATGCATGACTGTTTGTTTCTATAGAGTGTGAGAATTGATTGCTTCGCTTGCAGGGTTTTCCTCTGTAACATATGTGGGCATCAGGCGTAGGTCAGCATCTGTATCCATGGTTTTTTTCCTTTTTTTTTTTTTTTTTTCTGTGTCATGCACAGAGGACAACAAAGGATAAGACCTCGTATTAAGGAAGGAGGGAGGGGACTACTCTCTCCAAATTCAGTCAAGATTTTCCTGCCCTTTGGCCAGTTGTGAAATCGACACACGCTTTGATGGCTGCATTACCCTCGTGTTCGCCTCATCCAAAATCAGCTCCTAATGGTGCAACTCTTATTTTATTTTTTTGCCTACTCTGAATCCCTGACCCGGAACCATGGTTTTTGTTTTCACTTCATACAAATGTTGAATTGCAACACGCAGAGGGGAATGAGTGTGTTTGAAACGCACCATCAGCGCTCTCCTCGGAGTCATCGCTCATCACCATTCTTCTCTTTGTATCTATCAGTCTTTCAGACAGCAGAATGGCCCCTACAGTGTAGACTGAGGCTGAAAGCTGCAGCTGCTGCACACACTGAACATAGGCAAGGGACAGCACTCCCCCTGCTCCTCTACATATGCACATATACACACAAACGCACACACATATATACAAAGACAGAGAGAGAGCGAGAGATGCTCCTCCCCGTTTGTCTGATTTTTTGCTTTGCTTTAATAGCAAGACTGATGCCATTTAAATCTTTCGCTTCAATTCACTCAATGCAAATCCAGCTGCATAAGTAGGTTACCAAAGTAATTTACAAACACATAGGCGAGTACAGTGAACGCATCAGGCCTACACAGACAGTTCAACTTAATTTAACATCTGCAAAATAATAATAATGATAATAATTGCAATCTTTTACATTTTGGCAAAATTATTTTGCATTTAAATCAGAATTACAATTAACAGATTAAAATTTCCTAACTCACACAACATTGATGCATTTGCATCGACTTGGTTGTGTGTTACTAATGAAAATGATTCTTATCAGGTAACATTTGTGTCATGGTTTCATGTGTGCTGTGATTTCCTTTTTTGTTTCCACTGCGTTTCAGAGGGAACAGAGGGTACTTTTTATTCCACAACATTTACTTGATAGATATATATATTTACCTTGCATATTAAGATTTTCCAGACCTTATTAAGTATGATGTAAAACCTTCCTCTCCTTCATCCGTCTTCCCTCTGCCCGGCTCCTGCGGTATTAAAGATACGCCGCTGTAAATTAAGTCATCCCTAATCCCGTATGTGCTGTATAGCCTCTCTGAGGAAGACTCATGAAGGTGAAAGTGCTGTGTGATTTGTTGGATATATTATTAGCATGGTAAGGGGGTCCTAGAAGACACTGAAAGAGAGGGAGGGGTACACTCTGTGCATCCAGGTGTGTGATACTTAGCAGCAGAAGCCGCTTCAGGAACAGATGTGTCAGAGAAAGTGAACACACACTGTAATGAAAGACTGGCAACTCCCTGGAGAATGTGAATAATATGAATAAGAGTAACACACATGTACAGTAGCTTGTGAGCATGCACATTTAGAAGTTTAAACAAAACACACACACACACACACACACACACACACACACACACACACACACACACACACACACACACACACACACACACACACACACACACACACACACACACACACACACTCCCTCCCTCCCTCACACTCACACTCCCTCTACCCTCTAAACCTGTCACCAAAGGCAAAGGTGGTCTGCACATGCATCTACACATGTAGACGCAGCCACACGTCGAATACGCTCCATCCCCACCTGAAGGCACAGCAAGAAACATCTAATTCTGAATCACTCTTAGGCTGACTCACACCCAGGCACACGCACACACACAAACACACAAACACACACACGCACAAACACAAATACACCCATATATATACACACACAAACACAACCAAAGAGCAGTTTTTTCCCTCAGGAACACTTTGCACCAATGCCCTTAAACTTGGTTACTGGGACAAGTTTTTATCTCTAATTCATCATATAATATTGTATCTGCTTACTAAGTCAACACACACACTGCCTTCATTCACACACAGATCCTCAGACTCCTCCTCCTTCTGCCCTCCCTCCATCAGCTCCTTTTTCCTTCCTACTCTTCCTCCTTCCTTCTCTAATGAGTTTCTGAGCGTGCAGGTGAGCCTGAGCCTGAGGAAACGATAGCCTCCTAGTGTGTGCATATGTGTCGTTGCATGCATGATTGTGAATGATAACACAGACATGCTCACCGAGACGCAAGACCATCCGTTCACCTCAGGTTAACTCGTCTCCTCGTAGCTAATTAGAGATGAGAATCTTAAAGGCTGATGAGTTAAAGACTTTTTTTTATGGCAAAGTATGAAAGAAAAGGGTGGCTCAGTCCGACTGCTGTACATGTGATGAAGACAGATCTCAAAGAACATATGTAGTCATCTGTTTTGTATTTCAATTAATTTAGGGGATGCAAAAGAAAATTAGGAAAATAAAATAAATGCACAAATTAAAGGTGAGCAAGGAAAGACAATTTAATAAAATATGTTTTATTAATTCTATCTGTGCAAAGTAGAAATATTATGCAAGAAAATGCTAATCTTTGGTAATGAGGGGCCATCCAGAGTTGAACTGGAGACCTCTTGATCTGCAGTCAAATGCCCTGCTACCAAATTAAACCCCCATATCATACATAACTCTACATTAAATAGCTTCTTAAAGTTGCTTTGTAATGCTCTAGTTGTAAATATATATATTCAATATAAAGTAATAATGCTTTTTCTTTTGACATAAGTAAAAAAAAATATGATGAAATAAAACTAAAATACTGTCTATTTCTTTATTTTGTCAATATTTTCGTTAAAAAATGTTTTAATTCAAAAACACATCCATGGTCTATAGAGTTATGTTAATAAACAAAAACATGCACAATGCATTTACCAACGTACAGACGGACACCAGTTTAAAGTTTTACATTTAAGAGTAGAAATTTACAAACAATGATAATATTACATATATAGAGTCACAGCTATGACTCTATATAATGTGTATCATCAACAGAAGGGGTACCAAGAGTGTTGTGTGCCAACACTGATCTATAACCGCATAAGCATGACAGTAGCAATATAAGCTAATATAAGTCTATTGTGCCGTGTTGGGACACGAGGCTCTTATAATCTTATTTTACAAAGTCAGTGTTCAACAAATTAAACCCAAGAGACGATTTTCCATATGGAAAAAGTAATGCAGAGCTGAGACCAACATGATCAGGATCTAAAGAAAACACAGTGTAGCTCTTGTGAGGTTTAAAGCTGCAAGCTTTGATGGCTTTTATATAGAGCTTGAAGCCCCTTTTTTATTTGCTACTATATTCGCTTATGCGTGCCTCACTGTATGGCACTGTTTACATCAGAATTAAGGAGAAGGGGCACCCAGGGTTGGTCCTGCTGATCTGCAGTCAAATGCTCTACCACTTAGCTATAACTCCTCATTTCTGATTTACATAATATTTTAATCCTGAATTTCACCCCGATCCTCAACGACGAGCTTCAACAAAACTGACATACTTACTGAGTCAAAGATTTGTGTATTATAATGAACCTGTGCACGTAGATGCTGTGGTAATTAATTAGTTCCATGCTAATTACAGAACAAAAATGAACAAGGTTGAAATATTCCCAAGGACTTCTCTTGCAGTCAAGGGTGACATCAAATATTCAAACACTGTTAAACACTGAGTATAGTACATTTTAGAAAATATCTACATCAGATCTCTTACTATAGATGTGAGCTTGCTCAAAATAACATGTACAAAAACATACTTATTACCAAAAGCAAGAAAGTAAACAGATAAGACAAAATAGTGTAATGTTTTCCTCTGGAGGGCATTAGTATATTCTCAGCTAGAGAACACTATTTATAGTGTGCATTGTTTATTGAATGCTATCTTTAGACCCTATCTATCCATCCATTCATCCATCTCCCTACATATTATGTAATATCTACACATGCATACATGTGTCTCTACAGTGGTCTATATGTCCATGGCATAGATTGGGATGAGGAAGGGGGTATAGCTCCGCAGATTAGGAGGTCCTTAGTTAGAAAATGGGTGCCCCCTGTGGAAACATTATACACGTTAATGGTTAGTGCTGTTGCTTGCATCATTAGTGTCTCAAATGAAACTAGCAGAAATCAGTGATATTTATTTCTTTGTGTTGATTGTAAACTTGTATGTATTTATCCATGAATTAATTTAATTATTTCAATATTTGTTTCAGCATTTAAGCATTTATTTATTATTTTATTTATTAATTTCAGCATTGTTTCAGCATTTATTTATTATTTTATTTATTAATTTCAGCATTGTTTCAGCATTTATTTATTAATGTATTTATTTCAGCATTTATTTAAGTACTTATTTCTGTATTTATACAGTTATTTAAGCATTCATGTATTTATTCCTGTATTTATTAATTTATTTGTTGCTATTAAAGTTATGTTTTGTCCTCCATATAAGTAACATTGCAGCCACTGTTGCGAAATTATGTACTAGTGCGCTCTGACAGTCTTCAGGTTTCCATTCCAGCAAGACACAACACACACTTCTTTTCAGGTAATTATACTAATAAATCCCCCCCTCTAGCTGCAGCACTAATCCGCATTAGTGATTACACAGTACTAAATGAAACGATCAGATACATGCTGTTTTACTTGCCATGAGCATCTTGCATCTATATTGAATCAATTTAGTAATTGTGTACTCCTGCAATTAAACAGAAGATGGTCTATAAAGTAAACCGTTTCATTTTAATGTAGCCTTACAGATGGCCCAGCTGAGTCGTCTGATGCATTTATTCTGGCTCATGTTTATTCTACTTGTGAAATGTGTTTCACCACAATAGCTATGTATTCCAGTGCTTACACACCATGTTGACACCTAGAGGTTATATATAGGATCACAACGAACTGGGAACCATTGAACTATTCCTCCTCTTACCAGACATTGATTTTGTCTTAAATATCTCTACCTAGAACAATTCATCGTCTTGCAAAGTAATCAAATCAATTATTAAGCTTAAACTGAAGAGTATAGTGCATTTAAGAAAATATGTACATCAGATCTCCTCCTATAGATGTGAGCTTGATCAAAATAACATGAACAAAAATTGACTTATTACCAAAAGCAAGTGTAATGTTTTCCTTTGGAGGGCATTAGTATATTCTCAGCAGGAGAACACTATTTATAGTGTGCATTGTTTATGGAATGCTATCTTTAGACCCTATCCATCCATCCACCCATCCATTTCCCTACATATTACAATACCCAAAATCTGAAATTCCTCCCTCTGATTTATTTATTCTTTGTGTTCGTGTATTTTGACTGTTAGTAGGACAATATCTGTGATCTCTGACCTATTGCGGATGTTATTCATTTCCCTACTGCTTAATTTAACCAAAGATAGCCCATAATTAATCCCTTTCAATCCCACCCTCTTACTTTAGAGCCATCTTTAGTGGGAGTTAAAGAGTCTTGAACCAAAGACCTCTTAATCAACTAACAAATGTTCTACCAGTGACCTATATAATTTGATTATCAAGTTGCTAAATATGCCTGACTGGACATTAAGGAACACTGTAAGCTCTTTTTGTATCGGTCTGCTCACACGTTGGTTTTGGATGCACTGACACAAAAAATGTGTACTATCACTGTGTAAACAAGAGAGGCAGCCAGAGTTGAACAGGAGACCTCCTGGCCTGTTGTCAAATGTTTGGCCAATGACTTAGACTAAATGGGGTCCAAACATTCATTACAATGGAAGCGGCTCAGCCGACTCAAACACCAAGACAGTCTCTAGCTCCCTGCTTGCTCTCTCCATGCTAGGCAGTGGGCCAACATCATATGTGTCTTTCTTTGACTTTATAAACAACACACATGTAATATCTAGAATCACATTTACTCAGAGTTTAGCCTGAACTAAATCCACAGCTACAAGAGAACAGGAGGCCCCACCTTACTTGTTGTTTATGTAATTGTATGTCTGTTGCCACTTTTATATTTACATCACACTCATAGTTTACAGCTACTCCTGTGACTCCATGTGAAAAATGCAGACAGTGTCACTGTTTGACTAAACTGGAAGGAGATGTGGATTACAGTAAAGATTTCTCATTAAATAATGTTTCAGTCTAGCACAAAACATATATAGCCTATTCAAGCACTGTACATATGGTTAATAGCTCAACAGCTTATTATTATCTACATATTTATCAGATTGAGACTCTGTGGCTTTTGTGGTCTTTTCATAGGCTTTTATTGAAGAAGTAACATACTGTGTGTCACAGCTGAGCTGAGAACAGCGTTCTCGGTCACCAGTAGTATGGAGTAGAGCTACTAAGCTACTGGTTCAGTCAGTGCCAATAGTGGATCAGTACAGTTTAAACGGGATGTTGGTCAGGAACACAACTCTGCGTTGTTTACTTGAACTTGATATCAGGGGATGAAGTGTTTAAAAAATGTGGTCGTTTTATTGGTTGGAGTTAAGTCAGTCCTCGGAAAGTTTACCATCAGGAAGATGTCCTTCAAATTCAACTTTCTGGTGATAAACTTAGACATTCCTGGCTTCACGTGTTGATGAGGACTGCGTCATCTTTAAAGATGCTCTGCTTCCAATGAAGTTAAACTTTACCATGAAATCCCCATTTCATGATGACACTGCTGTGTCAGGCTTAAAGCACATTAACAGCAACCCGTCAGTCTGCAACTCGTAAATAGAGAAATTGCTGTAATGGCTTGAGTGAAACTGTAATGTTAAAAAAAAAATGACATGACGTCTGACGAATCTGTCGCTCAAACCTCTTCTTAAAAGTGCTTTGATGTTTACATGGACGATGCACTGTCAAATAAGCCAAATTAGTTTGGTTTATGCAGACGGGTTGAGGGATTATGGGAGTTAAGAAACAAGAATCTCATCAATCCATCTAGGAGCAGTCTGTTTAATGACATGCTGCTACATACATATTTTTGAAAGCTGTTTACATGCCCTCAGAATAAATATTTCAGGCAGAACATAGAAGGAGTGTTGATAAATTGGTTCAAACGTCAAGCAAAAAACTCTGGCTCTTATCCTTTGGAGTGGTACGAGGAATGAGAGGTTTCTTTGCAACATAATCTGACATGACCCTCATGCTCTCAGACTGCATGTATCACTATGTATGTATGTATTCTGTGTGTAATCAAATAACACACGAATGCATGCTATCATTTGAATACTGTTTATGTAGTCCTCGTGTATACATGAGGAGCAAAAGCCCAGATTTATGCGGAGAGGGCTGGTAAAGTTGTAGCCATGGAGGTTAATATACCAATTTCTTCACCAAATATTATGAGCCATTGACACAAATTAGAAAGAGCCTAAATAAGATGATATAGCACTTGGACTGAATCCAGATTTTTACCTTTTTAGACCTGTAATCTGGGAACTTTTCAATGCCCACCAGGCTACACAAACTCATCTCTACTGGTTGGGAATATTTCAATGAGATTATTTTAGAAATACATTATGAAAGATAGAGAGTTTTTATTACAGTGCCAGTCAGAGTCAACAGATTTGCACCACATCGTTAACTCTGGTCTTATATATATTGTCTTTGTGAGGGAGCCAGCAGATCATCTCTTGTGTCCACCAACCACAGCTTAGAGACATCTAATATTAACAGTCTTTCTAGCGGTGCACCTAAAACAAAAGAGATCATGATTATGAGTTGGCACTGCTCTTATATGTCTCTTTAGAGTTTCTGCAAACTGCTATGAGGAGGAGCTACAGTATGATTGTTTATATAAAGTAGTTGTTGTTGTCGTTAACAGCTTTAATCACTATTAGTGTGGTGCTCAGCTGTATCATTTAATATTAACACTGTTGCAAGTACCCAAGTCCATACTTCTTATTCCATACAGAATGTGCTATAACTGTTAACTGTCTAAAACAGAGTATTTTAGCTGTTTGTATAAAATAAAAATACACATACTCACCTGCTATATACTAACTGGAAGTAATACAGTATTATGCAACATCAGATGTCCATCAAACTGCAACTTTGACAGTTAAACTTCACAAACACAAAAAGGAAAATATATTTTTTAAGATTCAGTACTTTTTTTGGTTTTTCCATAAGTTTTCTGCAGCTGTCTCACCACCACCCACATTTTTTTACTTTATTTATTTACATCTGTGAGCTGCTCCTCTAATTTATTTGAACATTGCATTGTGTAAGGATAGTATACATCATCTGCACATTCAAAAATTAAATGTATTTAGTTTTGATGTCTGGCTTGATTATACTTAAATGTGTACCCTTTCCAATGTGAATATACTTCATACTAAACATCTACTTGGACTGGCGAGCAAGTCAAAGTGCCCAAGTACCATATAATATTATAGATTTATTTTTTCCTTCCATGTGTCCTTATAAAAGGTCCCCAGAGTTGAACTGGGGACCTCTCGATCTGCAGTCAAATGCTCTTCCTTTGAGCTGTACCTCCTTGTATAAGACAAGGTGGTGACATAAACAGGGAGTTGTTCCACTTTATGTCAGCAGCAAATTAATGTAATAAATAATCTCCCCTTGTGCTGGCTGAGTACGCAAAGAGGACCTTTACTGTGGCATAAACATTCACATACAGACTTTAAAAAAAGGCGTACATAGCGATTTTGTGTGTATTATTCACAAGGTAGAGTTTGAACACAGGGGGTACCAAGGCCAGAACTGAGCTGGGGACTTTTTATTTTGTTGTGAAACACTCATAGCATCATAGGAAAAGGCCTTTAGTATGAATAGATGCAGTTATTCTTCTTTATTACGCATGTTTTGCCATATGTGCAGCAAAATCATCATCACATCTAGTTCAGTTCTCTATACAAATCTGTATGACTGATGAAAATTCCCCATGACATACTCACATCTAAAGGAGATGTGGATGTCGAATTATTCAAGGTTATTACCAAGATGAAAAAATAAATTTCACATCTTATTCAATTTCATATTCATCAAAACAAAATGGCAAAATTGCAATAGCTGTACATTAAAGAAAAACATATTTAACGAAAGCCGTGGACTTTGAGCGACATGATATGAATTTAAAGAGGATTTCTCAGCACATGATCTGTGAAATTTGGTGATAGCAATTGGTCTGCTAAGAGGAGAGAGATAAGAAAAGAGGCTGAGATAGCGTGCAGTACTAATTTGAGCATCCAACGCTGGTGAGTGGATTTGGACAATATCAAACGAACAACTTTTATTGTTCGTAGCATTGCCTGATTATGACTCTGTGAAAGGAGCTTGGGGGGGGGGGTAGAGTGATGGAGAGGAGGGCATGCGGCTGAAATTGATGGGGAGGATTACGACCAAGTGCCCATATATCTGCAAGCAGAAACTGCAGAATGGCTGGTTGACATCAAACATTTAAAAGGCCCAGGGTCAGCTTATTATTTGGACGTTTCCCAACTTTTATCTCAAAGAGTTCAGAGTGTCCTTTTATGACTTTTACAACAACTTTCTGTGTGAACTAGTTGTTAGTTTATTTTATAGTTGGCAGCTCACTGGCCTTCTTAGTACCCCAAAATCTACTGGCATTCATAACAAACAGCATGTTGGGCATCAATTATTTCTTGTGCTTTGACACATTGGACTTGGTATGAAACTCATGGCCACTGGAGTTACATTTTTTGCTATGTTAGTTGAACTTCTCATTACACCCTGACGGCAATCAATAAGTCATATAAAATATATTTTTTATATATAATATATATATATATTACAACCATTTACAATAAGATTCAATGGAGCTAATGGGACACAAATTCAGAAAAAAAAATATATATTTATACATATTTATTGTAAATGGGTTGCAAAGGAGAAAAAATTTGCAAAGCTTCATCTCTATTTTACATTACATTACAGTCATTTAGCAGACGCTTTTATCCAAAGCACTTACAATCAGTAGTATATTACATATCATTCACCCATTCACACACTGATGACAGGCTACCATGCAAGGTGCCACCATCAGACTCTAACTAACATTCATGCAACATCCAGTCCACACCGATGGCAAGCCTTCGGGAGCAATTTGGGGTTAAGTGTCTTGCCCAAGGACACATCGACTGCCGAAGCCGGGTATCGAACCACCGACCCTCTGATTGGAGAACTACCTTGCTCTCCACTACGCCATAGCCGCCCTAACCGCACCAGTGGCTTTAGTAACAGCTCCATCGTTTGATGGAAGCTGAAATCTTCTCAGTGATGTTCTAATTGGGAGTTTGTTTCAACTTAAACTTTGTTGTACAAACATTTCCACGCTTGCTTACATCAATATTTATACTGTATATCAACTTTTATATCTTATATCAATATTTCCATTATCAACTTTCTTTTTTTCCCTTTTACAAAAAGTTAAACATTTTCTATATAAAGAAAAATACAATCTTCAAGTCATTGCATTAGAATCTACTATACTTAAAAGGCCGCTACATAAGATGCACTATAACAGTGTGACTCAAACAGAAAGCCCAGGCCTCTAATTATTATACCCTTTCCTAAAAGCCTAGTCCTGTTATGCTCAGTGGCCAGAGGTCTTAAAACGTCAATGAGTTGAGTATCTTTTACCTCTAAAACCCCGTACTTCCTCTTCCACTCTATCACTGTCTGTCAGTCAGACTTCCCTTCCCTTCACCCCTCCAAGGGGTATTAAAACCCCACCACCACCTCCTCCTCCTCTTCTTCATCATCACCACACATACAAACACATACCAATCCCCACCCCCAACCATGACCCAGTTTGAAAGGGGATGAGGGGGTAAGTGAGGACCATTTTGAGTACCACGGGGAGAGAGGCAAGATGCTCTGCCTCCCTCATTCCTCTCTCTTTCAGGAAGAGCTCACACTTGGTTAAGCACACACACTGACGCTCTTCATGAGACGACGGCCGCGGAGCCCTGTGTTCTGTTTTTTGAGTTTTTTGTTGTCTGGATGCCGTCGTTGATTTTAGGTCAGGGCTGTTTGATGTCAGACGAGTTTAATGGGTATGTAAAGGAGGCTAAGTGAGACGAGGGGACAGAGATGAGGGGCCTCAGGTTGAGAGACAGAGGACACAGTACCTGGTATCTGGGAGAGAAGGAATAGAGTGAGTATGCTGCTTCATCACTTTACTTGCTGCTTGTTTGTTGCCTGTCTCTGCTCTGTTTTTTTAATTTAATCATGTGAAAGTTACTTTATTTAATTTACTTAAATTTGTAACTGAACTGTAACTGATCAGATCTATCAGGAAGCCAAACCTCTTAACCAAAGGATAAATATTAACAAGGTCCGTCAACAGCTCAATGACTTCCTGAACTTGTTCGTACTCTTTTGATTAACTTAATATCACTAAAAAGACTATTTACATTCATGAACTTTATCTGCATGAAGCTGAAGAAAATGCACAGATGCACGCAGAAAGGCTGCTCCTGCCTCAAAGATTCATCCTGGAACATATGGAACCAGTTTTCCGTTGCGTTTCTCCCCTTCGGACACTGTTAATGAGGGAACTTTTCGTTTCCCATGAATACTGAGAGAGAAATGCTCCTTAAAACCCGCCTCCCTCCTGCAAGTAGAAGAAGAGCTCATTCATCCGTCTTAGCAAAGACTTCCTCATCTCAAGATTCTCACAGGCCGAGGCTCACTTTTGACCACAATGTTCTGCAGTTTCTATTTTTATCCCTCACTTGTGAGGTTTTCTGATTTGAATTCCTTTACATCTTCCGCTACACATTTTATGAGTCAGAGACTTGAATTGGGGTTTACTGTCTACTCAAACCTTTGGAATTTATAATTTATTTGTGTGTCATGGCCGCGTGCTTTGATCTCTCTGCAAGTAAGTTTCATGTCTGTAACTGTGTGTGAGTCTGCATAAATACATACACCACACAATCTGGTAGAGATTAGTGTATGTAATGGATGTGATTAACAGCTTCGATAACCTTGTGTGGGTGAACTCAACTTAATGCAAAGTCACTCTTGCAATGCCTGTTTTTAATCACTTCAAGAAACTTTTTTTGAACAAAGTTGCTCCCCAGAAAGAAAGAAAAAAACAGAGACCGGAAACCAGAAAAGTTGATAAGAAGTCCATTTTTAGCTATGCTGGAATTTTTGGGGTGATTTGAATATCTCTGAGTGGAGCTTATCCAGCCTTCAGTGTAGGAGAAGGGGAAACGCAATATAAGAAACCCCTTGTTCTTTTTAAGCTGAGCATGTGCTGTCGGTTGGTCTTCAACACACCGCTAATATAGTGGTTATCTCCACTCCTATTATGATATCAGCGGAGGCTGGTGACCTTTTTGTGACATAAGTTTGTTGGTTTTATGAGGGGTCTCTTAGCGTCACAACAGCCATGATTTAACCCACATATGATGATCCAGGGGGTTATCATGGACAGATGTCTGGCCAGCTAATGTGTGAGCAGATTAGTTTGGTGTGTGCAGTCTGTGTGGAACAAGGTGGAGGCTCGGAGGGGCATCAGTGAAGCCTGAGGATGGAACAGAGGGAGAGGGCACTGTGGCAGTGACCCTCAAATAAGGACAGTAGGAGGAACATCGGCCCTAACTGAACACGCTCAGAGGTCCAAGACACATGCTTATGTTGTGTTTTTTGTTTAAAGGAAGAATTGTGTTTCTGGTGACTGGCTCTATGGAATTAATGAGATTACAGACAGTAAAATCATCCTTATATTCTTCATTGTCTTCGGGTTACCCTGATATCAGAATCTATTCATTTTTTAAATTTATTTTTATTGGTTATGGTTAAAAAGAGACTCACAAACTATTGACTAAAAATGGCTGTCGTTGTGTCAGAATTCTGAACTCATCCCAATAAATGAATTGCTACATGTCCATTTTCAAGAATAAATGTGTTTATGTTTTACGTGGATAAGCTTTTCAAAGGCAGCATTACATCTCTGCACAAACAGCAGCACTTTAGTGTTGGCAATGCAGGCAGCTGCAAACTCTGCCGCCACCAGTTTGGGAATGGCTTTGGTTTGGATCATGGCTTATTGCATCTTTGTTAAGGATTTCTGTTCATATAAAATTAAGAAATGTGACTTCCTCACACACTAAGTTTGAAGGTTTGAGTTTTTCTTTTTGGAGTGGAAAAATAAACCTCAAACTACTAGTGTTTACCGACTCTGATTTTTGAGCCCAAAATATATATAGAAAGAAAAAAATATAGAAAGAAGAAAAAATGTATACGAGATTGGCATCTCTCAATTTAGCAAAGAAAACCATTTCATTTTTATCCTGGTAATACCATTGAAGACCGACCATTATAATGTTATTGTTGCTTTCTAGTGTTCAGTTAATTATCTTAATGCTAATGTTTTAATACTCATAGCTTTTATAACTCAAGCTTGTCACCTGTGCAACATTTACGGCAGTGTTTGAGATGCTATACGGAGAGAGCTGGAAAATAGACTGAGAGCATAAGCACTTGTAGCAGCACTGAAGCAAAAAGTCAACTTGAAGATGTAATATGTGACCATTAGATACTGACTGCATTATTTTTTTTCACCTACTAAATCTAATGGAAAGAACATGTATAATAATAAATATGTTTATTACTTGAAGTACTTACATAGGATAGTGCCAATGTAGTCGCTTGATTTAGTGGTCATGTCAGGGGATCCTTTTTACATCATGGTGATGGAGACAATCTTTTTCAAATGATGTATGTCATTAAATGTTGCAGGCAGACATTATAAAGCAGCACTGTACATAAACATAGGGAGCAATCATAATCATATAAAATCGTAAAGTCAACGTGAGGAGTGTTTTAACGGCAGCAGATCAGCAGGATCACAGCTAAATCAATCGTAGCTGAAGAAGCTGTTTATGAATGAGTACTAAGTGAAATTAACAGACAAAATAGTGTGAGAAATAACAAGGAAATAGTCCACTAACTGCAATAACTACTTTACATACAACAAACGCACAATATTGTTATTATGTACAAAAATAGTTCCATGTTGTAGTTTACTATGTTTCGGTTGTCTATGTACATGTTAGTATGCCTCACTTGATTAAAGTTCATCCTGAAGCAAACTAATCTAATATCCCTACATACACTCATTAGAGCTTTTTTCCTACCATTTACAGTACGTTCATTATCTCAACCACCCATGGCCTCTGTTTATTAATGTGTGTGTGTGTGTGTGTGTGTGTGTGTGTGTGTGTGTGTGTGTGTGTGTGTGTGTGTGTGTGTGTGTGTGTGTGTGTGTGTGTGTGTGTGTGTGTGTGTGTGTGTGTGTGTGTGTGTGTTTGTGTGCATAAATCAAAGCCAAGCTGGAAGAAAAGAGGCAAAGAGAGAGGACAGAGACAGAAAGACAGAATATATTATTATCTGGCTAAATTAAATGTCATGTTAATGTTAAAATTCACCACTGTGCCTAAAAGTACATTTTTGTCAAGACAAAGGAAAGTAACTGATGGTGTGACATACAGAAACCAGGACCTGGCACTCCTGTTATGTACTTCTACATGTTGCAGAGCAGGACTCCCCTCAATGATGCACGCAAATCTCTGTTACACAATTACAACCCTCATTCATATGCAGTATTCTCCTGCAAGGGTGGAGGTTTGTCCCGTGGTGGGTTCATCCACCTGGTGTCCCTCTGAAGCCCTGGGCGCTCTAGCTGGAGCACTGTGAAAAAAGAGCACCTCAGCAGCCCATTGCAGGTCTTCTCATACTCATGCTGAGTACAGGGACATTGTGGCTCTACTCTGTGGGCTTTTTGAGGCTGTGTGTGTGTGTGTGTCCATCTGGGACTGTCTATGTAATATATCTGGATGTGAGTCTCTGTGAGTCCTGAGGGATGAAAGCCAATGAATGAGGGGATCCCTCCAGTGACGCTAACTATATGTGTAACTTTCTGATTGAATCAGCACGTGAGTTTTTGATTTGAGAGTTCACCCCTTAGGAACTGATCTTGTTGACTTTTGACCTTGTACTGTTCTGGAAGGGCCATGAGCTATATCATGGGCTCAAATATATCAGAGAGACTGATAGTTTGATGACCCATGATTACACAGTCATGAACTATAGGACTGATGGCTATGGAGCCATTGATCCTGAATTTCATTTCCTGTCAAAGATTATTAGTAGTCTCCTGTTATTTAAAATCACAGTGGGATTGCACTGAAGGGGGTTTCCTTGTTTCCTTTTCTGGCTTTAGAAAGTCTGGTCTTTTCAGGTGTGACATGATTTCCACCAATTTGCTGTTCTTGGTTTATATCAGAATAACAGACTGAAAGCCTGCCTGCTGTGTCTGTGTGGTGCTGTTCGGGAGGCTGACTCACGACAATAACTTAATGCACAGAGTCAGCTTCTTACCCCTAACTGCCCCACTAGCTTCCGCAGACATAAATTGGATGAGAAAGCAAATGCCAGGTTATATGTGGCTAAGGCAGCAGGAGCATTACACTGTGGCCGAGGCAGCCGTGTGCCTGGGATTGAGCGTCTCTCCTGGTCAGAAGGGAGCGTTACAGTTCCTGGTGCAGAAACAAATTCTTCAAAGTAAAGGCTTCATCAAAGGACTCACAGAAGCTCCTCCGTATCTTATGAATGTGCAAGGATTAGTTTTGACTGGGTCTCGAGCTACAAAAGTGTATTAAATAAAGTCCCTGTTACATCACACTCAAATATGACTCTTTTGAAAACTATTTAGCAGGTTTTACTCAAGCAACATTATGAAATCGGAACACCTCTTACCTGCAAAGCATCTACATTCTAATCGAGATACAAATGTTTACAAAAATACCAAATATGTCAGACTGAATTTTGAGGAAATTTGTACAAAATCATGCAAAAGACATTGAGCCATAGGTGCAGCCACAATAACCTGAATAAACCTGGGTTTTAACATTTCACTCAGTGTAAACATCAAGAGCCGGAACATATAGACAGAGTGCACAGGAAAACTATGTTAAAATATGAACAAAATGTTGCCCTTAATTATACAGCAAGAGTATAGAGCGTGCAAATCTAAAACTCTGGCAGGCAGAAATCAATATATATAAATATTAATAAAAACTACGAAGCAGAAGAAACATGCACTAATAATGCAAAACTGCCCTTAAACATTTTGCAGTGGTATACATTCATCAAATTTAAATCAAAGCAGTAAAACCATTTCTGCCAACTGTGTGTGACTGAATCTGGTTATGATTATCTAAAGAACAACATTGCAGCACAATAAGAGTTGGAGAAAGAAATACAATGATGTAATGCTGGAAAAGTCAGACAGGGCACAACCAGGGAATGACACTTTTATGACTCGGTTCGCTCTGGCCATTAGTTGCTTACTCACACATGTCGGTCAAAGACGCTCACAGTTAGCACAAGGACTCCACCGCCGTCTGATTGTGCACAGTTATGGCCCTCTTACTGTATGTGGGTAATAAGTGTACTGGAGTGTGCATGTACACACAAAGGATTCCTGACATCTACCTCCTTTGTCCCAGGCATGTCCTTATATGGTCAGAGTGATCAATATGACACATGTTTCATCGCAAGCCTTCCACAAACATTCCTGCCCTCTCTGCTCCTACTGGAGACAAAAAGCAGAGGGACTGGGAGCGCCTGCTCGTTTCCTCCAGCTACATTTTCCCTCTCGCTGCAGCTGCAGCTTGCTCCGACTAAGCTCTCAACCTGCTTGGTAAGGATATCGGCCCTGGAAGCTCTTTAAACCCCAAACTAAGCTAGTATTCATGGTCGGATTTTCCTCTCAGTCTAGCTGACAATAAGCCATGCGCTATTGCAACTTCATAACAGGGAAAGTTCAGTGGAGGTGTCATACTCATCCCCCAAAGCCGCCCTGAGGGACAGCAGTGTTTGGGTTCAGCTCCACAGCCTGAGCTAATGTGGGTCTGCTATATGACTCCCTGCTCCAACGGTTTGAGCCGGGCCACCTGCTGATTCTGCTGGTTTGGATGGACTGCCTGGAGCCCTAACCTACATAGGCAACATGTCCCTCTACCTAAACTGTGCTCAGATGCACACACACTAACACACATGCACACAAACACACATGCACATATGCGCAGCACAATGCTATTTACCTCCCAACCAGAACAAACCAGTCAATTTAATACAATCCTGAAAACTGCACCTCACACAGAAGAAGGCTCACTAAGCGGATTTATTCTTCAAAAAGAGATGGCTGTTAAATAAAGCGAGGGTGTATTTGGCGATAGCAAATTCCCTATTTGGATTATTTCGCATCCTTCTCAGTGCTGCTTGATGGTATTTTTTAATACCGATATCCTCTTTCCTTCCTGTTTGGTCTTCTAATTCCCTAAAACGCCTGAACTTGACGGCAACCTCACTGTGGCACTGAGCCCCAAATTCAGTGTGTGTGCATTTGTGCAGCAAAAAGCAACATATCAAATTAAGCATTTATAGTTTGGCTGAGCTCAGAGAGGAACACTTATTTTAATTAAGTAAAATATTATGTCACCCCTTTTCCCATTGTGCTAATTTTGCTGATTTTGCAGAACTAATGCTATTTCCACAGAAATAAAGGTCTAGAAAAAATTGCTGTACTACTGGCTATGATCACGTTATGAAATTTGCATTTATTGTGAACTCATACTGTTTTCTTTTATCTCCCTTCTTTCTCCAGAGTCTGTGAACAGGTGAGAGAGGGACACTGTCTGCCCCACTGTCCAGCGACACCATGAGCTGGAGCTTCCTCACGCGGCTGCTGGAGGAGATCCACAACCACTCCACCTTCGTGGGGAAGCTGTGGCTCACCGTGCTCATCGTCTTCCGCATCGTTCTCACTGCTGTCGGGGGGGAGTCCATCTACTACGACGAACAGAGCAAGTTTGTCTGCAACTCGGGCCAGCCGGGCTGCGAGAATGTCTGCTACGATGCCTTTGCACCTCTGTCTCACGTTCGCTTTTGGGTATTCCAGATCATCTTAGTGGCGATGCCTTCTCTTATGTACATGGGCTATGCTGTCAACAAGATTGCACGAATAGATGAAGCCAAAGGAGGAGGTGGTTCTGTTGCAGTTAGAACAGGAGGAGGCGGCTACACGCACAGGAAGCCCAGGAAAATCTGCTTTGGAGCACGGCAGCACCGGGGCATTGAGGAAACTGAAGAGGACCAAGAGGATGATCCCATGATCTATGAGGTGCCAGAAATTGAGCCCCCAAAAAGGCCGCGGGATCCACTGCAACCCACACCAAGACCCAAAATCCGGCATGATGGCCGCAAACGTATAAGAGATGAGGGGCTGATGCGGGTCTATGTTTTGCAACTGGTGACTCGTACACTGCTAGAAGCAGGCTTCCTTGCAGGTCAATATTTGCTCTATGGGTTTCGTGTGATGCCCGTGTTTGTGTGCTCGGGGAAACCATGTCCCCACAGCGTTGACTGCTTTGTGTCGCGGCCCACAGAGAAGACCATCTTCCTGCGCATAATGTATGGTGTCACTGTCCTTTGCCTAACGCTCAACGTTTGGGAGATGCTCCATCTGGGGATCGGCACCATTTGTGACATTCTTCGCCGTCGGCGCTGCCCACCTCAGGAGGATGAGTACCAGTTGGGATTGCTGGGCACCAATGGGGGTGTGGAGGGTTCAGTAGGGGGGACGGGGCCTGAGGCAGGCTCTGAGGGAGGGGTGGGTGGAGATGGGGCTGCAGACTACGTCGGTTACCCTTTCTCATGGAACACTCCATCAGCTCCACCTGGCTACAACATTGTGGTTAAGCCAGAGCAGATGCCGTACACGGACCTTAGCAACGCTAAAATGGCATGCAAGCAGAACAGGGCAAACATCGCCCAAGAGGAGCAGCAGCAATTTGGTAGCAATGAGGATAACTTTCCCACCGGAGGGGAGGCTCGTGTAGCTTTGAACAAAGACATGATCCAGCAAGCTCATGAGCAACTGGAGGCGGCCATCCAGGCCTACAGTCAGCAGCACCGGGCAGAGGAGCAGCTTGGGGACAACCAGGACGACAAGCCCCAAAGTAACATCATCCAGGCCCAACCTCAGCCACAGCCTCAGCCTCAGAAAGAGCGCAAGCATAGATTCAAACACGGGAAAGGAGGCAGCAGCGGAGGAGGCAGTAGTAGCAACAGCAGCAGCAGTAAATCAGGAGAGGGTAAGCCCTCTGTATGGATTTAACCCCAGAAATACTGACATGTATTGAAACCATGTATATATTACAGACTGGATGACAAGTTGCGTGCAATCTTCCTTGGATATTTAAACACCACTGTGCCTTAAATAATCCTGCAAGCTGGAGTGTGTTTGTGTACTAAGGTGTGTAAAAACCGACGTGATAATGCAGCTGACAATTTGTTTTGTCTGGGCTTTCACTGTTTAACTTGAAACATCGCAGCAACACAAACTGTAGGCTACAGTCTGTCGTTTACATGTCTCGTTCTCCTCAAGTCCTGAAGCAGATTATTGACCTCTGTTGTCTTCTCGCTCATCCTTTCTTAGGGATTTGAACTTTGGAAAATTACTGAAAGATAATGAGTTCCGTTGCAAATCAGATTAATCCGAGATTTGGCTTAACTCATTTTCTGGCCGCTCCTCTGCAAAGACAACGTCTCCATTAATACATTAATGGCATCGCAATTCTTTGGACATCAAAATGAAGTACCATCATGATTCAAAAGCAAAGGGATACCATGACGTCAGTATGTTCCGGCTAAGCTAAAGCTATGAATACAAACTGTGATGGCATTATCAAGGTACGTCATAACAATGTAAATGCAACAAAATGAAACATAATTCAGTGACAGCGCCTGAAGCAGTGACTTTATAATGCAGTGAGAAAATCACCTTCCTGAAGGATGTGTCCTGTCAGTCATGGGTTGTGTCTGCTTTCTCTCCTGTGTAGAGTTTCCAGTGTTATGTTGCTGTGACTTGGCATTTGACAGTGTGTTTGTAGCTTCCTGTGTTTTTGTTGTTTTTTTATAACTGTGATACACCAGATGCTTCTCAGAAACTGATGAGTACAGCAAGTGACTTTTTTATCCTGTGTGTATCTGAAATTTCCTGAGAAAAAAAGTGTTCTTTTTAACAAGGTGCATAAGCAATCCAGTTTTTATACCTTACTCGTCAACTTCTCAGTTTCTTTCTCTGGCTCTTCATGGCTGTTTAACAAGGTTGCTCAGCACTACACTGTTGTCTCATTTGCCTTGTAGTTGACTGCCCCCTGGTGGTATCTCCTTAGGTAATGGGGCATCCTTTATTGGGGATAGATACCAGATGCAAATGCTTCCTGCATCCAACAACTTAACCAGCCGTGGCGTTTTCTTTTCTATTGACAAGCCTCGTGTCAGTTAAGTCTTCTCAGCTCTACGAGTTCAGTGGTAGATGTACAAGGCTGCAATATCACCACCTTGTAATGAAAAATGTTAAAAGCCATTACTATAATATCCTGAGACCAAACACTGTTTGTGTGATGCAAGTGTCAGTGCCAAGATTTTATGCCTGGTTGTTTGTAGCTTTGGGATACTGTGGCCATGCTACTCCAATTGTGGAAAAACACCCATGTGAGATCAACCCTTTTGTAGAAGTCACTTGTTTTTTGTATTACAGTAAGTGTTTTGCTTTTTGGTACAGTATTTAAAATGGCAAACTCCCAAATGGAGTTGATTTTTATGTTTGAGCCAGTGTTTTATATGAAAACACAATTTGACTTTTTTCAACAACATTTTATGTAAAATAAAGAAAAAGAAAGTTTTTTGATAATTCATTTGGTGTATGGATATGTATGGTTATTGTGTTTTAAACTGCCTTTGAAGTGTAAAAAATGTGAAATATGACAAAGTATATTTTTATAATATGTCGGCTACAGTGACTTATTGATGTAATGAAAAAAAGCCAGACTATTCCCCGTATGTTACAGTGTCAGTATCTAATGTATGTAGCAAACCTCTGGGCTATGTCTTTTTTCTTAAAGTGTTGCTCCTTTTCCAACATTGTTCTGAGATCTGATGAACAGCCATGTGCACGAAAACAAACATAAGGACATGAAATGCCAAATTATTCAAACCATTCCAAGCTTTGCCCACAGTGGCTTTTTCCAAACAAGCAGCAGTTCATTTTATGACGAAATTGGGAGGGGGAGCAAATATGAAAAACAGGACACTATATTCTTGATTTCATAAATCTCATCTGAAGAATCTGAGTCTTTCCCAGCAAATAGTGAACTTACTGGACCATCAATCAAGTGAAGCTTTGAGGCTTGACTTTGTGACGTGGCTTCCTTCACAGAAACACAGTGAACGATATAACAATGTGCTCGAGTAGAAGAGTCTTTCTGTTTGGGCTGTTGACCACTTGGCTCCACATGTCTGTTCAACAAGCCGGCCTGCAGCAGACAGTCATACATCACCAGCAGTACTTCAGTCAGCTGCTCCCTAGAGCAGCGATTGACACTGCCTCCACTGACGCCACTCCCTCCCAATAAGCCACGGGTGATTTACTGAGAGTTTCCCAGTCAGTGACAGTGTCCTCCCCTGGAGGCCAATCAGCCCTCATTAAATTATTCCCAAGTGAACAAAGTTTCTCAACTAAAGTGTTTACTACGGTTTGTTGAAGAGAAGGACACAAACTGAAGTACATTGGATGACAGGCAGCTGGTAATACTTTGCAGTTAGGGTTAGCTGGAGCCACTAGAGGACAACTTTCTGTCAAAGGAGGGAGCACCTAGAGAGTGAGGAAGGGGCATTTTAAGGAGGTACAATGAGAATATATGCTCAGAGTCTGCATGACTGGCAGCTTGGCCTCACACCTCCAAAACTATTCTAGGTTATGTGACTTTTTTATTTTGTGACTGAGAAAGTAAGAGAATATGGTAGTTAGCAAAAAGTGTACTCACTGAAATGGCTATTATAGCTACTTCCATCAGGGTTTATTCCCCTCTGTATATTGTCGCTGTCCTGTGAAAACCATGTGTCTCCAAAATATCACTAGAAAACACTAAAATCTAACACAAGCCAAACCCAAGTTAAAGGTGCCCTGTCTGATTTGAGTCTGTACTAAGACACATAAGTGTGCAGATGTGTGTTTCGACTGCAGTATGCAGTATGACTACAGTATGTCCATGTTGGTTTAATTCAGGAATGTTCATTCTTGGTGAAAGTAGAATCGACTTTTTAAGGATTTTTAGCTAAAACATTTTGCTACTGACAGTGTGCAGGAGTTAAAAAAAATTGTTTTTGCAAGGTATCAAAAAAACAAAAAAAACCCCACATGAATTATCAAAATTTTCGATATGTTTTACTTGACATTGACAATATGCATTTGAGCACCTTTAAAGACATGAACTGACAGGCATTTAATTATCCCTCATTCTTGGCAGCTGAATGAATTATAAGTGAAAGCCGTCACACAGTGGTTGTATCAGAAGTATTATGTGGGTCTATTTATCAGGGATACCACAATGTCAACCCACAGCATCTGTCTGTCTTCATAAAAAAAAAAATGTGTTCAGAAGAAAGACTGTAGTGTTTCCTTACATGTTTTTTTATGGTCACCCATGTGGGATGTGGCAATAAAACCAGTGGTATTACCAGTACAAACTCTGATTCATAAACGCATTTGTGTATTTGTGTGATTTCTATGCCTTTGGTAAAATGTAAATTTCTTTGAGTGCCATCTGGTATCCCTTGGCAAAGATTTTTTTCATATTCTTTGATGAAAACATTTGCATGTGAAAAGACCTATTTTCCTAAAAAAATAAATCAGAATTGCATATTCAATAATGTTTCTGAATCTTTTGTTTGGGCTCCACAGCCAAGAAGAAAAAAGCATCAGGAAAAAAAAAAGCTTCCCACTCTTGAGATGTTGAGCATTGTCCTGTTCTTATCAGTATGAGATCTGCAGTGTTTGATTTTGATTGGTGGGGAGCAGGGTCTCTGCAGTCCCATCAGGAGAATAACACACGGGCTGATGTTGTGTCACTGGCAGGAACAACACAGGACACCGAAGAGATGTCACTTCAGCTCATGTTAGTCGTGTCATTTTATTTGTCACTTTGGCAGTTTATCCGGTGACAGATGAACTTCAGCTCGTGATGAGAGAACATCCAAGTCTGTGAGGCTTTAAATTACATTAATGCATTACCAGGGACGGGAAGAGTACTAGGATAATAGTACAAGTAACATTACTTGTGGAAAAAATATATAAACTTCAATAAAAGTAAAAAGGAGCTCCGTTAAAATCTACTCCAAGTAAAAACCTTACTGCGTTTACAGTTATGTTATTTAGGCAACAAAATATTGTCAACCTATAGCCTACACAACACACCGCAGAGCCTGATGTCCAATCCAACAATAAATTCCATTTTTATAGATGTCACTTTGCAGTCTGTACATACAACTGACTCAATTATGCCACACATGCAGTCTTTTACTGAAGGGTTATTAGGAATCCCACTGCATTTCTTGGCAAGACCCTGTATGGTGTAATGTATGAAGGAAATTCATATTCAGGGAATCTGTGAGTAAATTTCCCATTTCATTTCAAGAAAGTTTTTTGCTGTATTGTTTCTGTTCTGTGAATGAAAGCAGAAAAATTGCAGGGTCAAGCAGGTAAAAGGTCAATCTGAGGAAAAACACGAGTGAATCAAGAGGTTGCACTGATGACATATTAAACATCCGTCTTCCTCAGGGTGGCCTTACTAGAATTAACCATAAAAGACAACATATCTCAGATAATTAAACAAAAATGGCAGACAATAAATGAAAAATGGACACTACGGTGTCATAATCAATATTTAACAACAGAGGTAACAACACAGACACACTGTGAACAACAAACTCTGCAGCGGCTAAAGGCACACTCACACACAAAGTTACGTTGTCTAGCAAAGCAAAACAGGCCACTCAGCCTCTCTGTCCCACTGCACCCTTCAAAGTTTTCTCAGCATGTTGAGTTAAATGGAGCTCTGCGGTAACATCAGGGATTGTTGTCACACCAGAAAGTCCTCTCACAGCATTTAGCATGTAAGCAAACTCACCATGCATCTTTTGGTAATGTTTAATTAAGGGCTCTTAACATACTGGCTGGGTGTTGCATTAACCAGTAATTAACTAATGTAGATGCAACCAAAGTCAAGGAACAATAATAATGCCGTAACCCATCATGAAGAAATCATTTATTATATTGCACAGCTTCTGTACTGTTTGCAAACTGCTGGTACGAATGTACCTGTCAAGTTCTTAGGTGTTTTTCAACTCTTGCCCAACTTGAAATGGCCTGGTACATGAACCCCAAAGGACGCACAGGACAACTCTTTCCAACACAGCTCAATTTTTATTTTTTCCTTATTTGTTTCCTGTTGATGAGTGGTTGGTCTATCAGGTTGAAAACCTTCAAAACACAAAAAGCATAAGTTATCCAAACATGCAAATAAATAAGGAAAAAATAAAAATTGAGCTGTGTTGGAAAGAGTTGTCCCGTGCGTCCTTTGGGGTTCATGTACCAGGCCATTTCAAGTTGGGCAAGAGTTGAAAAACACCTAAGAACTTGACAGTTGAAAACCACGCGAAGCAGCCTGGACTGAGGATAAACGGCTTCAGACATCCAGAGACAAGCGGTTGACGCAGAGGAAATCAAGATGGCAGAAGACGCGCTGGGGAAGACGGTCAAGCAGCTCAAAAGAGAGAGGACCACTGCAAAAAGCAGCTTCACCAGACAGGCCAACTTCATTTCCAGAGGGGTAAGCAGCATGCTTGAAGCAGAGCTAAAGGAGGAGTTTACTAAACTCTCAGACTGTTTTAGAAAACTGCTTGATGCCAATGATGACTACAGGATTGGACTTCTGGCTGAGATTAAAAAGCCAGAGGAGGAGGAAGAAGTAGTAGTGCTTGACAAGACATTGAGAGGACAGAAAATGAAGCTGAAACTAAATTTGGAGAAGTAAAAGATACTGTCCAGACGAACCTGTGGTCAAGGTATGGCAAAAATGAACTCAAAATGGCAATCTTAGAAGCAGAAAATACCTGTGATCAAGCAAGAGATGTTGTTGTTGTTGAAAGTACTAATATGGAGTGCTATGAAGTGCACCTGACCCTCTTAGAGAAGCGGATAAAGGAGCTCATGCCAGTGATGTCAGCTTGGGAGCGATGGATCCCTGCATTATCAAAGGATGAGCTAGATAACAGAGTCAAGGATCTGAGAACAGCTAGCAACAGGCTTGGACATAGAAAAGCTGAATTCGTCACTGCACGGAGAATTGCAGAACAAACGCTAGCCACAGAAGCTTCAGGAGGTGGGAGGGGGAGAACACTGCCCACACCAGCAACACCAATCATGAAGATCAAGCCAACCACTCTGCCCATCTTCAATGGCTGCAAAAGACAATATCACAGATGGAGAAAAGACTGGGAGAGCCTACAAAGGCAAGGAGAGCCAACTGGATCACCTGAAGTCAAGAAAATTCAGCTCCTGGATAGTGTGGAGGACAAGATTTCAAAGGACCTCAGACTTTCAACCTACAACACTGCTGAGGATATATTCAGAGTCCTGGAGAACAGGTATGGCAACAAGTCAACCATAGCCATAGAAATCCTTGAGGAGCTGGAAAAGATGCCACATGTGAGGGGGAATCAGCCAAGGAAAGTCATTTACCTCATACAGTCTGTGGAAAGGGCCCTAACAGATCTCACAGAGCTGGGAAACTCCGGAGCCACAACGAACCCACTGGTAATTAAATCTATTGAGAGTAAGTTACCTGACTTTATAAAAAGAGACTGGCTAATGTTTATGGTCAACCCTGCAAATGATGTCACTTCAGACAACCACTTTGACATGATCTTAAAATTCCTAGAAAAACAGGAAGAAATCCTAGAGAGGCTTGAACAGCTAAGGATTGTGGAGAACATGGAGAAATCAGACCGTCCAGAAAAGAAATATGAGCGGAAATATGCTTCAACAAGAACCACAAAGAAAGGAGAGCTGGAGGATGTGTCTGGTGTGTGTGGTGATAGTGGACACAATAACAAAATCTTCTTCTGTAGGAAGTTCAAAGGGCTGAAGCTACCTGAAAAGAAATCTGTCTTAAAAAAGCTGGGAGCGTGCATAAAATGTCTTGGATGCCATGATGACGATGGATATTGCAGAGATACCTTCCTATGCAGAAATAAAGACTGTAAAAAGGGAGGAGGCACCCCAGACTACCATTACTTTCTCTGCCCAAAAGGAGAACTAAAAAGGGGTGAGGAGGAAAAGAGTGGAAAAGGCAGCAGCGGTAAAAGCAAGCTAACAGAAGAACAAGAGGAGTTCTTGTCTGAACTTTCCCCAGAACTAGCAGAATGGTGCAAAAAGGCTTTCACCAACAAAACTGCAGTTACAAACAATGCTAAAGATGCTGAAAATGCTGTCTGAACTTCCTGTCATCATGATGCTGATGGAGGTCACTGCAAATGCAGGGCAGAAGATTGGGACTCTAGTTGACCTTGCATCTGACACAAACTACATTACCCATAAGGCTGCTGACAGGCTGAAGTTACAAAGTGAGAAAATAACCTTAGTTGTGCATGGGGTTGGTGGAATGACCATGAAGGTGAACACTGAAAGATATTTCCTCAAAGTCAGAGTCAAAACTCCTCAAGGAACAGAGAGGGCACATGAACTTGTCTGCTACGGCTTGGATGAAATTGCCAAAGTGTACAAAGTAATTGAACCTGAGAAGTTGCAGAAATTCTTCCCAGAGGTCGAGCTTGAGGAATTGAGAAGGCCAGAAGAAGTTGAACTCCTCATTAGCCACCGAGAGGGAAGACTCGCTCCGCAGAGGGTGAGAGTTTTAGGAGATCTTGTCTTGTGGGAAAGTCCATTGGGTAAGACAGTGGGCGGAGCACACCCTGACTTGTTTGAGGAAGTAGAAGTGGCAGCACACAAGTCCAAAACACACTTTGCTCGCTCCATGAGGACAGCTGCTGTCAAGTATGAGGAAATCCTCAGGAGTTCAACAACTGAGGCAGCCCAGTTACAACAGGAGGACGTGGCTCAGGCCAAGTTTACAGCTGCTAGTAACCGTGACTTCCTGGAGTGGTGGAGGTGGGAAAGCATCGGAGCTGCATGTGAACCAAGATGTGGAGGATGTCGATGCGGACACTGCCAACCAGGAGGAAAAGAAATGACCTTGGCAGAGGAGAGGGAGCTTGATAGCATAAAAGGAGGCCTCACCTACATCAGAGAGGATGCTCACACAACATCTCCACACTGGGATGCAAGATATCCATGGACTGCAGATCCCACCTCTCTCCCCAACAACAAAGCTGCAGTGCAGGCCACGTTGTTGAGGACCGAAAGGCAACTGAAGAGAGAACCAGAGAGGCAGGATGCATATGCAACCCAAATCCATGAGATGGTTGAACGAGGGGCAGCCATAAAACTCACTGAAGAAATCATGAACAAGTGGAAAGGACCAGTGTGGTACGTAAGCCATCTGGTGGCACCAAACCCTCATTCAGTGACAACTCCAGTGAGAATTGTATGGAATAGCAGACAGAAATTCAAAGGTGTAAGCATGAACGATCTTCTTCTAAAGGGACCAGATGTTCTCAACCCTATCAGAGCTGTACTGCTGAGGTTCAGAAGGGGTGTGCATGCAGCTTTAGGGGACATCAAGAAAATGTACAACTCAGTATGGTTAGAGGAGCGTGAGATGCATCTGCACAGATTCCTTTGGAGGGACAGTCCAGATGAGGAGATAGGTGAATATGCCATCACAAGAGTCAACATTGGGGACAAACCAGCCGGCTGCATTGCACAGGTAGCTATGCGGTTAACAGCAAGTCTACCCATGTTTGCTAACTTCGAGGAAGAACGGCGAGTCCTTGAAGAGGACAGTTATGTGGATAACCTCTTAACTTCCCACAATGACCTGCAGAAGCTGGACAAAATCACAGCAGGAGTTGAGGAGATCTTGAGAGCTGGAGGATTCTTTCTCAAACCTTGGGTCCGGTCAGGGCAAACTGGGAGGCGAGGCACTGAAGCATAAGTACTGGAAAAGGAAGTGAAACAAAGTAAAACCTTTATTCTTCCAAACCAAATGA
This sequence comes from Anoplopoma fimbria, assembly GCF_027596085.1. Lineage (NCBI taxonomy): Eukaryota > Metazoa > Chordata > Actinopteri > Perciformes > Anoplopomatidae > Anoplopoma > Anoplopoma fimbria. The sequence continues at coordinate 14,869,516 of NC_072459.1, read as the reverse complement.
AAGATGAAGACAACAAAGCCCTGGGCATTGGGTACCAAGTGGAGGAAGACAAACTCTACATGATGACATCAATTAACTTTTCCAAAAGGAAAAAGAAGATGAGAGGTGGCAAGGATCTTCTCAAACAGGAGGTGAGACCTGAGACGCCTAACCCGCTGACTAGGAGGGGACTCCTAAGCCAAGTAGCTGGACTGTACGACCCAGTTGGCTTAGTTACACCTGCCAAACAGAAAGGGGCAATCCTTGTCAGGAAAGCATTCCAGGAAGGTGGAAGAGGTAAGCTGACCCACAAAACCTGGGATAAACCTCTCTCAGAAGGCCTCAGAGAAGAAGCCATTCAGCTGTTTGAAGAGTATGTGCAGCTTGGACAGAATAGATTCCAAAGGAGCCTCACACCAGCTGACTGGACAGGTAAACCATGGGGGATCACATTCTCAGACGGAAGTGACAAAACCTATGGAGCTGTGATGTATTTGAGGTGGGAGACAAGTCAAGGAATTGAAGTCCGATTTGTTGAATCGAAAGCCAAGCTTACACCACTGGATCAAAAGGGAGAAGCAGTCAAAGCTGAGATCTGTGGAGCTGTCTTTGCAGCCAGGATCAGGAAATATATTGAAAAGCATGGAAGAATGGAGATTGAGAGATGGTTCCATCTAGTTGACAGTCAAACAGTCCTGGGGGACATTCAAAAAGAAAGCTATGGTTACCAGACCTTCTTCGCAAATAGAGTGGGCGAGATCCAGAAGACTGGACCAGTGCAAGACTGGTGGTGGATACCAGGAGATCTGAACATTGCTGACATCATTACAAGAGGCGGCACTCCTGAAGATCTAAAGGAGAATTCCACATGGCAGAATGGACCGGACTTCCTGAAGTGGCCAGTAGAGGAGTGGCCTAAAAAGTCTGCTGGAGAGGTTGCAGCTCATGCCAGGGAGAGTGTAAACAAACTCCAGAGGAAGGCATTCACAGCTGTATTGACAAGAGCTCAAGCAAAAATGGGCCAGAAAAAATAAAACCTGCAGGCCCTGCAGGAGAGCCAAAAAAGTGGAATTCAAGAGGTAAAAACTGCATCAAACCCAAGTCCTCCTCTTCCAAGAAGGAAACCTGCTGGCTGGGTAATCAAAAATCTTGTAGAACTAAAGAAGTTCAGTAGCTTGTCCAAACTGGTCAAGGTCATCGGCTGGGTGTGGCGAGCTGCACATAAGTGGCTGGAGCAGAAGGGCCAGCCCAGAGGTCAGTCAAAGTGGGAGGCAATGTCACTCAAGGAAAAAACCAAGGGAGCTGTGCTGACTGTGGAAGAACGTGAGGATGCACTCAGAGACCTCTTTCTCGCAGCTCAGGAAGGTGTAACTTTTCCAGACACAACGCTAAGCAGATTGGCAGTGTACAAAGACTTGGACTCTGGACTTCTGGTTTGTGGAGGTAGGATTCAGATGTTTGATGACAACAAGACTGCAGTGCCAGTTTTACCATATGAAGCATGGGTGTCTACATTGTTGACGCAAGAAGCCCACAACTCAAACCAGGAGGGAGTGGCGGGGACCCTTCTCAGAACAAGGAAAAAAGCCTGGTTGATAAAAGGCAGAAGACATGCCAAGAAAATAGTAGACAGCTGTGTGGTCTGCAGGAGAAACAAGGCAAGGCAGTGTCAACAAATCATGAGTGAACTTCCACCAGAGCGAACAGGCACAGCTGCACCATTTGAATTCACAACCATGGACCTGTTCGGCCCTTATGAAGTGAGGGATGAAGTAAAGAAAAGAGTCAGACGTAAAGTGTGGGGAATTGTGTTCTGTTGCATGGCCTCCAGAGCCATACACACTGATGTGGTGAGTGACCAGTCATCGGAAGGATTCCTGCTGGCTTACCAGAGGTTCACTTCACTGAGGGGTTACCCCAGGAAACTGTGGTCAGACCCTGGCACTAACTTTGTTGGGGCCAAGCCTGCTCTGGAGCAGCTTCACAAATTTCTGGACCAACTGAACAAGTCTGAGCTTGAAGAAAACGCTGCCAAGCATGGAACGGAGTGGTCCTGGCGGATCCACCCTGCAGACTCTCCCCATAGGAATGGGGCATCTGAGGCAGCTGTCAAGATCGTGAAGCGGGCCTTGAGCAATCTTGGTGGAGATGGAGGTTTCACCTGGGGGGAATTCCAAACATTTCTCTTCATGGCAGCCAACATCGCAAATGAGAGACCCATCGATGCCAGAACTCAAAGCAGGGAAGAATGTGTGGAGTATATCACCCCCAATTTTCTGTTGCTAGGACGGGCCAGTCCAAAGGGTGACCCAGGAGACTTCAAGTTTGACGGCTACCCATACAAAAGACTCCAAAGTATTCAAGGAGAGGTCAGCAAATTCTGGAAGAAGTGGTGCCAGTTGGCTGGTCCTAATCTGTTTATAAGAAACAAGTGGCACACCAAGGAGAGAAATGTTGCAGTAGGAGATTTGGTATGGCTGGCTGACCAAAATGCCCTGAGAGATCAATACAAGTTGGCTAGAGTGGTCAGTGTCAACACTGATAGGAAAGGCATCGTAAGGGATGTACATGTGAGAACCTTTCCCAGCTACCCCGTCCCAGTCACAAAGCCAAACAAAGGAGAGATCACAAAATCAAACAAGAAAGGAACCAAGAGGCTCTTAACAAAAATCCCTGCGACAATTCTGCATAGGGATGTCAGACGCCTAGTAATCCTACTACCCATTGAAGAACAACCAGGGGCTTGAAAGACTGGTGTGACCTCCCTGGATTTAAAAAACCAGGAGCTCAAGTGGGAGGTGTTGAGGTAAAGATTAATTTCAGTTCATATCAGCTCACATGACTTTGCCTTAAAAACTACAAGTCCCACAATGCACCACCGGCAGGCCAGTGCAGGCTGCTCATTACCCTTTTAAGTTGGAACAGCTGTGAATGGAAGGTCTCTCAGCAAACATCTCAGCAGAGAGAGCAACAAACAAAGGATTCAACTCGTAGTACAACCAAAGGAGCCACTGATACGGTAACAAGACTTTTTATTGTGATGATTATTTAGTAATCATTTATACAGACAGCATGCATATCAGTTTGCTGCATGCATATGAGTTTGGCTTTTTGTTTGAGTGTATTTTGTTGACAAAACCCCAATGAATCGAACGATGCAAGGTTGTGGCACCTCGCCCGGAATAGGGAAACCGGGGCACCCTCCTGGAGCCAGACCCAGTAGGGGAGCTCGCCGGCGGCGTCTGGTGGCCGGGCCTTGGCACATGGGGCCCGGCCGGGCCCAGCCCGAAAAAGCTACATCGTGCCGCCACCCTGTGGGCCCACCACCCGCAGGGATAGGCATTGGGGGCGGGTGCAATGTGAGCTGGGCGGGAACCTGGGCGTGCTGACCCCCGGCATCACAGACTAGCTCTAGGGACGTGGAATGTCACCTCTCTGGCGGGGAAGGAATCGGAGCTGGTGCGGGAGGTGTAGCGCTACCAACTAGATATAGTTGGGCTCACCTCCACGCGTAGCACCGGTTCTGGAACCAAACTCCTGGAGAGGGGCTGGACTTTTTCCTTTTCCGGAGTTGCCCAGGGTGAGAGGCGCCGGGCGGGTGTGGGGATACTCACAAGCCCCCGGCTGAGCGCCACTGTTCTGGAGTTCTCCCCGGAGAACGAGAGGGAACTAGGAGCGACTGGGAATCGCAGGGGGAAAATCTCTGACTGTCATTTGTGCCTATGCACCAAACGGCAGTTTGGAGTACGCGGCCTTCTTGGAGTCCTTGGGTGGTATTCTGGAAAGGGCGCCGACTGGGGACTCCATAGTTCTTCTGGGAGACTTCAACGCTCACGTGGGTAACAACGGAGAAACCTGGAGGGGTGTGATTGGGAGGAACGGCCTGCCCGATCTGAACCTGAGCGGTGCTTTGTTGTTGGACTTCTGTGCTAGTCATGGACTGTCCATAATAAACACCATGTTTGAGCATAGGGAGGTTCATAAGTGTACTTGGTACCAGAACACCCTAGGCCAAAGGTCTATGATCGACTTTGTAGTTGTGTCATCAGCCCTGCGGCCGTATGTCTTGGACACTCGGGTGAAGAGAGGAGCAGAGCTGTCAACTGATCACCACCTGGTGGTGAGTTGGATCAGGTGGCGGGGGAGGCTGCCGGACAGACCCGGTAAACCCAAATGTGTAGTGAGGGTGAACTGGGAACGTCTGGCTGAGGATCCTGTCCGCAAGGTCTTCAACTCCCACCTCCGGAATAATTTCTCGTGCATCCCGGGGGAGGCTGGGGACATGGAATCCAAGTGGGCCATGTTCAAATCCTCCATTGTGGAAGCTGCTGCTAGGAGTTGTGGTCGGAAGGCGATCGGTGCCTGTCATGGCGGCAATCCGAGAACCCGCTGGTGGACACCAGCGGTGAAGGAGGCCGTCAAGCTGAAGAAGGAGGCCTTTCGGGCTTGGTTGGCCCAGGGGTCTCCTGAATCAGCAGGCAGGTACCGGTTGGCCAGAAGGGCTGCAGCTGCGGCGGTTGCTGAGGCAAAAACCCGGGTGTGGGAGGAGTTCGGCGAGGCCATGGAGAAGGACTTTCGAATGGCCTCAAGGAAGTTCTGGCAAACCGTGAGTCGACTCAGAAAGGGGAAACAGGGCTTTTCTCAGGCTGTGCTCAGCAGGGGGGGGGGGACTGCAGACCCGGACTGGGGATATTGTCGGCGGTGGAAAGAACACTTTGAGGAACTCCTGAACCCGACCAACACGTCCTCTGTGGAAGAGGCAGAGTCTGAAGACTCAGGGGAAGACTCGTCCATATGCCTGGCGGAGGTCGTTGAGGTAGTTAAAAAGCTCTTCAGCGGCAAAGCGCCAGGAGTGGATGAGATTCGACTGGAGATGCTAAAGGCTCTGGACATTGTTGGGCTGTCTTGGTTGACACGTCTCTTCACTGTCGCATGGAAGTTGGGTACAGTGCCTGTGGAGTGGCAGACCGGGGTGGTGGTTCCCATTTTGAAAAAGGGGGACCGGAGAGTGTGCTCCAATTATAGGGGTATCACACTGCTCAGCCTCCCCGGGAAAGTTTACTCCAGGGTGCTGGAAAGGAGGCTCCGTCCGATTGTGGAACCTCGGATTCAGGAGGAGCAATGCGGATTCCGTCCTGGACGTGGAACAGCGGACCAACTCTTTACCCTTGCAGGTCTGTTGGAGGGTGCATGGGAGTTTGCTCATCCAGTCTACATGTGTTTTGTGGACTTGGAGAAGGCCTTCGACCGTGTCCCTCGGGGAGTCCTGTGGGGGGTACTGCGGGAATATGGGGTACCTGGTTCGTTACTACGCGCCATTCGGTCCTTGTATGACCAAAGTGAGAGCTGTGTCCAGATACTCGGCACAAAGTCGAGCTTGTTCCCAGTGCGTGTTGGCCTCCGCCAGGGCTGCCCATTGTCACCAATCCTGTTTGTGATTTTCATGGACAGGATTTCAAGGCGCAGCCGGGGGGAGGAGAGTTTCCGGTTTGGGGACCTCAGAATCACATCCCTGCTTTTTGCAGATGATGTGGTTCTGTTGGCTTCTTCACAACGTGACCTTCAGCACGCACTGGGGCGGTTCACAGCCGAGTGTGAAGCGGTCGGGATGAGAGTCAGTACCTCCAAGTCTGAGGCCATGGTTCTCTTCCGGAAAACGGTGAATTGCACCCTGGGTTGGGAGTGAGTCACTGCCCCAAGCGAGGGAGTTCAAGTATCTCGGGATCTTATTCACGAGTGAGGGTAAAATGGAGCGGGAGATGGACAGGTGCAGCGTCAGCAGTGATGCGAGCGTTGTACCGGACCGTTTTGGTGAAGAAGGAGCTGAGCCGTAAGGCAAAGCTCTCGATTTACCAGTCCATCTACGTTCCAACCCTCACCTATGGTCATGACCTTTGAGTAGTGACCGAAAGAATGAGATCGCGAATACAAGTGGCCGAAATGAGCTTCCTTCGTAGGGTGGCTGGGCTCAGCCTTAGAGATAGGGTGAGGAGCTCAGACATCCGGAGGGAGCTCGGAGTAGAGCCGCTGCTCCTTCACGTCGAAAGGGGCCAGCTGAGGTGGCTCGGGCATCTGATCAGGATGCCTCCCTTTAGAGGTTTTCCAGGCACGTCCAACTGGTAAGAGGCCCCGGGGTAGACCCAGAACACGCTGGAGAGATTATATATCTCGTCTGGCCTGGGAACACCTCGGGGTTCCCCAGGAGGAGCTGGAAAGTGTTGCTGGGGAGAAGGACGTCTGGAGGACCCTCCTTAGCTTGCTGCCCCCGCGACCCGGCCCCGGATAAGCGGAAGGAAATGGATGGATGGATGGATGTATTTTGTTGATTGTTCAACTTAGGTTGATGTTTGATGAGCTTTCCTTAAAAACACCAATGCTGCATACTGTTTGCATTCAACAGTCTCTTAGTCATTAATTGGGATTGTTTCAGAAATTCCACCTCTTGTAAGCCTTGGTGCTTGGTACTGAAAATTGTTTAAAATTTATTTGCATGTTTGGATAACTTATGCTTTTTGTGTTTTGAAGGTTTTCAACCTGATAGACCAACCACTCATCAACAAGAAACAAATAAGGAAAAAATAAACATTGAGCTGTGTTGGAAATAGTTGTCCCGTGCGTCCTTTGGGGTTCATGTACCAGGCCATTTCAAGTTGGGCAAGAGTTGAATCCTTTGTTTGTTGCTCTCTCTGCTGAGATGTTTGCTGAGAGACCTTCCATTCACAGGTGTTCCAACTTAAAAACGGTAATGAGCAGCCTACACTGGCCTGCCGGTGGTGCATTATGGGACTTGTAGTTTTTAAGGCAAAGTCGTGAGCTGATATGAACTGAAATGAATCTTTACCTCAACAGTACCCCTAAACAACCCCTGACACTGACACTGAAGGCCAGTATAGATTAAACATGTATCTTTACAGGTTTCTTCTCTGCTGCTGCTGATGATTTTGCTCCTCGTCTGTCTTTTGTTTTTACTCTGTAACAGATGAGACTTAAATGTAGCGAAACACAATCTCTAAGAAAGAACAATAAACAGTAAAATTACTAATATTTAAAAATAAACCAAAAAGTACAAAAATAACATTGTAACAGTGACAAGAGTTAATGTAATTTGCTACTTCCACCCCTGCGCAATAGGAGCTCAATGTTTGCTCTAATTAGATTTTTTTTTTTAAACTGAATTATAGATAACACACTAATATATTCAATCAATCCAGACTGAACCATCAAAAAGTGTATGAGAATAAAGATTAAGTCTCCTCACTCCCTTTTTTTCTACTGAGTTTTCCGCTTTGTTCCTTTCATCATTAGCGAGTTTACAGTCAAATTGCCTGTAGAATAGGTGGCACAAATGAAAACGGAAAATGTGTTTCCCTGGAGAGACGAGCCAGTGGAGCAGAGTGCTGCAGCTGGATGTACAATGATATGATATGATCAATCCCATGAGCAATGTCTTGGGTGGCAACTTGTGGCCGTGGTTATTTTCTCTAAAAAATAAACTAACATTACATCCCATTATTGGCCTAATTGGCCGGATGTACCAACCCTATACAGATGTATGGTACTCTTATTTATTTGGGGACAGGGAAAGAGGAGAAGGACAAAGACTGCTCCAGTACTTTCCAAGGCTGCCCTGGTTAGTTCTTTCAAAGAGTCTGTTTATACATCATCCAGATGTTTGCATGTTGGTCAACTCAGAAACTGTGGAATGCCTTGCAGAACTAAGCAGGAGAAACGTCACAGCTGCATTAAATATGTATATTAAAAATAGAAATAGAAATAGAAAACAGAAATATTATCATAGGTTTGTGCATTCGCTATATAAAGTGTAAAATAGAGAGAATCAATAGAGGAATGCATATGAAAGCTCTGTGCAAATAAATCACTGAATTATGTGGCGTCCCAGCCAAATGTGTGGTTTGTAAAGAAAAACTGCATTTTAATGATAAATCATGGCAGGTTTTGGGACACTTAATGTCTCAGAGACACTAAATCATGGAAGCTAAGACATCTGGGGAAACGCCTTTAAATTCCACTCCAACCACACATATGCAAATAATATTCCTGATACAAAAAACATCGTTAGGAATTTATAAGTATGAAGGCAGAATTTCCCTGTAACACAAGGCCCAACCAAGTCTTAAAGACTAGGTTAGGTTAGAAAGCTTTATTAATCCCCAGTGGGGAAACTAAGTTGCCACTAATTAAACTCATACGGAAAAACAAATAGACATAGTTTTCACAGCACACAACAAACAGAAAACACAACACAGTACAACAAATAAATATCACCATACAAAAGCCATTTGACACATGATTAACAGCAGAAAGATGCTACATCTAAAAGCCACATCCAAAAGTGTTAATTAAAAAAATCTGACCGCTGCTGGAACAAAAGACTCAGTACAACACTGAGGCATCCATTCAGACCCAATATCACCCAGTTTTCAACAAGAAATCCCAGTTGGTGCTTTTTTCATGCGTAGTCACGTTAGATTCATGACTTCCGTGTCCTGCATGAACTAACGCAATGTGTGTGTGTGTGTGTGTGTGTGTGTGTGTGTGTGTGTGTGTGTGTGTGTGTGTGTGTGTGTGTGTGTGTGTGTGTGTGTGTGTGTGTGTGTGTGTGTGTGTGTTTGTCCATTGGTTGAGATAGGTAGGGTCACAGGTGGCAGGAAGTTGGAGAGAGAGTTGTTTACGTTGGGTGGCTTGACCGCGGGTTGGACGAACGGAGTCGCGATGCGAGCACGTGTGAAATCGGATCGGCCCGGGATCGGCCCACTGAGTTTGAATTGAATTGAGTTATATCATAATCATTCGAATTGAAGGGATTATTGTTGAAACTCATGTTATCGTAAGAAATTGTGAAGTGATTGAGACTGAATGTATTTTATTTTGTTATTTTAAAATTCCCCAAGTAAATCATTGAAATGTTATATTTCTAAAATGTGATTACAGTGTGGAGTTTGGTCATTTTCTTAGATAGAGGTGTCTAAAGGTAAATTGTTTGCATACAATCACAGGTTAATAATAATAGTGACACATTTCATTCAAGGTTAATATAGAAGACAACAAAACCTCAAGTATTAGTAATTGTAGAGTGAGTTATACGTTTTAAAGAACTCAGGGCCCTTCCCTGACTAAACTAGGGATAAGTGGGCTACATGTAGATGTAGATGCCCCTGGGTCTGGGAACTACTTTTCACCTGGTGGACAATCTCCCAGGTGAAGCCTGTGCAGCTGCAACAAGAGGTCAAACTCTGCCGGCATGGTGTGCCATTTTGAAGTTTGTCTGTCATCGTAGTAGTGATTAGTCAGGGCGTGGAGTCCGTGGGGGTGATTACTGAAGGGCCAGAACCCATACAGGTGCACATTGGCACAGAGTTCCAGCGCCAGGCTAGCCATTATTATGCCGGTGCTGGGCCGTGGTGCTCGAAGGCCTTGGGAGCGCCAGAAGAGGGTCAGATTCTGGAGGTACTCAGGGTTGACGAAGACGGGCCGGGTGGGGCTTTCGAAGTCCTCAATGCTGTAGACGGCCCGCAGACACACAGGAGTGTTGATGCCGAAGGAGAAAGCGGGAAGGAGTAGCAGGGAGTTGCCATAGCTACGCAGACTCTCCACAAACGGACGGCGACGCCCCATCAGAGCCCCATACCTGATTATAAACAGCAGATGTTTAGCAACATGACAAAAGGGAACATTTTAAGGGCCGGTGATTCATCCATTTGCTCACTTCTCTAAGAGGATGCTTGGATTTGCTGTCACAAGGTCAGTCTTGATGCCCACATGTTTCTCATAGCCTTTGTCCAAGGGAGGTAGGTTGCATCTGAAAAACACAGAAAATGAAAGGATTGTTTTATAGAATTTCCACAGAGATGAGTTTTAATTATGTTGATTAAGGTTGTCCAGTACACTAGACACCTTTCTCACCTCATAACAAACTGAGCTGAATCAATCGTCTTCCCACAGCTGCTGTTGGTCAGGATCCCACCGTTCCCAACAACAGCACACGTGTCCTATATTTTATTTTGGAATGGATGCTCCTGGAATTAACATCAACAGAAAATGTATTACAAAACAAAAAAAAACTATACTGACACACTGTGTGAAAGAGCCATTTTAGGAGAGTTAAATCTATAACTCGAAGTGGATGGCGACACACCACCTGAAGCTCAACCTGGACAAAACCGAGCTACTGTTCCTCCCGGGGAAGGGTTGCCCGCACCGAGACCTGTCCATCACCATTGATGATGCCGTGGTGACGCCAACTCGGACTGTGAGGAATCTGGGTGTGACCCTGGACGACCAACTGTCGCTCTCAGCAAACATTGCATCGGTCACACGCTCCTGCAGATTCCTCCTCTACAACATCAGGAGGATTTGCCCCAGGCTCTGGTCATCTCCCGCCTGGACTACTGCAACTCACTACTTGCCGGAGCCCCGGCGTCGGCCATCAGACCTCTGGAGCTTGTCCAGAAAGCTGCAGCACGTCTGGTGTTCAATCGCCCCAAGTTCTCCCACACAACTTCCCTTCTCCGTTCTCTACACTGGCTCCCTGTAAGAGCTCGCATCCAGTTTAAGACTCTGGTGCTAGCCTACAGGGCAGTGAAAGGAACAGCTCCTTCCTATCTCCAAGCCATGGTCAAGCCCTACACCCCCGCCCGACCACTTCGCTCTGCTGCCTCGGGGCGATTGGTTGCCCCGTCGCTCAGAGGTCCCTGCGGCCGATCGACCCGGTCACAGCTTTTTTCTGTCCTGGCCCCTCAGTGGTGGAATGAACTCCCCACTGACATCAGGACAGCAGAGTCGCTGCCCATCTTTCGGCGCAGGCTGAAAACTCACCTCTTCATGAAGTACTACCCTGAGCCTTCCTCGTAGCACTTATTACATTCGTATTAGTTTGTTGCACTTATTGTATTCGTATCAGTTCGTTGCACTTATTGTATTCATATTAGTTTATTGCACTTATCCTATTCGTATTAGTTTGTAGCACTTATTGTATTCGTATTAGTTTGTTGCGATTATTGTTTTCGTAGTAATTTGCTTCTTCACTATACTTTTGCTCTGGTTTATGCTTTTAGATGCTTGTCTAAGAAAGGAGATGCACTTATGACTTCTGGTGACTAGTAGTTCTCTTGAATACCTATGTTGAATACACTTCCTGTAAGTCACTTTGGATAAAAGCGTCTGATAAATGACTGTAATGTAACGTAATGTAATGTAAACTCAGTGCCGTTGTCTGAACGGATACATTTGACTTCTCCATAAGGTGCTATGTCAGCTAAGAACCTTTCTGTGGCTTGCACTGTATCACTCTTGGACTTTAGAAAATACACTAACAGGGTACCTGAGTAGTCATCTGTAAAAGACTGTGTATATCTGTGTCCTTCTATGCTGGGTGTTGATATTGGACCGGCTAAATCAGTATGGACTAGTTCTAAAGGTTTCTTTGCCTTTCTGTCCGGCTCCCTGTTTCTCGTCTGTGTGAATTTTCCCTGTGTAGAGACTTCACATAACTGAGCTGGTTTAACTGCACTTCCGTTTATCTCCATGCCTTTCACTACACCTTGTAACTTTTGTACATCTTCATAGTTGCAATGACCCAAAATTTCATGCCAAGTTTGCATGTCGTGACACCCTTTACATTGGTCAACATTTTCCACAACAGTTGGCAAGTAATACAAATTTCCACTCTCGTGGATGTCAAACCTGCTACCGTCCTTGGTAACCATGTGGTTGTCCCCTTTCTTGAAAGTGATCGTCGCTCCTCCGTTGGTTGCTCTTGCCACTGAAAAGATATCATGCGGGTATGAAGGCATGTACAGTGCATCCCGCAACTGTGCTCTGTGCTGTCGTCCAGCGTTGTCTAGGACAGTGGTTCTCAAATGGGGGTACGTGTACCCCTGGGGGTACGTGAAGGCACTCCAGGGGGTACGTGAGATTTTTTAAAAATATATTTAAAATTAGCATCCATTCAAAAATCCTTTAAAAATTGTTATTTAATAAATATTCAATAAAATATAAGTGTAAGTTCATAAACTGAATTTAATGCAACAATGCAATCGTCAGTGTTGACAGTTTAATAAATCAGACACTGATGGCAGAGCGCTTAGCATTACATCTTTTTTTCAACCAAAAATGCTTTGCACTGGTCAAAACATACAGATGTTTATAATTAATTAATAAGACAAACGCATTTCGCCGGTAGAAATCGCTGCGATGTGCTTATGAGCAGGACACAGAACACAGAATAAATACACAGAACACAGTATAAATACACAGAAAACAGTGTAAATACTCAGTGCAGTTTGTTAAACAGGTAACTGTCATGGCCATGGCCATGTCTCTGGTTATTCCTTGTGTTTCCCCTTGCCCTTGTGTTTCATGTGTTTTCCCTTGCCCTTGTGTCTCCTGTGCTCCCTTGTTTGTTTATCTCTGTGTGTGTGTGTGTGTCTGTGAGGTGGGCGTGTCACCCTCTCACTCTCCCCAGCTCCCTGATTACTGCCAAGCATACTCACCTGCTCCAAGCCACACACCTGCCTTCAATCTACTCATCAACTCTGCAGTATATCAACCCCGGTCATCCACTCACTCACCGCCAGATCGTTCTCTGCATTTATGTCAGACCTTCCAGCAATTTCCCATGGACTGATTTCCCGTTGCCGACCCTGCCTGCCTGTCTGGACTTACCTGCCTTGCCTGTGCCCTGGTCAACGACTCAGCCTTCTGTCCCCGACCCCGAGTTTAGCCTCCGCTTCCTCTGATTTCCGTCTGCCTGATCCCCTGCCTGTTTCCCTCTGTTGTGTTTAGGATTCGTCAGACACCAGAGAGAAACAGTTGAGTTAAAGTCAAAACGCTTTATTGCAAGCTTAGTGAGAGTATTACATTTCCGGCATTTATACGTGCACGGTCCTAATTATGGATGTCTAACAGAGTTAGAGTACCAAAGTAAAAAAGGCGCTTAACACACGGTGCGCAGCGGATTTCATAGGTTCTCCTTTAGGGAGCCTATTGGTCAAATATTAAAGTAGCAGGCGGTGCTTGTTTTAGCTATAAGCGGCCTGGTTGGAGCTCTGGGCATATCCGCCCACACTGGCTCACGTCCCATTGGTTGCTGTCATCTTTCAGTGTGTGTGTATGTTGAGTGTACATGTTCATCTGGTGTGAACGGGTTTTATTGGGCAATCTGTTCTATCTCCTTATCTTTATTATTTGTCTGTCTTCTACAGAGAGGGTATTGTCCTCGTAAAGTACGACTTTGCCTACTCCTTAAGCCAGGTGGTTGTTTCATCTTGTGTGTGTGTCAGGCCCTTCCTGGCCTGGTGTGCATTTGTATATGTGTGTGTGTCAGGCCCTCCCTGGCCTGGTGTGACTGATTCATCATTTGTATATGTGTGTATCTCAGGCCCTTCCTGGCCTGGTGTGGCTGTTCAAGGTTGGTGTGTAGACGCGGGGATGCTCCCACGCCGTTTCTGACCTTTTGCAGCACCTTTCCACTCTTTCTGAGTGCCTGAGCTTACGTGTAATAAAGTAAAACGTGCTTGTTAAGACAGCTGTCATGGTTACTTTATGTTTGTTAATACAACTGTCATGGCTATCCTATATCACTAATAAGGTGAAGTGTGTTGTTTAACACTGCTGTAATAAGGTGAAGTGTGTTGGTTAATACTGCTGTCATGATTATTTTATATTACACCTCTGTGAGTCATATCCTGCCTGTCTGAGTTCTCCGCTTTGAATAAAGCTCCAGAACTTTATCTGTCTCCTGGTCGTTCTGCTTTTGGGTCCACACCACACTCCGTGACAGTAACAGGCTGCAGAGAGAAATACATTTATACTCTGGCAGTGATGATTACTTTGTGTCTTTATTAATACTAGAACAGTGATGATTACTTTGTGTCTTTATTAATATTAGTACAGTGATAATGTGTGCAGACATAAAATCAAAAGTCTCTCCAGCTGTTAAAGCGGACTGACAGCTCATCAGCTGTGATCAGCGGCCGCCGTCATCAGAAACAGACGTCGCTTCACGTGACGCTACAGAGGAAAGGAGGTGTTATGTTTCTTAAAACACATATCCTCGTTTCCTCTCTCCTTGCCTGGTTTCCTTGCGTCTCTCCATGCATCCCTGGTGGGCGGGACTAAGACGCAAGGAAACGACGCAAGTGAGGGAATCCCCTTGGGATGTACCCCAAGTCTCTTAAATTGCCTCCTCGATTCCCTGTTAACAGCATTAGAATTGTTGTATTTTGTTTTTAGTGCAATTGTCTTTGCTGCTTATGGGCCAACTCAGCATTTACTGTAAGTCCAAGCATCCACCTTGCTTGGACACATGTCATCAGCAAAAAGAGATCTGTCCATTCATTCCAAATTACATGAAAAACTTCATCAGCAACCGGGCTACAAACGAGGCACTTTACGCTTGTCCTGTCAGCTGCCCCTGGGTCTGGGAACTACCTTTCACCTGGTGGACAATCTCCCAGGTGAAGCCTGAGCACCCCCTGACTGTGCAGCTGCAACAAGAGGTCAAACTCTGCCGGCATGGTGTGCAATTTTGTAGTTTGTCTGTCATCGTAGTAGTGGTTAGTCAGGGCGTGGAGTCTGTGGGGGTGATTACTGAAGGGCCAGAACCCATACAGGTGCACATTGGCACAGTGTTCCAGCGCAATGCTAGCCATCATCATGCCGGTGCTGGGCCGTGGTGCTTGAAGGCCTTGGGAGTGCAAGAAGAGGATCAGATTCTGGAGGTACTCAGGGTTGAAGAAGACGGGCCGGGCGGGGCTTTCAAAGTCCTCAATGCTGTAGACGGCCCGCAGACACACAGGAGTGTTGATGCCGAAGGAGAAGGCGGGAAGGAGTAGCAGGGAGTTGCCATAGCTACGCAGACTCTCCACAAACGGACGGCGACGCCCCATCAGAGCCCCATACCTGATTATAAACAGCAGATGTTTAGCAACATGACAAAAGGGAACATTTTAAGGGCCGGTGATTCATCCATTTGCTCACTTCTCTAAGAGGATGCTTGGATTTGCTGTCACAAGGTCAGTCTTGATGCCCACATGTTTCTCATAGCCTTTGTCCAAGGGAGGTAGGTTGCATCTGAAAAACACAGAAAATGAAAGGATTGTTTTATAGAATTTCCACAGAGATGAGTTTTAATTATGTTGATTAAGGTTGTCCAGTACACTAGACACCTTTCTCACCTCATAACAAACTGAGCTGAATCAATCGTCTTCCCACAGCTGCTGTTGGTCAGGATCCCACCGTTCCCAACAACAGCACACGTGTCCCATATTTTGTTTTGGAACGGATGCTCCTGGAATTAACATCAACAGAAAATGTATTACAAAACAAAAAAAAACTATACTGACACACTGTGTGAAAGAGCCATTTTAGTTAAATCTATAACTGGCTTTAGTTCCTACGTGTGTGTGTGTGTGTATTTTTATTTCATTTGCTAATGTACAACATGAAGGTTCCTTCTTTCTCTGGTTAAGTGGCTTCAGAGTCCTGGATTTTCTGTAATCTTTTGCGATCTAAAAAGATATAAAAACTACCTTAAATTTGAAATACAGTCTGACTGTTGGCAAATATGGAGGCAACTATTTATCTTTTTCAAGATTGCAGCTTGCACTCTGCTTATCAGTGAAACTTCTTGGGTGGCATAAAAAATGGTATATAACTCAGTGGTAGAGCATTTGATAGTAGACCAAATATTCCCAGTTTAAATCTAGGTGCCCCTGGTAAACCTTTGGGTATTAACAGTGGGACACTGTATATTATAAGTTGATGTGGTCCCCATGAATTCCCCCATTGGTGTGTGGACCAATATATTGACAAAAATGTTAATATTAACTTTCATGAACAATACACACTGTTAAAGGGTTAAAGTTGTTAGATGAAAACACAGACAACACCCAGACCTGACAACGCCTTGGTAGCACCCTGTCAATCACAAATCACCTACTCTGCTTCATGCTTACTCAAAAGGGGACCATAATTTACTAAATGAATGTCACAATGTATTAAAGAGGACTTGAAACTGGTGATTGAGACCATAAATTCATGTTTACAATGTATTACTGAGGTAATAAATCAAGTGAGAAGTAGAGTCATTTTCTCATAGACTTCTATACGATTTGACTTGACCCTGATGGCTATTAGAAAGAATGTAAGTTAAAGGCACTTCCACATTGGCTTCACTTTTCAGACCTGGAGGTTGCCGCTTCATTACAACATCTAACTAAATGTGACATATCCTGGAATATTCCGCTGCTTGTCGTATATATTTGAAACCCTCCTCCCTACTCCCTCCTCTGTGAGTAATCTGAAACAGACAATCGATCGACTTACACAAATTCAAATAACCATGCTCAAACGTTGAGTGAAAAGCCAACCCTCTTAGCAAGGGGGGAGATGTGAAACCATTTTTTATAGTAAAACGGTCCCCCAGTGTCTCCTGGAAGTTTGTTTAGGGTAAGGTTTATTTTTTTTTGGAAAAGTGATTCAAAAACTAAAATAGAACAAGAGAAAGCGAAAGAGGTTCAAAACTGGGCTCCTTTCTCACCTCAACACACTTGGCCAAACACAGTACAAAGAGGGTGTGAAAGTCAACTTGTCGGATTCAGGGTGTTTATGAAGCAATCCGACAAGCTCTCATGAAGCACACTAGCAGCTTTAAACTGCTTCCTGAAAATTATACAGCGCATACTTTAAGTCTGTGGTCAATGTACAGCGATGAGAAGGTCACTCCCTGAGGCTGAACAATTAAAGAAATCTCACTTCCACTTTTCCAGATCTTTGTAAAAAGAGATGAGTGTTACAAAGTCTGCCTGAGTCCTCCTTTTTCCATTCTGCCTATTTGCTCCGACCTTCAGACACATTATCACTTCTCCACGGCCATTCTCTCATTCACCTGGTCATTTCCACTCATCCCCTGCTGGGTTATTGTGAAGGTATTTTCCTAATTGTATGTTAAACTTCCCTCTTGTGGGTCAGGTCAACTGTCTGTCTCTCTTAGCCAGTCTCACTGTATGTGCCTGATAAGGCCGAGCTGGCTAGGACAGCTGGTAGGCCAAGGTTAGCTAGAAACCTTGTGTATTCGGTTAAGACTCAACAGGCTGGTGCCTGGTTGGAGACGCTGGATAAGAGAGACTGTACAGAGGCTATGTTGTTGCTAGCACAGCAACGGTAGATGTATTTCCTTGTTTAGAGCCTATATCCAATAGAATCCTCACACATGCCAGGCTGATGTAGAACTAACCCTATTTGGATATAGCGGAACTTAGCTGGTCTGGGGAAGGTTAAATACTGTGCTCAAGGACACCATCTTCAGAATTGGGTAGCAGTACGCTGTGATTCACACGTGGTGTTTCCCTGTTCTCCTCGTTCGAAAAACAATAAATGTTACTGCTTAAGACATCTGGGTCTGCCGAAACTTCTCCTGTCTCGAAGGAACAAGCTCAAAGATTTCCATCACAAATTGGCGTCACGAACAGGATTCCAAACCAACAAAGACTGGTAAGTGCATTTCTCTATTTTGCCTTACCATGTCTGCGTTTGACGGAATCAACATAGGGTTGTGCCCGACACAGACAAAACCCACAGTGAGGTGAAACCCGTGGGAAGACGTTCTGGGATAAGCTAAAAGAGGCTTATTTCGGTTAATCAAGACCTGTGGTGAAGTTGTGTACAGAAAAACAAGCTGAGGTAACAGGGACAGAGCAGAAAAATTGTGTACAGACAGAGGAAGATTCTATTTTTTAAGCTGCTGCTGTTCTGGCACAAAAAAAAAAAAAAAGGGAAAGAGAGCAAGCTGACCGGGACGCAAACCAAGCGGAGGAGCTACTGGCTCAGATGGCGAATGATGAAGTAAAGACACCCAAAGGGAGGAGATACCGGATCAACCTATCGTAGCAGACGGCCACAATAAGACAGCGAGGAGTACAGGCCATCCTGGGAATTAAAAATGCACCTCACCATTTTGTAGGAAGCAGGCATGTCCACCGGAGAAAAAACATGACACTAGGTCCATAACACAAACCTTTCAGGCCCCTAAGATTATGATAGGTTCAATGCCTGTTTGTAAACCCTGGACTCTATCTGAAATGATGGACATGACTAGGAAAGCCCTTAATCCAATCAGCCGACATTGCCTGAGTTCAATTTGTTACATGCCTTCACTGTGCCACACATTCAATACATTGCCAAAACAACACCAGCATGTGCCACATTGATGTCTGCTATGAGACCTGTATTGCATTGTCATTGTACAGCTGCATTTAATCCTTCAGAAGAATACAAACATTTTGCTGATACATTTTTAAATACGCAAGAATGGCTGAAGTGTGAGCAGTTTATGATTGTGGGTCCACCAGGGTGTGCTTTATCTATTCAATTGTCTAATACAATAAAGAGTGAATTGTTTAAAGTTAAGGATTCTTTTCCACATGTCACTCTAGCAGTCACACCAGGTTATGAGCCAAAGCAGGTTTCAAAAATGATGACACAGTGCCAGTCAGTGAGAGAAGCTGCAGCAGCATCTCAAACCCAAACAATAACAGACCTTGGTGACGGACTGTTCGTGCTGAGTCTCAGTGAAGAAATTACATTGCCTCAGAGTACATTTGTCTTACAACAACCACCTCTTTCAGTAATGTATGGACCCCCTTCAGATCTTTCTGAAGTACCAGCCATTTTATGGGCTAAACATAAAAATCATGTGGGTTTTGTAAATTCTGCTCCACCTCATAGAGTGACACTCAAAGCTAATGCTAAGCTGCCAGTGATAAACAGTACCACTTGCCTCAGTACTGGTGGTACTGCCAGTGATAAACAGTACCACCAGTCCCAAAAACGCAATTTGTTCAGGATTTACAAGCCATAAACAACATTGTAGTACCACAGGCTCCAAATGTGCCAGATACAAATTCCATTCTGGCCTCTCTGCCTTCAAATTCCACGCATTACACAGTCATTGATTTGTGCTCAGCATTTTTCTCAATCCCTTTGCATCCAGACAGCCACTATTTTTTGCCTTTACCTTTAGAGGTAAACAGCACACGTGGACCCGTTTGGTCCAGGGTTTTGTTGATAGCCCTATGGTATGCGCAGCAGCGGTAAAATGTGATCTGGAAGATTTGCAGTTGCCACGGGGAAGTACTCTCCTGCAGTATGCTGATGACCTGTTGATAGCCTCTCCCTCAAAAGACACTTGCTATTCAGACTCTATTTTGCTCCTGCAAAGACTGGCTAAGTGTGGCCACAGAGCCTCATTAGCTAAATTGCAGTTTTGTCTGCCAGAAGTCACATACTTGGGTCATGTTCTAGGGGATGGACAGCGTCTCCTAGCACCTGCAAGAGTGAAGCTGCTTGCTAACATGGCTCCCCCTGTGAGAAAAAAGGAAACACTCATTTCTCGGGATGGCAAATTACTGCTGGCACTGGATTTTTGATTATGCTGCAATGGACTCTGTTTTACGTGCAGCAACATTGCAGTCTGCTCCTCCTCTGGTGCAATGGACTGAAAGTATGCACAAAGCTTTCCAGGAGTTGAAATGTGCACTCACATCAGCCCCTGCCTTGGGTCTGCCGGACTATTGTCTGCCATTTCATCTACATGTGCATGAAAGAGAGGGATTTGCTACAGGCATCCTGGTCCAGAAACATGGGTACTACTCGTATTGACTGTCACCTGTTGTCTGTGGTATGCCGGGCTGTTTAAGGTCAGTGGCTGCAGTTGCCATCTTGGTTGAGAAATCTGCGCCCATTGTACTGGCTCATGACTGTGTAGTACATGTTCCGCATTCAGTGTTGCATATATTAAACACCTCCGCTACACAACCTATGACAGCTTCCTGTGGCTCAGGTTATCATTCTTTCCAGCTCCCTTTTACTTTGCAACGCTCACCTCCATTGAATCCAGCCCCTCTCCTTCCTTAAATTGAGGAAGAAAATGATCATGATTGCATTTCCACTATTGACATGAGTGCATCTCCAAGGCCAGATTTGTTGCAGACACCAATACCAAATGCTGACATGATTCGCTACACTGATGGGTCTGCTTGTAGACCATCTGATAACAAACATCTTGCAGGCTATGCAGTAGTGAATGACTGGGAAGTGTTAGAAGCACGAGCGCTACTTAATGGTACTTCAGCTCAGGCGGTAGAACTGTATGCTCTCACTAGAGCCTGCATTCTAGCAAAAGATAAAGTTGCTACTATTTACACAGATTCCAGATATGCTTTTGGCGTTGCTCATGACTTTGGTCAGTTATGGAAAATGAGAGGATTTCGCACATCCTCTGGCAAACCTATTCAGCATCATGTTCTGGTAGCTGAGTTGTTAGAGGCCATTTTGCTCCCATATCAACTTGCTATTGTTAAATGTGCTGCTCACACTAATGGAACTGATCCTGTAATACGAGGAAATGCGTTGGCTGATACAGCTGCAAAACAAGCATCCATTTCCTCCTCCTCCTCCATGGTACCTCAGTGTACCTCAACACAACCCGCAAATCCGATTTCTGTACCTTCCTTTAATGATGTCGCGGAAATGCAAAGCCGTGCTGATGCTAGGGAGCGAGATTTGTGGACACGTAAAGGTTGTGAACGCATCCGGAATCTGGTTTGTGGCTCCACCCCAATGGTCGGCCTGTTTTATCCTCGTTCTCTTATCCATGTATTGGCACATGTTGCTCATGGGCCTTCACATGTAGGAAAAGGGGGGTTAAATGGGATTATTCGTTCACAATGGTTTGCACCAGGCATCACACGAGTCTCACAAACACTAGTGGACAGATGCATGACATGTCAGCAAACCAGGAGAAAAGGCAGCTCAGTTAAACATGACCATTTGGAACCCCCATCGGGTCCGTTCGTAAATATGCAAATAGATTTTGTACACATGCCGAGTTGCCAAGGCTACAAATACTTGCTAGTAATTGTAGACATGTTCTCCTAATGGGTAGAAGCGTACCCCACAAGAAGAGAAGACACAAAAACAGATGTCAAGTTCCTGATAAAAGAGGTTATCCCTAGATTTGCAGTACCGCAGGGGATAAACAGCGACAGAGGCCTGGCTTTTGTAGCAAAGATCATGCAGGTCAGGTCAGGTTGAAAGAATGAACTCTACCATCAAAGAGAGACTAACCAAAACAATGATGACTACAGGACTTAGATGGGTTGATGCATTACCAATTGTATTAGATTCCATTCGACGTGCACCTAATGTAACTGTAGGACTTAGTCCTCATGAAGTGTTGATGGGGCGGCCAATGTCCACAGGGGCGCTGACAAGGCCCAATGTGTGGACGCTGCAGCCGATCGTACTGATCTGATATAACTCATCATCACTGGAGATTCATACCAGAGTGATGACAGATCACAGACTGAATGCATTAAAAAGTTAGAGAGAGTTAAAGAGTTGGAGAGTCTGTCTGTCAGTAGAAACACTTTTACATCATTTATCTTCATTTCCATTCATTCATATGTGGCTAATAATTCCTGAGTGTCAGGTTGATGAGTTATGTAATAACAATTTACCCCGAAACATTGAGCCTAATAAATTAATTCCAGTGTTTTAGGAGAAACCATAATCATATTCTGGATTATTTAATAATCACAATCCGAATTTCAAAACATACAGACGTTAATAATTCATAAATAAGACAAACGCATTTAGCCGGTACACATCGGTGCACTGCACTTATGAGCAGGACACAGAACACAGTATAAATACACAGAACACAGTATAAATACTAAGAACACAGTATAAATACTCAGTGCAGTGTCATTTAGCAGACGCTTTTATCCAAAGCGACTTACAATCAGTAGTATATAACATATCATTCACCCATTCACACACTGATGACAGGCTACCATGCAAGGTGCCACCATCAGACTCTAACTAACATTCATGCAACATCCAGTCCACACCGATGGCAAGCCTTCGGGAGCAACTTGGGGTTAAGTGTCTTGCCCAAGGACACGTCGACTGCCGAAGCCGGGTATTGAACCACCGATCCTCTGAATGGAGAACTACCTTGCTCTCCACTACGCCACTCTCCACTACGCCAAAGTCACTCTCCACTGTTAAACAGGCAAACAAATTGCTCCCAAATTTAAACCATTGACTGGACACATTTAGGATTTTGGATAAAAGCATCTGCTAAATGACTGTAATGTAATGTAATGTAACAGGCTGCAGATAGAAATACATTTCTACTCTGGCAGTGATGATGACTTTGTTTCATTATTAATAGTGATGATTACTTTGTTTCATTATTAATATTAGTACAGTGATGATTACTTTGTTTCATTATTAATATTAGTACAGTGATCATGTGTGCAGACATAAAATCAAAAGTCTCTCCAGCTGTTAAAGCGGACTGACAGCTGATCAGCTGTGATCAGCGGCCGCCGTCATCAGAAACAGACGTCGCTTCACGTGACGCTACAGAGGAAAGGACGTCCCATGTCTCTTAAAACACATATCCTCGTTTCCTCTCTCCTCGATTGGTTTCCTTGCGTCTCTCCATGCATCCCTGGTGGGCGGACTAAGACGCAAGGAAACGACGCAAGTGAGGGAATCGAGGAGGCAATTTAAGAGACTTGGGATGTACCCCCTGTCACTCTGTCTCACTCACCTAATTGGCTCACTCTGTTCACCTGCCTGTCACTCTCTCTCAGTTCACTCCGCCAATCCCAGTTCCACTTCCAGCTCACAGCCCAGCCCCATCTCTCTCACCACACTCTCCCTCACTCACCTAATCAGCCTCATGCAGTGCACCTGTCTGCCACACCCACCTCATCAGCACAATCCCTCTCACCTGCTCACTCTGCTGCACCTACACCCTGCAGTATTTAAACCCCAGTCAGTCACACACTCGCTGCCAGATCGTTCGTTGTATTCATGCTAGACCTTCCAGCAATTTCCTGTGGACTGATTTCCCGTTGCCGACCCTGCCTGTCTGGACTTCCCTGCCTTGCCTGTGCCCCGGTCAACGACTCAGCCTTCTGTCCCCAACCACCGGATTCCTACCTTGCTTTTGCCTCGGTTAGCCACCTTAGCCTTCTGTCCCCGACCACGAGTTTAGCCTCCGCTTCCTCTGGTTTCCGTCTGCCTGATCCCCTGCGTGTTTCCCCACTGTGAGTCATATCCTGCCTGCCTGTCTGCTGTGTGCTCAGCTTTGAATAAAGCTCCAGAACTTTATCTGTCTCCTGGTCGTACTGCTTTTGGGTCCACACCATACCTGTGACATCAACATAGGTATTCAAGAGAACTACTAGTCACCAGAAGTCCTAAGTGCATCTCCTTTCTTAAACAAGCATCTAAAAGCATAAACCAGAGCAAAAGTATAGTGCAGAAACAAACTAATACGAATACAATAAGTGCTAAGCGGAAGGCTCAGGGTAGTACTTCTTGAAGAGGTGAGTTTTCAGCCTGCGCCGAAAGATGGGCAGCGACTCTGCTGTTCTGACGTCAGTGGGGTGTTCATTCCACCACTGAGGGGCCAGGACAGAAAAAAGCTGTGACCGGTTCTATCGGCCGCAGGGACCTCTGAGCGACGGGGCAACCAGTCGCCCCGAGGCAGCAGAGCGAAGTGGTCGGGCGGGGGTGTAGGGCTGGATCATGGCCTGGAGATAGGAAGGAGCTGTTCCTTTCACTGCCCTGTAGGCTAGCACCAGAGTCTTAAACTGGATGTGAGCTCTTACAGGGAGCCAGTGTAGAGAACGGAGAAGGGAAGTTGTGGAAGATCAATATTCTCTCTGTTTAAAATAACAGAGTTGTAAACTATTCAAATCTGATTGCCCAACCTCTATATAGACACTGTGTTGCATGGTTAAACCACAATGTGTTGACTGGTCATGGCAAATAGAAAATGCAGAGCCCAGCAGTACAGACTTTCTCCAGCTCAGTAAGGTATCTGGTCTGATTTTGAGAGCCCCTTACCAAAAAGACATGTGTAGTTGTGTGCGTCAAAGAGACAACATGTGAGTAGAAACATGACCTTTGGCAGGACTTCCAAGAGCAAAGCAGTGAAATAATGCCTGTGGTAAATCATTAGAGGAATCAAGACACCAAACAAGCAGTGGTAAATATTCATAAAAGCCAAAGAACATACCTTTGCAAAGGTGCTAAAAATCTCTGGGGTCACCTGGAGGGTCCTCTTCTTTTCTCCGTCATACACAAGCTTTGCTCCCACTGGAGTGTTGGCCTGGGTAATGATGGCCTTGTCAAAACCATGGCACTTGCTGCTCAGCTGATCTCTGTGGAACCACAAAGACTTTGTTGTAGAACAGAAAGCTTCATAATTGATAAATTCAGTAGGAGCTCATTGAATTGAAAATGTTTCTTCTTTCATATAAGGATTTCATTTAAGTAAGAAGATCTGAGTGAAGGCAGTCTTGGGTCCTTCAGGTGATGTCCCCTCTGTTTTATTGTAACTCACATGATTCAAATACATGTTATATTTAGACCATGTGGTAGAAATCTGCCTGCATGTTCTTCTTCTTTAACCAAAGTTTCTATTTCCACTTCTCCTTTTACATCTGCAAATGATCATTTTTCTAACAATATCAAAAGCAAACACATTCTACATAGATTTAGTTTTTGTTCATATCTGCGAAGCATGTAGAGTTTGATGTCATATATGAGACCAGACTTAATCGGAACTTCCTTTGATTTCAGTTATTTATGACAAATGAGAAATATTTTACACACGTATTCATGTTTTGGGTTGTACTGACAGCTCCCTTAAACTGCCAACTGAGACCTAGAATAATTTTTTGAATGGCTATTATAACTAAGAGTTTTTTGAGGGAACGGAAATCAATCTTCAGTTCTAGAAGTGATGCAATTTCTGAGTTCTGATCTAATTTTGGTTTATTTCTGTGCCCCTCTATAGCACAGCTTAATGTACTGTTCATTTAAATTTTTATATTATTCTACATACCCGAACCATGACAATGTATATTATACAATTCCTGCGACAATGGACACAGGTGATACAGTTTGCATGGACAATCGGTTGCAAATCTGTCAACATGTTTTGTTGTTCTAAAAAATTCTGAATGAAATCACGTTATCATCGTATCTCTTACCTGAATTTTTGGTAATTTTCCTCCTGCTTCTTCCAGGTTTTAGAGTAACGCTCTATTACTTTGTTGATGACCTCCCTGTGACACACACACGCACACACAATCAAAAATGTTATTCCTGTTGGGCTGACATGTCATGATGTGATGATGGCATAAACAAAAATGTTAAAGATGGTGTTTGCTCTCACCTGCAGCCTTTACAAAGTTTAGACGGCTGAGGGTCACTTTTCTTTTGAGGAGATGGCCTTTGAGGTTCCACATTACTGTGGCACAAACAAGGAGGACACAGGACAGGTGAGTAAAAGGCTGAATGAAGCTGCATTATTTGGTTCCATACACATAGTCATATAATTTAAATGTCATGTAAATCAGATGCTGTTGGTCACATAATGCTCTTTTCCTTTCGGCGACAAGTGAAAATAGACTTGTTGACTTCCTCAGACCATACCTTATATCAAGCATGTAAAGTTTGGGGCAGATTCAAGCAAGTCCAGTTAAGCTTCTCTTCTTGTTTATACGTTTTAGAAAAGGTTCTAAGATTAAGAAACAAAATGTTTGATAGAATCCAGTTCAATTTCAGGTGGTGTGGTTGCCTCTCATATGTCAGTTTCAAATACTCCTAAGGTTTTTTGTTGTTTGAAAAATGTTTTAAAGGGAAATTAACCTGTCCTGTATTTTGTATTGAAGAAGTGACAATTTTCAAATTTCTCTAGTATCTTCACTTTAAGATTACTTTGTATTGTGAGATAAATCAGGACACTGAAGCACAGATACACACAGATACACATCAGTCATTTCTCACAAACTACATCTCCCATCTTTGTGTGTTTTGACTAAGTAGATGACATGAGTGGAAAAACAAAGCGAAAACTAAAAGCTAAAAAAAAAAAAATGCTTTTATTTCTGCCCTGTATCATTATACTGCTCCACCCAGGGCAAACCCCAGAACAGCATTCTTCTTTATCTTGTCTCCACATATACACCTCCAGCACCCAAAACACAAACATCAAAAAGGATTGAAAAAAGTGCTGTGTGGAAAAGGTAGTCACACACTTACTTGGTGTCGACCATGTACCAGATGAGAGTGGTCATCAGGCTCCCCAAGAATAAGAGAGTGATCACCAAAGAGAAGAATGACTGCAAGCGCTGTCCCCTCATGACTCTCCACTTGTGCTCAAGATCGTTTATCTTTGGGCTGTCTTAATTCTGGCTGGCAGAATCAGTTTCTTGAACACAGGGAAACAAACAATTATACTCAAGGCTCAACAGGTTGTAACAGGTTGAACGATGTGGCGATGAGTAATTGTTGATCCGAGCTACACATACAGAGCCTGATAAGTGAGGAAATACAGGTGTGCTCAATCAGCCAGCAACCAGGAACAGGTGGGAGGGGGAAATCTGCCACACCCACAGCCACCGGCTCACACACACAGGGAGACAGACAAAACATGGACCAGACAGAGAGGGAATGACATAGCGACATAGTGTTTATGTTTAATATAGTTTTAATTGTATGATTTTATTTTGGTTTTGTTGTATTTGTTTTCAGTCCAGTCAATGGTTTAAATTTGGGAGCAATTTGTTTGAGTGTATCCCAAACCAATCAGTAACTGTTTATGAATACTTTATGGGCTGAAAGAGTCAAAAGCATTTCCATTCAGTGTTGTTTTTCCCATCCATCCAAAGATGCACTTTATGGTTCCCTCTATAGATAAATATCTTGTAAACAAACTTAGTAAAAGTGTTTGATGTCAATTCAAACCAGATTTCTTTTTAGTTTAGGGGGTATGATTACATTTTTGTTTCATATTTATTCTCATTATTATCTACCCAAGATCCCCCTGGTCCATGGGGGTGATTACTGAAGGGCCAGAAACCATACAGGTGCACATTTGCACAGTGTTCCAGCGTCACGCTAGACATTACTATGCCAGTGCTGGGCCGTGGACTCAAACTAACATACAATAGATGACAGGCGGCCCGTGATACTTTGCAGTTAGAGCCAGCTGGAGCCACTAGAGGGCGACTTCCTGTCAAAGGAGGGAGCACCTATAAAAGTGAGAAAGGGGCATTTTGAGGATATGCCCAGAGTCTAAATGACTGGCAGCTTGGCCTCACATTTCTAAAACTTTTAAGGTTATGTGACTCAGATGTTTCTGTTTATTAGGAGAAAGAAGTGTTGTCAAGCAGCTATCCAGGTCAAGAGAGTTACCCTGTGGCACAGTTATATATTTGTGTTGCCCTGTTTTCTCCCCGTAAAAGCATCATCCAGATGTTTGCGTCTTTGGTCCTCTCCGTAACTGTGGGATGCCCTGCAGCAGGACACACAGGAGAAACTTAGTGAAGTGCAGAAATGTAAAGGCTGCTGATGTGCCTGCTGCATCTAATATGGAAAAATATTAGGCTAAATAATGAACAGAACATTATAGATTCTTGCATTTGCAAATGCACTACACCGGAATATGTCTTATATGAGGTTTAAATGCTATGTAAGGTCTGAAAAAAGAGAATCAACCTTGGAAACATATAAAGCGCTGTGCGAAACTATGCTAATTACCAGTGGATCATATGGTGTTCGGGCCAAATCTGTGGTTTGTAACAACATACTGCATTTTAATGCTAAATCCTGGCAAGTTTGGGGACACTTAATGGCTAAAAGACAGTCGCCTGGGGGGAAGCTTTTGTTGACGAGTGGATTCGGATCCAGCCACTTATTACATACAAATCACCTTTTTGTGATAAATATTTATTCACTGATTCACTTTGAATTAATTATCCCTCTCACCTCGATGTTCACTTAAAAAAAAGATTCTAAAACTGGCTCATCAAGAGTTCTCAAGTTTGATCATTTATAGCTTGTACATTATTGTTCTGGGTGACAAAATAACTGTTAAGACTTTATAAGTATCAGCATGAAAGGCAGTACCCCCAGTTACACAAGAGCCACCCAAGTCTTGATGCAAATGTTACATTCAAACCAAAGGTTCAAATTTTCACCCAAAATTCACCCACTCCTTATCATTATATCACCTTACATCATTGACGTCATTGAGTTAGCATCTACATAAACTTTAAAAGTGTTTGTTTCCATTGTATCAATATGTGAGGTTTATCTCATGTCTGTAACACATCCAGTTGTCAGTTATGTGAAGTGATAACAAGTTTCCAGAAATAATGTTCCACAACCAGCACCATCCATATACAAAAATTGTGTGATTAAAATGTGTGAGTACCATACATTTGTCCTCGAGAGTTCCTAGAATATTTTTCTAAGTGGTTAAATGTGTGATAAACTTTTTAACAAATGAATGTCAAAAAAATCTTTACATTCATTGTGCAGCAGTTTTCATTACATTTTAAATTGTTTTAGTCCAGCAATATTAATGTAAAGGAGGTATTCCATTTTCTTCAAAATACATTC
Organism: Anoplopoma fimbria; assembly: GCF_027596085.1. Lineage (NCBI taxonomy): Eukaryota > Metazoa > Chordata > Actinopteri > Perciformes > Anoplopomatidae > Anoplopoma > Anoplopoma fimbria. The sequence continues at coordinate 14,841,019 of NC_072459.1, read as the reverse complement.
AGTTTGATCCAAAAGAAGGCACTACAATGTCGACTTCCACAAAGGATTTCCATTAAAATCAAAGTAGCTCCCTCCAGACTCCAGCTGGAACATTTGTGATAATAAATACAGTTAAGATCCATTGCAATACTATAATGTTAACAGTATTAGAATTGTTGTATTTTGTTTTTAGTGCAATTGTCTTTGCTGCTTATGGGCCAACTCAGCATTTATTGTAAGTCCAAGCATCCACCTTGCTTGGACACATGTCATCAGCAAAAAGAGATCTGTCCATTCATTCCAAATTACATGAAAAACTTCATCAGCAACCGAGCTACAAACGAGGCACTTTACGCTTGTCCTGTCAGCTGCCCCTGGGTCTGGGAACTACCTTTCACCTGGTGGACAATCTCCCAGGTGAAGCCTGAGCACCCCCTGACTGTGCAGCTGCAACAAGAGGTCAAACTCTGCCGGCATGGAGTGGAATTTCTTTTTAGTTTGTCTGTCATCGTAGTAGTGGTTAGTCAGGGCGTGGAGTCCGTGGGGGTGACTACTGAAGGGCCAGAACCCATACAGGTGCACATTGGCACAGTGTTCCAGCGCCAGGCTAGCCATTATTATGCCGGTGCTGGGCCGTGGTGCTCGAAGGCCTTGGGAGCGCAAGAAGAGGGCCAATTTCTGGAGGTACTCAGGGTTGAAGAAGACGGGCCGGGTGGGGCTTTCAAAGTCCTCAATGCTGTAGACGGCCCGCAGACACACAGGAGTGTTGAAGCCGAAGGAGAAGGCGGGAAGGAGTAGCAGGGAGTTGCCATAGCTACGCAGACTCTCCACAAACGGACGGCGACGCCCCATCAGAGCCCCATACCTGATTATAAACAGCAGATGTTTAGCAACATGACAAAAGGGAACATTTTAAGGGCCGGTGATTCATCCATTTGCTCACTTCTCTAAGAGGATGCTTGGATTTGCTGTCACAAGGTCAGTCTTGATGCCCACATGTTTCTCATAGCCTTTGTCCAAGGGAGGTAGGTTGCATCTGAAAAACACAGAAGATGAAGGTATTGTTTTATAGAATTTCCACAGAGATGAGTTTTAATTATGTTGATTAAGGTTGTCCAGTACACTAGACACCTTTCTCACCTCATAACAAACTGAGCTGAATCAATCGTCTTCCCACAGCTGCTGTTGGTCAGGATCCCACCGTTCCCAACAACAGCACACGTGTCCCATATTTTATTTTGGAACGGATGCTCCTGGAATTAACATCAACAGAAAATGTATTACAAAACAAAAGAAAACTATACTGACACTGAAAGAGCCATTTTAGGGGAGTTAAATCTATAACTGGCTTTAGTTCCTACGTGTGTGTGTGTATTTTTATTTAATTTGCTAATGTACAACATGAAGGTTCCTTCTTTCTCTGGTTAAGTGGCTTCAGAGTCCTGGATTTTCTGTAATCTTTTGCAATCTAAAAAGATTTAAAAACTGCCTTAAATTTGAAATACAGTCTGACTGTTGGCAAATATGGAGGCAACTATTTATCTTTTTCAAGATTGCAGCTCTGCTTATCAGTGAAACTTCTTGGGTGGCATAAAAAATGGTATATAACTCAGTGGTAGAGCATTTGACAGTAGACCAAATATTCCCAGTTTAAATCTAGGTGCCCCTGGTAAACCTTCGGGTATCAACAGTGTGACACTGTATATTAAAAGTTGATGTGGTCCACATGAATTCCCCCATTGGTGTGTGGACTATGGTATTGACCAAAATGTTAATATTAACTTTCATGAACAATACACACTGTTAAAGGGTTAAAGTTGTTAGATGAAAACATAGACAACACCCAGACCTGACGACGCCTTGGTAGCAACCTGTCAATCACAAGTGCGCTAAAGCCTATTCTGCTTCATGCTTACTCAAAATGGGACCATAATTTACTAAATGAATGTCACGATGTATTAAAAAGGACTTGAAACTGGTGATTGAGACCATAAATTCATGTTTACAATGTATTACTGAGGTAATAAATCAAGTGAGAAGTAGAGTCATTTTCTCATAGACTTCTATACGATTTGACTTGACCCTGATGGCTATTAGAAAGAATGTAAGTTTAAGGCACTTCCACATTGGCTTCATTTTTCAGACCTGGAGGTTGCCGCTTCATTACAACATCTAACTAAATGTGACATATCCTGGAATATTCAGCTGCTTGTCGTATATCTTTGAAACCCTCCTCCCTCTGTGAGTAATCTGAAACAGACAATCGATCGACTTACACAAATTCAAATAACCATGCTCAAACGTTGAGTGAAAAGCCAACCGTCTTAGCAAGGGGGGAGATGTGAAACCATTTTCTATGGTAAAATGGTCCCCCAGTGTCTCCTGGAAGGTTGTTTACATGAAAATGTATTTAAAAAATAAAATAGAACAAGAGAAAGAGGTTCAAAACTGGGCTCCTTTCTCACCTCAACACACTTGGCCAAACACAGTACAAAGAGGGTGTGAAAGTCAACTTGTCGGATTCAGCGTGTTTATGAAGCAATCCGACAAGCTCTCGTGAAGCACACTAGCAGCTTTAAACTTGCAGATGACTCAGCAGTTGTCAGTTTAATTCCTGAAAATTATACAGCGTATACTTTAAGTCTGTGGTCAATCTACATCGATGTGAAGGTCACTCACTGAGGCTGAACAATTAAAGAAATCTCACTTCCACTTTTCCAGATCTTTGTGGAAAGAGATGAGTGTTACAAAGTCTGCCTGAGTCCTCCTTTTTCCATTCTGCCTATTTGCTCCGACCTTCAGACACATTCTCACTTCTCCACGGCCATTCTCTCATTCACCTGGTCATTTCCACTCATCCCCTGCTAGGTTATCAATGCTGCTCTCCAACCTCTGAATTCCATACCCTGTATCCTGTGTCCTGTTACCTTGAACTTGTACCCGTTCCTGAATCTGCACCTGCCTGCACTCTTATTGCTGCCCCACTCCTGTTAGAATTGGACTCTTTTACCCCTGTTCAGAGTTTTTTTCCTATGCCAGGGCAATTTTTTCCACTCTATCATGCCTAAGTGAGATGGCGAACATGAAATACATTAAACCTGTTGCCATTACTTAACTGGTGTTTTTATCCCATGGCTGCTTTGTTGCGCTTTGTGTGTATGAGTCTCTTTTGTTAGAGTATTTTATTGTTTTTATGCTTTAAAAAATATTTTGTCTTGTGTGATATAGAGTTGGATAGAGCTGAGGTCAAAATCAAGATAACTATATTCTAGAGTGAGGAAGAAAGAAAAAAAAACTGAAATCTTCATTATACGTTGCTCCACAATCAAACAACAACTCTCAGTTTGCATTTTCTGGGATGATAGACTCCATTATGAGGGATAAACCATACGTTTCCATCACTTTGTTCTCGTTGATAAGCAGGTACCATCTCAGCATATCCTTGAGTTATCATGTCATTTAGAAATGCGATGTATTCCTCCTTAAATTGGACATTCTTCTCAAATTTTATTTCCAGGCTCCGGAGGCGCTTTTCTACAACGCAGTGATTGTAAGGCAAGACAGAATTTTCCTTTCTGAAATGTAACTTTATACAGTAATGGTCTCCAGTTAATACTGTTGTGTTGCTCATAACATTCATGAACTTGATATTTTCTCTGGACATTTCAATCTGCTCCTCTGATGATCTCTCATTAAAGTCATGGTAATACTGTTTAACCAGCATTCCTTGCAGATGTTCCACAGAGAGTTGGTTGGCTGTTACAGCAGGGCAGCCACTCTTACTCCTACTGCTTCTGCCACAAAGTGGTCCATTAATGACCCAACCAACTCTGGTTCTGACTGCATATGGTCCATCATCCTGGCTGTTTATCAGCTCCCAAGGTTCCATCACTTTTGGAGCATCAGTTCTAGTTAGTAGCTCAACACCTGCATCAATGTTGTGGAGCTTGACATCCTTGAGATAAGACCATTGATAAAGATCCTCCTGTCGTGGGACATTGTGTGAAGAAACAGGCATGGTCTTTTGAGGTAAAATCTGTTACAGGTCTCAGTTTTAGAGAGCCTGAATACAGATGATGTTTGCCTGAGAAAACAGGAATAAATGATGAAGCAGGCAGATCTGTGGCTTCTGCATTAAAAGTTTTCCCGGGCTATGGGAAGACGTTGCGCGCGCACATACAACTCCAGAGTCGCGAGACTAAACCACAGCGCTGCACTGCCACCTATTGGCCATAGGTTGAAATATACTTCTGAGGAAGTTAGTATAATAGATTATTCTATTTCATTGGATATTTTTAACTAAGACAGTACATTTGACAGCTCTTGAAATTTCCAAATAACAAAAAAAATCACATCATATCAAATATTAATCAAATAAACAAAAATGTGACCATACATTTTGTGTGCGTCACAAAGACATCAGATAACTCAAGGAAATCAGTTGTGCTCATACCAGACACTTCAAGACCTGACAGAAAATGTGCATTAACAATCTTCTTTTGACCCATTGTTCTCAAAACAATACTTGTTTGTTTACCCCTCAAGTTCAATTTTCTTTCCAGGTTCTCTATACAGAATGTGTCTGAACTCCCTGAATCCAAAAAGGCATATATTTGCACAGTTTTGTTACCCCTCTGGCTCTTGACTTTGACTGCAACAATAGAAAAGATGGAATTATCTTCATAACCGGCCGCAATATGGCCACAGGTCTGAGACATTGCATTTGAAACACTTGGAGGGCTCACAGACTGTTGGGCTTGTTGTAAGATTGTTCATTTTTCCTGCAGCTTTCTGTGAAGGACTCCTGGATGATTTTGGTGACACACATTGCAATCCAATCGACTCCTGCAGTCTTTGCTTGTGTGGCCTACTTTCAGGCAACCAAAACAAATACCCTCTTCCTTGATAAAAATTAATTTCATCACGATGTCCTTTCACTTTAAACTCTGAGCATTTATCCAATGAATGGCAATTTTGAGAACAAAACAGACAGTTGTAAACAGAGGAAGACTTGGTCTTGTTTCCTGTGTACTGAGTGATGCTTTTCAATGAAGGCAACAAGATCTTTTAACAGTGCTCTCCGGCCACTTCGCTCTCGCAGATCACAAGAACATTTCTCCACCTTTCCCTAATTTATAAGGAAGTTTCAAGATGATGTTCCTCATAATGGATGGTAAGTCCAGTTCCTGCATATGCATCATTTGCTCTGTTAGATTTGAGCATCCTGGAAGAAACAGGGAGAATGATTGTAATGCTCTGAGATCTTCATTTTTAACAGGCGTCCAGCTGAGAATCTTTTCCATATACGCAGATGCAATTTTGTATTAATTTCCAAAGTGCTTTGCTAGAATACTTTTGGCTCTGTGGTATCCCTGCTCTGGTGGTAGATGTTGGCAACTGCACACCAAGTCTCTGGGCTGTCGCCAGGTGTATTGTTCCAAAAAGTGTAAACAGTCACTCCTGTTAAATGTCTTCTCCTCCACTCCATTTTCAAAAGCTCTGATGAAAGACATGTATTGCAAAGGGTGTCCATCAAACACAGGAATATTTCTTACAGGAAGGGCAGAGCACATATTTTGCTGGACCAACAGAGCAGCGATGCCATTTTGTCTTTGCATAATGTTTACAATGTCATTCTGATAGCTCTCAGTCAGAGCTTGGGTTTGAGGTTGCCGTGTAGAAGCCCAAGCCTTTAGAAGTTAATTTAATGTCTCTTCTTGCTGACGGCGTTTCAACCTCATTCGCCTTAACGTCAGACATTTTGAATGTTTCTTCTAAACTTGTTGCACGTCAATTAAAATCTGCATCGGACATGAATGCAGCACAAAAATAGAAAAGGTGCTTACTGGCCAATCAGATCCAATTCATCACACAAAGACACACTGAAGTCGGGTTTTTGTTCAATGAAAGCCGCTGATAGTGGTGCGTAAAGCTGTTGCCCAATGATCACATGCAGCAATTCAACGCAATGGCTTCTCAAACTTAATGAAACTTGTACATCACTGTGAATATTGACTTTCAAACTCCATTCATTTGGCCATTTTCCTATACAGCAGTCTTATCACGTATCAGTTTCTTGTGGTTCAGCGATCTGTTGATCTGGGCCGAAAGCAGTTTTCCCGCTGATGTGGAATTCAAAAGCGTGATGAATGAAACAATGCGTCCAAAATCCTAAACGATCCAACCAATCCAATGAAGAGGGATCCGTCCTTTGAGTCCAAGGGCAAGGTTTTACTTTGAGTCCAAGGGTGAGGTTTTTTACTTTATGTAGTGGCCAATTGTACGAAAAATCCTAAAACAAACTTAAAGGGCCACTGAAGCACCATGGGTTTGTGGTTTACGAAGCAAAAGAGGTTACTGTCCATACAGAATTCTGTGTTTCTGATGATTTATTTGGTCAAACAAAGAAGGCAAACAAACAAAAGTACAAAGGAAAACCTGTTGCTGACTCTCCTGCGCTGGTAAAAAACCATAGGCCCACCCCGGTGCATGCTGGTCCTATACCTGCCTACTCCTGTATATAACCGCAGATGCCCACAGTGTTACCCAATTCGAAACAAATTACCAAACCCAAAACTAAGAATACTAAACAACAACAAAAATATTATTAAACTAAACAAATGACCATCAATAGAAAAGCTATCTTAATATAGCAAACAATCTAACTTAAATCAGCAAACGTCTAGAATAATTAAACAATATTACTTATGCATAAAATAACTAAATACTAATATCCTATAAATATTACTTGACATTTTGAGTTATTTTCAATAAATGATATGACTTATATCCTCCTATCTGTCAGTGGTCAAAAATCTAACAATTTCAAAAATGATTTTGCAGGTTTAATGTGTCATAACTTGAATTTTTATGATTCTGTTTTTACAGATGAAAAATGAAGGGGGTAATAGTTCAGTGCCCCTAAGTTAAATATTTAACAAAATGTTCATAACAAATTCTTAAAATCCAGAAGATCAATATTCTCTCTGTTTAAAATAACATATAGTTGTAGAGTTGTAAACTTGTGAACTATTCAAATCTGATTGCCCAATCTCTATATAGACACTGCCTTCACTTGCAGTGTGTTGCATGGTTAATCCAAAATGTGTTGACTGGTCATGGCAAATAGAGAATAGAAAGTGCAGAGCCCAGCAGTACAGACTTTCTCCAGCTCAGTAAGGTATCTGGTCTGATTTTGAGAGCCCCTTACCAAAAAGACATGTGTAGTTGTGTGCGTCAAAGAGACAACATGTGAGTAGAAACATGACCTTTGGCAGGACTTCCAAGAGCAAAGCAGTGAAATAATGCCTGTGGTAAATCATTAGAGGAATCAAGACACCAAACAAGCAGTGGTAAATATTCATAAAAGCCAAAGAACATACCTTTGCAAAGGTGCTAAAAATCTCTGGGGTCACCTGGAGGGTCCTCTTCTTTTCTCCGTCATACACAAGCTTTGCTCCCACTGGAGTGTTGGCCTGGGTAATGATGGCCTTGTCAAAACCATGGCACTTGCTGCTCAGCTGAGATCTGTGGAACCACAAAGACTTTGTTAAATAATATACAGGACAGTCTGGATTGTTGTAAAAGCTTCATAATTGATAAATTCAGTAGGAGCTCATTGAATTGAAAATGTTTCTTCTTTCATATAAGGATTTCATTTCAGTAAGAAGATCTGAGTGAAAGCAGTCTTGGGTCCTTCAGGTGAAGTCCCCTCTGTTTTATTGTAACTCACATGACCGAAATACATGTTATATTTAGACCATGTGGTAGAAGTCTGCCTGCATGTTCTTCTTTAACCAAAGTTTCTATTTCCACTTCTCCTTTTACATCTGCAAATGATCATCTTTCTAACAATATAAAAAGCAAACACATAACCCTAACCCTAACCCTAGATTTATTTTTTGTTCATATATTTGAAGCGAGTAGAGATTGAGGTCATATATGAGACCAGACTTAATAGGATCTTCTTTCGATTTCGGGTATTTATGACAAATGAGAAATATTTTACACACGTATTCATGTTTTGGGTTGTACTGACAGCTCCCTCAAACTTCCAACTGAGACCTAGAAGGATTTTATGATCTGAATGGCTATTATAACTAAAAAATGTTTTACAATACAATGCAATTCCTGCGACCATGGACACAGGTGATACAGTTTGCATGGACAATCGGTTGCAAATCTGTCAACATGTTTTGTTGTTCTAAAAATTGTGAATGAAATCACGTCGTTATCATCGTATCTCTTACCTGAATTTTTGGTAATTTTCCTCCTGCTTCTTCCAGGTTTTAGAGTAACGCTCTATTACTTTGTTGATGACCTCCCTGTGACACACACACGCACACACAATCAAGTGTGTTATCCCTGTTGGGCTGACATGTCATGATGTGATGATGGCATAAACAAAAATGTTAAAGATGGTGTTTGCTCTCACCTGCAGCCTTTACAAAGTTCAGACGGCTGAGGGTCACTTTTCTTTTGAGGAGATGGCCTTTGAGGTTTCACATTACTGTGGCACAAACAAGGAGGACACAGGACAGGTGAGTAAAAGGCTGAATGAAGCTGCATTATTTGGTTCCATACACATAGTCATTGAATGAAACAATCCTAACTAAGTCAACAGCTTGTTGATCTTGAAAAAGGGAACTATAGGCTCAAGTGGTTCAGCATGGAGTTTTCTATGTGAATTCTAACTTCAATAAACACTGAAGCAAATAGAATAATCATACCAAGTTTTGCATTCAGAGATTTCCCATTGACATGGTTGAGAGCGGTGGTAAATCTGTCAATTTCATAAGCAATAAAAGAACACACAGTGTACAAGCTTCACTGCAACAGGAAATATGTGTGTGTGTTGCTTGTAGTTCTGTATCCTCATCTCTTCCTGTTTATACGTTTAAGATTAAGAAACAAAATGTCTGATAGAATCCCGTTCAATTTCAGGTGGTGTGGTTGCCTCTAATATGTCAGTTTCAAATACTTCTAAGGTTAGAAAAAAATCGCCTTTGAAAGGGAAATTAACCTGTCCTGTATTTTGTATTGAAGAAGTGGCAATTTTCAAATTTCTCTAGTATCTTCACTTTAAGATTACTTTGTATTGTGAGATAAATCAGGACACTTAAGCACAGATACACACAGATACACGTCAGAGTCATTTCTCACAAACTACATCTCCCATCTTTGTGTGTTTTGACTAAGTAGATGACATGAGTGGAAAAACTGCCAAAGCGAAAACTAAAATCTAAAAAAATGCTTCTATTTCTGCCCTGTATCATTATACTGCTCCACCCAGGGCAAACCCCAGAACAGCATTCTTCTTTATCTTGTCTCCACATATACACCTCCAGCACCCAAAACACAAACATCAAAAAGGATTGAAAAAAGTGCTGTGTGGAAAAGGTAGTCACACACTTACTTGGTGTCGACCATGTACCAGATGAGAGTGGTCATCAGGCTCCCCAAGAAGAAGAGAGTGATCACCAAAGAGAAGAATGACTGCAAGAGATGTCCCCTCATTCCTCTCACCTCCTGCTAACTTCACCCGGAAGAACCCCTCACCTTGTGTCTCGCTCTCTGCTTGCTCAACACTCACCCGTCATCTGCTTTCTGTCACCCTCCCTCTGTTTTCAGATTTCCTCCCAACTCTTCGACTCAACCTCTCTCTCACACTCTCTCTCTCTCTCTCTCTCTCTCTTTCAGGAGTGTTAATCTTTTGCCTCGATGCTTTCTTATGCTTTCTTTTACTTCGCTGACCCCTCCTCCACCTCACAATCTTCTTGTCTGTTAGGGTTTATTTAGTGTTTCCCCTCCTCCTTGGGTGAGTGAGAGCATGCCTCCTCAGTTACTACTATGCTGCTGCCTCCTGTTCAGGCAAGTTCTCTGCCTTCTGCTCGCCTCTATTTGTTTTTTCTTCCACTCCTGTTTGTGTCCAGGTCTTGTGAAACAAATCCGGTCTTTTGTTGCTCCACCACATCCTACTACTTTAATCCTTGTCACGTCTCTTTGATCCACTCATCTTCTTTCCTCTTTTTCTCATGTGTTCAAGCAGACAAACTCACTATCCTACTTTCCACCGTTGTCCCAAAGCTCCTTGTGTTCTCTGCCCCTACCCCAGAGCCCCAGCCTTCCTTCCCTCTCTGCTTTCCCCTCCCTCCTCCGGCCATCCTCCGCCCACATCCCTTAAGCCCCTCTCCCTGTTGCACAAAAAGGAGGCAGTAACATGAGTGCCCTGTACTGAATTAGCCTGCAGTTTGCCTCTTGAATAATGTGTGTGTGTGTGTGTGTGTGTGTGTGTGTGTGTGTGTGTGTGTGTGTGTGTGTGTGTGTGTGTGTGTGTGTGTGTGTGTGTGTGTGTGTGTGTGTGTGTGTGTGTGTGTGTGTGTGTGTGTGTGTGTGTGTGTGTGTGTGTGTGTGTTAGAAAACATGTTCAAAACCAATGAGGGGCAGAGAATGCAAGGGGCAGAGGCTTACCATCCAATAGGAGTGACCCCCAAACTCTTACCTACACACACAAGCTTCTTTTATTCCAACCCCCTGACAAAAAAAGTGAGCGTTTAGTTTGGGATGTGGTGGGAGGGAGCTGGAGGTTTGGGGGCCAAGGAAGGGAAGTCTCCTCTCAGCTGAGATGGTAAATTACTTCTTACATGGCTGCACTGCTGGCTGTATCAACAGGGTTACTATCGTAGCAGCCGGCAGAAATGAGAGACGCAGGCAGTCAGAGTGAGTCAGACAGAGAGACAAAAACTAGAAGAGGTGGGGAGTTGATGCCCAGAAGAGATGTTTGTTGTTTGTCTTTCATTCAGAAGATCAGCATTGCTGGCCGTGTGATGGAAGGGGAATAACATTTAGGAGGTAAAGCTGAAGTGGGATTATGGTAAAATATGTTGCGCGTATGGGATGCATTTTAAATAAACACCCACAAACAGATCACCACACCCAGTTCCCAGGCATTTATCCTTCCTGATTTGAGTTCCCAGTGGAAAACTCCACATTGAGCTTCATGCAATAAAGTATTGCTGCCTAGTTACTACATGCTGAGTAAGCTGGGCTGTGTCACAGCAACCCCCCACCCCACAGAAACCCAAAACAAAAGAGCTCTTGGAAAGTTTTCATTTTGGCAGACATCAGGGTTTCTCTGAAAACACACATTGGGTAATGGTTCCTTGAATGATGAGCAGATCTGGTGACTCCAGTGAGCAGCTTGACCTCTCATGTTGAATGTGTGACGTGTTTACAGATGTCACTGTGTGCAAAATTCATGTCCAACATGACTGTACCATTGGGTTTTGCTAATTTTCATTCTAAGGATGATTGAAGATGTTTAATGTCAAATTCAATATTTCATAAGCGCAAACATCTTCTATAAACCACTCTTAGAAATGAAGGTGCACACTGGAATCATGTAGGGTTATTTGGCTTGTCCCCATGGGGGAAACCGTTTGGTTTTCTGGTATAACTTTTATATAAAGGTTTCATCTAAAACCTTTAGAGGACTATACCTTGAGCCTAACATTAATTGTTATACCCCGAATCAACAATGAATGGTTCAACCAGAACCCTGGATGTTCTGTTCAGACCCTCACCACATTCTAAGGAAATTTTTATGAACCCACTCTGATAGCGCTGGTCTCAATGCTTCCATATTTTTAAGGTTATATCTCAAACTCATCCTTGTGCGACTACTGAAGGGCCCAGGCTGATGTGCTGTAGCGCAACCCACAACAGTCATGGTTAAAAGCATGTTTTTGGAGGGTTTGGAGTGGGAGGATCTTAACACCTAATGCTTTCAAGAATCCTTGAAGAACTCTTTCTTCCAGATGGGGTTCTTTGGATGAAAAGAGTTCTCAATGGAACTGTTAGTCTTGCAACAAACCCTTGAAGCACCCTCTTACTCAGAAAGGGGTTCTTCAGAAGCAAATGGTTCTGGGTAGAACCTCAGCACTTAGGGAAGAACCCTTTTGGAAGCCTTTTTTTATGAATCCAGATCTATATCAGAAACAACTTTCAGGAGATTAAACATATGAGAAATCGATTGTCTCCACCAGCAGGTCACTAGCATGTTATGTATTTTAATCAAACAAGAGATAACAAACTCCCTCTTAAGAGGAAGGTCTCTTCGGGAAAATACATACATTCATGGCCTTTCATGCATCATGAGACACTCGCAGGAATGTGGAGAAAAAAGTGGGAAAAAATGGTTTTCTCCAGCATACAAGCTCCATGATAATAACAGGGCTGTAGGCAAGAAGAAGGAAGCCACTGACCCAAAATAATTGCAGCGTATATCACAGAAAAAGCACAGCAACAAACACCTTGCCTCACCGGTGATCTGTTAAATCAAATATCCAGACCTCTCATCTGGTTTCCCCTCATCACAGGCCTTCCTGATGCCTCCCACGCATAACAGTCAGTCATTAGCCTATAACAGACAATGCAATTTCTATCCAAAGACTCCACAAGCTATCTAACCACATTAAAACCAAAGAAGTGATTTTTCAAGCTGACATCCATAACCTTGTAACACAGGAGATTTCTCAGGGTAGTGCAGCTCTTGTGTGCCTGTAGGAAGCCTCTTTTACTCAGCACGGATGAATCATACTGGAATTATTATCTCAATGATGGATAATGGTGTAATTAGGAGCAGACGTTCTGTGATTAATTCTGTGTTATTCAGCAGAGAGAAGGGTTGGGGCAAAGTTGGCACATTTCTGCATGTTCTGTTTGTGCACACATGCATTACAAATTGGCAAAAAAATTTGTATGCTCCACAATAAATGGTAAAGTGCCATGTTTTGAATTTTGTATTAGAATTTCTGATGGTTGATAGTTCTGTGTGAGTGTGTGTGTGCGTGTGTGTGTGTGTGTGTGTGTGTGTGTGTGTGTGTGTGTGTGTGTGTGTGTGTGTGTGTGTGTGTGTGTGTGTGTGTGTGTGTGCGTGCAGCTGTCTGGAGAGGAAGTCTGAATGTAGCGTGCTTCAAGCTGGCAGGCAATAATAGAGGAACAGTAGGCAAGAAGCTGCAGGGGGAGCATGGTACTTCCTCTAAAGATACCATGTGACATCATCACAAGGCAGGAGACGGAAGGACAAAGCTCCCATTGTCACCCAAACAGCACCCAATGAATCTGTACACCCCCTCCTCCACCTTAGATTTATACGACCCCCTGCTCTGCCTCTTTGGTAAAGCAGGTTGCAAGATCATCAATGTGCTAAACCACAGGAGAGAAAGGATGTGAAACAGACACGCCTGCGTTCCGTGGGAAGCACAGCGAGCTTCCACTCAGGTTTGTTGCTGTCCATTTTATATCAACACACGAAACGTTAACTGACACTTCCTGTCATTGTCAACTCTCTTTGTTACCCTAACGAAGCTCTCAGAGCAGAATAAACACTTTTTCCCCCATTGCGGTCTGAAAGAGACCTGTTGCCTCTAAGTAACACTACATAACAGGTTGTACAGTGACCGAGCGATGACACCTGACATAGGCTGACCACGCTGAGTTCAGGCGAGACAGACTCTGCTGTACTCAGACGAATGAATCAGCAAAACTGGCAAATTGTTAGGGAAATCTTTATTTGATCCTCTCTCTCAGTAAGTGTGATTGTGTGTAAACTACTCGTGAAAACAGACAATGGAATAGGGTCAAAAGAGTTAAATGTGAGTTTGCGAGAGGCTGAGGAATAAAAAACACCTCAAGGTCATAAACAGATTAAAAGGTGACCAGCTTTGTTCACTTAAAGTCTGGCCTTTTTTTTCCAAAACAAGAGGGGTCAATCAAAATACTTCTTTGATATGATGAACTTAAAAGGCAGTACCATCATAAACTACGATGGCATAAAACCCACTTTTAAATCAATAGCATCAATGTAAATTCACATCATCTTTTTGCTTATTAACCAACATACATGCTCTACATATTTGTCTGTCCCTTTTAAACAGCATCCAAAACATAGCTTCAAATCCTGTAACAAAAATGTGGATACACTAGTGCATATACTGGAGGGGAGGTTCCTAATCTGGGGGTCAAGATAAATCTAAGGGGTCCCCAGATAATTAAAGGGAAATAGAAAAAATTCTGTCATAGAATATAGTTTTCTTACATTCATCTAATTTCTGCGTTTCTTCTTATAAAGACTTTCAACTCTTCAGGCCTCTAAAAACCCTTAAATTCAATTTGATAATAAATTAACCTGTAGCTGAGATTATTAACTAATGAGTCACTAAAAGGAATCTAATTAATTATCCGGTATTTGGCAAAACAAAAGCCTTTTAAAAAAAAAAAAAATCCTATGTTATTCAGACTGCCACAACCCATGACTTCTGTCATGTGGCTTAACCTTAAATCTTCAGACATTATATGTTACAGTCATGTGCATTTTCAACAGAATATCCCCTCATTAGCACATCTGATGAGGCTTGACTGAAAAGCCTCCGGGTTCAGGAACACTGAGTCACCTGATGGAGTGATTTTGTTGGCTTTCTCCAGCTGTGGGCCCTTAAATTGTCACCTTCCTCCTTACTTGTCATGGCTGTGACTGGTGAATGCCTTCACAGGGAGGTGTGATGGAGGAGGTGGGCCTGAGGGGGGCAGTAACGAGGTCATGTGGTTGAGGAACAGCTGATCCTGGTGCATTCCAGGACTGCTTAGCATGCAGCCTGGTACCCTCATGCCTGTTTGAGCTGGTCTCACAAGCACTCATAACACCAAAACATATTACTGAAAAAAGGTATCAACACACACACACACACACACACACACACACACACACACACACACACACACACACACACACACCGTGTACAAATCTGGAGACCACACCCAGACATACACTCACTTAGAGGGGCACATGCATAATTTACACATCCTGTCGTGGCTGTAATGGACAAGAGAGCCCTCCATTTCATCATATTACAAATGAATGCTTAGTAGCCTGAATGGAGTGGATTAATGCTGATTGTGTATAATATACAGAAATATATATGTGTTTTTTTCTGTGTCTGTTTAGGACATGTAAAGGAACTGTATAATATTTTGCATGAAAACAGGAAGTGAAAAAGTGGTTTGTGTTTGCAAGTGACACCGGGTTTAGCTGCATTACTCATTCCATTAACTGTCAGCAATTCAGCAGTTAAGTGAACAGCTAACCTTGCTGAAGGTTATAAGATTTGATCTGTGGAAGAAAACCCCTGGGGTGCACAAACCAGTAGCAAAAATACATTGATGTTGATATATATAAGATTTTGGGGATTTTGGGTCCAAAAAAAATCAAGACACCTTTGCTTTGAAAAGGGACCTTAAACTGTGAATTAACAGATATTTATCTCGTTTGGGGGATTTTGGGTCCAAAAAAAATCAAGACACCTTTGCTTTGAAAAGGGACCTTAAACTGTGAATTAACAGATATTTATCTCGTTATTTGACTCTCTGCAATGTCGCAACTCTCATTACACCATTTTTAAGAGAACACAGTATTTAAAGTTTTCTCATACCAACTGCCACCACATGGCAGTTTATTAACGGAGTGTCTGATTTGACGCCAAATAATTAACTGATTTCGGTAAATAAAATGAAACAGAGGACTTAATGTGTTTGATCATCTTAAACATGTGAGCTTGGAGTCACTGGAGGTCATCACGGTGTCCGGATAGGAGGTTAACAAGGGATTTTCATTCCTCAGAGAGCAGGAAATGGACTTAAAACAGAATCAGCAACAAGGCAAAACATGTTACCAGAGGCCATGATACAAAGACAGTATTCAAACTGAACTTAATATTAGAAATTAAAGAAAATTAAGTCCTAAATTCAATTCACACAGGTTGTATTTGCACTCTTTTTAAGACAGATCCACTACCAGAAACTCATTTGTTTTGTCACTTTTTTTCTCAAACATAATCTTTGTTCCAAGAGTCTTTGCATTGCATGATTCAATTACAGTTATGTTCCTAAGTAGAACCCAGACTTAAGACATTTGGTTTTTGTTTTAGTTTGAAAATGGTATTTTGACAGCAGCAGCTTGTCTGTAATCCCAGCTCAAGGTCCACCTACCAACTTTTTTCCCTTCAACTATGAGACGTCAGCTAAGTGGCTGTTTCAAGTTCATTCAGAGTAGTGTGGGTAGAAATACTCAAGATTTTACTTAAGGAAAAGAAGCAATACTACATTTGAAAATATTGTAATTTCATTCCAACTTTTACTCAAGTAAAATGACTATATGTATTCCAATGTAATTGTTGATTCTATTATGTATCAATTATCTGAATCTAAGTAACTGGCAACTAAAAATATTAAATAATGTTTGAGAGTAAAAAGGTATAATATTTACAGATGTGGAGTAGAAATATAGTTTGGACAGTTGTCAGTCAACAAAAATGTTGCTAAGTGTAAAGTATAGAAACAACCTGCCTGCTCATCTTTGAACTCCATGTACACTTGGCTAGAAATGAATTGCTTTTCACATAACTTTGCAGCCAGGGTTAGAATAGAGAATGAGTAGCCCAGTAATTCATATTTTCCTGAGCTTCACTCTCACCACTCCCAGTGTTTTCAGCGGGAGCAGGTGGACGATTTCAGCGCAAGAATTCTAGAGACTGTTAATTAGTTCAGCATTAAAAAGCAAACTGACAACATTTTTGACTAGATGGTGAACAAAGTGGAGCTTTTAGCAGCTTCAGTTGTCTCATGATCACTAGAGGTGTCAGCCCTCAAGCTTCTTTTTATTCACCACTAATCAGGTATTCACTTCATGAGGAAAGAAGATACACAAGGCCATCAGTGTCTTTATGTACACTTTTATTGTCAGCGCTTGACAGGTGGCAGGGTCAGGCAGGATTGACAGAACCAGATCACTTCTTGGTCTCCTCCTCCTTGGCCAAGGTCTTGATGAACTCCTCCTTCTTGGCCTGGAGACGCTCTTCTCTGCGCTTGCGGGCCTCCTTTGTCTTGGAGCGACGGGCCTCGGCCTGATCACTGTAGGAAGGGAAGACAGGTGTTCATACAGGGTGTAATCATAAAAGCAAATACAATGCATGTGCACTGGTTTCAAATGTATGGCTGGTTAGGACTGTTGTATCTGAGTTTTTAGTGAACCGGGGCAATCCAACACCCAACAACTGCAGCACTACATAACACTGGAGAAAATCTAAAAACTAAATTTATCTTAAGTAACAATGGGAACGGCCTTTATAGTGTGCATCTCCAGCATGCTTCGACTCACCAAGACAATTTATTGCAGAGCAAAATAATGAACATTCAAGTATTGATTACTGTATATACTTTTCACCTCTTTCTCTAAAATGGGCAATCGTGTTATGGAATGGACACTTTCTCAGGATGAATACAGTTCAAACTGCCCTTTTCTGAACATGAAAAAATAAATGAAATTGAGGCCAAACTTACGACAGGAGCTTCTTGCGAGCTTTGTCTGCCTTCAGCTTGTGAATGTGTTCCATAAGAATGCGCTTATTCTTGAACACGTTACCCTTGGCTCTCAGGTAGAGGCTGTGGTACCTGAGAGACAGCGGAGGGAAAAAAGCATTAAAATAATACCATAATACCATAAAACACAAACCGCTTACAATTCAAAGGCACCAGATCTCTTAAGTGTGCCAGTGTGTAATAGGGGCATTGAAAACAACCTTCACTGAGCTCAATTTGTGATTTGAATATACCTTCAGGAGGTTAAGTTAGTGTAAAATAAACCCAGGGTTAAAACTACAAATTATCCAGAATTAAAAACTGTAAATGTAGGTTTGTGTGGCCAAATATCCTCATTAGAAAAACCGCTATTATTAAAACCTAGGAATAATGGTAAAAAGCAATTGTAGAAACTTTTAGCTAAAAAAATATTTAAACAGAATATGCATAAAAACATGCCACGAGATTGGACAAATCAAAAAGAGCAGAAACAAATAGTGAACATGTAGTGAACCTACATGTGCCTGTCGATCTTCTTGGCCTCCCTGTAGCGACGCAGCAGACGACGCAGGATCCTCATGCGGCGCATCCAGCACAACTTCTCTGGCATACGAGCGTTGGCTGTACCCTTTCTCTTACCTGGGAAAAGGGATAAGTAAAGCATGTCAACTCTCCTGGACGTATTAATCTTAATTATTCAGGTAGTAGGATTCTAAGCTGCAACCTAGCGATCTTTACACAATAACTTTCCTCTTAGGCTACATCCACACTACTACGTTTTCGTTTTAAACCAGGGTTTAAAAACGAAAGCGATCTCCATCCACACGGGCGTTTTGGAATAGAGTAAATATATTTCCACCCATACCAGCGCACATGAAAACAATTATCACATTACTGTCCAGGTACACTGGGCTGCCGGTGCCAGTGTAAACATGAAGTAGATTGGTTGCTTGGTTACGCTAATCATTCCAATAACAGCAGTTTCCTCCGCCTGAAAGCATAAGTAGTTTTATAAAATAAAGAATTTAACTGCACAACAGCTGCTAGTATGGACAACAAGGTCAGGAACGCCCGTAATCCGCTATCCATGTTGAATTAACCACTGGTAGTCGATCGATAATCAAGGCTGGTTGTTTTCTTCTGGAAAAGGCTCGTGTGACGAATCAGGGAAGAACAAGTTGTGACTTCTAAGACCAAATCAAGTAGCGAACGCGGGTGTCTATGTCACAGTTTTAAAAGTTATGCGGTCACGCCTGTTCACACTAGCAGGTAGCCCCGGCGTTTTCAAACTTAACCGGCTTCAGTAGTGTTTCTAAACTCCTTAGTTTTGGTGCTCTAAAACTCCGGAGTCGTGTGGATGCCCAGTGTATAGGAAGCAAAGATATGCGTTTTAAAATGGAAATGTAGTAGTGTGGATGTAGCCTAAGAAGGAAATCATGGCGGTTTGAACTCACCAACTCCCATGTGTCTTCCCTTGCGACGTGCCAGCGTGTTCTTGCGGCAGCGGGCACGGGAGTGGACTGTTACAGGTTTGCGAATGATAAGACCATCCTTCACCAGTTTACGGATCTGCTGACCTGAAGACAGAAGAAAACAGGTGAGCTACAGGGATGCACTGATCTATCAAATCTGTAGAAATTCTCATCACCATCGTTACGAAACACTTCAGAAAGCCACATCTGTTCTTGACACAGCTGTTAAGACCTTGCAATATTGCTAAGATTACATTTAAGCACCCCATTTTAAAATAACATGGAGAAAATATATAATGACATGTTGCCTTGCTCTTTATTTTGCCTACTGTGGGATTGTTTTTTTGTTTTTTTCTTTCAAATTTGGAGTATATCATTTGAAAAAGGTCAGCAAAACCTTGGCAACTGACTTTAACATTTAATGAAAAACCATGTGTTACAAACTGTGAAGAAGAACATTGATCATGCATTGAGATTCTTGTGACGGACACCATTCGGTTGTACTAAAATAACTTAGGAACAAAGTTGGGTGACAACTATAACGGTATGTCAGGATATCTGGACATCAGTTCCTTCAATTTCCAACGGTCATTTGTATTTGTTTCTCATTAGACCCCCAGATTCAGGTAAGCATGCATCAGCTTAACATGATAGACAAAAGCACACATTAAAACCTAGCAACCAACATGTTTCTCAGCATCACTTTAAGTGACAACCTGGTATTCGTATTAGTTTGTTTCTGCACTGTACTTTTGCTCTGGTTTATGCTCTTAGATGCTTGTTTAAGAAAGGAGATGCACTTATGACTTCTGGTGACTAGCAGTTCTCTTGAATACCTATGTTGAATACACTTATAGTAAGTCGCTTTGGATAAATGACTGTAATGTAAATGTAATGTTAAAGATAGTTAACTGTGGTGGTTCCAACCAACATTCACACATAGAGGCACAAACATAATAACAGCTGTCATATCACTATCTTAGTGAATGGTGAAGATATAATGCAGACTTACAAACAATACTTTAACGTTACTCACGAGAGTTGGCGTTGGCGATCTCATTCGTCTCGTTAGGGTCCAGCCAGACCTTCTTCTTGCCGCAGCGCAGGACGCTGGAGGCCAGCCTCTTCTGGAGCCTGAGCATGCTGCAACACACACACAACCCAGGTTAAACACCTCACAATTTAACCACCACGTTTTACGTGTGGTTGCATCAAACGTGGCGCCACAAAGCTAGCACGTTTCATAGTGTGGTGGCGATGTGTCAGCTAACGTGACAGCCAGCCGGTAGACAACATGGCTCCTCAGTCTGCTACATCGTGTGACACAGAGGCACGTAAAAACATGTGTGGTTGGTTTTGGAGTTGGGTTTGAACTTGACTTGACGATTAAGGAGAATTCTTGTGTTTCAGTCAAGAGATTGAGGGTTGTCACGTGTGCATTTTAACGGTTAAATGATGACTTATATTATGCCATCGACATTGATCCTACCTCATGGCTGCTACTTCAGTTGGAAAAGGAAGCCTTGAGGGGCGGACTGGACTCTACCATGATGGAGGAGAGTCAAACTCCGTACACGAAACATCTCGGAGTAAGCCCAGACCATGCCACAAACTATTCATGCCATTCATATTTTAAAGTGCTAATATTTGTGACTTATTAAAGCTCAAACTGATAGAAAGTATACAGACATAAGCAATCTTGAGTTTATTCTAGAAATGTAAATCGCCGTTCCTCCCTCGTAAACATAATGGTACTAACCAGGGTTTTTGCAATGCATTGTGGGTGAGGAACTGTAGGTGCGTTCTCATTTTTCAACACACGGGTGCAGTGTTGAGACCAGAAACGCCACTGATACCAGACTCCAGTCAAAAAACAAGATTATGTACGTTTTAAAGAATATTTATATTATGTTTAATATATTGCACTTATTCACTTATAACCAACATTTCAAATTATAATGTAAAACGTCTCATTTTTACCAGTTTCAATCCTCGACGTAAACATTCAATTCAGCTTCCTACAAAAAAAGGGACATTAAGATGAAAAAATGAAATTAAAAATACCACAGTTCAATTAGAGTTTTCCATAAAACTCACTAAATAATACAGAGAGTATTTTTATAGTGTTATTTTGCGCGTTTGCTTTCTTGAAATTGGTAGCCTGGTTAAATATAGCTACCATATTTCTATTATTCTATTGTTTGCGTGACATATTCTGCATCATATTGAACCGATGAGACCAGCCTGACCTATGAGTGCTAAATGCCTTCCAGACCATCAAAAAAATACAAAACGTTTCTCATGAAATTCCCATTGATGCTAAATGTATGTGTGGTTTGTCTTCTGGTTGTTTGTCATTTAATTATGTATGCATTTTATCTCTTCACTAGTCAAAAGAAGTGACACTGTGTACTTCTATCATAAAACACATGCTGCCATCTCAGAAAAGACAGAAGAAGTTTGAGTTCCTGAAATATTGCAGAAAGCCAATGTATTTTCATACAATCTAAACTGTAAGTGATGCACTGTGAAACTCAGCCTTTTAAGGGTGTGAAAGACACCTAAATAATGAAGCGTTCATAACTAACGGTATTAAATTTAGCAACAAGTTGACGTCTAAAATATGCAGCTTCAACACGAAGCAAAAAAAAACTAAAAAAAGGTTTAACAGATTAAGAGATTAGAAAAATGTAATTTAAGGCTTTCAAGTGGCTTCTATTAAAAAGAGGTACTGCACATTTAGATCATGTTTTTGAGCTTTAAACCAAATCATGTGACTGTACTGTGATGAAACAGGTTCATGTAGGTGTTGAAAAATTGACATTTGTTAACAAATGTACAAATTGAAGTTATAATTTAAAAACAAAGTACAATGAGTGGCTACTTATTAAAATAGTCAACTGGTACATTACCATCTGACATGGCTACTTATTAAGGTTGCCAGTGCACTGTTCCATTCTTGGCTCTCCAGCAGCAGCCAGTCACCACGGCAACGCTTCACGCTCACAGTGTGGGTGCACAAGGAGCACTTGTGTGCCCCCTTCACCTCAGGTTACCCAGAAATACCAACTGAAATCCTCATCTCCAGGCAAAGTATAACCTAAAGTATCGGATCACCTCCTACCACAGCTTCAACAGACGCTGCTCTCGCTGAACAGAAATGTGCCGTACAGTAAGGGAACAAAAATGTGTAAACCTTAAGAATGTTGGACTACATGTTGGGCTACTGTCCACTAAGGAGGAGGGTCACTAATGTGTCTGCATGCCTTTAGTGGTCCTAAACTGTACTTTTCTAAATATCTCATCCTTTTGTTTCATACCTCTGTGGTTTGGCAACAATCAATTAACCCATTACAAACCAATAAAACTTCCTCGGATTGAATATGTCAGCTTTTCCAGTTTTTTTGTCTTATCTTGCTTACGATATTATATAAAACATGGAACATGTGAAACCTTTTCATATTCATGTATACATTGACCTAACAAATCAAGGTTTCCTAAAATCAATCTATCAAGAAGGATCAGAAACCTGAAGAAGGTGTTTACATGTCAACATATCCTAGTTTCTGTTGGAACACTCCGTCAACAATACTAAGGTTTCTCAAAACAAGGACATGATGTTTACATGGGCAACACATATAAACATGATTCTCCTAAGTATGCACGGAAACACGTTCAATATAAATGGAGAAACTGCAGTGTCACCTTAGGTACAAAACAGCCTCAAATTCTAAGATTTTGCCATGCAGGCACAAAATGAGACCCTCCTCAAGAGATTTTTAATGTTGCTTATTTTCAATGCAACAGCTGATCAGCACTGTCCAGGTCTAGGGCCCAAAACCTCATTCCAATGAATGTTATTACACTTGGAAAGTTTTTCCAAGATTTTCACTATGACACTTTTTCCTCTTTAAGCACTTCATAAAAAACATTTCACATATTCACTTGTATTAGTTTACAACTGCAGTTAACCCTTCATTTCATATACAGATATTTCATTATTTTCTTTTAAATGAACAAGAGCTGTAACCAGACTTGTTAATTAATTATACTTTAATAAATGTAAGTTTGGTCAGTCAAAATGCATTGATTTTCTTCAACTTGTTTACTGAAGATACTGTAAATGGTATCAAAGTTGCTGAAAGCAGCAATAAGCCTGAGGTCTCTCCTTACCAGTAACTTTGAGCCAGCAGTGAAGCCATTCAGTACTCCGATGACTAGCAGGATGACATTCTAGCGAAGTCAGATGGAATCTGCAATCACATTCGAATGGTCCTTTAATGCTGAACTCATCAGGGCGTTCATGTTGGTGTATCTCTACTGCTGTCCTTCACAAGTGTTGTTCACGAATTAGACTTCACTCATCGAATAATGCCCATCTAGAAGGAGGCAAAAATATACAACACAGAGAATTAATAAGATATTGGGGAATATCTATTATACCGTCTTGACCCTTGTATTTCTTGCTCTTATCCATTTTCCGAAACCCAAGATTATTCTACTGCTGCCGTCACTGCAAAGAGTTACAGAAAAAAGTAGCTAAATGCCAAAGATGACTGTCCATCCACTCAGTTACCTTGAGCAACAACACAGAAGATGAAAAAAAGTGACCATCTGAGGACAAACTGAAACTCTGTCCTCCTGCTGCACATTTCTTTCTTGGGGGAAGATGTGGACCAGCTGCTGCAGTAGAGTCACAGAGACTCTAGCATCATTTTGAAAGAACACCATGATTCTGTTTCTCTTTTAACCATCAAGGCTTCTACGGAGGCAACCATCTCACCGGAAGTATGAGGTATGCCACAGAGGATGATCTTTTAGGCGTTTAATTCAACACCATCAGCTCTGATCCCAATGTCACAGAAGGAGTTTGTCTTGTTTATTCAGGTTTACTTCAAATCAATCGATATGACATCATCTATGCTGTGTGACTTCAGTATTTATCTTTTTCACAGACAGTGAACACACAGTGTTTCAAAAGATGAGCAATAGTGAGCATCAGCACTTTAACTTAAATCATTCATTGCTACACTGAGGAGAAATACGAGTAGTTATTATTGTCGATGCAGCAATTTGAGGGCTGAATCTCCACATTTTCTTTACCATATGAATTTTTTATAATATATAAACTTGCTCACAAAACCATCTGAAAATGAAATCATAGAGCTGTGTTTTAAACCAACATCGCAAAAGTCATCTAGTAGGACTATCTGAAAAGTCAAAAGCAGCCCTAATAAATGTTTTAGGATATTGTATTTTCACATCGCCACAGTTAGCTATTGTTAAGATATTTTTCAAATTAAGAGTTAACGTACAAAATAAGTAAATCAGTTAATATAACATGGTCCATTGTTAGGATTTAAATACCAAAAGAAGTCAAATGATTGTACATATCCATGTATAATGATGATCCAATTCAGTAGCCATTCTGCATCACGAGCACTTTAACTCTTGATACTTCAGGTACATCGTACTTTTATTTAAGAGACATTTTGGATACAGGGCTTTTACTTAAAGTAGAGTATAGTATAGTGTGGTATTTTTTACCTTGATTGAAGTACTGTCGTTGGGTTGAGTCTTCCACGCTCTCATTGGTATCCCTCCGCAGCAAGTAGACGCAAATTCGCCTCAGCACCGGAACCTGCTTCATGAAGGTTTAAGACAAGAGAAGAAACATGAGAGAAACTGGAGATTAAAAAAATATATATATAACTGGAGTTTCTGGTAAGTTCTGAGTTCAGTCAACGAAACGCAGATTTTAGTCCAAATGTATAAACAGCTACATTAAAAAAAACACACACACTTAAAGAAACAACTAGTAATATTAAATGTGTAACGTGGAGGATGAATTTAGGAGCATTAACATGCTAAAGTAGACTTTAACCACACGAAAAACAGATACAGTGTGCGACTAGCTATCGTTAGTTGAAGAAAGTGGAGCAGCAAAAGACGCAGTCGGTGATTGCGTAGAACAAAACAGCGCTAATTGGTGATTGAATGTTGGACATGCATTCATCAGGTGGTTTCAAATATGGCTCCACATGTATGCTCATGCTGTTCCTTTTTATCTGACCAGATGTGTAGCTAGAGACATAACGTTACCACTGTTGTGTTTGCAACTTGGCCACGGCCCACACGTGGCGAAAGAACAACAATGCACTTTTTTTTTTTAACAATGCATGTTGTTACTTTTGGAGTTTCTTTTTTTTAATTTATTTTTTGCTCAAGGACACATCAGCATGAGCCTTCAGATACTTCACCTCTCTGCTGCCTCAACAAACTTACTTTTGAATTTGAACTTTTCTCAACCCCATTTCAGCTCTTGTGTCTGGATTCCCAGGGGTGGGCCCCGGCTCAGCCCGCTCAGCCCGGCAGTCTGCCACACTCTCCGCCTCCATCACCACGGCTGCTCTGTTGTTCTTTCATCAATCGATAAGTGAAGGTGGGGTCTGTTTAGCGGGGCGTGGACCTCGACTCCCAGCTGGAGTCTGTCGAGCGCACACAAGAGAGGGAGAAACAACGTCAAGACTGACAGAGCGAGACAGAAACGTACCGGTAATGAGAGTAATCTGCCTTCAAAATTAAAGCATGTGTGTGTGTGTGTGTGTGTGTGTGTGTTTGAAGACCTCAGTTGGAGCCTGTTAGGCTGGGATTACTTTTGTGTGAAAGATAATAAGGCACCGGCCAAATTAAAGTTCATGAAGGGAAACATGGGTGGCATGGTATATCATTAATGCAACTCAAGTGTGTTTCCTTCCACATATTATAACTACATAGTAAGATAAAGAGTAAATTGCCAAATGTTAATGTGTAGTCCTCCAATGGGATACGGATATACGCAGTGGCAATGGTGACATAATATGACATTAACACACATGTATTACCATGTGTTTATGTTTGGAACATTATATTATTTATTGCATTTAGGCCTCAATGGCTTCTAACAACTGTTCGTGTAATTGCTTCATCATGTGTGACTGCGGCTGATTGGTTTTTATAGGCCCTATACTTCCACTGTTGGTTTGCATTCTTCTATTCAAATGTGCATTGTGCAAAAGGTAGAGAAACTACTAATATATTCATGCAGTCTATAGAGGCCATAGTCCATTTCCTAAACATAAGTAGGCTTATGTTTCCTAATGGTTATTTTAGGAAAAGTTAATTATATCTTCAATATAGTGTACAATCACACACATCCGACTGCTAGACTTTTTAAGGATACTTATTTTATTATGAAAACATTAACCGGATGTGTGTGTGCGTCATTCCGTTGACTTGACTAGTGTAAAAGCCTGGTGCGCCAGTGTGTAACGCTATAGGCTGGAAGGAGGCAGCTGTTGCTATTACTTTACCAGCCAGCTCAGATACACCAGCGGCTTCACCCTCCTTAAGAAAAAAAAAAGAAAAAAAAGAAGATGAGTCCGTGGACACCTTCATAAACACTCGGAACTGAAAAATAGATTCAAAAAAAGTTAAATCAATGGTACAGAAAAGTAGTATGTCCAGGACGCCTTCGACCTCAACCCAGGAGATCCAAATGGACATGTTCGACCATCATCCACACACACAGGTAAGAGGCAAGGAGCAGGCACGGAAGGAAAGCAGGGGAATATCATGACGGACAAATACAAAGACTGCGTAAACTATCGAGCATTTATAGACAATGTGATGATGGTGAAGCTGTTTCACTTCTGGAGATTAACAGGTTGTTCCGCAATTAAGTCGCCTAATTCGGCTTCGGGAGTCTGAAATGCTGGTGTGCTGATGCTGCGCTGATTCAAGCCCGAACTGTGTCTGATTTCTTCCTCTTCTTGAAGAGAAATCAAAAATGGATGATAGGGTATATAGTTTTTCGTGTTTTGGGGATTTTGATTTCTAATTCCGCCCTTTTGCCCGTAGTGTTGGTTTTAATAAGTCTCCATATGTGTAACCGTATGAGAGGATGTGATGTGACGCTTGTTTTTATCGCTGTCCCTCATTGGGTCCTCACGAAAACCACGCCTTTGGTTAATTAATCATTAATTAACCAAGTAGACGACGCACGACATGTTGACGTGTCTAGCTGGAGGAGAGATGGATTTTATTCAAATTAACATTAATCACAAAGTTTTCAAACCTTTACATGAAAGTAATTCATTGTTTTTTTTTTTTTTTTTAGTCTTGCATCTGACATTAGATCTGTGTTTTTTAGGGTGGAGGACATATTCTCTTACACCCAACTCTACCCTCAGAAATTCAATTTGGGTGAAGTGATTTTTTTTTTCACCTGTTCTTTATTTACAATTGTATCCATCAACTTTCGTATGTGTCACTATTTTTACAAGGAAGTGACATGATGTTGTGGGCATGTTTAGTCATTACAGTTTAAATGGATGAAGAAGAAAAAAAAGATGAGAATATCTTGAACAACACACCCACACTGAGCTCAGTCATTGTCTCTCTGGAGAAAAGAGAAAGAAAAAAAAAAAACCACCCTGTCATAGACAACCAACGCTTCAAACAATGCCAAATACTGCTCTCTCCTTTTTTACTCCCACTCCTCCCAGCTTCTCTCTCTTCCTGCTCAGCTCTCCAGTTTCCCTCTGCATCCACTTTGAATGTCCCACTATCTCCATCCTGCTCTCAGCATCTCACCTCGTCCGTTCTGTTTTTAGAAATCAGATCTTTATCTGCTGCGAGGCTGTGGTGAGAAACAGATGGACCACCTCCTTGTGCCAGGCAGCGGGAAATGTTTTGTGTGTGTATTTGTGTGTGTGTGTGTGTGACACCTCTGATCAATTAGATATAAAGTTCACACAGACCTGCAGCAGGTCATGCTGGTATATGTATTTATAACTCTGTTGTGGAGAGACAAGCAGGAAACCGCATTTCTAATATCCTGAAGGAGACAGAAGAGCTGATCCAAATTTCGCCCAAGGGTGGCTAAGATTGTGTCTGTTGACCGCTGTCAGATTGCAGATCAGTGTGGATCTCTCTGAGCAGAATGTATATGTGCATTGTGGGTGAAAGAGTGCAGTGTGGTTTACATTTTACAGTCGTTATATCTTGCATCCCACCACACTTTACCCTCCATGCTCCCTGCTTTCCAGTTTAGAGAACCCTGCTCACAAACACAACACCCTTTTTAATTATACACTTAATCTGGGAGGATGTTTACCAACAGGAAGCCTTCCCTCCCTACTTCCTCTGGCATTTCCCTGCCCTTTGCTGACAGGAACTCGCCCCATCATGGCTCCGATCGCAGAGACCCCTTTAAACACGTGCACACACACACACACACACACACGTGATGTTTAATGTAATTGTGAAATTGTTACAAAAGAGCATACGTTTGCCCCTGCCACCATCACCAGAACATCCTATAAAGAAACTTAATTTTGTAACAACATAGGTCTTATTTTTGTAATTTAGCTATGGAGTCTCATCATTTATGATACTATTTTATTTGTCAGAATAACTGCTGAGATATCTGGTGGCACAGCAACAGCTCAAGCAGGGCAAACATCCACAGTATAACCATGTTATCTAAGTCACTTATTTGCAAATGAAAAGGGAGATGAACATACAATCGCTTACTTAAACTGTCTATTGTCAACATTCAGGTTTTGCACTGGTACAACTTGGAGCTAAGTTCCTTCATTTTACATCGTTGTGGATAATAGATTTGTTACTGCGGTGTGTTCGTCTTTGATTTAGCCTCCTATGAATATGGTTCAGACTATATTATTGAACTGAACTGAGAATTTGTTTAGATAGATGGATATGGGACAGTGCTAAAATCTGTTTTAAATAAGAAACAGCGCAAAATCCATAAAAATCATCTTAAAACATACAGTAAGAGACATTTTACAACATGGCAGAGAAAAGTGCTAAAGTGCTTGGTTATTTATTGCACAAGATTTATCGGAGTTAAGCAGCTTGATGGAGGCTGGAACAAACGATAGCTTCAAGCAAATGCTTTTACACTTTGGCACACGGAGTCTTCTTCCTGATGGCAGAGGTCGGAATTCAGAGAACAGAGGATGTTGAGAGTCTGCAATGATTTTGTTGCTTGTTTCATGGCTGCCTGCTTGTTTCAGGCTCATTGTCTTTCTTATTACCTTCATAGCTGTTTGGTGCATACTGGCAAGACTGCCTGTTTACAAACTGTTTGATTCCGTGGTCATGTTGCGCCCTCAGATCTTAGCGATTAAGATAGCGAGTAAGACCCGGTATACACCAGAGATTTGTTTGGATATCCTATCTGGATGAGGTGAAACAAATGTGCAGAATGGATGGCTATCAAAAAGTGATTGGATCGGTCCGTCGACATCTGGAGGAGGTCTGGTTCACATGTGACCAGGTCTTAGCCACGTGTAAATGTGATCTTTACAAATTGGCTACATTCTTAAAATATATGTTTACTATTGTTCAAGTCTGTCTTAAAACAATAGTCCGGTGCCCCATGAACACATTGAAACAGATTTTGCTTGCTGTAATCATTCCTCGTGTTCATTCTGGCAATTAAAAGATCCCTTCCGCGTGCACTTTCAATATATGATACAAGGGACAAAATCCTCAGCCCCCGTTTTGTGCAAAAATATATTCTTACGTTTTTTTTGTTGCTTATATGAGGCTTCAGCGCTCTTGTGATCATTTTAGTATAAAACTGATTCTTTGTGTTTAGCTGTTGAGCTGCAATGGAGGGTTAATACAATTTTTTTTGCATAGAATTAACACTGTTGGTTATGTTTACCATCACTTACATTGAGAGAACATAAGGAGGGGATCTATTGATGGCCAGTATGAACAGGAGGAAGGATTACATTGAACAGGAGGAAGGATACATTGAGCAAAAACAGTTTCAATGTACTGTAAGGAGCCGAGGGGCAGTCTTATTGTATCTACATTTCTGTCAGGTGGCTCCAGGTGTGGGAGAAGCCAAACACCTGGATCTTATTTCCTCATCATGGGAGGATAAAGGACAATCAGGAAAAGTTAATACCTTGCACTGCCATGCACATAAAACTTCATTACAGTGAGGCATAAAGCTTATTAATTAAACATTGTAGCCGATCTGTACATGGTATTGGTTGATACCATAAGCCACTGTATCGGTATTATAACAAAAAAGGTCGAAGTGGTGCATCCCAAGTTATTTATTCCAGGTGTAATAGCAAAAGCCTGTGAACAGTTGTCATTACTTTGAAAGTATAACCTGGTATATGTAGTCGAAAATGTTTGTTTTTCTGTACAGAGTCACAAAATAACCCCTATCTTAAAGTACATAGTCATCAGTGCACATGGCATCTTTCAGTACAAAGGCTGTTCTCATACACTGTCCGTAGAGTTTACCTGTAAAACAATGCACAATAATGTTGCATATATGTTTCACTAAATCAATTTGTATAAGACCAACAACGTCTTTGAGGTAATCTAACCAAGTTGTTTCCTGTGAAGTGAGATGTTTAATTTGAAAAACTATACGCATGAAACAAGTGGAAATGAACACGTTTTGATCGACATTTGGATGAGAATGAGAATCAGCTTTATTTGCCAAGTATGCTTACACATACAAGGAATTTGACTTCGTTTTTTCCGTCGCTCACAGCGTACATACACAGAAATAGACATAAAAAACTGAAAACAAGGACAGCAGGATGGATAAGGGAGGCATAAACATTTAACTTATATATACACACAAGTATAAATATAAATATATTTTTACAAAAGTACGTATATGAACATAAAAACACAACAACAATGAAATGGAAAATTTGTAGGAGAATTCATGAATAATAAGGAAAAACTTTTCATGGGTAATTTTGCAAGGTTACTCAGCAGTGTAGAGGAAACATTTGCCAGCAGTGATGTCATTTATTTAGTGTCAGTTGCACCTAACCCCTAAGTACAGTTGCCAAGTTACATCTTTTCGCATGTATCATCGCCTCAAGTTCAACATTAAAAGCCAGTAACTATGCTTGCAGAAGTCTGCAACACAGTCGTTGTTGGTTATGTCACAGTTGGTTTGCTGTGGACCATCCTGCTGTGTGTTCATCCTATCCATCTGCAACAGTTAGTCAAGCATGGCACACAGGGCTAGATATTTTATTTTTGAGCTACAGGAGGTTTACAATGAATTCATACAAACTCCTGAGCTCAGAACAGATTTTTATTTTCATCTGTTAACACTGGAAACCTCTTGGCCAGAAGAGTGTATTTATGTGTTACAGGTAATGCTTGTTTAAAGACAGGCATGGCGTCGTAAGTCATCTCAGGGCCACGACCTGCCCTGTTGTACGTGATGTGAAAGTGATAACGAAATACTGGCGGGATGTTATCCTGTCACTGGATCTTTCCTGTTGATCCGAGAACAGCCATACACAGACATGTGGAGAGGTTTGAAGCAGCTGCTCGCTAATATTCATTGTTTACATAGGTGCTCAGGATGTGTGTGCGGGGAGAGTATTGGGAGTTGGTTGGTTTACCAAAAGAGTGTGTGTGTGAACAGTTGTGGATAAAGACAGACGCCAACAGTTCAGACAAATAACGTTTACCAAAGCATCTCTGCAAAGAGAATAGAGCTCATGTAAGGGTGCTGTTTCTTACCTTAGAGGCAGCAATTGATTTCTCCCCATGTCAGTATTAGAGCTGAGCATCATTTTAACATTATTTATACTGGTGAAAATGAAGTTTGGTCACAGATAACAGTACTTTTTTCTAGACCAGTACCATGTTTCTGTATAAAACCATTCTATTCAGTTACCACAATATGCCAAACCCTCCCTTATTATCCATTTAAATGTTTATCTAGTGCTACTTTATCAAAGTTAGATCTGAAAATATATTTTCAAAGAATCAGTTAAAAAAAAGACCTTTCAGATATTTGAGCTTCCAACACAACATGAACAGTTGGTTCGAAGGCAGAGTACACCCTGGACAGGTTGCCAGATTATCACGGGGCCCAGACCACGCAGGGTCACATTCTGTATGTTAATGTTTGATCTTTATTTCGAAGCATTATCTCAGCAGTTCTCTTTTTTTTCTTTTTTTTTTTATGCTGAAAGTACAACATAGTCAGCATCCTGATGGGCCTCCTACACATGTGATTGGTCGGCATTGTGTAACCATGGCAATGTGGGCAGGGTGGTCTCATAATGCGATGTGTGGCCTCTGGGCAACCCAGATAGGCCATTTGCCGTGGGTCTGCCAATCAGATTACAAGGTCCCAGTTAGCATCAGAACATGATGAGCAGTAATGAAGGCTGCTCATGGACACACTGGACACATTTACTCCGGTCGACTTCCTCTACAGTCTGGGAGTCGTGCTGCTTGATCTCTGGTTCCATCTGACTGCCTGATCATATTCGGAAGCTTTTACAAATGCTACGCCAAATGTTAACTGCTGTCATGCTCCCCCCGGAAGCAAGGCTTTCTACCAGATATGTCAAGATAAGTTATGATGAAGCAACTCAATTAAACTTTTTCTGTTTTTCTCTTTCTTTCCATTTTCTCCTCTCCCTTGCCCTCCAACCTCTTCTCTTTCAGGGAAAGTACGGCAAGAGGAAGAGCCGATTTAAGCGCTCGGATGGAAGCACCTCCTCTGACACCACCTCGAACAGCTTTGTCCGACAGGTAACATTTCACACTTAATCCTTCCTTCAGACCACAGTCTCAGCTTCAATTTATTTAATGAAGAACCATACGAAAGCTTAATGGAGTCAAAGTGAGGTCTTTTAACGCTGGGAATTAAGCAGCTACATATAGAAAGTAATTTAATCATTGTTTGTGACTTTAAATTTTTCTCTCAAATCCAACTTTTACATTAGCTGAAACTATTAGATGATTGAGGAATTAGTAGGTCAACATAAAAGTAATCATTTGTTAATTTATTCATTATCTTGCAAACATTCCACGAGCAAACCACAATATGAGGGTAATGCAGTATGAAGCATGCACACAGGAGGCTTAACAAATAAGTATAATCTTTAAATAATAAAAGGCTTATTGAAAGGCGAATCTTTCTCTCTCTTCACCTGTGTGATTGTCACAGGCAGCCCACATATTGTACTGTATCTCACACACTGAAATGGCTTTGATAACATCCCTGGTAACAACAGTAAAGCCCCTGTGACTACATCTACACAGCTTGCTTTATTGTTACAAAGTTGGAGCTGAGAGACATTGGCAAAGATTCCTCCGGGGACTCTGATGGTAATTATTAGTCCCCAGGTGTAAGACTCAGCCCCACACTACTACCCCCTGACCCAGCCTCCACCCTGATCTGCAGGTGTAGATGCATCCGACTGTCTCTTGTCAGAAACAGCCAGTTAAACCTGTCAGTTGTCCAGCATCATTTTTCGGCTAAGAAAGGGGTCAAGAAGCCTCTCTTGGTCAGACAGGAACACTTCCTCTCCTCTGGGAGTTTCGATGGCGGGGTTTAAAGCATCACACGCGTCGCAGTCCTTTCTGGACACAACATTTCTCAAAGCCACGCTGTGTGGCAGCTAAACGAGTCCATCGTTTCTGTCTGACCCTATTCATTTGTGAGAGGAAGTGCTGAATGACATTTACCTGTTCAGTACGGGTGTTTGCTTTAGACACAGAAATTAAGAAAAAAAGATCCAGTTTCTGTTGGTGAACAAGGAGCTGAACTCTCCTGTGGTTTCTAAAGGTTAGCTGCTTCCTCGCCTACACACATCATTCTTTCCACTGCCTTGTCCTTCATTAACTCTACGACTCTGCTTGCTGAAGGACCACGTGCACTGGGGCCTGCAGGTTAGGCGGGTTCATAATCGCTCACACTGTATAAGGAACTCATTACCTGTAGTAAGGATGATTTAACGCGTCCTCAGATAAATGTCCTCTCCTGTCTAATGCTATTGCAGAGCATTTTCCTCATCAAGGCCAGCAGGGGAAGGAGCTGACGTTTGAAACGGTTGAAATGTTGCTGCACAGAAACCAAAAATTGATTTAGGGACTAATGAAATATCTGTGTGATACGTCAACGTGATTCAATTTCTCAAACAATGATACGATAAAAAAAGAAACTGGCTTCAATCAGACAAAAAGAAGCATAAAGGCGCCCTATAGGTTTTGGTCATGTAGCCTTTTTTAGCCTACCCTTGAACAATTCAAAGCAGAGCCCTGTATAGGCTTTACAGTCTCACACACACCTACGCAAGTGCAGGCTCACTCACCACACACACACACACACACACACACACACACACACACACACACACACACACACACACACACACACACACACACACACTCACAAATACACAAGAGCCACAATCAGCCAACGGTAGAGCTGGCTGGTACACTCGGCCTGGTTTCCATGGCAACCGGGCCACTGAATCTCCCTCTGTGTGCAGGCACAGTGGGATGGAGAGACGAAGGAGAGGATGTTTAGATGTTTTGTGTGTGTGTGTGTGTGTGTGTGTGTGTGGGTGCAGCCTACGTGTTTGTGCAGTGCTGGTTTGTGTGTCGAGTTCAACAAGAACACGTCTTCCGTCAGAGACTGTCTGCTACTGCTGGTACAATAGGTACCATGTATGCTGTTGTATGCGATAGAAAAAAAATATTTTTACTTCAAATTGTATATATTTGCCATCTTAGAAATTTCCTTTAAAAAGCACCTTTCTAGTCTTTCAACCAGTCAAAGCGCTTTACACATGTCAACATTCACCCATTCATACACTAATAGCAGAGGCTGCCATACACAGCGCTAACCGCACATCGGGATCTAATCTAATCATTCACACACAGTCACACAACGATGTCACAGCTTTCGGGAGTAATTGGGGGTTCAGTATCTTGCCCAAAGACACTTCGACAGGCAGAGAAGCTGGGCATCGAACTGCCATTCTCTCTAGGGGGCTCTACCTCCTGAGTCACAGCTGCCCTTTGTGCTTCATCAGCAACAACAAGAACACACACATAAATGCGCCCTTTAGGTTTTTGTACATGTAGCCTTTTTTAGTCTCCCATTGAACAACCCAAAGCAGAGCGCTGTATAGGATTTACAGTCTCAAACACACCTACGCAAGTGCAGGCTCACTCACAACACACACATATGCATGCTCATACACAATGTTTTTACATTATAACATACAATCTATTCAGAGGGTCTGGCATGTTTTAATAATTTTTTTGTTACTTCATTTATGCATGTAATTCTTTTTTAAAAGATACAATTTATAATTTGCAAGGTTGAATTGCCAAAAAAAAACCCTCCAGGGACTTGAAAAGTGACATTTATAATAACAGTAATGTAACATACACAATTCGTATGTATCCATCAATAATTTTAGACATATGAAAAACAGACATAGTTAAGCAAATTAATTGGAAACAATGCATCCCATAAACACCCATGTGTTACAAAAATATACTGCATCCCTCAGATTTAACACACACAAATATCAAGAAGATTTATTTATATTTATTAACAAACTGAGAACAAACATGGTGAAGCGTTTTCATAAGACAAGAAAGAACAGGAAATAAATGATGTTCACAACAATTATTCTTGGTGCTTGTTTTTGAAGAAGGTATATGGGCTCAAGTTTGGTGTGATTGGGTAGCTAGCTCAAGCTGTATTACAATGATTGATATACAAATAAACCATTAAATAATATAAAATAAGAGCTACCTTAGTGTGGATGAAGGGACGTGATTTTCCTAGTATGCTAATAATCTTTGCCATTTCTTAGTTATGGCTCTGATATTAGGTTTCCAAGATAAGTTATCAATTACTTTTTTATACAAGGTAGGTTAAAATCCCCAATTCAGGACCAAATAAGATTAAGCTTGTTTTTTTGAGGTTAAGTAACAGCTTGATGAACATAAACCAAGTAGGCAGCATACTAATTTCTTCATTAAACGCCTTGATGATGGTTTCGGGATATTTATGCGAATAGAAAACACTTGTCATCTACAAATCTAATTTTAGACAATTTGTCTGAGACATTGGGAATGTCATTAATATATTCCAAAGATTAGAAGGGCCCAGTTGATTGAGCCTTGTGGTACAGTGTGCCGTAGAGTATTGAAAGAAAAGGAGAATTTACCCTTTACTAAGTCCCGCCTTGAATGCAGACTGGCCAATCATTGTGTAGAATTGGCCCGTTCCGTCCAGGGTCCTGTGTCGATTGCCAGGTGATGTGCTGGTTCACTTTTACACTTTTTCTGTAGGCTTTAGCTTCTATCTCTATATTGTTTAACCTGTTTTTGCTGCTGAATAAAGTTCACATCCTTGCTATATCCTTCAAACTCATATTGTAGACCCTAAAGTCTTATTCTCTCTGAAATTGGTTTTGGGAGTGCAGTTAGTGATAGTGTGGGCTCAATGGTAGCTCTGACAGCTTGATGGAGGAGCAGCAGGGGGCCGGGCTGAATGAAGGGTCTGTTGGCTCCTATATAGGACAACAACTGCTGTCTATCTGGTGAACCTTAGCAGTGCATTGTTTCTTACGCCAAGATGTGAACGCTTCAGAAGAAGATTATGATGATTAACAGTGTCAAATGCCTAAAATATGCCTGAAAAAAATAACTTTTGAATTTTCCTTTCTATCTCTAGATTTGTATATTTCATTAATTTAATTTGTGGTGGAATCTTTGAGGCGCCACTCTAAAATGTGGATGATTGAGCCTCTAAATTGGCATACAGGAAACAACAGCCCCCCCCACACACACACACACACACATTTCTCTAAAGATAAGAAGATTGTGTCTTGGCTTGGCTGACATATGTGAAAGGTTTCGAGGGACTAGATGCTGCAAAGAGAGGAGCAGTCCTCCTGTCAGTTCGGACATATGAATCCCAGCAGAGCCCCTGTTGCTGCTGTGTTTGACTCCACGAGGACTGAACTGGTGGGTATGCTGGCAGCTCTCCATTAATTCACCTTTTGTTCCTTGTCATTAGGTACTTATACAAGATAGGAGGAGGCGGTCAGGTGTGTGGCCATGAAGAAGCCCAATTCATTGTGTCAGACGTTGCCCTCTAGTGGACACACTGGGCCCCCAAAACCACCACCACCCCTCCAAACACACCTATTTGCCTGTAGACCTCCCTCCTTTAGCCTTTTTATTTGTCCCAATTCCAAACAATATGTTCATTTCCATAGTATCCAACTACAACTAATTAGTACATATGTAGACCTAATAATCCCTTGTAGGGCTGGATTAAAAGCAAATCAGATTAATTACGTATTTTATTCAAATGAACCAATATGGATTCTTACAATCCTGAGATCGATCTTTGCATTTGCACCTTTTCTGTGCAGCAATGTATCTACTCTAGATGTTATGTGTTGGCAGGGGTTACTTTGTGGTCAGTTAGGGCCGTGTGTGATGTGTAAAATGTATATTTTGTGGAAATCAAGTTATTCAAAAAGGTTATTTAAATTGTTACATAGATAACAGCTGGCTGTATTAGCCGCCTTGCGTCGCGACATTACCGTAAACAGTGACGTGAACTCAACCGTCTATACGCAACCCAGGAGAGAGTTTCTCTTTCGCTATGAGACCTGCAGCCGTGGAAGTGAACAGTGTGTGCACCGGCTGTGTCTGCTGGGTAGCTAACACTAGCTAGCCAGCTGTCTGCAGTAAACACAACACAAACAATGCAGATTAATTGGTTAACAGACTTTCAGGTTCTGCCGGGTTTGTGCTCAAATTGATGATTAATATGATTTATATAGATGTGGCATGTTTTATTTGTTTTACATTTTCCAAAGAAAATTAGTCCATAGTCCAAATTTCTATAACCAAGAATTGTTAACAATTAAGCCTATGTTGCATTTAATGCTTGTTTAAAAATCAAGGCAAAGTCACTCTCTTATTTTCACTGATTGTAAAGACTCTTATATACAAAACATAATTTACATGTTTGATCTAGAAGACATTTTAAGAGTAAAATCTGAGAGGCCGTTTATGAAACATTAGTATCTGATCTAACTGAATCATCAAAAACCGAATCAAGTTGGGTGATCAGTGCCAACATCTAACTCTAATCCATCCTCTGATACCCTTTTTTCCGGAAGAGAGACAGAGAGAGGGGCTGGGAAGAATGAGCTCGGTTCAGAAGCTGGGAGGACTGAAGCAAAGAGAGAGAGAAGGGAGGGGGGTTTCCCTGGGCACTGCCCCGGTCCTCTCCCACGTCAGTCAGGGCATTGAATGGCTGACGGCTGCATACCGAGCCTCCTTCTGGGTCTCGGTGCGTTCATGTCCCTGTTTCTGCCCCAGCCAGGGCTAAATATATTTCCCCAGTTTGCAAATGTAGCACAAGTCCTGCAACCCGACCCCCAGTCAGCTTCAGCTCCCTTCCTCTACACAAGGTTCACGTTCCTCTGGGCTGTTGAGGGGGTGGGTGTGTGTGTGTGTGTGTGTGTGTGTGTGTGTGTGTGTGTCTGTGTGTGTGTGTGTGAAGGGGTTGGGGGTTAAGAGAGCGCTCTCCTAGTCTCACACATACGGCACTCTTTTCTGGCTCTCTCTCCTATCACACACACACACACACACATACACACACACATACACTGACAAACACACACATGTACTCTTCTGCACTTGTCAAGCTAACAGACAGATACTTACAATAGTAACCGCTATCTCACACACACACACACACACACACACACACACATAACTCCGTCTGTGGACTCCGACGTTGCCCCCTTGGTTTGCCGTGGTGTGGCGAGCGTGGCAAACGAGGTATGGAGAGAACGGAGAGGATTCAAAGGCCCGTCATGGTAAGAAGGATTTGGATAAGCTTTTTGCTGCGTCTGACTGAACTGGAGGCAGTTTGTGTGTGAGTTTCTCTGTGTGCGTGTGGACCTGGATCGAGTTTTGAAAAGTTCAGCGGACACTCTTGCTCTGAGATATGACAGGAGAGTAAAACTTGCCGCCCGTGTCCTGATAGCACTTTACCTCCTGGTCTGCGGCTTTCTTTGCTCTTCTCAATGTGATTCCATTTTGGGCCGGGCCACAGCTGCTGGAAAGACGCTGTGTTTTTAATTAGACTTCCAGTCCCACCGGTTGCCCCTTCTGCTATGTGCACTGCCTGCCCGGCCGTCCCAGCACTGTGGCCATTTCAGGGGGCTTCTTTCACTGCTGTCGGCCTGAACCAGATTGGCTCTGGGCTGGATCTTCATTTAGCCTCTTATTGAACATTGCTGTGTTGCTTTACAATTTTAAATTTCTTCTGTTGTTTGCTTGCCATTATTTTTGCAATTATTGCATTTAGGGCTAAATCAATTTTATTTTCACTGGATCGTATTGTGATGATTAAGGCAGCAAATAGCAATCGTTATAATAATTTATTATATAAACCTGTCAGTTCTTACCTCAGTAAAGTGCTAGAAAGACATATAAACATATGTCACTGGGAAGTTCCCAGAGTCTTCAAATTGCCTGGTACATCTCACCTTACAGTTGAAAACCCAAATATATTCCATTCATAATGACAAAAATCAAAGAAAACCAGAAAATCCTAACAGTTAAGCAGTTGTGTTTGATTTGAACATACGATTGTTTATCAAGCGCTATTGTTTTACAAAATTCTGTTGCCCAAATGAAACAAAATTATGATTTTTTGATTTAAAAGATAACAGTTGAAAACCGTTTGCTCCATTGATTTATCACCTAAGTCAATTAAAATTTGGGCTTCAACTTTAATAATTGTTTCATTATCATTAAATCTGCCATATATGTTCTCGATAAATCTTTAAGTGTATATATTCAGTGTTCATTGCCACATTCTTACTCTTTGATAACATTACTTTTTTAGGAGGCTGGCATATTTTACTAAATGGAAAAGGGGCTCTGTAGAAAAAGCATGTTTTGTAAACTTCAAATATGATATTAAGTGAGTATTAGTATTGGGAAATTAGTATAAAAAAACTCACGTGTTATCTTGGCAGTAATATTCAAATATTTCTAGCTATACCAAGCCCTAATCATGACTTAAATTGGCACATGGGGAAAAAAAAAAAGTGATATCAGCCATATCTACGAGCCCTAATTTCTTTAGTGAGATTGATTTGAAGATAATACCTAACGAGCAACTTGTTATTGGTCTCTCTTTTGCTTTTTTTGTGAAAATGGGGATTTCTGGTGAATTCAGTCCATGACTCATCTTTTTAGTCATCTCCACACTGTCCAGCTGGTTGCCATGACTCTGCTGTGACAGAAGAAAGGAGTATGGCCATTTACAGCCACCGGCCTTCAGTGTCTGACTGGAAATCTGTCCTTTGTGATTCCTCAGTCTGTAGCCTCCGTCTGCCTGTTTTGTGATGCGTATTTCCCCTTTTATTCCAATTTTCTTTGCTGCACTGGTCTTCACTGAATTAATCTCTGATGTGAATAGATATAAGAGCCGATAATACATTCTGTTTTTTGGCCCAAAGGTCTTGGGAGATGTTGTGTTCTTCTTCTCATTTTCTTCTCATTCATATCTAAATATATTTTTATCTTTTTAATGAGGGGTTCGCAGTATGTGTTAGCTCTCAGATGATTATCACTTCTTTGTGTGACAACACTTGCTGCAATGTTCCTGTTGTTTATGGCAGCAGCATATTCAAATCTTTGACCTCTGCCCTGTTATCTGTCACAAGAACAGGAAGACAGAGAGGTGATCAATTCCTTTGTTTTATTAAGATCTTAACGAGGAGGAAACTAATCCAATTGTCATGCTGGTTCAGTATTTTCATGATAATTTTATGCAGCTGTATGTATATCCTAACGTCAGCTAATTTTTACTTCATCCAAACTCATTCCCCTTTCTCTTGAAACCATTTACATGGTTGCCATTGCATCTGAAAAGAAACAATGTTAACTAATTTTCCTTCTGCAGGCTGACTCTTTTCAACACTCATTATTCAACGCACTTCTCTCTTGCTGGCCCGCCCTCACTCCTTATTCCATTACTCCCCCTCCGCTCTGTTGCTCTCTTTTTCCCCCTTCCATTTATTCCAATATCAATGCTAAGGAGGTACAAATTCATCGCAGTGGCAGCCAACGTGCAGAAAATGGAGAGGAAACACAGTCTGTTAATTTTTAGGTTCATTACTGAGCCTCACCTCCTGTACACATCCTGTGTTTCACCCTTTCTTAACCTACTGTGGTCTGTGACAATGCAGTATAGTTTGGATTATACCAAATAGATATATAAAAGTCTTAGTTTCGCTTGTCTTGTTAAACATGGATATTTCTCTTTAAAACATCTCCCCAAATGCCATAATGTTTTGTTTGATGTAGTTATTACTGTATTTTCCTCCAGACTTTTGACCAGGCTTTGAGCTCACAGCTGTAACTCGCACTACGTGAGAAAATCATTATCACCTGTTGAAATGCTTTTATGCAATTTCCGATGTTCTTTTCCCTTCAGGGTATTTTATTATCTATTTGATTCCTATATCTTCTTCGTATCTCCTTCCAGATGCAGCTCTCACTGGCTGCCTGTATTAAGCTGCAGAGATGGTTACTATGACACTGCTAGGGTCTCTAGTCTGGCACTGCCAATAGGAAAGGAGCTCCGCCATCAGGTGGCCTGTAGCTATTTTGAACAGGAGCTGTATGTGAAGTGAAGCAAGCAGCTAAATTAGAGACACAACCCAATGACATGAGGGGAGAATAAGAAGAGAGGGAAGGAAGGAGAGTGTCAGGATAAAAAAAGGGTGGAGAAGATGTGTTTAGTTGCTCACCTAGTCTATTAATGTGAAAGGGTTTCAGAAGAAAAATGGTAAAGAGAGTTTATTGATCAGTCGCGATTCTGACTCTCCCCTGGTTCACATTCACATTATTTTTATATAAAATATTGACAGTTGTGTGTGTGCGCATGAATCCATCAATCGTTCTCCGTCTCTTCTTTCAGTGACGTTTTTTTTTTCTGGTGTTGTGTGACGTGAATCAACTGGATGAGTGACTCACAGAAGCATTTGTCCACACACACATACACACAAATATACACCACGAGTAATCCCTCCCACTCTCGTTTTGCTGCATCACCGACCTGTTGTAGTGAGCCAGTTGGTCTCAGGTTGTTCCAGACGTCATTTAGGCTTTTTTTCCCCTCTAAAATCATTCCCGTGGGTTTCCCATCAGGGTTTGTTAACCTTCACTTAGTCAGTGCTCCGTGTTGGGATGCACTTGTATGATTTAGAAGATGACTCACAGCTGGTAAGTGGGGGCGGCTGTTATTGTCCTCATTAGATGCTGCATGCCACTCACAGGATTATTCCTCCTACCTGAGTGGGATGCATTCGCACCGCAGCGAGCGTTTGAGTTTGAGTAAATGGAACAGGAAGTGGGGATGGTTTGTGGATGCCCAAGGACGGGAGGAGTAGCTAGCCATCGCCTTGGCAACAGGGAGTGTCCACATTTAGTGTGCTGTTGCCAAGTCACAGAGCGCCTCGGTACGACAGGTGGCTGAGCTAAAATCAACATTTGTGTTTTCTCGTACCGTTTGAAATCCTACGGAGATGCATGGATGGTAATCAGAGGTGTAGAGGAGCACTATTCACACATAAATGCTCACAGACGACACCACACAGATGCTTCACTCCTCAACATATGACCACGGTTCTCTCTGGATACAATATTTAGACCTTCAGGAATGCCACCAAGGACTCCGTCATTTATTTCTTCTCATCTTATTTTAAAAGAACATCATTTTTGCTTTTGACTTTCATTGAGCAGTTTGCTGTTGAAATAGAGATGGGGAAAAAAGGAGAGAAAGAGGGGTATGACCATCAACAAAGGTCCCCTGCCAAAATCAAACCAAGGTTGTTGTCATTATATAATATGCGTCTTAACCACAAGGCCACCGGGACATCTCACATTTCTTTTCATTTTTAAAATAAGAAAGATTTGCTTACGAACGATTCAAATGACAGCAAGTTGGCAGCAATAAGCCATGAGTTCAGAGTAGGGTATTGGTGGATCTGATGCTGGGTATCAAATCTCAGTACTTAAGAGTACTGTACCGATTTAGTATTGCATCAAATGTTTGGTATGATTCTTAGGAATGCTATCCTTTCATCAGTAATATCTTGAACAAATCTTTTGTTTTTCTAGTTTAAGGTTTCATTTAAGAGTTTTCTTTGCTACTGATGCAATGAGTCGGCATATTTTGTGAAATCAAAAAAGGGTTTAAACATGTTTATATTCATTTATATTCCAAATTAAACTATCAAAAGTTACTGATATCAAAACAGTTCAAACAATAAGCAGCCTCAGTCCAGAGGTGTTTGTTGTACTCGCTGAGTGCACTCGTTGTGTTGTCTGACTACACATGTGAAGAGAATTTTTTCATCATCATTGCATATGGTGCATGTCATCTCTGTGCATTCTCACCTCTATTTTAAAAGCCCACACCTAGTGACTCACTTCTCCTGCCTGGCACATTCAGCTGTCCGCATTCTTGTCAGCACCTCCTACAAAGCGCCAGGCAGCTTGTCAGCGAAAAAAAAGAAATACAGCAAGAAGAGAATAAGTGGGATTGTTATATAAGTTGAACACTCAAACACTTCAGAAGAAACACTACAGGCTGCCGCCCTCACTGTACTGCTCTGCTGAACAGTACAGTAGGCCGGAGCTGCAGGCCCTCACAGGAGGCTCGGTTTTTATTGTGGTATGGGTGTCTGGATGAGGGTCAGCAGCAGAGAGTCAAGTTACAGTGCATGAGTGTTGGATGTGTTGGAAACTGTAGCCACTTCATCAGAAATTTATACCCCCCTCGATTATAATAACAGTCCTCAGGCCACTTTTTTTCCCTCTACTTCTGTCTGTCCCTACTTGACACACCCACACACCAAATCCGTTGTACCTGTGCAAAAGAACCTGGCCACCTCGGCCTCACGGAAGCTACAGTGGAAATGTCGACCTGTTGTTATTCATCCTCTCCACCTCAAATTACACAGTCAGCTTTCATGCAATATGAAAGCCGAGGCCCCTTTTGTGTCTTTGTAGTTTACACTTCTCAAGGCAGTCTTGACATTTTGACCACAAATAAATTGAAATGGCAGAGCCACAACCGTTCTTAAGACGAGAAAAGTACATTTGAAACAAGACAAAGAAGCAGGAGAACATCATGAAAAACTTTAAGATGAAGACGGGTTGTCGGTTGTCTACTCCCGTTTTTCTCCCTCAAGGGTTCAGTAATGGACATGCTGTCCTTTTTTACCTCCTCACCTATTTTAAACTCATTATGCATTTCAGGGCTCCGCCGACTCCTACACCAGCCGGCCATCGGACTCAGACGTGTCCCTGGAAGAAGACCCTGAGGCTCTGAGAAAAGAGGCCGACAGACAGGCCCTCGCCACGCTCGAGAAAGCAAAGGTCAGAGTTCAACTGCTTTATCTCTGCTTTGTCATCCATCTTGCACTGTGTTAGCTTAATAGTCATCGAATTTGCATTCACATCACTATTAAGTATTTTGACACCGGTTAACCTCATCATCTGTGTCAATGGGACACTTTACTCTTGAGTTTTCTTCTTTTTTTTTTTTTTTTATGAGCTGTCATCTGTATTTTAATATCTGTATTTCCCATCGCTGCTCCAGACCAAACCAGTGGCATTTGCTGTGCGGACAAATGTTGGTTACAACCCCGGTCCCAGTGATGACGTTCCTGTGCAGGGCATGGCCATCTCATTCGAAGCCAAAGACTTCTTGCACATTAAAGAGGTATGAACTTCCCAGACACTCCATCAAGCTTCTGGCCATACACACTTAACAATAGAGCACATTTTGGTACTGAAAAGTATTATTTTTCACAGAGCAGTTTCTGTGGTCATGTGTACAACTTTGTACCAATTCAGCCTGAATTAAAGGTTTATCATTTTGGCTAGCAAACTGACTGAAGATCCTGGATGGGCTAAGGGAAAAAGACCAAAAGTGGCAGTGATGGTGGGTGGGAAACCACTGAGGGATCATTTTGCATTGTCTCATTCTGTCAGAACTATATTCAGGCTTCAGCATCAAGCTTCTAAAAGTGTAAATATGATATGTTAATAGCC
This sequence comes from Anoplopoma fimbria, assembly GCF_027596085.1. NCBI lineage: Eukaryota > Metazoa > Chordata > Actinopteri > Perciformes > Anoplopomatidae > Anoplopoma > Anoplopoma fimbria. The sequence goes on along the minus strand of NC_072459.1, from coordinate 14,796,155 downwards.
TTAGGATCTATGTTTAAATCCTTACTGCCATAAAATGCTATTTTATTTCCACAGACCAAGAACAGGAAATTATTTCTAATTGTATATGTTTGGATGAGGCTATATTTTTATTCAACATTACGAATCCATGTCTGAACGCAGAAATACAACAATGACTGGTGGATCGGACGTCTGGTGAAGGAGGGCTGTGAGGTGGGCTTCATCCCCAGCCCGGTCAAACTGGAGAACACCCGTCTGCTGCAGGAGCAGAGGATGAGACAAAACCGACTCAGCTCCAGGTAACAATTAAAAACCCTTCAGCAGTATCAGCATCACAAATGACCACCCAACTTTTTAAAACAGGGATTTGATAAACAATTTGCAGTGTAAGCACTACCGATTCAGCTTTTTTCACTAATTTTCTTTATTCATTTTTCCTCAATGCTACCAAAAGCTCACAACAGCACCTTGTCTTCTGTAAACTATGATGATCAGTGTCCTCTCGCAGGAGGAAACCTAACAATTGCTTGCTTGGAGCATAAAATATAAGTGAAATCAGTTTAAAATAGTATTTGTCTTGTTAAAAGTTAGTAAAAATATGAAGATGATAAGTTATATGTACTCAGTACTGTGAAGCTACAGTATGTATCTTTCTTTCACCACCCAATCCATTTTTACCATTTCAGTAAATCTGGAGGAAGCTCCAGTCTGGACGTTGCCACGGGAACCCGCAGGCCCACCCCACCTGGCACAGGTGAGGTCAAGGGGATCTCCCTATCAACTGGGAAAATCGTGACTGATTTTGCTTGTTTTTGTGGGTGTTGGTGCAATCCTGACAGAGCGAGGAAGAGATGAGACAGGCGCCTGATATTTAGATGACGATTTTAATTGGCTTGTTAGTCAGGCATGATGATGAATCACGCCGCGCCTCTCTGGGTTGCTGTGTGAGGTGAGAGATGTCTAAGGTCTGTCATTTGCACACAGGACGGGACTGAAATAGAGCTGAGAATGGACCTCACTCATTAAACTTGACAAGTATGTCTGGCAATGTGTGCATTGCCGATTCGCCAGGACGACACAGAGCTGCTTCTCGATATCCAGAGAGACGGCAGGAGAGATGGAAGTGCAAACATGGGGAAGATATTCTTTTGTTAATCAAATAGAGCCACTGAACTTAATACTTGTATAACAGAAACCACATCTGTCTAATACACCTAGTACATCCTACAGTAAGTGGTCGATCTGACGTAAAGGGTAATTTAAAAATTCATACATGTTATTCCTATGGTCTAAGGCACTACAAAAATATTGGTAAACATTAACAACTCTGAACTCTCTATCCCATAAAGTTTGGAACAGCTCTATAGACAAATACATGAGTTAAAAAAGACGTTATAGACTACACTTGAGAGCGCCCAGGGGAATATAGTATGTATGTATAGTAGGGAGTAAATAGGCACATTCAGTCTCACAACTGAGAACTCTACAGTAGAATTAAGCTCATTTGGGTATAAGAATGAAAATTTACATTCTTTAGCTCCACAAAGTCAGTCTCCAGTTCATTGTCTATAGAGCAGCTCCAGACTTTATACTTGATTTCAAGCAAGTTTGATACTTACTGGTTTCTGGCTGCTCATTAACATGAACAATGAGCAGCTCATGTCAATTCATGTTGATTGCGCTTTCCTAAGCCATGGAAATAACATACTGAAATTCATAATTTAGGTGATTTTCTCCTTTAAAGCAAGAGTTTGACATATTGAGAGATACCCTTTATTTGTCTGAGAGAGAGTGAGATGATGGATGCCACTCTCATAAACTTTCTCAGTAGTTTAGCACGGACAGGGGGAAACTGGTTCTGTTCTAGCAATCTAGTTTGTTTAATCAGTACAAAAATCAAAGTGTATGTATGTATTTTTGTAATGATGAGATATAATATATCACTTAATCAGCTTCAGGGGTGCCAGTAGGCAGATTTTCTGTCACTGTTTGACAGAGCTGGGCTAGCTCTTTCCCACTGTTTTCAGTCTTTGTGCTAAACTAATACAACCAGCTTTAGCCTCATCTCATATATATCGGTATCACTCTTTTCATCTCCCAACTCCAGGCAAGAAAGCAAAAAACAATTTCCCCAAATCTAGAACAATTCCTTTTAAACCAAACAACTACATGCCTCATCTGCCCCCCCTCCATACCAACCACACGTGCATTACCAACAATTATTCGGACACGCACTTAATTCCAAACTCCATCTTTCTTCTCAACTTCATTCCTTCTCATCTACTACTTTCCTCCACTTTTCTCTGCAGCTCCTCCTTTACACATCTACACTTCCAGTTTTGTTGCTTTCTCGTCACACTGAACCCGCTCTCTGTCCATGTTATTATTCCCCACATCTGTGCCGTCCTTCATGATAATCTGGTGTGTTCTTTTTTTGAACTCTTGTCAATGTCGTTTCCAGTTCAAATCCTACAATGCCACCTTTTTTGATCTCAGTAAATGTCATCTCTTGCAATGTCCTCCATGCCTCTTTCTGGATGCATCTCACATTCGTACTTCTATTTACTCTTCCCTTTTTGCTTTTGCTCTTCTATCATTTTCTTCTTCTCTCATCCTCTTTTACTTTGCCTTGTCTTTCTCTGTCTTCTCTTCTTCCTTGTCTGTCCCTCTCTCTGCACCGTCTGCCCTTACCCCCTCATCAGCTCACATGGACATGTCCACTGTGGCCTTTGACGTTGACCCACTCGACCTGGATGCCGAGGAGCCCCCTGAGTCCCAGGGTGACCCTCGCTCCCCCAAGGGCATGTCAGGCAGCGTAACATCCCCTCAGGCCAACGCCCACCGACTGCCCTTCTTTAAGAAGGTAACATTAGGGGCCCAGGATACCTCCCTTACCTTGCCAGCCTCCCTCCCGCATTTTGTCCCTTACCCTCTCAAGATGGTCAGGGCTAATCTCCCCTTCCCCTCTCACTAACTTCTCACAACTGAACTGTCCCTGCTGCCTGATTATTCCTGAATCTAACACTGTTTGGCCCCTCAGGCTCCGGTCACGAACGGTTACGCTGACATATGTTTGAATGTTTGTTTTTGTGCTTGTCAGCTGGGAGAAGCCTTGAACTAACTGATACACTCTGAAATGGCTGCTCTAGCATAAGAGTTTTGATCTGTTTTAAAATAAATTAGTGGCATTCTGTTTTAATCAATCAACAGCTCCTGTCCCCACTAATCCTAACCTATCAATAACCAAATGTGCTCTTGTGTTTGTGCTTTTTTTTGTGTCTCTTCTGGCTTTTGTGTGGAATGATACTGTAGGTGGTCCAGCTAAACAGAAACAGAAGTCGGTGAGTGTGGTTTGTTCTCAAAACTAACCTCTAACGTTTCAACTTCTTACTCCTCATCCTCTGTTGTCTCACATGCTCCTTCTTGTGGTTGAGAAACCAGTTCAAAGAATATTTTTCTAGCACAGTTTCATGCATTAAAGGACTCATTACAGCATATAGTATTCACAGGATCATTTGTAAATAACGGTGACGCCTCTGTAATTTCCCCAGAGCTTGTATCGCAGCTGTCAGTGTGCAGGTGCAGATCCATCCCAGACCCTGTTAGTCAGAAAGTAACAGTAACTCATCCTGACATGCTTTCATTGCCATTTATGATGGCTAATTCGAGTGACAGTAGCCCACAATCAGCTGTTTTTACGCTTTTCAGCACAATTTGAATCACACTTTAAGGCTGCAAAATAAATGTGTATAACAATAATCTCAACATAAGCATTTTGTAACAATATGATTCCATAGAGGTATGAACAATATATATATATGTGAACAATATTTACTCATAATCACATATTAAATAGTAAAACTCGTGTTCATACCATTGAGTCCATTTTGTTCAATGTTTACCTGACAGAATGTCCAAGAAATATAAACTATACATTTTTAAGTATCTTAGCTCTATTTTAGGAAATAAAATATCTGTTGTTTGCTGTAAACATGGCAACTGTAGCTGTAGTATTTTCAGAGTATCTGATTTTACAGACGGACAATAAACTATTATCCAGATCGATATTATTTACACCACCCTGCCTGCTACTCACCACACTAAATTGTGCGCTGTGCTCATGTTATTCCGAACCAATGAGCACTATTATGTTGTGTTCGGTGCTCCAGCTCTGCCCCTTTAGACACAAGAGCCATTTGCAAACTTTAAAAAAAGGTATTTTTAGCTTCTGTGAATACAAATGAGGTGAAATGAACCTCCATTGCTCTGCTTTATGTAACGTAATGTAATGGAGCGGGGCACTCCAGCACTATCTCCTGCCTGAAGAGCTGCACAGCACACACGGAGGCGGGGACGTGCTTGAAAAACAGATCTGCAAAAATACATCCAGCTTGAATGTTCACAAGGTATAAAGGACATGTGACTGTCTCCCCTCTATGTCATTGAAAAACGGGCTGTGTCTAAAGATGATTATGGAATCATTATAGATGAATCATTCCCTCATGATTCATAATGTACAAATACGCATCAAGGTCAGGCGCAACAATATGGGTCGTGTTTGTGTGTGGGTGTTGTAAGTCTATGTCATTTTAGGTGTAATGGCTTGAAAAAAGCCACAGACTACAGTATGTACAGGCCATTTATATTCTGAAAGGTTTCTGAAAATAGGACAAAGACAATAAATATTTTGAACATGGAGGCATACACTGTATTTTTTGTAGATTTACACCATAAATGGGTACAATTGGACGAAAGGAATTTCTTAAAATAGCAGAGTTGAAGCACAAATGTTTTTTAAAAAGTGCATTTTACCATAAAAATCACAATTCAGCAATTACTGGCAAACAAATTAGTGTGAAGTATAACGCCTGTGTGAGAGCAGCAGCTGACGCCCTAGCGTCTGGTTTAATTATGGACACTTTAATTATGTGCAGACTGCAGACCAAGAAACAGAGTACCATTCAGTGGGAAATTGATCCCTTTCTCCGAACATTCATCGGCAGTCAATAAACCCAATGGACTCCAGCGTCTGAAACTCACCATCCATCAACCCTAGAGAGGGCCCAAGAGAGGGCTTTTGTGTTGAGTTGATGTTGATTTAAGCTTGACTGTACATCGCTGTGAGCTTTGTGGAACTGTTTGAGAGTATGTTCAGACGCAGCATGACCGCTTCACTCACCCATTTGTTGGTGCTGTCTCATTCTGGCACAGATGGAGCATGTTCCCCCCTATGACGTGGTTCCCTCCATGAGACCCATCATCCTAGTCGGGCCGTCACTTAAAGGATATGAGGTAAGGAGAAAAACTTGCAACATGTGCTTGTTTAACATCTAATTTCACTCCCATAGTTTGTTGTCTAACGCCTGGTGTTTCGTCTTCAGGTGACAGACATGATGCAGAAAGCGCTCTTTGACTTTCTGAAACACAAGTTTGAGGGCAGGTAAGAGTGCGATCATCTGCTATTCGCAGCCGTTATGTACTGTAGGCTCTGCTTTAACTGGTTTCTACTTGCTAACCCGGTAACAACTGGTGCACTGGATATCCGTTTCAGAATATCCATCACACGGGTGACAGCGGACATCTCCCTGGCCAAGCGTTCAGTCCTCAACAACCCCAGCAAACACACCATCATTGAGCGCTCGAGTACCCGCTCAAGCCTGGGTAAGACAACATGCAGCCTTTTCAAATCTGCACAATCCACAAAAAAACAAACTGTCATTAAGTCTACAGTTAAGACAGTAATTACTCTCATTTTGTTATTGGACCAACGATAAAGTATAGCATAAAAAACAATATAGCAGTAAAGAGCAAGCAAATGGAAAGCATTTTTTTCATCACGTCATGTTTCTAAACATCCATTCAAATACGTTTCACTATCTGTGTTTCATATCTTTATTGATTTGTGTGGCTAGATAGATAGATGGATAGATGGATAGATGGATAGATGGATAGATAGATAGATAGATAGATAGATAGATAGATAGATAGATAGATAGATAGATAGATAGATAGATAGATAGATAGATAGATAGATAGATAGATAGATAGATAGATAGATGCATTTGTGTTTTTATGTATTTTGGAGTACAATGGAGCTCACAGAATATGATATATCAGCTTTTGGCTACAAAGACAATCATTTTTAAGAGGGTAAATTCATTGTTGGTTTTGGTCTTTACATGGGATTTGATCACGATAAGGAAAATATAGAATATGACCAGATCTATTCATTAATGTCCTTTAAGAGGCAGTTTGGTTTGCAGCGAAAGAGTAAAAACATTTGCAATTCCACACGTACAAACACATATTTACAGTAAAAGGGTGTTTTTGTGATGCTGCAGGTGTTAAGACAATGAAAAAATATCGACAAGCATGTGGATATTTTGCAATTTAGACATACTTTATGCCACCACGCCGGCAACAGCTGTGACTGGACGAACTGTGTTTTCAGGTTGTCTTGTGAACTTTATATCTCAGGTAGGCCTGGAGGGAATAAACGTCCACCTGGACTCAAGGATGAACTTAAACACATTTTGGGCCATAACTCATAAATTCAGATGCTAAATAGGAAAATTTCACACAAGTGTAAAGAAATTTTGGACATACATGGATGAAAACTGCAACATTAAAGATAGTGTAATTCCATGTTGGAGAACATGTAGGTAGGTCATACGTTTTTTTCCCCCCTTTTTATATACCTGCTCTGACTGTCTGAGTCTGATCTGGCCTCCTCTCTCTTTCTTCATCCTGTCTTTTCTGCCCTTCAACCGCCCATCCTTCCTTCTCTCCCACCTCTCATCCTCTACTTCCACTCTTTATTGATTCAGACGTGCTGGGTATGTATGCTCTCCTTGCAACAAAACAATGAAGCCTCTCTCCTTCTTCACCCTCCCCTTTTCTCCTCACTTTATTCATCATCTGCTCATACATCGTTTGTCTGCCCGTCTGCTTGCCTGTCAGTTTCTCTGTTCCTCATGCTTCCGTGTGACAGCCTGTAGTCTCTAAAAATAAAATTAAAAAAATTACAAAACCAAAAGCTGAAAGAGATCTGTGGGAGGGCAGCAGGGCGGCTGGTGTCTGCTCTAAACTATGAGCAGAGATGGAGGCAGATTCTTTCCATACTGCTCTCACCCATCTTGAGACCTATGTATAATGATATCCATACACTGTATGTTTGCAATCACTCCCAAGGATAGCCTTTACAGAAGCTGGACCTCGCCTCGTGCACTCTGTCTAGTCATGGAGGCGGAGCAAGTTTCTCTCTGCAGTCAATTCCAAATTTGCAAAAAAGTCCAACTCTTTGTTGAGGTTAATGGAAACCTTGCCAGCTATTTCTTTTATACGAGTTAGAGTTCATGTTTCTTATCACTCTGCATAGCACTGTCCTGATTTTACCTCCAGCTTTAATTCTCAGCCCTCTGGAGGCTGCTGAAATGTGTGCAGGCCCCGTCTCTCTGCAGATTGCCTTGCCCCCGTTATCTCTCTCTGCCGCTGGGTTGGCAGCGCACACAGCTCGAAAGGCGCTGAGGTTTGACCAGACAGGAGAGGAACAGTCTGGTTTCCTGGTTTTAATCTCTCTCCTAACACGTCAACAGGCTGATTTAAAAAAAAAAAGGGGGGGGGGGGGGGGGGACTGTGTTTGAAATGCTAAATAACAAGCTCTTATAGGCTGTTGTTGAGGAACAATGGAAACAAAACACACAAGCAGTCCACAGATTTGAGTGGTTCACCTGAATAATTACTGCTGTGCCCATTAGCGCTAACAACAACTAATGTTCCACTTAATGTGTTTTAAGAGGGTTTTTTCTGTTTTATTTACATGGTGAGAAATTGTGCTCTAATTATTAGTGATTACAAGTGCCCCAGGCATCTCATTCTTAAGCGCCTCCCTCCTTTTGAAATAACAAACATCAGAAGCACATAAGGAAATTGTAAATGTTGGGAGGTGGCAACAGAATGAGGATGCTGCACTGCTCCATTTAGCTGTGCATAAATGGAACTTTTAACTGTGATCCAATCTAATTCATACGCTTTGAACAGTTTTTTTTTCTTTCTAAAATCGTAATCATGCATGAGAAAGTACAAACATGTTGGTTCTGTACTTATGGCTGATAAACGGTGCTGCATCTCCTCAAAGAGAGAGGTAGTTTACGCAGTAGTTTTGCTCTCTCGCTGTATTCATGTGTCTTATCTGTTTCCCGGGCCTTCAGCGGAGGTGCAGAGTGAGATTGAGCGCATCTTTGAACTGGCACGCACCCTCCAGCTGGTCGCTCTGGATGCAGACACCATCAACCACCCCACTCAGCTGGCTAAGACCTCACTGGCTCCCATCATTGTCTATATCAAAATAGCCTCACCTAAGGTATGGCAACAGATGACCTTAGAGTTATAATCTTTAAGATTTTCATACAATTAAACCCATTTCTGATAATATTTATTCATTTTTAGCAATGTACTAATAGTATGTAATGCTTATTCAAATTACCTACCTACCTCTACAACATTGTTTTAGAAGACAAAGTGTTGTTGTCCCTCTTCAGGTCCTCCAGAGGCTCATCAAATCTAGGGGGAAGTCCCAGGCTAAACACTTAAATGTGCAGATGGTGGCAGCAGACAAGTTGGCCCAGTGCCCACCTGTGAGTTCTGCTTTTTGACTTCAGTGAAACTTTGTAGAACTTTAGAAAAAATAACACATACATTTTGTTTCTGTAAAACCTCCAAATAGTCATTTTCCTTACGTGCAGGAATTGTTTGACATCATTCTGGACGAGAACCAGCTGGAGGACGCCTGCGAACACCTGGCCGACTACCTGGAGGCGTACTGGAAGGCGACGCACCCCCCGAGCAGCAACCCTCCCAACCCTCTGCTCAACCGTACCATGGCAACGGCAGCCCTGGCCAGCTCCCCCGAGCCCGTCTCCAACCTGCAGGTACAGGTGCTCACCTCCCTGCGCAGAAATATGGATATGTGGCCTGACATGGACGGTGTCATAGCCATTGACGGGAAACAGGAAGAACATGCTCTCTGAAGTCCAGAAGAAAGGCGGACGAGGACTCCGGCAACTCAACCTCAACCCAGCAGCCTGCTCTCTTTACACTGAAGGCGAAGTGCATTGAAACCCTGTTTATGCTGTATATAGAAACACATTCACACAAACGCACCTGACACATTAATGAGCCAAATTGACACACGTGAACAGCTAGCTTTTAGATCACCCGCCAAAAAAGTAGTCTGTTTTTTGCTTCGCTGCGCCGTTTTAACTGTGAGAGTAGCTCAACTCAAACCACACTGGACTTAAGGAGTAACCCATTAGGCGTCTCTGCCGTTGGGGCCCCCTCCATTTCGCTGTAATCAAGAGTAAAATGATATCTGCTACCCCCCCAACCACCCGGCCGTCTTTAGCTCGTTGGCCTCCTTTCTCCTGCACTTTTTTTCTTCTTGGGAGGCTGAATCCAGTTTTGCTGTCCTCCTCCGTGTTGCCATGGTACCACCCCTGAAAACAGCAAGTCATGTCCGCCTCTTCAAACAGAAATGCTTGGTTTGGTGGAAGCTGTTTCTAACACTGTCTACTTAAATATTTTTTATAATCATTTTAACAGCAAAGTACTAATCAGCTGTGTCTCTATTCATAAGTTAATACTGGTTACACATAAAATATGATGAGTTGCACACTGTCAAAGACAGTCACCCGAGAGACAATATTGCACCTGATGGCTGGAAACATGTTTTATAACTCCTTCTGCCTTCCTTTTTAGACAAATAATCAAAGAACATAAGAGCCAGTTGAACTTAAAATCTGTTGGTATTTCTTAAGTAACGTAAAATGGTGTAAGTGGAAACGCCCTTAATTAATTACGTAATCATATAATAGTCATATTGAACTTTCTGCTTTTTTTCTGCTATGAGGTCAGTCTGCCAGAAGGTGGCACTGTTGTCATGTTAGATATTGAGTCTGCTTGTTGAATAACTGCTTGTGTCTTCTGTTGTTTGCTTGTAGGTATCATGATTTTAAAACAATCATTGATTATAGCTGTTTGTTTTGTGTTGATGGTAAGCCGTTGTGTGTGTGTGTGTGTGTGTTTGTTTGTTTTGTGTGTGTATGTGTTTATAAATACATTGTAAGTCATGAACACTAATGATTTCAGAACCACAGGTCCTTCAGCTGGATCATCTGCCTATGATATTGTGGTTCTGTGTTTTTATCCCTGCCTCGTTCTAACCCGGCTGACTAACCACTGACAGTTTGGTTTTGCTCTGCTGTTTGTGTCTCTGCATGGTTTTGCTGTGTGGCATGGCTGTGGCTGACTGCAGGGGCCGTACCTGGTTCACGGTGAGCAGAAGCGAGAAGGGCCTCTGACAGAGTGCGGCGGGAGCGGCACCCTGCAAGACTATCAGACAGACATGGGAGGGAAACCTCAGCAGCAGCAGCAGCAGCAACAGCAACAGCAAGCGTACCTGCGCTCCTCTCGTGGCCAGCTAAGGGGAGGAAGCGGCCGGGGGCTGTCGAGGCAAGACACCTTCGACTCCGAGACCCAGGGCAGCCGGGACTCTGCCTACACCGAGGCTGGCGACTCCTGCATGGACATTGAGACCGACCCCTACGAAGAGCCCGAGCCGTACCGGGCGGTGGGGGCAGCCGCCTCCACCTGGCGCAGCATCACGGCAGACAGGCATCCTGGGAAGACGAAGGAGCCGAGCCGGACCAGGAAAACCTGAACCACCCTCCGATGCCGAGCCAGACGCAGCCGCATGGACGCGCCAAGCTGAGGGAGCGTTACTGCCAGGACCCCGTGGACACCGGGGCCAACATGAGCCGCAACAAGAACCAGGACGACTGGGGGAGGGACGTCTACATCCGCTGAACACGCATCTCACACACAGAGGCAAGGAAGCTACTGGACAGACGGAGAGAAGAGAGGGAAGGGAGGAGGGTGGGTGGGGGAGTGGGGACGTTCAGGTTTGGGGTTCAGAAGAACTACGGTGTGGGTTTGGGGCCACGCCAGTCAGGCTAACAAGTTAATCTGTTTACATCCCAGTACAATGTAAAGAAAAAACATCAACTGCCAGATGCCATTCTCGTCAACTTCTTGCAAATCAATTTAGTTATGTTTAGAAAAAATACTATTGGTCTGTTTTTTTTGTCTTTTTTTTTTTTTAATACTGCATGAATATCATGGATTTCTATACTGACAGCACGAGGACAGTATTTGTTATGATTGTGAATCTCTGATTGTGATCCGTATGACATCGATCTCTCCTTCAGTTGTAGAGTGTGAAGGCTGGTGGAGCTGTAGTCTGTCCTGTCTGTCCTCTGCAGTCTTAAACAGGGTCTAATGTCACCGTCCCCATGTACAGTGTCAGGGTTTCCCTTTACCTTAATCTCACTCAGTGCTCTGGGGTTTCTCCCATACTGAGATCCAGAAGTTATGAGTCTCTCGCCTCCACGTTCTTATCACCCAGACCTTAAAGAAAGCTGGTGGAGAAGTTGCCATATTTTAACACAACAATTTATTGATGTTGCTACACTCACGTAGGTTTGACAACAACAAAGAGTACACTCCAAAGACGTTTACTTCTTCCCTGATCTGGTTCAGCCGACTGAACCCGGTTTCCCCCCGTTTCTGTTTTCCTCGTCTTTGCGGGTGCCGAGAGCGCCTGCACTAATCACTTGTTCTCTGTTTTTTTTCTAATGTGGTGGAGATTCAAAGCAGCACCGCAGTTGTAGTTGTGTGAATGAAGTGTCCTGCCTTAGTCACTCGCAACCTAAAACACCTTTGTTTCAAGAAAACTCCAATCACAAGTGCCGGAATGTCTCGCCAAGCCATGTCCACCACTGCCACGGTGGGATGTCTTAACTCTTGTTACAGTCGTTTTCATACATTATCTGTGTCTCTTCGTGTCTCGGGGCTACTCCGCCCTGTAGCCCACGCTGTCGCTCCAGCACGTCGCTCATGTCGTTTTTTTTTTTTTTTGCACCAGCTTCGTTGTCGGTTTCAGGGCTAATGGTTCTATAAAAAGTACTTGTGTGTGTGTGTGTGTGTGTGTGTGGTCAATCACTCCTAACTTCCACCCAAACAGCTAGCTTGTCTGATATTAAATAACACTATCTTCTTACACTTGATTTCTGACTGAATTAGTGTTGTTTTTTTCCTGTGGACAATTGCATTTTTTTATTTTATTTTATTCTAAATCTTCAGTTCTTGTGAGGTAGTGAGAGGAGTATTAGGTTGGGTGGGAGGGAATAGGATCGGCTGTGGTCTTTACTCAGTTATCTATAATGGAGAATCCATGAATGTCTTTGGTGGGCTGCTTCGGCCTGCCAGTCTTCAGTTGAATAAATAAATATTAAATAATGATCAGTAAATAATGTTATTGTTGCGTTATCGCAATTGTTAAAAATATGAAATGACATGTATCATTGGTGCCTGACTGTAGCTACATTTTGCTTTTTCTGCCTTTCATTTTTAATCTGTGGATAAATTCGTATTTTAATTAAAAATTGAATCAAAAAATGCTATTGTGTCACTTAATTAATGCGCTGAGATGTGAAGACCGATTTCAAAGATGCAAAACCTGTACGTGTTCATGTTGATATTCATTAGAGGTGTTACCTTTTTTATTTCTATGAAGAGATTAAAATTCAGGGGAAACCATTAAATACAACACCTAAAATAACCCTTCCTGTAGAACCTGTCCTGGTGCTTTGAGGCCTAAACAAAAGCCACATTGTTTGCTTTCACTAAAGAACACATCAACAGAACTTGAAAATGTTCTAGTAGATCAACACTTTATTGTTTCCTCATCTACAAAACAATTATCTCTATTTGCAAGACATTTGATCACACCTGCTGAGTCTTTCGGTCATGCAGGAAAAAAAACAAGAAAAAGACTGAAGTTAATGTACAGCTGTATCCAGGATGTGGTTTTTATTTCTTGTAGTCATTGTTTTTATCGTCTCATCAACTGCAGTGGAGGAAACATCAAATATGAGGACGTTGTTTCCATTAGAAACCTAACCGTAAGCTTTACATCAGAATCATTGAACAAGGTCAGAAGGCAAGAACCCGGTGTGCAGAGAGAACTAAAATATACCAGATGAACTATAATAGTTCAGTTGTGGAATAAATATCCAGCTAATTTTACCTACTTTGTATAGTGTTTGGCAGTTTAGTCCATAAACAAATCTTTAGAAGATATATCATTTAGAGACTGTTTATTTAGTTGATATAGTGTTACATAAATTCAGTGATGTAAAAGGTGCAATATCCCCTCTGAAATGTAGTGAAGTAGAAGAATAAAGTAGCAATGGAAATACTCAATTATAATGCAGTACAAATACCTAAAAATTGCCCTACTGATGATTCTCTTTAACAAAAAACATGTCACATTTAGTGACAGAGAGTATTTATACAGGATAGAAACATGATGGTAACCTTCAAACTCCAGTTAATGTATAAGTATTATCAGTAGTTGTTATAGTTTTATTGTTTTATATTACATTTTGATTACAGTAGGTAACGTGTGAAATACATCACAGAGTTGGAAATCCCAGTAGATACCCCTTTAGACCCAGTTTTGCTTTCTGTTACCAAATAATAAAGTTGTTGTGTAACAGAGGAAGAAACCGAATATGGTGGAACCTCTCTTTCCAAACATGGACTGGCCATGTGTGTCATCAGCTGCGTCATCAGTCCGCTCCTGCCGTCTGTGTGACAGAAGGAACGCCTGTGTCGTATGTGACATTCAAGTGCTCCTGAATGAACTCCGACGTCTGAGCTGCGAGGGACAAAGTATGGGTTGGAAAACCGGAAACACGGACCTGATAGGCTAATGTTAGGATGAACGGGAGGTAGACTGGGCTTCTAAAAAAAACTAATGTTCAGCAGCTTCACTTTTAAAACGAATCAGCAGTAGTGAATTACATTTATCCAAGTTCTGTAAGCTACTTGGCCTGCAAGTTTGAGGGTACCTGTACTTTACCTCAGTATTTCCATTTTATGGTACTTTATAGACTACATCTTCAACCTCTTAGGGGCCAAATATTGTACTTTTACTTCACTATATGTATTTGCCAGCCTAAATTACTTTGCAGATTTAGATTATGACGTACACTGTACACATTGTTGTTGTATTTTAGCTGTAACTTACAGGCAACACTGTTCACAGATTCACAGAACTCTGGTCCATGTACGATTTGATTTATTTATGTCGTGAAAGAAGATCCATGGTAAAAACAGTTTTAGGATTGTATAATCTTAACATCATGTTTTATACTGAATTAGTATCAGAATCAGAATACCTTATTAAACCCAGAGGGCAAATCATACAAAGATTAGGAGAATGATTCTACCTAAAATCTAAAAATTCTATCTCCGTCCTAATTGGGATGAGGAATTGATCTGACTGAACTGAACTGCTTTGTAGGCTCTGTGTATGGTCTAGTAAACACAACTGGATGATTACAGGTTAATAGACATATTGTCTGACTGCTTATAATCTCTTGTTTTCCACATTGGTCTTTGTGTCTGTTTAGGGGAAACATACTGGCCGCTTTCAAAGCATCATTTTAGTTTTTAGATTCTTTACAAATAAGCGCTTTCCATTTATTACAGACGAATAATCCAATTTCATAATTTGACTGATTTGTCCAAGACATGTCAGACCACTGGGCAGAAATTAGTAAGTGAATTAAATTTCAATACATTTAAAAGAGATGGCAGGTTTCAATTCTTCATTGAAATTGTCATGCTTTTAAAGTGGGTTCTCAAAAAAAAAAAAAAAAAAAAAAAAAAAAAAAAAAAAAAAAATATGTAAGGCCATCAACTTTTACCATGAATAACTTACTTAGCCTCTGGGTTTGCTCTCCATAAATATCATATACAACCACATTTAATCCCATACGGACATTTAATATGATAACTATTACATATCAGTCGCTTATTCAGACATTTCCCACAACACTTGAACGCACCATAACTGTGCCCTTTGTCCGTGACTCATTCGTTTGAAAAATACCAAAGACTTTTTTTCTGAGAAGCGAAGCGCCACCCACTAAAGCTATGCAGAAGTAGAAAAGCGATATCAGATGAAGGACTGAAGATTTCGTTCCAGTCAACAGTCAACCGATACTGAAGTCTGTCTCCACTGGGAGTGTTTACTGGTTTTTATCTCCTGTAGTGGTCACTCACCTCACACACACTTGTTGGACATGGGCTTTCTACTGACCAAGATGATGGCGGTGTTCGGGGACAGAGGTAAGAAAAAGTTTATTTCCCACTGGTGTCAGTTTAATAATCTCTGTTGACTGTTAAATGATATTCAAGTATTTTGATAGGTAGCAAAAAAAGTGCCTCTCGGTGCCCCTGAGCAAGGCACCGGACCCAACAAACTGCTCTAAGGGCGCTGAATAGATTCTCACTGCTCCTAATACTAGGATGGGTTAAATACAGAGGGTCGGTTACACTGTGTGTGCTGTGTTGTGTTCATGTTTGACAAAGTACAGTCGTTAAAACTTATATAAGAATTGACATTTCTTTTAGTTATGTGTTAAATTAACAATTGCTTTAATGTAGCCGATCACAAATAGTGACGATATATACTTTCTCTCACCAATATTCTCTTTTATATCACTTTACATGTACATTTCCTTTTGTTGTGACTGACTTACTGGTAAAATAACATTCTCAACAGTTTGTGAAGATAACATGAGACCTGTTAGGCAGTGATGAAATAACTTAACCCTTTGGATAACAAATGTTATTCTGCTCAGTTCATCACAGTCCCTCTCTGTCCTTTATCTTATCTGTGTGTACAGTCTGTCTTGTGAAGCCCTGAAACAAATTATGCAACTCATGATTGGAGTGGGTTCAGAGGAGAATAACAACAAATCCAGAACTGTTATGGTTAAATGTTGTTTTTTTTTTCACTTTCCTACAGAGCACAAAGTCATCATTGTGGGTTTGGACAATGCTGGAAAGACCAGCATCCTCTATCAGTTGTGAGTGATTTGGCTACTTTATGAGGCAAAAACACAGAACTATAAAAATCTGCTTCACATCTGTATTTATAATGTATTTCTCCCAAACACACACACACAGTCTGACAAAGGAAGCCGTCCACACATCACCAACCATTGGCAGCAACGTTGAGGAGATCATCGTGCGTAATACACACTTCTTGGTTTGGGATATCGGAGGACAGGAGAGCCTTCGAGCCAGCTGGTTCTCGTACTACTGCAACACAGAGGTACGCATCACTTCCTGTCTTCAGCTCCAAAACAGGCAACTGAAACACATTTCACTGGTTAAAATGAATCATAAAAGTCAGAAACATTACGTTGTGCTGATGCTTTTATCTCTTATCCCACAAAAAACACCAGGAGATTGTGTGATTTTTAGCTTTTAAAAATCATTTATCATTTAAAATGTAATATAGCTATAACCGATTATTGACAGGGGTAGTTGTGAACTATTCAAGGTTGGAGTCAGAAACAGAAAGCAAACATGTGTTGACTGGGCCATTGACTATGAACATAAATTGGTTTCTTATTATCCTCCCCTGCTATCTGTATTGACAAAGTTACTTATCACTATTATCAGTAAATACTCATTGATAATATATCTACATATATGTCTGTAGCAGACATCTTGTGCCCCCAGCTATCACTGCAACTGATAACACAGACTCTGAAAATGTGAGCTATCTGTTGATTGCGTTGCTATTGATTAATTTGTGTCGTGGCTCTTTCAGATTGTCATTCTGGTCGTGGACAGCACCGACCGTGAACGTCTCACTCTCACCAAGGAAGAGCTGCACCGAATGCTCGCACATGAGGTACGAATTCAGCTGTGTAGACAGATGTTCGTTAACTCAAGAGTTATAATCCTGATGATCCCCGTGTTTTACCACATCTCACTCTTTACATCAGACCAGATTACAGCACAGATTACATTGTTCACATGGAAGAAGGACTAAGATATTTTATTTAAGTAAACATACAAATATAAAGGGGTAAAAAAAAAAAATACTCTGTTACAAATAATAGTCCTGCATTCGAAATTTCCCATATATACAAATACAAAAGTATTAACATCAAAATATTCTTAAAGTACCTAAAGTTAAAGGAGTCATTGTGGCACATTTCAGAATAATATGTGTTACTAGATCATCATTTTTGATGCATTAATGTGTTCATCACTGGTTAAGGTGGAGACATTTTTATAACTTTATACCTTTATACAACTTTATAACCCAGTCAGCTATTCCTGTAAAGTCTGAGATCCACTCCTGCTTTCAGCGCAACTAACCCGACTATACATGTAACAAACCCATGACACAACATGATGAGGAAGTTTTAACTCAGACTGTGTGAGTCAGCGTGTTGACATGTGCCTAAATATTCCGCTGAGGTTGCTGTTCTTTGTTCTCAAAAGTTGACATGTGAAAGCTTTGGGGGTTTCCAATGGAAACATTTCAGCTCTTTGAATAGCAATCAAAACCGAAAACAACTTAAATAACCCGTCTTCTCTTTGGTTTAGGACCTACAGAATGCGGCCGTCCTTATTTTGGCCAACAAACAAGACGTGAAGGGCTCGATGACGGCGGCAGAGATCTCCCAGTGCCTCACGCTCGACTCCATCTCCTCACACTCGTGGCATGTTCAAGCTTGCTGCGCCCTGACTGGAGAGGGGTGAGTCTTAACACCGCCCTCATTGTGTATGAGTCAACCAGAAAAAAATGCCTTTACCAACATCAATTACCGCTGTAATTACTCAAAAACACTTTTGTTTTTTTATCTCCCAGTCTACCGGCCAGTCTGGACTGGATGAAGTCTCGGGTTGTTGCAAACTAGAACGCGTTCAGACGCAGTGGATCGAACTACCTCAAACTGAGCCAACCTCCAAAGGCACTGCAGAGGCCAAACGTGTCGGGATTATTAACAGTCGTATGGAGAAAAGTCCTTTGAACATGGCGTCACGTGATAGAGCCTCCCTCGCCACACCTGCAGTATGTCTAACCCGGCTGTGTGAGGCGTCAGGGTGTGGATGGGCAGCAGAGAAACGTGGGGGATCTTAGAGTTGGTTAACGTTGGTTAAGGTTGGTTAACGTTGATTCTCGCACTGTTCAAGAAGTTCTTCTCAGTTGTGGTTATGAGGATGTACACCGGCGGGTTTACTGTGGATTTGTCCTTCAGTGACACCTGTAGACAGATGCACCGTGTTCATTAGAAATCCTACCAGAACAATAATCCCACATTCTTTACTGGTCTCAATGGGATTTTTTCTCTACTGTGGTTATTCAATCTTACTTTATTGAAATGTAAAGTAATAATTAAAGTATCATTCATTCATTAATTGCTTAAACTGAATACGTTGTACCAAAGATGTTACAACCTTCATTTAGGGCAGGAAGTCACAGATGATAATTGATAACACAAAAATATATGTTATTTTATTATGCTAATCTGGTGCCCATTCATTGCTCCTGTGCCTTCAAGTTTTGAGCATGACAATCATAATCTAATTTTGATCTTTGATTGGTGATCTCTCTTAATTTATCTTAACTACTGCAACCAAATGTATTACCTCACTAGTTATAAAACAGCTTTCCAGTGACAATCTGTATCATGGAAGACTTTTACACCATAACTGACAATCTGAAGAACACAAACTGTAGCTCCTGTGGCCGCAGAAACTTTGGGATACAAGGTTGCACCTGTTTTAATTCTATTTTATGCCATTGAACAACAAGACTCTTTTGTCAGACGTGTTAATTTATTTATTTTTAAGAAAACAAAGCTCTTGAACTATTTACTGTATGTTACAGAAATTTCCTGAAAAGGAAAAAGAGCTAGCTGCTACAGACTGATTAATATTTTGAAAGTATATATTTGTTGTGTAATTAAAAATATATTATTATTACAAATATGCAGTCGGTGTGTTGTCAATTCTTATGCTGGGATATTCTTAGTTTCAACACATGCTACACAGCGTGCTATTGAAGGGGATGAATTATACCTTTAGTAGACTCAGTTACATCAATGAAAATAATAAATGAGTTTTGTGCCAACACTCGTATTCACAGCAGTTTCGGCAGCACCACAAAATAAATCTGTTCTGGGTTTTTTTCATACTGAAGGATGGTAGGCTGGATATTGAAGCATTTGATGAAGCATATTAAATTATATGCCCGTTATGATGGATACAGTCTAGTTATTTTACAGTCCACGTGATTTCATGTCACTATGTCCCTGCGTTATCTTACAGTCCACGTGATTTCATATGTCTCTTAAATAGTCTATTTCCTTCTTTGGAAGGTAGATCTAATTTAAACAGAAGAGGAAAACAAGGGGGCATCCGGATTTGAACCGGAGACCTCTTGATCTGCAGTCAAATGCTCTACCACTGAGCTATACCCCCCTACGATTCAACGGTACCTTCAATGGGAATTTTAGCAAACACTGACTAAGAGTACGCACAATAATTATTATTTACTTTCAGCTGACTACGGTAAGATTATGTCGACAGCCGGGGTATTGAATTTGTATTTTCATAGGCACGACGTTATTTGTCCACTAGGTGGAGAAAGGAAGCTACATATAGCCATATACCGAGCTGTAAACTTAAAGTCACGTTTAAGCAAAACATACTCACAATTAAAGGAAAATACGTCCTTCGTGATTGTACGTTAACACACAAAATACAAGAAACACAAAGTGTTCACTAATCCGTTATCATTATCGGAAGGATGACGTCATTTGTTTGCGCCTGCCATAACCTTTTTAATGTATTGTTGATAACTGTATTTAAAGTTACTCCACTACATCTCGGAGCTAAATATTGTACTTTTTACTCATATAAATGTAACGTAAACGTTACATTTATATGACCCATTTAGTTACCATTTACTTTTCAGATTATTAATACAAATCTGAAATCACCTAATACAGCAGTAGTCTATACAAAGTCTATACAAATTCCAATTAGTTCATCCCACAAAATGTCTACATACAGGTCAGCTTGTGTTCTAAATTAAAGTTAAACACTGCAGTATGGTACGATGAATACAGATTAAATGTGAAGATATGAGGTGTGAGAGTGAGACATACAGTACAGTAGTATGATATCTCACCTGCTGCTCTCAGGCAAATAATCCAGTAAACCTCTGGATGTTTGCGCTGTAAAATCTGGCCTTCTCAGGTTTTAATCATTCAAATCCCTCTATGTAACCTTTCCAGCTATTTAAGACAAAGATCTGCATGTTATAGCAAGGTTTCCTCCTATAAGCCTATGTATTGTCTTCCAATGGGTGTTTTCTTATTTTAGTTTGACAGTGTAGCTAAACTAGCACAAACATGTCTGATTTATTCCTGCCCAAAAAAAACTAAGGCCTATTCTCAGACACACATTTCAGTCCAAAAAGATGTTTTATTAATTTAAAGTAAAAGGAAAACAAACATATTATCTAAAACATTTTTATGAATATATTACCAATGGGAATTAAAGAATGTGCATGTTGCTGAAATAATCTTAGTCTAATCATGATAGGTCTCCCTACTATAAGGTCTACCTGCTTCAGACCTCTGCTGTGATTCCGTTCCTTTCCTCCCTACTAATTTGCTCTCCTTATCCAGATATTGGCTTTTACCCGGATTCACATCATCAGTATAATTTATGAGAATAAAAAACTATCCTAGCATTGTGCTCAGTAAGTACAACATCTTAATTTTCACAGAATATAAAATGATAGTTATTCAGAGTGTTTGGTTGGAGTCAACATGATCTCTTCACAAAATCCACACCTGCTGCTGGGCACTCGTGTTTATGGTCTGCATTATGAGATAGGGGTTTGACTGCCTTTCCAGCTGTGAATCTAATAAATGCTCAGCTGCCATTTTCTTTGCCAAGGATTCCTATGAGAGCAGATATAAATTATGAAAGCTGTGGGTAATAGAGGTGGTGGAGTCAACCACAGTGCTTATAAAGCTTGCTTTTTGTCAAATTAAACTGCCGCAGAGAGACTTTTCTGTTCCATGTGGGCCACAGAAGGATGTTGTTGTAAGAGTAGAGACACAATGTTTTGAGGAGTCATAAACAGACTTGGCATGGAATGAGTAATATCCTAACTAGCACTGCTTTTAGCCCCGGTGTTGTTAGCATCATGATCGCTATGTCTAATCTCAGATGTCATATTTCTCACTGTCGTAGCTGGTTTGGACAGAGGGAGGCGCCATTCACACTGCTGACAGTCAAACCTCAGTCGATGGATGGATGTTTGAATCCCAAACAGGGGAATACATTGTATAATGCTATAAAATAAAAGATTATAACTCAATATCCAGGCTTTTAACGTATGTAAATTATAACATTTCCCCTTTCTGTTCCAAAGCCTAATCAGCTGATCCTTATGTCTTTATTATCACCATGACAACGGATGAACAGCATTGAGGAGGAGAGAGAGGGTGTAGTTAGAAACAGGGGAGGTGTGTGGGGAGAGAGAGAGGGATTCGGAGGGAGGAAGAGGAATTTAGAGAAAAGTTGTTTTTGCAAAGAGAGCAAGAGAAGGGGAGCTGAGACAAAAGCTTTTATTTTAATTTTTTTGTCTTCTTCTGGCCAACATGTGTTTCAGTTTGGTGATCATTTTCATATGTGTCTCCCAAACAGAGATGGCAAGAGTTTGGGCTCAACATCAAACAGGTGAGCTGTGTGTATTTTTTTCCCCGTCGATGATCATCATTGCTTTAACATTTCCACCTGTTTGGTTTTTAAAGTCACACCTGAAGTTTACAGGTTTGGCAAGGATGTCTTGTAGCTTTATATTTTACTCAATTAGCACTTAATGTTTTTACGTCTGTGCAGTTAAACTCTGCATGCAAATGGTTTTCTTAATTAGTTGTCCATTTGTTCTTTAGTTAAAAGTATAGTTATTATTCTAATTTATTCATTTTTATGATAATTATGTGTGTGCTACTGTTGCTATTGCAACTCACTGTAAACCGCAAAACTTCAGTCGGAGACTTTATGGAGCAGTAAATGGGCATGCCGTGCCCTTTTTTTATTTTACATACAAAAGTGAATGACCTAGTTTACGATAAAGTGTACAATAAAAATATCCTATTCCACAAGCATGTGACTGAGTCTAAACAACAACCCACAAACAGCCCGTCTCAGGTTTAAAATTAGATATAGACTTTGTTTTTCTTCTCGACTCCCTGCTGTACTCTGGCAGAAAAAGTAAGGAGCCTTTTGAGCTGTTGGAAAATGGACACGCACATTTGTCAGTAACCATATTTGATTGATATGGGCTTATTGGAGGGGTGCAGAGTGATATGGAGGAGGTTTGTTTGTCCGTGACATTCATATTAATTTATTTCTAACTCTGAGGAATTTGACAGGTCACTCTCTCCTGCCTTTTCCCCAAATATCATTTAATCATCCTGTACTTGTGTTCTTCTGCAGAGGGAAATATGTTTCAGATGAAACAGCATTACTTGCTGAAGGGGTCATATCTATTCTTGCAAAATAAGGGGTCAGCTTTCAGTATTCACCCAACATATCCTCCTTTCCTTTGCTTAATTTGCTCGTATCTGCCTTGTCACTCAACATGATATACTGCTCAATTTTAAAAAATGACTTTGGTCCTGAGGGAGCCATCTACACCATCTCGACCCTGCTGTAAAAACACAGAGCCCCAAGCTGAAAATGAATTGTATACGCATCAGTGACCTCGCTGTTTGGCCTCCTGTCTCCTGTCCTGCAGAGAAGTTTGCTTAGCAAATAGCCTGAAGTTGATCCAGACATGTTGGAGCTAAAGAAAAAGATTTCAGATTTCAGATTGGATCTTAGATATGATGTTATTGTCTGTGGATCAAAGATTGACTCTTATTTTATAAAAGTCATGAGCAATTTCACTTTTGATAAACAGAACATGCTTGTGTTTTTGGGAAAGGTATAAAGGCAAGGACAATATCAGTTAGCTGCCAACAGCTGAGCAACTTGCTCTTTGAATCATGTTGTACATTGGAACAACATTTGTATGGGAAATGGTTGTGGCCAGAACTCTGTCTCCTTTTCTCTTATTTGTCTTATCGGACAATGAAAAGCCAAAAATAAGGTTTTTGGCTTTTCCATGAGAGATTAGGTTTCAACATAACAGAAGAAAATTTAAGCAATCAGGGCACTCGTGTTCTCTTAACAAGACTTGACCAAAACTGGAATGTATTTGTAATTTTATTGTGAAATGTGACTTTATTCACATTTTTAGAGTTGTTTTTACAGTTAGTTATTAAAGGAGGCTCCTCTCAAAGCCATAATATCATGGTGAATGTTGCTGAAATATGTCAGCAGTTCATTTACTGGCTTAAACACATTCTAAGAGATGCACCACATTATTACCTTCACAATTATTTTAATAATAGAGATGGCAAAGTTCAGTTAAATATGCACATTTCTTTCCTCAAATATAAAGCACTCTTTGAATATCCAAGACCAAAGTGCCTTGGTCATGTGGATGAAACTTATTCAACTAAAGAATTGCAAATCTGCAATTGCACCACAGGCCTTAAAATGACTGCATGTTTATTGTGGGTGATGTTGAGGAGTCTGTGGCAACTCATCCAGCCGCTGTTCAGGAAGGGTGTGTTCTCTCAGACCGCTCTGAGCTGACCGCTCACAGAAAAAGGCAGCTAAACGTTGTGGTTTGGTAGCTTCTTAAAGATTGGACAGAGGTCAGTTTCCTGTCCAGAACATCTGCTATTTCATTGCCTACATTTGACAAAAAGGGGTTCCTGTTTTAACCTCCCTGAGTCTTTATATTTGTCATCTTTTGCCTCAGTTTATTAAACTCTTACATCCTGAAACAAACTGCATTGTGCAAACCTCATCTGTGTTGTTGACCAGGGGCAGCTGTAACTAATAATGGCTTTCTCACTTTCTGACTCACCAACACTATCTCTACACTGGCATGAGTGAGGCACGGGTTGGCTGTTGGGTGCACCATGCTGCTATTTTCCTAAAAGAAGAGCAGATGTACTTAAATAATCCAGTTCCATCTTGATATTGATTTGCCAGGTAATCTGTTGCAATCCTCACCTGTTTCTTTTTTTGAGGGAATAGATAATTGTGGTGAAAAAACACATTGTATTTCTATTTAATTGTTTCATTTAAACGCAAGGCCCATTTTTTATACTCACAAACTGGTATAATTTTAACTCCACTATGAATAGCAAAAAAAAGTTTGAAAAGGTGAATTTTTCTAAATAGTATCATTATTTTCATTATACTCAATGTACAATTTTGCATGGATTTGAAATAAGATACTCGATATAATAAGAGCAGATCTCAGAGTATTTGAAACAGATGAGTGGAGAGTGAGTTTTTGTCAGTTTCTCTTGGACAGCAGAAACAATATAACTCTCATCTCACTATTTTGGTTATCTGCCACTTCTGGCTGTGAGGCGGATGACCTGAGAATATATTAGAAGCCACAGATTCATATTCGGCGTCTGCACTCCTCCCAGCTTTTATAAACCAGAGTGTTTATCTGCTGCACTGCAGACCTCAACAACTGTGTGCACACCATTTCTCCTCTTACCTCATAGATGCCATAACAGGGCGGAACCAGCGTTCAGCAATCACAAGTCTAGGTTTAATATACGAGCTGTCATGAATGCATTGACACACCACTTAATTGAATGAAAGAGTGGAGAGAAACACTCATGAACTAATACAATAAGCTCCCTATGCGGTCAAGACATTTGGGTTGTCACATAAGCAACTTTTAAAATGATGCATTGTAGTTTTGACGGCTTTGGAAGACATCAGTGTTATAATTGTGGAAATGCAGAGTGATTTTTTAGGCAGGCATCACCAGCCAAAGTCCCACACAGTCTGGACTCTGTGGGGTTTGGAACAGGACAAAGCTGAGGGGCCAACAGGCATGTGGTCCCCTCCCAGAGTCAGGACAGAAATGCTGGCATCAAACCAACGTCAACTAACATTTCACTGGCTTCAGAGGAGCTGCACTGGGTGCTGGCACCCGTAAGAAGTTGTTTAGTGCCTAAATGTCAGATTTCATATTCTTAAATGTGTTTTCTTGTTGATTATGCCGTTTTTTGTTATGTTTAAATGCCCGTGGTAGAGCTGAGGCCCTCTGCTTCAACTGCTTTTTGTTTAACAAAAGAGAACAATTAAGTTCTAGACTGTTTATTTTCTAAAAATGGTAGAATTTAAAGCAGCTGCCCAAATTCAAATGGCAGTTCAGTGTGGTCCAACACCTGAAAAATAGAGGTGGTGTCTTTTCATGAGAAAATCACAGAAGCTCAGTTGGAATTAATTCTTATCAGTGTACCATGTTTTTCACACCCATGTGAGCTAAACCCTCAAACCACAGGCCTGGAATGGCAAAAACCACAACATCCAGCTTTACCACAAACATTATATTGAATGTGCACTCGCAATAAAAATGACTAAAAACCCTCAGCCATAGTGTTAAATGGTTTCACAGCAAGCATTTAACAGCCACAAGCAAATTGTTTTAAAATGACCTGGTGAGTTCTAAGACCCACATCATTATTACACTTAATTTGAATCTGGTGTGTCTGATGATGATGATGGCTTTGAAGGATAGGACACTGATCATGTGAAAGAATGTTTTCGCGGTAGATTTCTCTCTTTGTAGGGGAGCAGAAAGGTAACGCAGGTTTGTGAGTTTATCAACGTTAGAATGCCAACTCCACAACTCTCGTGTCTTTATTTCCACTCAATCCCATGATATATTGTTCGTTAGCACACACTTTAAAGAACACGTAACAGTGAAGCTTGGTAGCGTAAATTCAGGGGATTTACAGGTGTTTGAGCTTGGGCTTCCCAACCGGACCACGAGCAAACCCGGTAGAGTCACCCTGCTCAGTTTTACTCTGCTCAGTCACCAAGGGTCCCAACATGAAAGCACCGGAGCAACAGAGGCGAACTCTTCGCGGCAGCCAAGCTGACCACGGCAGGAAATTCACGGTGTTTCTGTCGGTACACTGAACACAACGAGTGTGATTATCTTGGCTTTTTTTGTTTTGTTTTTGGGGTTCGTAAACGTTCCCACCGCCACCGCCACCAACACCTCCTGTAGTTCACTGAAAAGCCAGACACAGAAAAACAGCAAACGATAAGTACAGGAGGCCGCCCTGACTTAGGGTTAGATGAGACACTCCGTTGGCGGTAAGAGGCGCGTACTCGAGGCTTATATAGGCTGCGACGTGACGTCACAGCCGTGTACCGTGTTGTCCCTAAAAATAGCGCATATCGCCGTAATGTTCTAAAAGGACGACAGACAGACAGATAGATAGATAGATAGATAGATAGATAGATAGATAGATAGATAGATAGATAGATAGATAGATAGATAGATAGATAGATAGATAGATAGATAGATCAGTGGTTCTTAACCTGGGTTCGATCGAATGTTCGATGCTTGCTGTGAAACCATTTAACACTATGGCTGAGGGTTTTTAGTCATTTTTATTGCGAGTGCACATTCAATATAATGTTTGTGGTAAAGCTGGATGTTGTGGTTTTTGCCATTCCAGGCCTGTGGTTTGAGGGTTTAGCTCACATGGGTGTGAAAAACATGGTACACTGATAAGAATTAATTCCAACTGAGCTTCTGTGATTTTCTCATGAAAAGACACCACCTCTATTTTTCAGGTGTTGGACCACACTGAACTGCCATTTGAATTTGGGCAGCTGCTTTAAATTCTACCATTTTTAGAAAATAAACAGTCTAGAACTTAATTGTTCTCTTTTGTTAAACAAAAAGCAGTTGAAGCAGAGAGCCTCAGCTCTACCACGGGCATTTAAACATAACAAAAAACGGCATAATCAACAAGAAAACACATTTAAGAATATGAAATCTGACATTTAGGCACTAAACAACTTCTTACGGGTGCCAGCACCCAGTGCAGCTCCTCTGAAGCCAGTGAAATGTTAGTTGACGTTGGTTTGATGCCGGCATTTCTGTCCTGACTCTGGGAGGGGACCACGATGCATGGTTAATTTTGTGCACTAATAAAATATATACCTATGTTTTGAAGAAATCATATTTTATTTTTCCAATTACGAAGGGTTCGGTGAATGCACTGATGAAGCTCGCAGGGTTCAGTACCTCCAATAAGGTTAAGAACCACTTAGATAGATAGATAGATAGATAGATAGATAGATAGATAGATAGATAGATAGATAGATAGATAGATAGATAGATAGATAGATAGATAGATAGATAGATAGATAGATAGATAGAAGATGTGCACTATCACTTAAATAGATGATCTGGCATGCTTCTGTCGGTAAGTCCTAATTTGTACATTTTAAAACATCCATAGCTGGTGTTATATCTGGCAAAATTCACCATCTAAATGCTGTCGTGGAAGTATTTAGTATTTACTTAGTATTTACTCAAATACCGTACCTTTTATTTGATACCAATTGTCACTAGTTACCTTGCAAATTCAGATTTTTAATAAATAATATCAATCAAATAATAGGTGATGATTTATAATACTTTTGTACTTTTACAGTTGGATTTTAAGGACGTATATACAAAGTATTTCTACACTGTGGTTTTGCTACTTTAAATTAAGTAAAGATCCAAGTACTTCTTTCACCACTGTCTAAATGTTTGATATGATCATGTCTTGGCAAACTGGATATAGATATTGAAAAAGAAAATGTGGGACTCATGTTTAAGATGTCTGAATGATGTTCAACCTTGATTATATCATTTTAAATATCTTCAAAATATGGTCACCTAAGTAAAAAAACAAAAAATTATAATTTTAAAACAATAAATGTTTCCTGCCATGTTAAATTTGTCTCTAGTTATGAAGTACTGGCTTTTTTCATAACTATGCTTTGCTTTGTTTTATCAATTGGCTTGTGAAAATAGTAAAAGTATGGAAATCCTTCAACGAAAACAAAACTGATTAGAAAATTGCTCTTAAAGCAAACTTTGTATTTGTAACACAAAGTGGAATCGATCTGTTTTGCGAAAGCCAAATATAAATTATAATTTCGCTGAAATGGCAGACTTTCTGATTAACTTATTAAGAATGTATTCTTTGATCATTGCTTTACACAAGACAACACTGCAAGTTTGTTTTTAGTGCTAAGCATATAAAAACATATACTTATTTTGCCTAAAACAACTTACAAAACATTAAATATTAAACATTTAATAGATTCATTATGCACCCAGCTTTTACTGAATATTAGATTTCTGCAGATACAACGCAATAAAATCCTCAAAAGACATTTTTGCTCCCAATGTGCCGCTGTATCAGTGACCGAGGTCATGCAAGGACCAAGATGTTTGGATCCACAACCAAGTCTCGGTGCTCCAACAGACTTTCATTTTCCACACTCAATAGAAAATCACAGGGTGATGCTAAAATAAACTCCTAACATCAACTAGGAATACGTTGCTTTCAGTGTGCGGCCTTGAATAAAGACAAGCCATCAATTAAAACACCCATAAGTTTAAAACAAAGCCTACCTACCCCAGTCTGCTTACTGTATATGGTTTTATTTTTTGTAGGATTTGACAGCTCTTTCCGAGCCTAACAAAATGTTATAGGTATTGTTTTTGTCTTCATTCAACAATGTCTTTAACTGACAAGGCTAAGACTGACAATATCAAAGCCAAATTGTAATTTCTAATTTTCCTGAGTGGCTGATTACTGAGCCTGTACACACTATTGTAAACAGAACTGTAAACACTATTGTTAAGAGTCTGAATAAAACTGGCATCTGAAATGTTTTCTGACAGTGTGTGGTACTGCTGCCAGGGTAAAAGAAAAAGAGCTTTGGTGCTTTCTCTTCCTCTTATATTAAAATTAGTCTTTTAATCTGCAGATTTAGAATTTGAAATGCATCAGTTGGCATTGAATAAAGTTGCAAGTGCTTATATCATGACATCCCTAACCCGATATTCATTATTTTGGACAGACAATTGGTACAGTGTGATGTCACAGCAGCATGGAGAGTCAACTAGAGGTGACAGTCCTCTTTACAGAGTGCAGCGGTCATCTCCAGGACACGCTAGGATAAGCAGGGCGGTCCCGGGTGGAGGACTAACCATCAACACCCTGCCAGACAACATGACACGCGTGGTGGTGAGAGCTGTACCACAGTGTTTCGTATGACTATAATAGTTTGTGGCATTTATTATCCTTTTGGCTTTTTGACATGTTCTATTTGTTTTAGTTGGAGTTAAGGTCTGCTTTCTTTTTGGAAATGGAGTTTACTTGTTTCCACTCGTGTTAGCATATGTTTTGACCATGTACACAGTGAACTCTTGATGCCTGCATGACACATTCTCTCAACGCCCTTACACCCTCTGATCCTCTGTGTTTTTCTTGTCTGCAAGGAGGATTCTGGGAAATATTACACATTGCGTAGCTTTGGCCCAGAAGACCAGCACACAGAGGACCTATGGGTAGACATGAGTGACGTCCGGCATGGCCAAGTGAGAGTCCATGGTATTCTGTCAAACTCATACAAACAAGCTGTGGTGAGTCTCACACACAAAATAACAGTTAAACTGTGACATAACAGGTCAATTGTATTGATATTATTGAGACACGGATTGTGGCTGTTTACTAGTCAAAGAGAGATTCCAAATGTGTACCTTCATGTAAATGGGAACCAACCATAGCAAACATGAATGAAGATGAACGCTCTTATTTTATGTACCAGTGGAGATACTTCAACTTGAAATATTAAACCTGTTGAATGCACTCTGTAAACACTCTGGCATTCATGTTGACAGGTACAATGTGAAGTTAAACTGGGAAGTTTTAAATTATTCAAGGTTTTAATAAGGTTTAAACATGGCGATTTAATATCAGAACTCTTCTTTCTAAACTGCAATGCTGCGGCATTTACCAGTTGCAGTTACTGACTATTTACTTACTTAAAGAAGAGCAGCCGTAAAACCAAAACAGAGCTCCATCTGTATCAAAAGTTACATCAAAAGTGTATAAACTCGCTATTTTCTCTGTCAGATATTGATACATCATTTTTTGTTCAGATGGTTATTAACAGATCAATAAGAGGCAGAATGTTACTTTTTTTAGGGGGTTTAGCTCAGTTTTGGAGCTTTTAATTGATTACAGATCAAGATGTCCCCATTTCAACTTTGGGTGTCTCCTAATTAAAGCAAAGAGAAATTCCTAAATGTTTGCCTTCATATTTTATGTGAATGAGAACCCACCAGAGTAAATATATACAGAGACGAACCATCTTATTTTATGCGGTAGTTATCCGTACTATCACTGTACCACTGTTTATCAATCAAAGAGAGAATCCTGATTCTTTGCCTTCATGTGAATTGGAATGTACAATTGGATGCACTCTGTTTGAGTTGTTAATTAGCATTTTATTCATATTGTCATTTACCAGACTACAAATTAACAATTAAGAGTGGGTGGTATCGCTAAGTGGTAGAGCATTTGAATGCCGACCAAGAGGCCCACAGTGCAAATCATTCATCATTAAAATGGTCTTATACTAGGCCATCAACAAGAGGTAATGTACGGTAGTTGTTGTACGAGGTATAGCTTAGTGCTTTTTGCAGATCAAGAGGTCTGTCGTTTTAATCAATGTGCACCCTGCCTGTAACGGCATGTTTTTCAATGCTTGGATTTTCAAAGTGGTGTGTCTGTTTAAAGTTTAAATGGTAATATGTGCTTTATAAAGTCATCCGGGGGATTTGGAGACAAACTGGGACTTAACCATATTTCTATCAAATCTAATCAGTTTACTGAAGCTAAGCGAGGAATTGTCTACGTTCAGACACACAAGTGTGAAAACATGCAAAGCACATCTCTTCTATGTCCTTGGTGAAATGGAGTGCAAAAGGGCAACACTGCAGCAAATACAAGTACAGTACACAAAAAGCTAATCCTGATATTCTGCTTTAATATTTTATGTGACAGCAGGCCATGATTGAGTTCAGTCTGAAACATAAGGTAACACGGCTAGAGGAGCTAGGGGACTGGGAAATGTTAGTAAATGCCAAGAGCTACAGGCCTGCAAGGTGCTGCCCAGTTTTGACCTCTGTTGTCCAACACCTGACTCCTGTGTAATACACACTTTAATATGGGAAGGCATTCTCCAAGTAAAATCAGTACTTTGGCTTTACAGAAACTTCCAATCTAGGTTACATAGTTGGGGACACAACAGTTTTTACATCAGATTATAAATTGATGAAGCGAAGAAGAAAAACATGCCTGCAGTTTGGGTAATTAAAGGACAGGTGTCTTTAGTTTAATATTACACAGCAAAAGCTGCAGTGAGGGTTATCGCTTTCATCAATGGTTACAGCAGAGTCAGTTTTCCCATTTGCTTTATTGATCTTGAGACTGATAAAATGATTTTGAGAGTGAATCATAGTGTTGTAGATCTCAGCTATTTAGCAGAATTCATTTTGAATAGTGTCCGCCCGGTAACCTCAATGACCCGCTCCTATGCGGCCAAGTTGTGTCTATGTTTTCTACCAGATTATTGCAATATAGTTACATCAGTATGCTGAGGACAATCACAGATGTGCTGTTTATAAAAGCTGAGCCAAAGCCTGCTCGTGTACACAAGTGCATGTCACAGAGCAAACTGAACGATGTAGACATGGGGTTATAGCTCAGTGGTAGAGAATATGAAAATAAATATATAAAAATGACCTTTCACTAAGAGAAATTAAACAAAACATAGTTTTCCCCAGACAAGACATTTATTCTCCTCATTCTCCTCCTCTAGAAGCTGATGAGGATGCTTAGTGCCATAGAAGAGGAAACATATAACCTCAGTATCTAATTCTTTCTCTCTGTCTGTTTCAATCTACTCTCCTTGCAGAGGGTTGCCCTGTCGTTTGACTTTCCTTTTTATGGACATTACCTGAGGCAGATCACCATAGCAACTGGAGGTACTTTTTTGATTTTATAGCAGATGTTCAAGTAACCTTTCCTGCGAGGTAACAAGTCAAACTCAAGCCTTACATATTCTTCCATCTGGCCATGTTCAGGGTTCATCTTCACAGGGGACATTACTCACCGCATGCTGACCGCAACACAGTACATCGCCCCTCTAATGGCTAATTTTGACCCCAGCTACTCTAAAGAATCCACCGTGCAATACCTGGATAATGGTAAGATACCAGTTTATATTTTGAACATAATTGTCTGATTACTTCTCTGACTCCCGTTTGACCTTCACTCCTTTCAGGCGAGGTGTTTGTGGTCCAGTGGGAGGGGGTCAGACTCCCAGGGAAAGAGTCAGAGGGGGCCTTTACGTTTCAGGCTGCACTTTACAAAACAGGAACCATCACGTTCAGCTATCGAGATGTGAGACACGCCTCTGTGCTCTTAGTGGCCTTCTAAACTTGTTCTCTTCCCTTGTGCTGAATGCGTTAGTGATTCCTCTTTTTGTTAATTTATCAGATACCTCTGTTATTAGATGTGATCGGTTCAGCTGAGCATCCAGTAAAGGTCGGTTTGTCTGATGCCTTCATGGTCACGCAACCTTCTCCTCAATCACCAGGTCAGCAGTAATGTTAATTCCTTCAAAGAGTCTTGTGAAAACCTTCCCTGTGTTATCTCTACCACAGGTCTAAGTCAATGTGTTACATGAACACACATTTTTTACTTCATATCTCTGTAGCACATATTCTTTGCACATTCTGTGCACTTTTGCACACCCAAGCTCTTTTCATTTCAAAAACATATATTTCCTATATTTATTGTATATTTTTATTTCATATTTATGATTCATGATTCATGACTTTTGCAGTAATTGTTTTTTTGTTTTTTCCTTTCTGTACTATGTTTATTGTTATGCACAAAATAACAAAACAAATTCCTCGCGTGTGAAAATCTGCGGTCATAAACCTGATTCTGATTCAGATGCCCAACGGCGGACGATTTATGAGTACCATCGGGTTATGATAGACTCTACTAAGATCACCAGCTTCTCTGCTGTTGAGTTCTCTCCACTGCCTAGTAAGTGATCTTTAAAGAATTAGATTCAAGTAATCAATATGTTAGACTGCATCAACACTCAAGCAATACATCTCCTGTTGTTGTGCTTGTCTCTTTGTCTCTGTTCAGCCTGCCTGCAGCATGACAGCTGTGAGCTCTGCCTCTCATCAAACAAAACCTCCGGTTGTAGCTGGTGCAATGTACTTCAGAGGTGAGTGGGAAATTACTAAAGCTCAAATGTCAATTTAGCGCAGTTTTATGCCTTATAAATTGACATCTTGTGTGTTTAGGTGTTCAGATGGTATGGATCGACACAGGCAAGAATGGTTGGACTACGACTGTTCAGAAGAGGTACTGCTGGACGTCAGGAATGAATATCTGATTATTTGCCATTTTTGAGACTCATGCATCCATTATGTTACATATGAACAGAGCAAAAATTCAACCTGTGAGGATTACTCCAGGGGTGACAGCTCCACTGGTTCCTCTTCCACTCCAGTGAACGAGGATGTGTCCTTGTTGACTCCTTTACAAAAAGGTTGTGACGGTGAGGCTGAGCTATTTTTTGTCAGAATGATAAACAGTAAAGTATAATGTAGCCAGTATCTCACCATATTTCTTTGCCTAATAAAAAGAGATTATGCCAGGAAATAACTGCGTTCTTTCTTTTTTTCAGATGAGACCAAACGTCATATATTTAAGACTAGCAATGGTGAGTAAATACTTATAGGCCATTATAGTTAAGCCTTATGAAGACAGATAATTTTGGGGCTTCATCTTCAATACAGATGTGAGGACAGATTCTTCAACCAAGGGTGAGGGCTTGGCCAACACAGGAGTGATAGCAGGTATAGCAGCTGCGCTGGTGTTACTTTTGGCTCTGATACTGGTAGCTCTCTACATCAACTACCGTCCTACTGCTGCATCACCACTTTACCTTATTCAGGTGAGCATTGAATGTGGCCTACACCTGCCCTGACACGAGCCATGCATGCTTTGATTACACATGTCCACACAATTTTTCTGTGCTTAACTTTATTTTATTTTTCAGCGACGCAAGAACTACTGGCCATCTTTGAAGTTTCAGAAGCAACATCCTGGTTACACAGAAGTGGAAGGAGAAGGACACGAAAAAGACAGCATTGTTGAAACTGGGCCATGTTGAAATGATGGATGTAAACCTGGATAAATATTTGCATTGAACTGATTTCTAAAAACATTTATATATATATATAAATTTGTCCAAAGCTATTTGTTCATGTCTCCATTGCAAAAAGATGCAACAGTTTGCGTAAATTACAGCCAAATGTTATATGTTATTGAATGGTTTCATTGGAAATATATATCTCTGCTGTAATAATGTGTTTCATACCACCCTCATTTTAAACATGATCTAATTTGACTGCAAGAAATTGTGCAATGCATGCCACAACGTTGGGAACCTTCGTTAAATACATAAACTAAGCTGTTTTAAATCAAACAAATAAAGGTCTGGTTGTGCTTCAGCATCATAACAGACAGTACTGCTCTTTTGTCAACAGGTGTCAGCCTAACCAAATGTATCGCATGGACGTGAAGTAGGACATGCAGTGAACGTGGCAAATGTGTAAAATGTGTATTGAGATCACTGGATTGGTAAAGCCCCAAAAAAACCCTGTTACAATAAATATGATCGCATGAGTTTGCTATGCGAGCACAGATGGGAAGAGGACAGACATGTTGGACGTGCACAAGGCTCGAGCTGGACTTCTCAACATTTACACAAACGTGGGATTGTGTTGCAATACACAATACTTGAGTCTGAGTTAATTATGCACGATTTACGGATGCCCTAGTTCCTCTGAAATAGTGATCAAATCTTTCAAATGTATCCTGCCCACACTGCCTCTTCCCTTTCTGAGCGGACACGCGCAGACGAGCGAGGGAGGGAGGAGGAGGAGGAGGAGGAGGGGGGGAAGCGGGAGCGCGCTTTCCGTGTCTGGTTAGTGGACTGACAGCCAGCTGTGCGGCTACAACGTCAACAACAACCTCCTGGATTTGCTACATACAACTAGATTAGTGTCGGTCTGCTACTGATCATAATCGTACACTATAGCTAGTTTTTGAAGTGAGGACTCGACGGCGCGCAGCTACAAACAGGATCATCGGCGGTTTCCTTGCTAACTAGCTAGAAGAGCATTCCTCCAACATGAATCCGTTGTGTGGCAGATGTAATCTAGTCGTTTACCCCACGGAAAAAGTGAATTGTCTGGACAAGGTAAGAGCCCCAAAACATCGTCTTACTCTTTAGTATTATATTCCACAATCCTCTTACTACACCGCCCTCGCTTTGTACGCTGACCGCACGTATTTCTGCTCTCCTAAAATGACACCTTTCACATGTTTTTTGTGAATGAATTGAACGCCACACAGGACAGGTACGTCCGTTAGCGAGCCGAGCTAACGGCTAGCTCAACGTCTGGAACGCGGCGGCTCGTGAGCGCGGAGCGGAAACGAACATGCACCTTGTCGCGTGCATAACGGGCTACTTTAAGATGGCACAATTCATCTGGGGTTTTTTTTTTTCCACCAGACAATGAAGCCAGACTAGGAAATGGATTCACCCTAAAACCAGCGCCTCCCAGTGCCTCCGACAGCCTGGTTTGGGCCTGGCTGCTTTGAAGAAAAACCTGACTAATAACGTCAGCTAACGCCTCTAACCTTCCCTGTTTTCGAGGGATTTACCTTAACAGATATTAAACGATACAGGGTTTCTGACTGAAATATTATAGCCTCATAATGACCAAGCTGTTGTGGGCAGCGTGGACTGATACAGACATATCTGTGGTTAATCCAAGTCAGGGATCATTAGTGGAGCCTCCTAGATTAGTTTCCAGTCAAAAGCAGGAGCCCTAATCTCAGCCAAGGTGCTAATCTCATCAATTTCACCCACAGTGACTCTGTCCAGGTCACTAATTCACATGTGGGCAACAATTTAAGCAAACATTGGCACAGCATATCTTGATCCTGCCACCCCTTTAGCTATATGGAAGGTGAAGGTTTGAATATTGCATTGATTGAATGCAATATTCAAACCATGCACTGTAACTCTTCAACATGATGTATGTTAACACACTTAATTTACCAGGCGGGTGGGGTCTGCAACGTTTGGGATATCCATAGCGATGTTTATGTCATTCTTTTAACAAAGCAGGGCTTTGGGCAAGTAACACAAGTGTTTTGTTGCTCACGACAGGCAGTTTGATAGAAATCAAAATATTCCATCAAACACATGAAGTGCCTCATAAACATGAGTGGAAACAATATAATACAAATCAAAGGCATTATGGTTTTAGTTTCTTTTAATTCAGCTAGTTAATTTGTCTAATGGACGTCAGAATGGCTATTGAAAATCCATCCCTGCTGAGACTTCTTTATCTGTTGGGGTTGAGTGACAAGAAGGTGGGGAAAGAGCAGACCGAGCACATTATCTATAGTAACATCAGCTCTTGATTGGATGCATTATTGCTCTCTGAATGGATGTGTTCTTGAATGCACCATGACTAATGTTTTCCCAAAGTGCTTCGGACTGGAATTGATTTATCTCAGAACCTCTCTTTATGCAACCAACAGCCCTTAAACAAATATGAGTCATGTTAGCATTTCAGAAGGCTGCTATTGATAAGAACCAAATTGCCACAAGTGCAGCCTCGGTGTGCTTCGCTATCTGGCCTGAAGCAGAGTGCATTCCAGCAGACAGACACTCCCATAAAACGTGCTCTGTCAGAGGCCTGCTGTGCCGTCTCCCTGCTCTGAACCGAGCACAGGAGAGTAGCCTGCCGTCTGTCTTTGCTGCCATTCCGCATCAGCGCTCACCCCTTCAGACACGCCAAAACAACCCACCCTCTCCCTTCTCCATAGCACACACACACACACACACACATACACCGCTTTCTTGTTTGTTTAAAACAGTCGTGCCAACATTCGCTGGTTTTTTTTCTTCTCCTCCGTGTGCTAGGCTAGCTCAGGTGGAAGAAGGAAGGGCAATCAAGGGTTCTGCCACTTTTTCAATGAGTATTCTCTACTACCCATGAATACCTTTACCTGACAGGCTCCTTTTTATAATATCCCTCTGTGGTGTGGGGAGGCTGAGCCACAGAGGCTTGTTTGTCTATCAGCTGCATTCCAGTATAGCAGGGGCTGGGCCCAGCAGAGGAGCGGGCAGCCGAGCACATGTAAAGACAGGAAGTGAATTTTTGGTTGAGGCTCTTGTTCCTGACGGTTAAGCCTTTTTAGTCGACTTACTTTCAGTCCTTAAAATACTTGTTGATTGTTAGAGCTGCTTGTTCGGCTCAAGCCTCAGGCTCGTATCTTTCAGGTTAGCTTGTTGTAGCTGTTTAACTTCAGCAAGTAAAACTACAACGAGGAAGTGATAGTAGTTGAATGACATAAGCGTTAGTGTCTTATATATATTTATATAAACCTTGCCAGTAAAACGGGTCACATTTAGGTTAATGGTCAATGGACAATGTCTGAAGACGTGAAATGATTTGTATGTATCACTGTTAGATTTATAGCCGCTTCCAGCACTCAGGAAGTGTGTATTTTTAAGATAAATTGAGAGACTGGAGTAGAGTGGTTGAAGCTTAAAGCTAATTTTTTTTACTGAAACACTCATCTCTGCTGGAGTGTCTGTGTACTTAATATCTCTACGAGCTGTCTGCATATTGCATGTCTGAATCACAGAGAGCCTGTTCCTACCTGCAGCTGAAGGGATACAGTCCTCCTATGTCTCTCTACGAGATTTATTAATATTTAACTGGGCTATTAAGCCGTAGTTTACAAAGCGGTGTAACTGGTTCCCCGAGTAGTAAATCGGCTACTATTTCGTTCAACATAGTATTTTATAGTCTATAAATAATGTGAGAAACTGACTTGTTCTGACAGCTCATCCCTTAATAAGTAAGTATGAAGCACAAACATTGCTACTGGCCCTTGAATATATGTTTTGGCTCTTGAATATGTTAGCAATGTCAAAACATCATGACAAGTGTTTATGCACAATATTGGCAAGATTGCTTTAGAGGCAAAACTTGTTTGCTTTTTTCAAATAGAGGCTTTTATGCAACAAATGATCTCCCACATGTTACCAAGTATCATAGATAAGACACAGCCTCACTGCTATCAAAACAGTCCATGAGTGGAGAATAAAAAGCAAAATATGCAAGAACAAAAGCTAGTAAGGAGGTTAATTTGCTTTACATCAGCATGCGGTTGAAGGCTTTTAAAAAGCTGACAAGCAAGAAAAATCACTGTCTGCTGTTTTATTTTTAACCCTGATGTTGTTCTCACAGAACAAACAACTGCAGGAAATGATTTGATCAAACATTTTCTATAAACTTTAAAATGTGTGTTTTCCGTCGTGTATCAGTGGCTGCAAGTCTCGGGTCACATAATCTCAAATGTTCAGACACAGTTTGCGTTTTCCAAAAGTGTGTGCAGTTATCAGATTTTAGACACCATTTGCTTCACACACTGATGTATCTGACACCTACTCAAGTTTAGTGCTCTAACTTTCACAGTTACGACTGACTTGGGTCCATTTTTTATTTTTTATTATTTAGCTAACAAATTGGCTGCTGTGTTATTTGGCTTCAGTGCGGGGTTTCTGTTCAAGATGTGGGACTCAATTGTACTGGTGCCTCAATCACAGGAAATTGCTGGAAAAAGGGGTTAAAGGTCAGAAGAGTACAGTATGCATGTTGTACAGCTCCTTACAGTCTTCAGGGCATGAAGGCGCTTACATCATGCTGAGTCATGTAAAATCAAATCTTAAAATCGTTCTTATGGGAAATCATTAAAGCTTTTTATATCTCTTAGAACAGTGTGCCACGTAGAATCACTTCTTTACTGTCGCTACTATTCACATATGTTATATTGATTAATGTTACAGTCTTGTATTATGTTATATGTCCTGATTTTAAACAGGGAGGATTTGTTCTAGGATTGTCCAGTGTGAACACTTTCCTCAGACTCTGGTTTTTTGGGGGAATTTGTCTACCGCTTTGTCTATATTTAGACAGATTATTCTGAGAGCTGATTCATGTTGTCCAAATGCCACTAGAGGTGAGGAATCTGTCCAGCCACCACCATACACCTCCCTTTAATGACTCACATTCACTTACACACATTACAGTCATAATCACCCGAGGTGTTGACTCCACAGTGAGCGGCAAAGTACTTCTCCTTTGTGCGTTCTATCAGAAAAAGGAAGTAGTGCACATGTTCTGTTTCTCTCCCAATGTATTACAGCTTTATTTGTACCAGCACAATAAAATGGTCTGTCTGTGCTCTGGTTTAATATACAATCCATGGAAAGAAAAGGCAAAGAGACTGTTTTATCTAATATAGGCCCTACAACATGACTAATGATGTTTTGTAAGGTGAATTTATAAGGATTTATGACATGGCAGAAGTGCTTTGACATTTCACCTTCACCATGTTCATCTCATTTTTCTCTGCTGGGATTTTTTTTTGTTATTCTTAATGTCTCATTGCTGGGGCAGCAGGATGTGTATGTTACTAAGTGCACATCACAGTCTGGAGTGGTGTGGAAAGTGTGTTAAGTGCATACTTTACTCTAGCATATAGCATGTCTGTTCAAATCCCTCCGTCTGCCTGCTGGCCAGAACAAAGCCCTCGGCTTGGGTAAAAATGAATGGCATCAGGTAGGGTGATAATTAACCAGCATGCTTTAATTAGTTAGTTTTCCTTTATTAGCAGCAGCCAGATGTGGGCACTTTGTCTTTGGGCATGCTTTCGCAAGAATAGTCTTTCACACATATTCAGAGTAAGCTGCTGTAATGTCCCAACCATGTGTGTGTATGGTGGTGCTTTTACTTTATTTAGCCACTTTTGGGTGAAAATAGACATCTGAGTCAAAGAGCCCTGACAGCATCTTAAGAGGCCTTATCAGCCGCTGAAAGTGCAAAACGGAGTGGTTTAGACTGAAGTGAATTGCGACTGATTTGACCAAGAGTTCTGAAACATTTCATCAGGGTCCCTAGGGATGTCCTTTAGTTTTATAAGGCGCTTAATTCCTCTGATGCTTAATTTGGTGACTACCAGAAGACTGGATCTTGAAACTCCAATTAATGCCGCATTGATGTTAGTTTTTTAATCTAAAAAAACACAATATTGTCAGAAATTCTCATTTAATCAGTATAGAAAAAAATCACCATGAGGTTTGAAATAATTCTTTAGCTTCCCAGTGGTGTTCCCGTAGACTGTATATAAGAAGTGGACTTAGTCACCGTGACATTACCCATTGGTTTGTGGACAGCCGTTTTGAAGCCTCAAGTTAGGTGTTTTAGCCGTCGCCATCTTCGATAGCGGCCGTCGCCATCTTGGCTTCTTGAATGCAGACTGTGTTTCTATTTTAATCAAATGACAACGATGTTTTTTTATGTATTGCTGAGTTTTGTGGACCAAACAGGGTGAGAAATCTACCCCGTTTAGATTTGACACTATTACTGATACAGGAAGTGGTTGATGGAACCAGTCACTTAAGTTTCCTATTAGTCTAATGTTGGCATGTGACCGCATGCACCTGGTCTAATTCTCACTAAACCTCCCTCTGTGTTTGATGTGTTGGCATACAAGTTGTGTTGGACTCCCAGTTAGCTGCAGGGTTTTTGTCCTGGTCAATTTGTATTTGGTTCTCATCAAGAGGGAGCTGCAAGGCTGACTGAGCATTTTTTCGCTCATGGATGGAGTCTTCCCCATTGACACACATGCATCATGCATTGAGACATATATATATAACCTACATACAGACTGTACTACACACATGTACACACACAGTTATTGCTCACATACACTTAAAGACTCCCACGTGCACATGTGCCCTTGAGCTGCGCTGATGCAGGGAGACGGTGCTGTTTTTGATCGGTGTTTTATTTCTAGGGCTCCGTCTCTGCAGTGTCCTCATTTTCCAGCTGACTGCCAGATCCTGCCTTGGCACCCACGAGCCAGGTTTTTCCTGGAGCTGGACAAGGCCAAGTGCTGAATGGCCTCTCAAAAAAACACACATTTGGGATGTTTCTAGCCCCTACATCGCTGTCTGTCCCTGGGATCAATTGGTCGTAATCCTAGACCTAATCTAAGCCCCAGACCTTATATATTTCTAACAAATACTGTATATTTAGATTGTGTCTAGGTCCAGATGAGATGGGTCTCAAATTCCTATATTTCACCTCCCTCCACATTTGATTTTATCTGTGAGAAACTGCAACCACTGCTGAGTATAGTAAAAAAAAAAAGTGTGTTTAGCCATAAATACAGCGAGAGAAGAGGTGGACACATGCTGCCGTGACCACCACCAATACATGTGGCCTCAGTGCATTTTAACAACTGTTAAGAGCTGTCCGATTGTTGTTGCTTCGTCCAAGAGGCAGTTTAGAGTGAACCTGATCTGTGTTCACCTGAGAGGTGACGAGGGTGGTCCAGGTAGAATATGGCTTAGTAATACTTTAAAATAGGTCAAGTGGGGTGGGCTGTGTTGTGTTGTGAACCGGGCGTGTCGTGTTGGTAGTTGCGAGGCTGCATCTCGACCCTAGTCAATAGTTTGCTAAAGAGTTGAGTTCAGCATACTTGTTCTCTGGAATAAACCCACGGTCAATATTTATTCAGGGAAACAACAGGAGAGTCAAAGTCCATGCTCCGCTGAAGGGCTCACCTTTCTCAGGACAGCATTTGCATTCACACTTCTCTGTTAGTCCCTGGTTTATCATTATTACAGATTTGCGGAGGTGAGAAGGCGATAACGGTAGAACCGTGGAGAACATCATGCTGGGCTGCTGCACTACAAGTAGATGAACCAGACAACGTAGCATGCAAAGATGGCAGCCACCACAGCTGCATATTAGCTGAAGCTAGAGGAAATGGAATCTGCCTGCATTATTCCGTTGTTTGTAAAGGGATTTGCCATTGCAGCACTAACCAGAACAATGGAGACGGGAGAGCAGTGGGAAGGGTAACACTATGTGTCCATCTGCAACTCCCCCAGGCCGTGGTTGGGGTGTATTGGGATAAGGAGTTTGCATTGGAAGGCCTTGCCCAATGTGTTTGGCTGTGGATCACAGCTCCACTGAACAGAGCCCGGGCTCAGCCTCCCCTGCGAGCCTCCTCTTTAGTATGCCTTAGTACAATATTCCTGGCTAACAGCTACAAACACCCATGTCAAACACACACACACACACACACACACACACACACACACACACACTTGCCTGT
Source organism: Anoplopoma fimbria (assembly GCF_027596085.1). NCBI lineage: Eukaryota > Metazoa > Chordata > Actinopteri > Perciformes > Anoplopomatidae > Anoplopoma > Anoplopoma fimbria. Next base: position 14,753,886 of record NC_072459.1, on the reverse strand, counting down.
TGTCATCACGTACCACCCTGGGTGGTCCGTTACATCCAGACAGAACAGAAAAGACTGTTCTTAAAACTCCGCCTGAAGCTATATTCTTTTTCGATAATGGAAGGAAGTGAGATGGCCATTGTGCTGTGGGTTTAGTCATGTTTCCATACTTAGCGCTGCCATGCTCGTATCTTCCTTCACATCTGCAGCTTTCACAACTCGGTCAACACCTTGTTGATCTATGTCCAGCTGTTTATCACTGATGTAACACGCTATATTATCAAACTGTATCATTAGCACGCAGGGAAATTTTTTTTCTTCTTCTGGCTGTAGTGACTTATCATGAGAAGACTGTGTGGAGTCAAACTTGCTTTGTTCATGTGTTTGTGGGTGAAACATAAAAAAGTGATGTTGTACTTAGATGTGCAGTTTTATCCTCTGTTTTTGTATCATCTTTCCTGCCCTGTTTGTTTGGAAGATTGGAGTTTTTGTGTGTGGGCAATTGGTGTAGAAGTGATAAAGAGTGGGAGAAAGAATGAGAGGGACGCCATGGCACCCCGAGGCCATGTTAATAAGGACTCCCTCTCTCTTCCCCTCCCATTCTTTCCTTCTCTCTCCGTGTCTTTCGCACTCCCTTCTCCCTTCCCTCGACGATAGCAGGAGCAGCCAGATCATTGCTTCACTCTCTGGCGTTTTTCTCTCCCTTGCTCGCCCCTCCCTTCCTCTTGCTCTCTCCAGCTCCTTCCTTTCATGTTTCCTCCCTCCTTCCAGCTCTATTCGGTCTCCAATCCTCCCTCCCCTCGATCCCTCTTTGAACCCTCAGGCCGCAGATCAGCCCGGTTTCAGGAGAGAAAAGTAAAGAAGGCGAGAGGGAGGGAGGGCGGGTGGGAGTAAGGGAGACGGGGTGGTGAGGGAGACTGAAACATGGCCTCTTATGAAGATGGATAGAGGATCTACATAAAACATGCAGGTGTTCAGAGATGAGCAGACAGACGGAGTCAAAAGGTGGCATTCAGACCAGCCACAGCACCAACCACAAACAGCCTCTGTTTATATGGAGGAAACATAAACTGATCATTTTACACACATACGTCAGAGTTAAGAGCAATAAAGGTGTGAAAACGGATGGCACCAGATTAGATGGCAAAAACGCAGATACATGCTTGTCAATCACAAACTTCACATCTTCTTCCTTACTGCTTACAACATCACAACTAGCCTGTATTTACTCATACATAGTGAGCACAGAAGTTCCTAGCAAAGGGGGACGTTGGTTTCTTTTTAACTGTTCAGTGCCAGTGTACACAAACTACTGTGTTTCCACATTGCTTCACTTTTTTCACTGAGTCTTAGCAGTTGCTATTCTTTCTGTCTGTATCCAGCTCCTGACCCTGTGGAACCTCAAGGGAATAGAAAGTAGTTCTGGCCTTACTCTCATTCAATTAGTTTTCCTGTGCTAGTTTGTGTATGGCTGTTTTTGTGTGTGTGTGTGTGTGTGTGTGTGTGTGTGTCCTTTTTTTTTTTTTTTTTTTTGGTTTCGCAATTAAGGTGAAACGAATGTCTCAAATGTCTCCCTTCTCAACATTTTGTGTCTTTTGTTTCTGACAGTACTGGCATAAAGGATGCTTCAGCTGCGAGGTCTGCAAAATGACTCTAAACATGAAGAATTACAAAGGCTTCGCGAAGAGACCATACTGCAATGCGTAAGTTGTCCCTAAGTCATCATTTTGTGTATGTCAGTGAGCATGTTTTTGTTTTTTCTACTCGATTGGTTCGGCCCGCATCACAAACACACTGACAGCAGTGTTTAATCTGTCCACAGACGGAAATAGGACTCGCCAAAAGTGTGTGTGTGTGTGTGTGTGTGTGTGTGTGTGTGTGTGTGTGTGTGTGTGTGTGTGTGTGTGTGTGTGTGTGTGTGTGTGTGTGTGTGTGTGTGTGTGTGTGTGTGTGTGTGTGTGTGTGTGTGTGTGTGTGTGTGTGTGTGTGTGTGTGTGTGTTTTGTGTGTGTGTTGCAACCCAACTATGGCCCCTCTCTCCCTCCTCTGCTGTTTATCAGTGACTATTCCAGCTCCCCCTCAGAGGAAAAAGCCTATGTGTGCTGTGGGAAAGTGTTTCCCTCCCTCCTCCTCCCTGGGGGGAGGGGGGGGGTATCAACAAAGGAAATTCCTAAAGTTCCTCTACAGTGACACAGGCGGACACACTGAAAACTAGCATGTCCACTCACGCCCCAGAACATACTCGCACTCTAGAGGCTCAACAGGAATCCATGGAATCCCCCACTGCTAGTACTTAGAATGATTCTCTCTCTCTCTCTCTCTCTCTCTCTCTCTCTCTCTCTCTCTGTCTCTCTCTCTCTCTCTCTCTCTCTCTCTCTCTCTCTCTCTCTCTCTCTCTCCGTGTGTGTGTGTGTGTCAGTCATTGCCAGTCAAACAAATCAAGGAGTCATGTCATGCTAGCGTTTCCATTCAAGAAACATTTCAGGTAACATTTCTTGTCGATATAGTTGGATCTAGATACATTCATATTGAATGCAATGCAAGTTTTTTGTCTTGCTGTATTCATCCAAATTCGGATGCTAAAGTGTTTTTGTTTTCTGCGTTTATTGACCATAAACGGCCATTAAAATGTCCCTCATCAAAATATTTAGGTGTTTGCAGCTAAGATAAGATAAGATAATCCTTTATTAGTCCTGCAGCGGGGAAATTTACAGGATTACAGCATCATAGATATAGTGCAAACAAGGTACATAGTAGAAAAAAAAAAAAAAAGTATTTTAAATAAGTAAGTAAGAGAAATAAAAAAAATCCACAATAACTAAAAAAAAAATAATAATCTTACTAATAATCAGACAGAAACAGGGTGTGACTGATTTGAACTCAGTAGTTTCCATAATTTTCCTCGAATCCCTCACTGTTTTCCTGGGCCCAATATATGCATGAATTAGAATCCCACCACTCAGTGGTGAAACATTTCCAAACCAGCAAAAGCTTGCGTTTTAACCGGGGAATATTGAACAGAGATAAAAATAAATTCCTCACTAAATTTGATAGGGAAAAAAAAACTTGGCATGCATGCAAATCATTTCTGGGTTAACCAAATGTGTTAAACTGTTCCTGGAGTACACCCAGCTCCCAGGTGAATGTGTGCATTTGTGCTCTTGTGTAAGCTTTAAAAATATGCAACGCACGCACGCACGCACGCACACACACACACACACACACACACACACACACACACACACACACACACACACACACACACACACACACACACACACACACACGTTGTTAATAACATTAATAAGGGCTCTGTGCTATTCAAGTGTCCTAGAAGGCCCTGCAAGAGAGGCAGCATGAACAAAAAGCCTGAAACTGAAACAGCTAAATGGAATTGAGACCATATAACTTTAATTATTTACACCTGTTTTTTTTAATTTTTTTTACTTTGTCAAATGGTCTCCTGTGAATAAGATGCAGCAAATTCTCAGCATTGCTCCACACAACGTCAACTCGATGAGCCATAATAAGTGCAAACACCTGTATGTAGGCCTAATTTTAAGCTTAAATAACAAAACGTATAGTCATTTTAAATATTAGTAGTAATAGTTAACATTTCTGTCGTAAATTCTCACTGACCCGGTCCCTACTTCCAATCTTTCTGACTTGGTTTAAGATGTTAAGCCCCGTAAGCAGGTGTCGTTCTACTGTCACATTTTCTTCCACAGACTGAAGTGGCTTCTTCTTTTCCCTTTCCTGCCTCCGATGTTCCCTCTGCTCTCTGCACCAACAGGAGCAAGGCCCTTCAGAGCCTGTTTATTATGCCTCTTTCCGTTTGTTTAGAAAAAGCCTTGTTCGAGTAAACATCATCAGTGGAAGAGCCTCCCGCTTCAGGAGAGGAATTCAGGCTGTGTTCTCTGTCATTATTCTGTGGGATAACTACTTTATCATTACTCCGCTATATTTGTCCTCGGTAATTGATATAGGCGTTGTTTGTTTTCACTGTGTTCCCACCCACTGCTTCCCTGAGAGTCTCATCCCTGATTAGATGCTGGAGAGTCACAGGGGGGGATTGTGGGAGATCCAGGAGGGCAGATAAGTGGACATAAAGAATCTTCATGTCCCCAGGGGACTGTGGGAGCCATTGTTGGGACGCTGCCTTAATGGCCGATAACCTGAAATGAATTTGAACATAAAAGTTATTAAAACTTGTCACAAATGTCTTGATTTAGTGCTGTCGTTCACAATGCCAGCCAGTTTTCTTCTATTAAACACTATCTTGAATCATTTGTTTATATGTTGTTGATCAACAACAAGTCAAGATTAAAACCATTTTCACAATCTGCCATGAATCTGCTCCCTGGGTTACCCTTCCTTATGCGTTAGTCTGGGAAAGAGCTCTATCTCGTTGAAAAATAAATGAGCAAAGATATGAGAGTATAATGGATTCTACCCATCACTGTACACCAATGCTGCTTCTACCAACTCCAGCTCTTCTTCTGTGATGTGATGTGTTTTGATGAGCCTTCTGTCCAGATTTTACATGTAGTTAAAATGTTCCTGCTGAATGATGCATTACAACCTTTCCAGGTCTCGCAGGGTCGAGCCGGCCTCAACATCTCCTGGTTCCACTATGCAAACAGGCCTCTCCTCCTCCACAGTAGGCAGTTTGTGCGTGTGCGTGTGTGTGTGTGTGTGTGTGTCTGCGTCTGCGTGATTACACATGCGTGGCCTCCTCACCCCTCCACCCAAGCAGAACCTCCTGCCCTACATTTTGATCACTCCCTGTTTAGCGTTCACAGGCCTAACTGAGTTTGTGCATGTGTCACCCACTCCCGTCTGCGACTTGTTACCTTGTTATACAACCTGACAGCTAGATGAGTGTTCTTGTGACTCACTTATAGCCTTAAACAGGCTCCAAAACGTCAGCATGGTTGCACACACACACAGACGCACATTCCTACATCCCATTGAGTCACTAAGCGTATATCTTCAACCCTGTTGTGTATTTGTGTAGCAATTTATTGACGCCCTAAGTGCAAGGGCAGTTTCTAAAGATGCAATGAAGATGACAGGAATGCTGTTAAGACAGAAGCTGGTTGTGTGGCTTCAACACACACCCATCTTCATCAGGCAAGCAGGGGCTTTCAGACACAGTGGATGTTCTCTGAAAGGAAGTGTCCTCCACCACACACCAGATACACCCAGTTCCAGAGAAAGAAATATACATATTAAAGGGACATCCCCCCCCAAAAAAAAAAACAGAAAAAAAGATACACTGCTGTTAAAATGGACTAAAGGGGCAAAATGTATGGCAGTCAGTGAGTTAATTTGGTTATCTCTGAACCCATTTCAGTCCCTACAGTTATGCATTTGTCAGATGCAACTAAATTCCTAGTCTTAGATTTAAAAACTGCCAGTCAACATTGATTAACCTTACAGCTATGAAGGATGGGTTCTTGAGACTCAAATGACCTTATTGATAAATGGAAATTGAGAGCATTAGGAAATAGCCCTGCCTAGAAGTGAAAAATATAAATATATACATTTGTAGGGACACGATATGTTGCAGATAGCTTCCTTTTCCAGGAAAATGAGTTCTAGCAGTTGTAAAAGCCTAGCGTGAGAGTGCACACACCTGCATGTGTTTGTATGTATGAAGGCACGGGTCAATGAACTTGTGTTTGTTGTATGTCACAGTACTTGATATGCCAACTTCTCATCTACATTCATGTTCTGCTTCCTCCTCTTTACAGTTGCTACTGTATCTTTTTTTTTAACAGAAATTTACATAAAATACCACAATTTGTTTCAGGACACGAGGCTCATTCAGTTTGTTAACCATGCTGTCAAGGAAACGGTAAACATACTGCCTAAATGGGCTACCCAGAGGCACGCATAGTGGTTAAAGATTTTTGAGGTCACCCAGCACCCTGAGGCAGGCTGGGAACTGTAGTCCATATGAACTGTTAGATAAGCTCTGAGGGCTCTCCCTCTCTCACTGGATTTAAGCCTTGTGTTTTTGCTGCCTTGAGGATCACACTGAACTGGCAGGCACCATTATTTGTGGACCTGAAGGCTACTTGTGCACAGAAGCCTCCAGTCTATAAAAACCGTGACTCATGCCCTGCACGCACAAACCATTAACAGCGGTTAACCAATCAATAAGTAAGCCTGCATTGATGAATTGATTTTAGAAGGATGCTTGGTGTGCTGCATGCGTGCATGTTTCTGCATACTTGTGTATATTTATGTTTGTTGTATTTGTTACAGGCAGAGCGTTTTCTCTTGAGCAGGAGGCTGGGTGGTTATGGGTTTGTGACTGCCAGGAAAATTTCAAGAACCCATTCAGAAAACAGAACTGCCTTCACGCTCTGCTGAAGGGGCTGCCCATGACATCATTCACACTCTCCCAACGTCTCTTTGACCCTGTTGCTGGTTCTGCTGCATACTGTTTCTCTTCCTGTTATCCCCCGTAGGGCTGTGCCCGTGTGTGTGTGTGTGTGTGTGTATGTGCATAAGCGTGTTTCTGTGTTTTGTAAGCATGGAAAGCTTTTTCCACACCTGCTATGGCTAGCCTCCAAAACTCTGCAACCTGTGGGCTCTCATCCCCCCCCCCCACACACACACACACACACACACACACACACACACACACACACACACACACACACACACAGCCCCTGCCTGCACTTCCTCTTTCTCAGACTACCTTTGCTCCCACTGACTGAGCATTGTGTGTTATACTGACATGCTTTTTGTCTACAGGGGCTCCTAACTCCACCTCAGGACCACCTTGAATAACAAATGCCCCCACTGTGGGGCTACAGAGCGCACACTGCTTGAGTTATGCTATTTTTTTCTCTTAGAGTCTAGACTTGACAGTGGGAGCCTGAGTAAAAGCTGGCATCTGCCTGTGTGTGTGTTTACCGTGCTGACAGTCTTCCTTGTTTTGTTTGTTTTTATTTTTCAGACACTACCCCAAGACAAACTTCACCTGTGTGGCTGACACTCCAGAGAACCTCCGCCTCAAACAGCAGAGCAAGATGCAGAGCCATGTAATTCTCTCTCTCACTTCTAGTAGCTACTTTTAGGATTCATGGCCTAGCCAAACTCCAACTTTGAAACACACACAGTTTGTTCACATTTTGGCATTGTTGCTCAAAAAAGGGAATAGAAAGATGTGCCTGACTTGAGTTAACCCTAAAAAATGATCTGGGAGGAAGTACTTTCATAAAGCCATCTTTCAGATAAAATAATCAGTGTCATTAAAGTTTGCACACTAAAGAGAACTGTGTGCTCATAGCTCGAAAACTGACCTGAGAAGTCAAGCATGAAATTAATTGTAATGGTCAAGTAAGATAATTGGATTAGAGGGCTGGGAAGTCCATGATCATCCAATAGTATGATACATAGGATATTATGGAAACAAAAAAAGGGAAAAGCTATGTTCAAGAAAAACACTTGGTTGGCCTGGTACATTTGAATGTTACACAGCCTCAGAGATCAGCAATCTTAATATAAGTGTTGATTCAGTTACTTAGGCGTTGGATCCCAATCTAGCGTGGAAGACTATGCATTTTCCACTATTACCGTTTCAGTCTTTTTAATGTCACATCTGATAGAAATACACTAGAATTCTAACACCTCTTAAACTATATTAGAAAGGTATGCAGTTTGAAAATATCAAATAGGATCTTGCGTAAATCTGTTTTGCAACACTCTCCATTTCCTTTTATCGCCAGTTACGTAATGAAGCATTGCAGCATAAATGTCCATTACTCTAGTTATATTAAACAAAACTGGCAGAAGTCTGGCCTTCCGTTCGTGTATTGTAATTCTGCCTAAACTTGAGGTCTGAATTTAAACCTAATAAGAACATGGTTAGTGTTTCTATTTTCTACTAAAGTTGACCACATTTGAATCTATCTTTCGAAACTGATCTAAATCTCTGCCAAGGCATTCTCAAAAGAAATGGGTTGATGTGTCTACAGAATCTTGTTTTGCTCCTCCAGCAGACTGTCTGTGATTGATTGGTTAAATTTAAGGTGGGCTTTGCTTTTACACACACCTAAAACAGACATACATACTCAAATAAACCAAATATTTGTGTGCTGTTTATAACATACAATGTTTGCTGTGGCCCAGTACAGATTTTATCTTCCAGGGCCACTTAAGTGTACTGATCATAGATCCTCCATAATTATCTCTGCACCTATTTTTCCTCAAATAGTCCCCAATCTTAGCTCCGCAGTCTGATTTGTAACCACGGAAAACACTACTACGGCTCTTCCTCCCAAATATATTCTAAGATATAAAAAAACCCTCATCAGACTAAAATATCCATCTGAACTGGGTCATGGGTTATTGCCTTGATAAGGATGGCTCTGATAGAGAGTCAGAGAGATTTGTACACACCAACCACTTTAAACAATGTTTGCTTATGTTGGCTGTGTGTAGTTTAAGTCAGCATATCAAGTAACAAATAAACTGGCTTTAAAATTGTTATATTTGGTGGGAAACGAGTGGCAACCCTGGAGGCTGCCATTTGAGGTTTCACTTCTCTTATTTGTGCAGTGACTTCTAAATTCCTAAGAACTTGTCCATCAATGTGATGTGATCGCTGAGTAACCAAAGAAGAAGCCCTCAGAAGCTAAATGAAGCATTTAAATGCAAAAGTTTTAGCACAATTCAGTTAAAAAAAAAGCCCTTTCACATTTAGTCATTCTAGCCTCATTAATCACAAAGGGCTCTACAAGATTCTAGAGGGACTGATGAATTAATCTGGATGGTGGAATAATCCAGAGGGAAAAGCTGAAGGGGCGGCTTGTTTTCTTATTATGGAGCAGAGGAGATTGTTGTCCAGAGAGGAGACGAAGCTTATCAAAGAAAGCACATCCCTCGTCTTACCCGGGTGTCAGTGTCAAACACTACAGATCAGACCGGGGTGTGAGTGCGTGAGAGGGGTTTTTGTAGAGTATTGGGGTGGGGTCAGTGGTCATGTGGGGAAGGGGGATAACTAAGGGATTGAGGGACAGATGGTGTTTGTCTACACGGATTGTACATCCCAACAGCCCCCCACAAACACACAACCATACACCAAGAGACATTGAACTAACGGTTTATCATAGACACTAGCCTCAGACACAAATGACGTTTGTGTGTGATGGTGAAGGATTTGTGTAGTCATGAATAACGACGACCATTCGTTCTCTTCTCTAAAGCAGTTGTGTGACCACAGTGGTCATAGTGGACGGGAAACTGATTTCACTTCAACCCAAAGCTTTTAACAGAAGTAGTTTGCTCTAAAATGACACAGCTTAAAGTAAACATAGTAATCTCCTGGCAAGGGCAGCAGAAACTGAATAAAAAGTAGCTGGTTGTGCTGTAATCAGCCAGACTCCCTTTTAAAGAAAAGGTCATTTTTAAAGAACTTCCTGTTAAACTACAGTATATTTCAACTTCAAGGGGAATTTCAAAATTGAATCGAATTTTCCCACTTCACTTGTCTTTGGTTTTGAATTAAATTCCAATAAAATCTGAATGCCACAATGTAGATGCCATCATTCGCTGCCTCTTGCACGATGGCGCTTGTTGGCTACAGTCTTATTGTTCTGTACTCTTTGTGGGTGTGTTTTTGTCAGCGTAAGGAAGTTGAAGTTGTTTATGGAGAACCGCGGCCATCCAACCCCTCACTAACGCCGCCGCTGTGTTGCTACGGGAACCCTATTGCTATGGTAGCAGGGTAGAGGTTTGTCACACCTCGTTACAAGACTTTGCGGGGGGAAACAGAAAGAAATGAGACAGAGGGAGAGGGAAAGATAAAGAAAGTGGAGAGTGCGAATTGGGGAGGAGGAGAGGGAGAGCAATGAGGCGAACATGAGCGAGGGAAAAAATGGAAGAGACAGGAAGGCACCAACACAGAGAAAGAGAGAGAGAGAGAGGAGAGTGCAGGGTGAAGGAGGAAGAGATAAAAGTAAATCCCCAGAGGAAGGCAAGCTAGAGGAATGCAAATAGAAGCAAAGGGAAAGCTTATAATGAGGAAGGGCTCCAGCTCTATGGGACGACTCTGTCTGTTGCTGTTGAGGCAGTAAAATATGAATGAATGAAAAAGGAAAGCACAGGGAGAGAAGGCAGTGTGGGTGGGGAAAGAGAGCAGAGGCATGATTGGAGGAGAAGAAGCTGTTGCATAGACCTCAAAAAGACAAAGGAGATAGACTGAGAAATAAAATAAAAAAACCAGGGGGAGGATCATACGTTGACGGATGGGAGCGGAGTGAGAACGAAGGACAAAGATGGGTTGAGGCCACATTAATCTTCTTCATGACTTATCTTTGTGCGCAGGCTTGAGAGCCGTGTATAATTTTCCCACGGAATGAGAATCTGCCATAGTTTTCACCCAATTTCTCAGCGGCACATATGAACCTATTACACACACATTATCTGTGAATCACAGCCATGTCATGTCATCACAAGGCGCTGGGAGATGAGAGGACGTTTGGTCAGCACAATGTTCAGCAGTGTCAGACATAATGTGTGTGTTGGGGGGGGGGGTGCAGAAAATGTGTCCAGTAACCATGGAGGCAGGAGGAAGGGTTCGGTTGGTCCAGGGAGGTGGAATCAAGTGATTTGTCTTGGCACGTGCCAAGGAGATCAGACGTTGGAGAGCCTAGTGTAGCTGTAAAAAAATATATATATATACCTGACTTTCTGTTCTGTTTCAGGTGTGTAACTTAAATTACTTATGTAAATGTGGCTGGTGTGTGTTTGAATATCGGAGATCGGCCACAGGGCAGCAGTGAGGGAGAGCTCCACGCATTGTAATCTCTGATACTCATCTGACGCTGCATGAGCTGGACATTTCCTCCTCGGCCCTTAGGGTCAGGATAGGGTGGGGAGGTTGGAAAAACACACTGACACTTCATCACATACTACCTCTCATTATGACCTTATATGGTTACCACCCTGTCCTGTATGTAAGGCCTTCACTACGCCACAAACAGGAAGTGAACGTCACCACGAAAGACTATGCAACATATGCAGGGCCAACCTTACTTTGCTTGCACAAAGAACACGCACACACACACACACACACACACACACACACACACCACGAAAGACTATGCAACATATGCAGGGCCAACCTTACTTTGCTTGCACAAAGAACACGCACAAACACACACACACACACACACACACACACTGCTAATGCTTATTTTAGTCATAGTTTATGGGTAAGAAAAATTAGGCCGGATACCAAGCCTTCTGTGGCTATGCTTTGTAGAAAATGTGGATTATTAGGTCACCATTTAGTTTGTTGTATTATCATCAAACTTTTGCTTTTCAGAGCGAAATGTAAGCATTTTAATATACAGAAAATTTGAATTTTATAGTAGTGCATGCACAATTTTGTTCAAATATGGGATAAAAATGTTTGGTAGGGAAGAAAATACTTACATAATAGCTAGAGGTGACATTTCAGCATTTTCATCTAACAGTGTCAAGCTTTAATAAAGTCAACAGTAAAAACTATTTCCTCCCGGCTGTGAAAATATTTTATTAGGCAGATAAAAGCCTTTATTAGGCCCAATTAAAGCTCAGGTCTGATCTATTGTCAAGTCAAGTACAAGCACTTATGAGGTAGAATCTGATACCACAGATGCTATAGTTGAATAGCTTTAAATCATTTAAAAAAAATTATAACAAATTAATTTAATACAAGCAGAAAGCCATTGTTTTTCTTTAATCTGTATTTGTTGAAAGAATCTAGGTCAGAGCATCCATAAATAATCATTTGCGTGGCATTTGTTTGATTTTCCTTGTTGACTCACATAGAAAGCACTGAATCTCAAATTGTGGCGCACATTGTTTGCCTTGCATGTTTTTAAGTCCTCGTTTTGTTTCTAACATGAATCGTGTTTGTTCTGCAGGTTCTCTACAGGGAGGATTTTGAGAAGAATAAAGGAAAAGGTTTCAGCGCGGTCGCCGACACGCCGGAGATGCAGAGAATGAAGAAATTGCAGGACCAAATCAGCAATGTAAGTGTCAGCAACACGGCCACCAAGACGCTCAACCGAACACGCCACCTGTTTTATGTATTACTCCAGGTAGTAACAGAAGAGCTTCTCGTTTTTTCAGAGTTTTGACAAAGACTAATCATTTAGAGCTCTTCTAATGTTGTCGTCCCCCCCCCAGAACCTCAGTTTCTTTACATCACTATGATCTTTTTGCCAATATTGAATTGCGAATTTGTAGGATAATTTGTCCGTATGACGTACATTACAATAGATTCCATGAGAATTGCTGATATCAAAGCTTCACGCTTTATTCAGGTCGTGCATAGCTGGTGCATAGTTTAAGACTTCGCATAATACTCATGTACGCCAGTGGAAACCACCAGGACTTTTTTATCATTTTCTTTATTTCACCTCCTGAGATTAGATGCACCTTCTTCATCTCAGTCCTCAGAGTGCTCCATCAGGTTGCATTATATTTTACAAATTGTTAATTAAGTGTCTTTCATCCTCTAACTTGGTCATTGACATCAGTAAATATCAGTCTTTCTCTTCTCACACTGCTCCTCATTTAAAGTAATAGAATTCTCCTCAAATCACTTCCCTAATGGATGATTCTTCTCCACTCTCCCCTCTTCTCTCCCTCAGCTCAAGTTATTGATTTGCCATTTCTCTGTAAATACAGTGCAGCGCTGCAGAAAAGGCATGCAGTGTTTACCTTGTTACCTCCGAATTGTATAGCCAGCTGTAAAGATATTTTTTTCCAAGTGAAACACACTCCGATGGAAAAGCAGACTTCACTACACATAACCAGCTCCACACTGGCCTTGCTAATTGCATAATTGCCGAGGAGGGTGATGGGTAATAACTGCTTTCATGTGGTTAAAGATCTTGTTTGTAAAAGATCAAGGACATTGGCAAGGCAAAGAAAGATGCACACATGTGACATGCGTTTATGGGTGCTCACACAGAAGCCACATCAAAATAAGAAGTGCATTATGGGGAGGGAAGGATTGGGGCTCATCCTGAAGTGTTTTAGTCAAAACTGATAAACAAAACATCTGCTTGCAATTAGTGCGTCACTCAGAGCCAAACGTAGGGAACCACTCAAGATGCAAGCGACGTAATTCTCTCTTTTGGTTCTCTACTCTTTCAAGCCTTTAACTTGTATTTTTATTGACTTGTCTATCATCCAGTTATCTACCGCTTTTTTCCTTTTTTTTCTGCTTTGTCATGACTATACTCTCTTGGTCGACTCTCCTCCATTTCCTGTCGCCTTCCTCTTGTCAAGCGGCAAAGATTGAGAAGTACAGTGGTTTAGTTCAGCAGCAGCCTGGGCACTTCCTGTAAATAAACACACACCATATGTTCGACCTGCTCCTTCAAAGCAAACCAAAATAATCCCCATCACACACTCTCACTTAGCATATTGCACTTGAGAACAGTCACTGTGTTCTCTCAGTCACCCGCCTCACTGTCCTTGCACCAACACGCCGTCATCCCATCCAGTCTGTGAACACACTCCTCGCTAACGCCAACAGCACAGTGGGCTCTTTGAGCGCGGCTGTAAGCGAGGACAGAATCCGGCTTGTAAATCTTCACTGAGACACTGTGAGTCAGTCTGTTATCAGCCTGGTAATAAGGAGGACGGGTTATAGAGTGCAGTAATGGAGCACTCACTCGGTTTCAGTTTCATCATAGGGTCCCTGTTTCGTGTTGAAACGCTGAATGCTGCCTTTGTCGCACTGGCTGGAGAGTAAGGTTGTAGGTTAATCATGAATTCTTTTAGCTGAAATTGTACTGCAGGTGCTTCTTTTTGTTAATTGCTAAAAAAAAAAAAAAAAAAAAAAACCTGAGGAAAAGGTTTAGTTACATTTGAGAGAGTAGTAATATACATAATTGAAGCTGCATTTTGCTGCGCTCAGTCATATGACCATCCCCCCTCCCTCCTCTCAGCGTTTCCGCTTGAATCTAGCTGGCTCATTCTCACCCCAAGCGTTCGAGCTTCTAGTTGGTTCACTTTTCTTTTTTTTTCTTTTTTTTTCACCTCACCTGCTCTTCCTGATGTGTCAGCGAGGGTTGCCACGCAACTAGGAGCTCGCACTTCTTCCGGCCGCTGAGATGTCATTTCCTCTCAGGGTCAAGCTGCTTTCCAGAGGCTTTGCTTGCACGTAGGGCGCCCCACCTAAAGTCACGAACACACAGGTGCTGGGGAGCAAGCAGGGGACCTCTGGTGGTCAGAAAACGAACTACACCCTGGGAAGTCCTATTGGAAAGATAATCACACCTGTAGATTTGAAGCTCTGGTGTGAGGATGCATTCACTCGTTATCTTTTAATGTGACCGTACACTGTTTTTGTTTGTCTCCTGCAGATAAAGTACCATGAGGAGTTTGAGAAGAAGAAGACGGGAGGAGAGGTCCCACATCAGCAGCCGAGCAACCCCAGCCCAGGTATTCCTTCTGACACGCTAACCTTGACAACTTATAAGTTCACACAATTTTACTGATCACTCGGTCTACAGTTTTAGAAGCAGAAGAAGGAGCAATAGTTGTAAAAGTAGTAGCAAAATAGCAGGTAGGAGAAGAGCCTAGTTTACAGAAAGCTCCATCTGAAATTCCAAAACTTTAAGTACACCCAAATAAAATAAAAAACCTTAAACAAACCAAAACTATCTTTATGACAAGATACGAAGGGAAGTGGGGAAATATGTTAATCAATCTATTTTAGCAACCTGAGCAAAAGTACACTAAGCATCTACATTTTTCTTTAAGCTCTTGCCTTGTCTGTGCTCGGCTCTATCGCTGCCGCAGGCTGTATGAACTCTCCAGGCTGGGTGACTCCACTCGGGGATCTTGGTTGTAACTTGTCACTGCCCTCCTCCTCTGCATTTAATCCATTCAGCTATGAATAGTTGCATTGCCTAAGAAATGTTTGTATTCAAGAAATCATGAAATAAATTCTACTATTGTATAATCTGATATTAAATGGTTAAATCCATCGACATGACTCGAGCCAATAGATTGTTTGCAGGGGCTCCGAATTAGCAACTTTCAAGTCATGAATATGAACAATATTATGTCATAAAGTTACTTGAAGCTTTCGGAGGTCAGTGGAAAAGTTACAGCTAATGATATGAATGATCCGGCTGTTAGTATTTCACATGCTTGATTTACACTTTAACACAAAACGCCTTTGTTCTGTAAGTTTTGTAACAAGGAAATCAAGAGCCATTGGATGCAATTACAGGTAACATGTGACGGAAGACAGGTGTATTACTAGACATGTCTTTCGGGTGAAGACATTTTCAAAAACCGTTGGTTTCGATAGCATACGGTAACGTGTGAGTTAGGCTAACGTGCTAATGTTAGACAGTTGGCTGACAGACGCCTCGCAAATCACATCAACCATTATTGCTGGTTACAATAACGGTGTTATCGGATAGTACAGTGTCTATTTCTCGATAACTTTTGAAAAATCTAAGCGAAAAACGCCCGAAAATGTACATTTATATAAAAGACACGGCCGTCAGCGGAGTTTGGTCCGGAGTTTAGCTGCTAATAAGTTCTGACTCTTTCAGAGTCAGATTTACAAATATATAAACCCAATAGAGTAGCTATGTATATATATAAACCCAATAGAGTAGCTAATATATATATATATATATATATATATATATATATATATAAACCCAATAGTCTTGCCATGTTTTGAAATGCCTCACTCTATCGAAAAGTCAATGCAGACATAAAATTAAAATGCATTTTTTTAATGTGGATTTTAATCTTAATTCTACTGCCCAAAACAATGAATCACATTATAGTTCCAGAAAGGTTCTTTGAGAAAAGAGTAGGTTTATAAAAATGTACATCTCATTAATCTTCGTCTGTTTCACCAGCAGCTTTCCAGCCGCCTGCAGCCTCTCAGAACTTCCACTATGAGCCCGCTCCTGTACCCGCGCAGGCCGCCGCTGCCGCCCCGCCTCCCAGTGCAGGGGTAGGTCCTCCACCAACTTTTTTTGATCAAATAACACAGTCCTACATAGTCAATTTCTGCTGCTGGTCCTTTCTAACAGACCATACGCTGTTTACGAGAACTGACTGAACCACTTGTATTCGTCCACAGAAGCGGTACAGGGCAGTGTACGACTACGCTGCCGCTGATGAGGACGAGGTGTCCTTCGTCGACGGAGACGTGATCATAGACGTGCAGCAGATCGATGAGGGCTGGATGTACGGCCGCGTGGAGCGCACTGGCCAGCAGGGCATGCTGCCTGCCAACTACGTGGAGGCCATCTGAGTGAGAGAGAAAGGAAAAAAAGAGGGAGAGAAGAATGAGGAGGTAGAGAAAGGGAGGGAAAGAAAGGAAAGGAAAAGCCCAGTGCCATCTCATCTTAACGCCGCTTTCTCTTGATTTTACTCTTGTTCCTGAAATCTGTCCTGTGAGAACCTGAACCCACCCCACCCCAATCCCCTTCTGCATCCCTGCTCTGCTCTCACTGCTCAACCACAGACACCCTTTACCTATCTGTCTGTCTGTCCTTCTCTGTCCGTCTGCCTGCCTCTTTGTCTGTCTGTCCGTGCTGACGTCTGTCTCTGTTTGGATGTTCATCACCTCTTTATCTTTTCCCAAACATGGCTCCACTTCCAAGTGCGGCCACAAGTGGAAAAATGAAAGTCTTAAAGGATAAACTCACAGTTCATCGCAGTATGTCAGGGTTCATGCCTTGTCCACAGCTCCATCCTAGCTAAAGCACTTAACAATCCTAGCTCAACATCATGCAAAAATATAGGAAGAAAAAAATGTAAAAAGACCTTTTTCCCCCACGAGTCAGTCACCACAGCGACAGACATTGTTCTGCGGAGAAAATAAGTTAAGAGTGTGGGTGGGTGTGGCATTTTTATAGGCTTGTTTTTTTTTTTTTTTTTTTTCTTCCATTTTTGCAGCGTGATCTTGGCCAGACTGGAAACACAGTGTAGAATCTCAGTCTATCAGAACTAAGCTTGAATATTTTTGACTTGTGTACATTCCTTTAACCTCTAACCTTGTTGCTGTTGCACCAATCAGCCAGTTATCAGTCTTAACAGAGAGGTTTTTAATATATTTATAGATTGACACACGTCTCGCCATTGCGTGCTCGAGCAGGCACCCCTCGTGTTCAGCACTTCATCGTGGGTATCGTTGTGAAACTGGAATCGTAGCCTAACTGAAGAGCACCTCCTGCTGTGGCCTTTCTCGGCGATCCAGGAGGGATCAGGGAGAAGTTAGGGGACAATATCAGTCCATCTCTTGCAGCCACACTGAATTCATCCCCTCAGATGGTGTGGATGTACAGTGTGTACACCTTTATTCCTCTTTCTTGCGGCCTGAATGCCTTCAGTCCTGAGAAAACCACAAAGCTATGGTGATCAAGGTTAAACTGTTTGGAGAAAGGAGATGGGAACAGGTCAAGTCCTTCCCCCTTTTTGCTACAAAATCACCAAGAAAACACATTCATAGAAGAGAAGGCCAAGCACAACTCTATATCGTAAATCTTTTTTTTTTTTTAAATTCATTTCACTGTTTTTGTGAGTGAACTTTCCCGTCTTTATTTTCCATTTAATGTGAGAGAAATTGTTGAATCCGTGGCTGTGGTAAATGTCGTTCTCATGCTGTTCTTCCTTTGCCTTTCTTGTTACTGTAAGATGCTTATTATTACAAAAAAAAGTCAGTGTATTAAATAAAATAAACCAGCAATTCAGTTTATGAACCAAGGCAGAGGTGTTTGTCTAGACTTGTTCAATCGCATTTGATCAGCTGTGGGATTAAACAGCCTGCATTTTCAGGTCAGAACAGTTCTGGCAGCTTGATGGAGAAATCAGCTGAATGCTCGTACGTTCAGGCCTGTTTTTGATCAGTGGATCTCTCTAAAGCTGTTAAATATTCGGAAATTCAAAAATGGGTCAAGTTACAGAATTGCATTTGAAATACACAATAGTCTTAACTATTTATGCTCTGGTCTTTCTAGTAAAACCAAGCCTGTCACCTGTTTGTCAGGTCAGAGCACTGATACAAGGAAGCGTTTTTGTTTGTTTGTTTTTGTCCTTCTGGCAGGTGAATCCCAAAAAGGTATCAACTATTTTTGATGTTTGACCAGTGAAACAGCATTTGGTTGTCACTAGGATGAAGGTTGGTTCATAAGTTGCTGGCTATTGCACAGAAATGCTGTATCATTCCTTCACTCGATACTGTATTTCTGTGAGGAGGACCTGAAAAAGATTTAGAAAATGATATTTGACCATTTCTCAGTGGTGTAAATAATCTCATTGGCCCTGACCATTCACACCTCTCCCCCCCCTTTTTTCTTTCCGTTTCATTTTCCTGTGATGCACTGTGACTGTCACAGACATGAGCGATAGGTGCGGGGCGTTTTTAAGGTGTGGAGGGGAAATGTTCAGCTTTATTAAAGAAACAAAGCTCTCACTATGTAGCTAGATGACATTGTACAATTGTATATGTATCATAAAGGTAAGTTAGGGAAAAATGTTTTTACAGGTCATGGTGCTCTGGGAAGTGGTTTGCCTTCAGATTAATGTAGTTCATATTTTTTTGTGAATGTGGCTGAGGGGAAGTGGTGCGACTTTAAAAGTTGACTCATGGGGAAAAAAAAAGATCAAGTTTGGTGCAGGTTGGTGTTGAACATTAATACAATTTAGCAACATTGATAAATTGTGACGGTGCTGATCACTGAATCAGAAAATAACACGTTTATAGGTTGCCAAACTAAAATAAACACGCTGTGTGTACGCCTGTATTTTGCATTAACCTCCACTAGACAACAGGACAAGTTTATTTGCAAAACAGATGCTTGATGGGAAAGCTGTTTTAGAGCTCACGGTTGTGTTTCCCTTGGTTAAACTGAAGAGTTGATGGTTTGGCCTGAAGTGAAATGATTGTTGTTCCTGGCTTATGATGATGTTAGCTCAAATTTAATTTAATAACGAAGCTACTCACACTGGTAGCCTCCCTTACTCTGCAGATTACATCCAATTTAAACTTTCTGTTCTGGATGAAATGAAAAAAAAGAAAGTGGCCAGTGTTGTGTAAGTGTGACTCAGGATGGATTTCTTAAGGCAAAGTCAAATTTGAACGTGTGGTGACGCAAGTGTGTGAGTCTGGGGGGGGAGGGTTAGGGGCAACAGAGGGCGGTGATCTGATGCCCTCAATCTCCCAGGCTGTGAGGCAGGGCAAGTTGTTTGTCTGACCTGGATATTAGTCAGGAGTTAACCTCTTTGCGCCAAATACCGCTCTTCTGCTCCGGCATCACTCATCTACTGAACCGTGACTTCATATCATAACCCTGTTTCCATTCAGTTTCTCTCCGGTAACCTGTCCGCCCGTCTGCTGAGATCCCCCTTTCCTCCAGCCTTCATTGTTGGCTCCTGCGCTTCTGATGAATCATTCCCTGCTTCTATGATACTGGTTATATACTGTAGACTTTGCAGAGTGAAATCATGTAATCCACAATCAGGTTTAGCATTCAGACCGGTTTTGTGCATTCCATCTTAAATTGTTTTGTTTTTTGTATGATTTTGTTGTTTTTTTAAATAAGAAAAATAAAGAAACCATATGCACATTAACATTCATGTGTATTCAAAACTCATTCTGAATACATACTCAGAATTAAGGACCTGATATCATCTCCTGTTGCCCTGTTACAGCACTTCAAATTGTACTTATGATTCTGCAGATTCAATAAAATGTCATTTTTTTCTCAGATTGTTTGTGCTACGTCTAATGTTGTGCAGCAGCAAAGCGGGACAAATGTAAAAGTTCTTCAGACAACTTGTTTGGGAGGCCTGCTGTTGGGCCCAGTTTCCCCCCTCACAAACTCTTGCCCCTCTGCATTTTTTCTGCTACCCTTTCACCTTCAAGTTCCTATCATGTGCTATATGTATATCACCAAAAGCTTTCAGTTAGTTTTCAGTAATTTAATTAAAGACAAATTTATTGATTTAAGGGGATTTATTGGCATAAATTCAATATTTTTACTAACTATGTGTTTGTAAGTGTATAATCAACTGAATCAATGTGTTATTGTTAGCTTAAAATAAGCGGTTTATATCTTTCGTATGGCGGGTCTGCCAGGTTTTTACAGAAGCCCAGAACGGACAAACCACACACCGGCTCTAGAGATAGCCTTTGACGTTTTGAGGCTACCTGAAGGCCACTGTAGTTCTCAGACACGCTTGGAAAGGAAGTGTTGAGTGGAGGGGTGTATATAAGAATATTCACCATGTGAACACAATTAAACTATGATATAAGGGGCCCTCTACAAGACGAGACTCAAGACCGCAGTTGGTTTTATTTAGTGGTGTAACTTCTCTGACGGTTAGAATCCCTCATAGTATAGTATTCTATTTATTCTCTCTCACGTTTCAATATTTATTCAAGATGTGCATAACTCGAAGAACAATATTGGGGGGGGGCTTCATAGTTATTTTTGCACACACAAATAACTATGAAGCTCATTATGTAAGCTAATAAATATATGATTGATCATGATTCACTATAAAATATTGCTTCTATTGTCTATGATCCTTCCAAAGCATAAGCGCAGTGTTAATTTAGCACCTAACCAAGTTAAAAGGCAAGCAAGCCAATAAAGTTTCTTATTAACAAGGGAAAAACAACATTTTAAAAGCAAAGAAAAACTTAGAATTTAGAATAAATTGAGGCCAAATGACAGCTTGCACTCTCATTTGCCAGTTTATGAGGTACACCTAGCTAAAACGTTTGCAGTACAATGCAACAGTCCTGCAATGAATCATACCTTCATGAAATGCACAATGTTCAGTTTATTATTAAACAGTTTTAGAGAGGTGCAGATGCTTCTAAATGATACATTTGGAGGATGCAGTTTTAGCTGCTACAGACCAAATGAATCTACAGTTCATTACTGTATGTGTTAGTTTTAGTTTATTTGTTAAGGCAGTGTGTGTGTGTAAGTATAATTTCAGATCACAACGTGTGGTCGTAATAAGTAGAACGTGACATCCCATCAATTGTCATTGTTAACAATGGAGGAAATCACCATCCAGTGTGTGGGGCATTTTTACCCGGACGTTAGCCTGTCAGGTCATACTTCCTGTTTGTGTATCGCCCTTAATGACACTTTACGGTACCCAAACCAAACGTTAAAAAAAACTGTTTAGGGGTTTATCAGGGACAAGATTTTGCAGCTTGTCGGGAAAATCTGCCTGAAAGTCTAAACACGTGGTAAAAGAAACTCCTTTCCTCCCCCCGTGTCTTCGCTTCCTCCTTTAAGGCAGGGGGCGGGGTCTAATTTATCCACCGCGGGGTGAGGGGTCGAGCTGATTCTCGCTCCTTCCGAACGGTTCCGATCTCGGCCGATCTCCTGCTCCGGCGGTAGTGCTGCTTTTTTTTTATTTGCTGCGTGCCCTTCTCGCGTCCACACCGTCCCTCTGACAATATATTCATCATGGTGGACATTTTGTTGTTGATGTTTTTCGCCATCATTGGTCTCGTATTCCTTTCTTACATCATCTACTTGCTGTGATGATGATGATGATGATGGTGATGATGGTGATGATGATGATGAAGCGTCCACGTAAAGTGTTGCTGCACCGGCGTATAGAGGATGTGTGTTTTCCCTGTCCTGCATCCCTTGTTTCCATCATGGACAAAGGTAAGGGAGCGTTTCATTGCCTATATTCTAAATGTCATATTTTGCTCCAACATTAGAACACAGGGAGGATTTTACGTGGGATTGGCTGAGTAGCTTTCCATTTATATAGGCTACAGTCTCTGTATGTGGGAAATGATCACACTATTTCACCTGACTAATCTAATACGATTATTCATCATTGATGAACTGTAAATGTTTGATACCAGCTGTCATCTGTTTCAGGGAGAAGAGCCGGGTCCAGCATCGATGGTTTCCCCATTTGGAGCTGTCCTGTAGGAGGGGCAGAGCCATCCAGCTGAGATAAACAAATGACCATAGAGTGGAAGCCCCCCCACTTCTCTTTCTCCTTTAATGGGTCAGGATCCTCCTACAAAATGTCACTACTCCAAGCCTCTTATTTGCATTACATCTAACCAGTGTATTTTCTATGCTACTGAAGGTTGTGCATGTTTCCTTTAAATGAGGAGACATCTTACCTCTGCACAAGTCCTAAAAATCCATAGACAAGGATGCAGGACGGTTTTGTAGTGTTGAGCGTAATCCAGGTGTAGAATTTGCCTTTCTAAAACCACTGTGAGCTAATTTCTTGGCTCCAAATATAATGTATTATGTTCAGTTTGACCGTATCATCCTTATGAGTTTGTGGCCAACCCTTCTGTTCTCATGTTATGCCTTGTTTGAGTCCGCCTTCACATCAGTGTTATTATATTACTTTATTCACCTGATGCCAATATGTTCTTCTCCTCACTACTATCAAGATTCTCTGTCAGGTTAAAGCCAAAGGGGATTTTTCAGTTATATGATGGTGTTCTGTACATTAACTATGTTTGTTTGTTTTTGTTTATTACGTTGGCTGCAAATTACATCCACGAGGAGCAATGATGTCATCTCAGAAATACATCACCCGTATGCACTTCTCAGTTCTACCACCAAACCTCATAAATTATGTGTTATTTATCAATGATGTTAAGTTTACTGATGATTTACTGAGGTTAATGACAGTATTTCACATGATATGTCTAATAAAGATGATTTCAGTAAACCCAGTTGATTTCTCTTCATTTCAATACAATATTGTTTTTATTTTTGCTTACATCCGTAATCAATCATTTCCGCCACACAAAGCTTTTCTCACCTTCAGTGCATTTATCATTCCTCAGATCTGTGTGATCTATTTCTTCGTGTATATATTCATTTACATTATTGAAAAGTGACATAAGGGATATAATACTGGGAGACAGAAGAGTATGACTTTCATCAAAGATCCCTGGCTGGCCCAAACCAGTGACATTGTGCAAATATTGCTTTTGAAATCTGCTTTTGTATTTGGCGTGGACAGCTCATAAGACTATTCTCTTCAAAATAATGTCTGTTGTACTTTGTAGTCACTGATTATTAGATGAGGTCTACTAGTACAGTGCCTCCATGCTGGAGTGTATCATGCTAAAAGAGTTTTTGTGGTGCTGTGTTCCGGTGCTATCTTAATTAGAGTCATTGACATTACATTTACATTACAGTCATTTAGCAGACGCTTGACTATGAGGGAGTGAGAAATCTGTCATGCAATAAAAACTTTAAATTCCTCTCGTCCCTTCCCCACCAAGTACGTAGATTGTTATGTAGGGGCCTCAATAATTATCACAACAATGAGATTCCTTCATGGGACATAATCTCATTAAACTGTCTGATGCGTGTTTGTGAAGAAGGACTCACATTGTCATGTTTTAAAGATTTGATGCACCCTGCTCAATATTTCCTGTCAGTTAAAGCACATTGGTGAGGTGGTGTAAGCAGCCACCGTCTGTATCCTTCATACTGTCCTGCAGAGGGGGCTGTTGACCTACATTAAGCTGTGGAGAATCAGCTGATGGCAGTGTAGCAATAAATAAACTTGGCTTGGTCAAGATGTGTGTGAAAACAGGTGATGTGACACAGAATGAGAGCAGTGTGATTTCAATTTAACAGTCACAGTTAATCAAAATCAGTCTGGATGGCTTTAACCCATCCCGTTTAGGAGATAATAATAATAATAATAATAATAATAATAATCAGTGGGCTGCAATGATGCACAAATTTAGAAATTGTTAGCCCTTAGTTTAGGAGATATGATTGTGTTATTGATGTTTTTATATAATTAACTTATTTACTCTCGTTCTTAAAGTGTAATTGAATAAATTATTATATTTAAAAAAATGTAACATAAAAACATATTTGTAAGTGAAACATGTCAGACATTAGCTTATAATTATGAAATCTATCTCTTCAGGACTTTTTCTCTATTGTTCTTGAGGTATGACCATCAACGAGACCTGATATTGTATCTACTGGAACTCAGATCTATTGTGGCTTGAAAACAAGATTCATTTCTAATTTGTCATTTAGTCAACAGATGAAGGATTGCTGTCTTCCCCATCTTGCTCTCCAAAGACTCCCAAGGTGACAGGTAAGCTTTTTTAGCTGCATATTTTGAGAGTTTAATGCATTCCTTTAATTAGTCTTAATCTTCTAAGCTTTTTCTAAAAATGCTTTCCATGAACATACTGTGAAAACCCACTTCATTCTCCCCTTGGAGAATTTTTTTCACATTTTGGTAAATACACTTCTTTGCTTTCTTGCCGAGATTTAGATGAGAAGATTGATACCAGTCTCATGTCTGTGCTGTAAATATGAAGCTACAGGTAGCAGCTAGTTAGCTTAACTTAGCTTAGTTTAGCTTAACTTAGCACAAGGACTGGAAACATGGTGAAATAGCTAGCCATCTCTCTCACTGTCTCACAGGAATAGTCATTTACACTTTGTATTTTGTACAAATGATACAAAACAAAATGTAGCATGTCAATAAGTGAGCATTAGAGGTGCTGGTAGGTTGATTTTGTCTCTTTTTTGGACAATGCCAAGCTAGCTGTTTCCCCCTGTTTCTAGTCTCCAAGCTAAGCTAAGCTAACCTGCTGGTGGCTTTGGCTTCATATTTAGCATATCCTTAAGTGCAATTGATTGTGTCTGTGTGTGTGTAGGCGTGTGTGTTTGTGTGTGTGTTCGTGTGTGTGTGCGCATATCGAAATCCTCCTCTGAACACTTAGCTAAAGTTTCTCCCACATGTGCAGACAGACCCACTCTGGGAAATAATCGGAATTCCTCTACTGATAGTATAATCTACCACTCTCAGCATTACAATACAGCCGCTGTTCTGTCTGAGAACACACACACACACACACACACACACACACACACACACACACACACACACACACACACACAAACACACAGAGGCTACACACTGGGACACACATGCAGTCATCTCACTTCAAACAGCATCTTTTGCTGGACCAGATCAAATGACGCTGAAGCAGTCTACGGTAGAGGGTGTTTAAGGGAAGAGACGGATGCATTGCGTCTGCTAAATGACTGTAATGTAATGTAATGTAATGCATTGAAGCTGGACTACAGAAAGTAGGGCATGGTTTGTTTGGTTGTTTGCAGCTCTGCATGTTGCATGACCTTGTTGTGCTGCATTCCTGACCCTCATGCCTCCCATTCACTCGCTGGCCTGTCACACTGCTCCTAAATACCATATCAGATCATGTCACAGCTATGTTATGGGTCCATTGAATCAAAATAAGCCAGAACAGGTGCTCTTTTGTTTTACAGCTACAGGGGCCTTGGGTTTCCACCATGAGCAGTATTTTTGGGTAGATGTGGTAATATGGGACATTTTTAAGTGTTTGTGATTACTTTAAAAGGACAAATCCACCCGTAGGACTCCCTGGCACTGCTGCAGCTGCTGGCAGTGGGTCATGCATTTCTGAGATTTCTGTTTTCTGCTTGTGTTTCCCTTTCTCCTTGGGAAAGAATGATGAAAAATGTACACAATGTGACAGATGTTTTCAGTGCAGAATTTGATGGCTAAAAAATGCGAGAAATGTAATACATAAACAATTCATATGTGAAGTGTGTCAGTCCTTAAAAAGTAATTTAATTTTTAGATTGCTTTTTAGATAATCTTTTTTCCCACAGATTCAACAATCATAAAGGGAGTGCCCTGCTATACAAGACGCAGTGATAAGGATTTCTTGGAATTAATCATAAATCACAACACATAGTTACTGCTGAATCAGTGATATTAAACACTTTAAGAATATCCCACTGTGGATTTTCTGCATGATGATAGTTTGTATACAACATCCCCTCTCAGTGTCACATGTAACCTCTCGCAACCTTTTCTGGATGCTGATGAGCTGGAGTTGTGGGAGGGTAGAGCAGCGTGGAATTAAGTGTAATAATAAAATAGATGGAGGGTGAGGGGTCGGGGGCTGGAGAGGATAGAGACGGAGCAAATAAAGAAGAAGGAGGCAGTGAAAGAAAATTGGAGGGGAGGGAGGAAAGAAGGGTGGGGGGGGGGGTCATATGTGCTTAGCAATGGCCTTCAGTGGTGGAGTTCCTGTTGTTGTGGGGAGGGAGTTTCCCTCACCACTGGCCGAGAGGAAAACGACAGAGGATGTCTTTTTCCTGGCTGACCAAGAATGCCCGGGCCCTGAGGTCTTTCCTTTATCACATATGTTTCATAAAAGTTTTTAATGCTAATGATGCTATCCTTCTAATTCACTCTGGAGGGCGACCAATGTTGCACTGATGCATTAACATTTCAGCAAAGAGGCGAACACAGGGGGAAAACATTCCTCCCAGAGGCGCAGGCATATGTGCTCTTAAACACACCGTCCACCGTCACTACAGATTGGACTACACGTCCCTACATGCTCCCCCCAAAAAGGGGGCGGGGGCCATGAATCCCGCCAACCAATGGCTTTGTGTCAGGGGTTCTGTGGTTGGTGCGTTGCACGGCAGCTGTTGTCAATGGCAACAGAGGTTTTCAGGGAAGCATGAGCTGGACAGCTGGTAGAGGGTCCCTCAGTCCTCCACCGGGAGTCACATGATCCCCCCGGTAGCCAATCTCAGCCCTCCGCCCTCCTCTCTCCCTCACTCCTTCTCTCTCATTTGCTCGCTCTGGCTCTCTTGGGCTGCAGCGGGAGGGGGAGGGGAGCTGGAAAGAGAGGAGGGAAGTGGATACAGAGAGGGAGGGAAGGGAGGCGAGGCGTAGGGGCCAGCTCACACAGGGAACGAGTGAAAGAGCTTCAGGATGCAAAAGGAGAGCGGGACTCTTCCCTCTGTGTAGTTATCAAGGAGAGAGGCGAGGATCCCACGCACGCCCTGTTTGTCCTCCAGCCTCCACCCTGAGCAGCAAGAGAAGCAAAGAAGACGGAGAGGAGTGTTTGGTTGGATGTATCAGACTGTCACACTCAGAGACAGAACCATGCCTCTGTGGAGAGGCGCAGCGTTCGGCTGTCAGGCTGCCTCGCCTCTGTGAGCAGAGCAGGATTGGATTGCTGTTGGGAATACTGAACAAGGAGAAGAAGAAGAAGAAGAAGAAGAAGAAGAAGAAGAAGAAGAAGAAGAAGAAGAAGAAGAAGAAGAAGAAACAAGGCAGACAGCCGGCTCTCTCGTGCCATGACTGGGAACAGGAGGAGGGAGGAGGCTCGCTGAAATCATGGACCAGGTGAGGATGGAGAGGAGGAGAGGAAGGGAGGGACTGAAGGGGAAGTGAAGGGGACCTCCAGCTTTTAGTGTTCTTCACATTCACACCCTGCTGACACAAAACACACAGAGCAGCAGCAGCAGCAGCATTCATAACATCCATCATCCCTCTTTCCATTCCCTCAAGGCGAAAACAAACAGCACAGCACGCTGTTTATCCTGCGATGTGTTTTTCTGTCCCCCCCCCACCGGCGAGCTAGGTTTCACTCTGGGGGAGGGGGACAGCTGAGGTGTTGCCACCGGCAAGTGCCAGGCCTCTGGAGAGATGACACAGCTGAAAACATCACCAGCTTATCTCTGCTAACGGGCGTGAGATCAACACTCTGGGAGTTGACAGAGAGAGAGAAGCGTAAAGAGAGGGGTGTGGCTCGGTTTGGTGGGTTTAACAGGCATCCTCGGTCAAGATCCGTCTTTAACATGTCATGCAGAAATTGGCACCCTCGCCTGGAGTCAGGATGGAGGCGGGAGACGGGATTGTCATGCAACAGGGTTCCAATCCAGAGCTGCTTGTGTCTGCGTTCATTCATTCATTCATTCAGGGCTCGGATGAGCGTGTCCGCTTCCTTGTAACACTGTGTACTCGTGTATCATTCAGCGTGTTCACTGTGAGAGCAACTGATGCTTGAAGAATGTGCCACCTTCACCCTAAACATCTTCAGATCTTCAGTTTGTTAATGTTTGGAGTGTTATACAGACTCTGTGTGAGGGCTGACTGCTGCTGCTGTTAGCAGGTGTTGTATCCAGACCGGAGGCAACAAGCTGCTAGTAATTGAGCGTGTGATTAATATTTTTTAGAGGAGAAGAGAGCGCAGACACCCTCCTCATATCTCCCCTACATTGCTCTCAACGCACTGCCAGTGTGTGTCCTAGTCATTGATTACCTCATCCCCCCCTTTCCTCCCTCCCTCCTTCCTTTGCTTCTCCCTTGCATCCTTTCCTCCTGAGGTTGAAGTGTTGTGAGCATCAGGTTTGTGATTAGGGAGGAGGAGGAAGAGGAGGGGGAGATAAGGAGGGGTGTAAGGGTGAGGCACCCACACCCACGCCCAACCCTTCGTTCGGCTGAATAATGCATGTGGTCCATAAGGGGAACATCTCCCGTCTGCGTCCGCTCGCTCAGGTCGGGGTGACGTTAGCCCCCCAGTAATAGCACTGGTGATGTCATCACTGCTGCTGGTCAGACTGTGTGTGTGTGTGTGTGTGTGTGTGTGTGTGTGTGTGTGTGTGTTTGGGCGTGTTTGGGTGAACACATTTGTAGGAGGCACACCATGTTTTTCACTTGTTTATGTGTTTTCTTTCTAACTCTTAACCTTATTTCCTCAGATCGGAAGCCTCAGGCAGTAACACAGAGTACACAGTGTGTCTTAGTCCATGGGTCATGGCCTTAGTGTTACACACACACACACACACACACACACACACACACACACACACACACACACACACACACACACACACACACACACACACACACACACACACACACATTCAGTATCAGTTCACATTTCTGCACCACAATAACAAGAATGGTGTAGCTTACAGCACAATGTACCTCACAGGAAACCAAAACTATTTATAAGACTGCGCATTACTGCAAAAATGCTGACACAGCGTGGCCTTGGTGCAGCGCTGAGGCAGTGTCGGTGTCATTTCAATAGACGGACCATATTGCGACGCGATCGCCAAATTTGATTATAGCACTTCCTGTTCATCACGTGATTGTGTATCATTGGACGTTTTGCGAAGCTTTATCTCTGCCCGTGTTTCCTGCTGTAGGCCTCTGTCAGCCTGCTGTTTCAAGATGATTCTGGATATACAGTACATGTCTGTGAAGCGCCCGAGGACCTCCTGTCATTTGGCAGTGTAAACACGCGTTGACATCGCTGTGCGAAAGTAAACAGAGGCACATAGTGTTTACTATAGTCGTGGAAAGGCTGCAAAGTTTACAGGACAGTATCTGTGTTTCTCTTTGTCCTCATTTTTCTGTTCTTTGCAAGGACAGACGCACACATGTTCAAAAGCACGGCGATAAGGAGGGCAGTGGCCCAGTGGGGAGCGAGAAAAGGGCTGGTTACGTAAAGAGTCTGTGAGAGGGAATCAAGGGCAGCGGCGGGACACCTCTTTCTCTCAGAGTCCGCCTGCGCTGCGCTCTTCTGCAGCCGAGTAATGCCTCTCTCTCCACGCTCTGCACATGATGTACCTCATCCTCAGTGGAGGTGTCTAGTTTTATAAGTATATAAAACACACTGACTGACACCGGGGTGGACAGCTCTCAGTGCAAAAAAAACACTTGCGTGAGGACGATTAAATTGCCACACCCGCTGCAAATCAGCTTGGGTCATTAGTGCTTTCCAATCAATAGTCATTAATGGACCTGAGCAGAGCTGTGGTGACTGCTGCATTCTGGATTTGGGGTTTCCTGACTGCATCCGTCAGACAGAAACAAGTGGTTCTCTTTGCTGTAACAGCCTGAAAGCCACGGAGTAAAGTTAGTGTTAGATCATAAAAGACAGAGCTAGAAATTAGCAAATTTCAGGGGATAATGTTTCTTAACTTATTCCCTTTAATGAACTTCTGACTGCTGAACGTAGACGAGTGTTTCACTACAGTGGAAGGAGTCCCTGGTTTTTCTGGATGAGCCTCAGTGATGTGGACAGGGGGTGACGCTGCTGTGTTTATGCATCTGTCTGAACACGTCTCCCTGGAGGCTCGGCTTGGGCGGCAAAGGCGACATATGTCTAACTGTACTATGTGTGTGTATATCAGCGTGCGAGTGTGTGTGCGAGGCCCCGTGGCTCCCAGCCAGAGAGCTATCTTGCAAAATTGTTTTGTCTGTTTCCCAAAGATGTGACTGAAGTGAAATGCCGTCAAAATTAGCTCAGAGCGGAGCAGCCGTGGAGGGAGATATTTTTATGAGTGAAAGTGTGTGTGAGGGGGAGAATAAAGGGTGTTATTAAGTTACAAATGAGATAGTGAGAGGGAATGTGAAAGACAACAAGTGTGAGAGAGGGAAGGATAAAGGAAAAGCCTCATGGTGGAACAGGTGGTCTAATCTGAAGCCCCACCCATTGAACCCCAAAGCCCCCTGCCTAGAGCCCTCCAATCTTTGGACTCTTAGGAATTTCTTGTGCTATTGTCGTGAGCGGCAGAGACTGAAAGACTTTCAAAGAATGAACTTTGTATGCGTATTTGCATCTAAATTGAAATTAAACGCACGTATATAAGCATATGTATTGATCTTCTCACCCATGCAGAGAGCTGAGGCAGCTTCTAAGACATGTTTGACAGTTTTGCCATGCAGTGAAGTGGGGTATAACAATGACAATGAACATGCACGCGACATTGCGTGTGGTGAGCGAAACATGCAGTGGATTTGAGGGACAATTGTGGGACATTGAGTTGTTGACTGACCATGGCAGCGATTACAAGGTCTCTGTAGCAGATGAAGCATGCACCCTGAATGTATATATAACATACAGTACCAGTCAAAAGTTTGGACACACCTTCTCATTCAATGGTTTTTCTTTATTTTTATTTTTATTTTTTTCTACATTGTAGATTAATATTGAAGACATCCAAACTATAAAGCAACACATATGGAATTATGTGGTAAACAAACAAATGCTCAACAAACCAGAATATGTTTTATATTTTAGATTCTTCAAAGTAGTTGAATGAGAAGGTGTGTCCAAACTTTTGACTGGTACTGTATATAAGACAAATTAGGTGCAAATTTACATAAATTGTTAAAAAACATATTTTTAGAAGTGGTTGACAACATATTATGATTTTTTTCCTTTAGTAAATGATGTCAACTGCAAGATGAGGATGCTTTCGCATGTGAAGGATGTCAGTAGACGGTTCGTGTTCTTAATTCAGGCTCTATTGGACTTTCATGCGGGAGATAACCAAAAGATAGATGCCTGCAGGCAGACAATGGGCAATTTGTCCTTTGAAAGAAAACTAGGACACCCATCTCTAAGAAGTAAAAAGCTCCTGTTCAGCCCAGGACGACTACTTTGAAACCTCAACCTCAATGCACTTGAGTGGCGGCCAATGAAAGAATGCAGATGGCAGGGGCGATGGGGGTTCTCAAGCAGGGGTCAAAGGTTAGCCCGTGTGGTTAAAGCCCTTCCTGTCAGCAGCACTTTGCATCAGTCCAGGCTAATGTCAGGGATCTGCGGGCCGATGACACAGGACGAGCATTGACAAATGGAACGAAACAGAGAGATTAGGTTTATAAGTAGCATCCAATTATGAGGCTGTTTGCTACTGACTTGGTCCAGTTAAGGCTTACGGGGTTGTTTGGCATGCGGAGCGCTCCGTAGACATGTTTTTTTCTTCAACTTGTGACCCCGGCAGTCTGTTTCTATCTCTTGGTATCCTCCGTCTTTTACATCCATGACTTGATGTCAGTCTGGAATGAACAGCTGTGCAGCTCATGCCTGCTGTTTCATTACTTTGATAATTAAACAAGACACATAGATGCCCTACTGTTAGAGGGCAACACAGCTGCATATCAAAAATTGAACCGCTCGCTTAACACTGGTCTATTTTCCAAACTACTGGAGATAAAACAATTAAATGCTCTATCTAAACCACATCTGAGTTGTGAGTTTAAAGATATTTCTCAGTGTTTCGGGCACCATCGCTCCTCTGTCTATACCGTCCTGCTGTTCCATCACACTAACCCTCATTATGCATCAGATTATGTGCATGTTCAGGCACTCTTGTTTTATTTTCTGGCTCAAACATTCAGAACAGAAAAGACTGTTCCTTTAAATGTCGCTCAGTCAGCCACATTTTTTTATTTTTGCCATATTTTGGGCTATTTTGGGATAAAATGAAAAAACTCACCACAGAGATGTATCGGAGGACAACTTTGTTTTTTCATTCTCCACCCTTACCCCACCTCATCCTGCCACCACTGTACTGAGCCCTCCTGTGGCCTCCAGACGCAACTACGGCTCTTTTCAGAGGGGTTTAAGGATTATCTATTTAGGGAAATCTCTGCAAATGAACAGATGGTGGTCTTTTTACAGAACTCAACCCAGAATAACAAGTTTGTTTTCCTGATGGTGACAGTGCACATTTATGTTAATTCCTCATGCGAAATATATTATCATCCCCTCTTGGTGACCTCTCACCCGCATAGATCACAGTAGGAGAAATGTCGCATTTTTGTGTTGTAAATGTTTGTCTACTGATATAGATCAATGTCCTAATTCATGGAGCAATGCCAATGTTCACTCCGTTCTTATCTCTGTGTCTGTGATCTAGACTCAAGTATAAAGGCTAAACACTAGAATTACAACAGCATTAAGGATGTATGAAACGAATGTTTCTGCACTTATGGCTGGCTGGATGAAGACAGGGACCATTTCTGAAGGATAAAAATCTGTCAAAGTATTCTGTCCTCCAAAAAGAGAACACCCTACTTAAAGCCATGTCTAGACAAACTTATCTCTGAGTTTCAAGGCGGGGGGAACGCTCGGATTAGGATATGATCCCCCTCGAAAGGATTATACAGTTTACGGTATATTCTTTAAGAGGTGTGGCTTAAAACTTTTATTGTACCACAAATGCTCACGAGATCTGTCGTTGGTTCAAAGAGTCTTCTATGTCAATAATTCAACTTTTTATGAGAGGATGCACGAGTATTCAAATGAGGTGTATAATAGAAATTTGTGCTCCATTACAAAAATGAATCAGCTGTAACTGCTTTTTCGGATGGGCGTCATTTGTTTAGTGAAGTTCAAACTGCAGTTAAGGTTTTTATTCAAACAGGTTAAAGTCTTATTTAGATAAAACCTCTTTATTTATTTTTTTACAGATACTTGGCCAAGAAGGCAGCATTAATTATATCAATAAAAAAATATATATAAATACACAGTTTATCTCTGTAAAAAACAATGTTTTTTTAAGGGCAGGAGATTAGTTTAGTTGACCAAGTCTCAATTCTGCTGTTTGGCATTGGTAATCTTTACAGTTGAAAAGTGGTTGAAGCTTCAGGTAACTGCCAGAAATTGATCTATTTCATGGAATTTAAGCAAAATTTAATGGAAACATTTTTAGGATTAGTTATCAAATCAAGTTGCAGGGTTTTTCCAGTTCACAAATCATTCAGTTGTCCATTGTCCGATGTGTATTCAGGCGGGTATATTCAGGGAACATGCCACCTACTCTAATAATATGTCATTCTAATGTGACCCAAGTTACTCATCAGTTACCAGCAGGAAAATCTGATCTGAAAGGTTTTGCTGATATCAGAAAGACTGGTTCCCGAATGTGACTTGAAGACGTATTTCATCCTTAGAGCTCATTTCCATTGTCTCCCCCACTGTGCCGCAGGAAGTGATGCTAGAGGCAGGAAGTGGAGCTGTGAAAGGTAAAGAGGTTGCAGACGCATTCGGTCTCTATGAAGTGACGGGCAGCAGGAAGGAAACTTGCGGCGCTGCTACTGGAACTACTGTTTATTTTCCCTCTCTGTCTCTCAGAAGAAGTTCAGGGGAAAAAGAAGAGGTTGGTTGGGGTGGGGGCTACTACAGGGATGTCCTTAGATGAATGTGTGCCAAGCATTTATAGTAACAGCTAACGTTTACAGAAACAGTGGAATACCCTGGATGTGATTCACATGTTGTTGTTGTTGTTGTTGTCTGGAGCTTTGAGCAACAAAACGAGACAGACTGGAGACTTTGGGGAGTTGAATCAGTGGTCATTTGTACAAACGGTGACACCTGAACTTCCACTGCTCTCCCCCCTTAGACTCTGGGTATTTCCTCCTCTTTGTTCCTTTATCTCAAACACTCCCATATGGCTGTTCTAATCAGCTCTCGCCATGTTAAGGCCTAAAAAAAGTGGAAGCTCAGCTTTTCATGTTTTGGGGGTTGAGATAGTGTATCAGCTTGTACAGGAAGATAGGACTTTAACTTTCTTCGTAAGTGTTTAGACGAAAGGCTTACATGTATAAAACCCAGTGAGCTGTTAACGGTGAAGAGGTGTTGATACAAATGCTTCTATCAGTGGTGAAAAACCAGTGTAAACAGGGCTAAAATAAGGTTGAGAAAGTTCTGTAACATGTCCAGCCAAGAGCACTGGCTGGTGGTGGTCCATGGCTTGCATTGCGCGTGTGTATGTGTGTGCGTGTGTGTGCGTTCTTGGCCTCAATGAGTCATTCTCTCCAGTATCCTACCCAGTCGAATGTCCTTTTCCAATAGCCAAGGCTCAAATTTAGGTCTTTCTCGGCTACCGTACAAGCAGTCGTGTCCACGGGCTCATAGTCGTATGACTGTGAAGAATGAGCGAGGCAGCTGCAAGAGAGGAGGGGGATTAAAATGAAATGTAGCGAAGGGCAAGGCGGGGAGAGAAGACGGGTCAGCAGGTCAGCAGAGACACAGAGATGACGCACAAGACAAGGATAGAGACCGGGACAGAGACTGGGATATTGACTTCGCACTGAAAATCAATAACTGTCATCTTTAGACAATATGATGAAGGTTCATTTATGACCATATATTAAAAAAACAACCAAAATCTGGTTTCAGTGAGTTTTTAATCGTCTTTTAATTTCTTGCAGTGACTTTGTTTGTTTTTGCCTGTTTACTTCAAATCATGTATAAATTACATAACAGCTTGTCATTTTTCCAACTACGCATCTGTGTTGTTTCTAGCGTTTCAGACCTCTACTGGTTTCTATATGAACCTTGAAGCCTGCTTGAGTGCTTCAGTTAAGTAACGTATTGCACTTACGTCAACGTGACATTAATGCTATGCAGTGCACACTTTTTCATTAAGCTGCACTGCATTAGCACTTAATGGTCACGGACGCAGACTGTGATGGATTACACCACTCAAGCAAGTTTCCACATCACTTTTCATATCAGAGGAAAATAAACAGTAACCAATGGTGACCCACCATACGGTGAAAGAAAACATCCAAAATTAAAACTGTACAGCACACATTTGTACAGTGTTGGATAAAATAAAAAAAAGTATACATGATTTGCAGACACCTGACATAAATGTTGTTTTTTAAACAAGATTCTGGTGTTCAAACGGGACAAGTGAGAAATTAGATTGAGCCCGAGCAAAGGCTGCAGTTTAGACTCTTCACTCATTTATGTGAAAATCTAAACATTTCAAAATGCCTGTGCAGTTTAGTGACAAAGCCTGTCTGTGCTGCCCGGTCAGCTGTTTCCTCCCCTCTCGTGCCAGTTGTCCGGCCAGACAAAGAGGACTCCTCCTGTCGCGGAGAAAAGGGGGGAATTTACGGCTCTAACCCCCCCCAACCTTCCCAAACCGCCTTCAAAGGAGTGCCACAGGAGCCTCTGTGTCAACAGGCAGCCAGAGACAACCGGAGTGTTAGACTCACAGCACAATCACTCACATTTCTACATCTCATTCGCATGTACGCAAATATCCAAACCTCTCAGTCACTCGTCATGGACACCCACGTCTCAATCACACGCTTTACGGTCACGTATGTGTTCGTACATGCTTAGCAATAAGCAGCTGAACGTTACATGTTAAGCTTGAGCATATGTGAGCTCATAGTCCACATTTCTCCGGCTCCTGACTCTGTCGGAGCACTCACCGGACACATTTCACACTATCAGGCCTAGACAGCGATAAGCTTCTTATTACATTTGAGACATGGACAGAGAAAAAAGGTTACCCTTTATATTATATGATATCAGCTGAGCAGAAGACAGACAGGACTTTCACATTGTGTCATTTTGGCTCTCAGCAGTAGGAAAACCATCCAAGCACCTTCATTAAATGCAACTGTATCAAGTAGAGGGATAGTGTGGCCTGTGTTATACACTCCAGAGAGGCTTAGAGTAAATGATGTTGAAAAGATCTGGCAACTACACCCCTCAGCCTGAAAGTATGTGTGTGCAGAGGGGGAGGGATGACGGTTATTCACTGAAAGGACAGACTTTATAACTTGAGGGACGCGGAGTGAAACTGAGGAGATATGAAAGAATGAGGGGGTAAGAAAGAGAGGGGGGAGAGAGAGTTGGAATAAATGGAGTGACCACAATTGATTGTAGCGTACCAGCGCACACGCTCTGTGAAGTGGCCTAGAATGGTACGGAGGATGCATCCCACCCCTCGCCTCCACAGTCTCAGCAGCAGAGTGGGGAATCCAGGACAAGCCAGCGTAGGGGAGGTGGGGGTCAGGGCTAGGGGCGAGGTGGGGGCGCGGTCAAGCGAGTAAATAGGATGATGGTTGTTTATGGGTTGGTCCTGCAAGGCACCAGGCTGTGTGTGTGTGATTACGTAATGGCCGAGGGGAGACTCTGGATGCTCCCTGCTCGGCTCCAGCCGGCCCTGGAGGGAACGAGATCGTGGCGCGTTGCCTCACATCACCGTTAGATCCAGGCTTACTCAGTCAGTTACGGGGGGGGGGGTCATACCCGACCCGACCCCCGGGGCTGTGTGTCAGCGACTAAGGCTGACCCAGAGACGCAGCCACGAGGACGAGAGAGACAGTCAAGTGCAGTGTGTCAGATAAAAGCCACGTCTTTTGGCTAGATGTGGATGGAATTACAGCTCTTTTAAACTCAGCATTTTTGAAATATTCTTACCCACCTGCTCAGATACGACACACAACACCTCAGACACACAAATCTTCCTCGTTCCTTCTCTCTGCACCACTCAGTCTCAGGACATAAATAAAAAGAAAGACCATTTTTCTCGCCTGACAGGCAAATTGATGTGGAGCGTGAGCATGTGTATCTGCATGCAATCTGGGATAAGATACAGACAAACCTCAGCACAGGAGGGGTTGACTAACATCGGATCACTCTTCCCGCAGAAAAGTGTCGGGCCACAGACTGATTTATGTCATAATAGAAAAACACATGGGCTGCAGATGGAGGCTGCGGAGATAGATCCAGATCCGAGGTCATGTAGAGAACATGTAGAAAAAGTCCAGCTGTGATAGACCTCACGCTCCTTGACCCCCCCCCGAAAAGCCAGCTCCACGACCCTCCTCTATTTCTCAGAGACCATCTGCCCTGCTCTCTCACTTTAAAGACCAGGATGCTGCTGCTGAGCCTCTCTGGGCTCTCACTCTGCCACGGTGGATTTCCAACCAGCCGTGTGCTCTCAAAAAAAACTGCTTTGGCCGTATAACTATACGAGTAACCTGTAAGGGGGGGGGTAATTATCCGCCTCAATGGGAGACGAGTGAAGGTCAAGACTAGGACTTTGGTGGAGTGTCCTCTTTAAGCCTGTGGCTGGGGGTATTGTGTGTCTCGGAGTGGCCCAGATGCAGAGAGAGCGAGCAGACAGAGGAGACATGTTGAGATGGAGGCTGAGTTGGCAGCTGCAGCTCTTGGCGTGGAAGCCTCCCGTAAGCTGCTTTCCCTCCCTATATGACTCCAGTCTGTTTCCCCCCATAGACAGGCCGGCTTTTGAAGTGTCTCTCTGATACTTGCACCCCTCTGAGTAATAGTAGCCACATGGGCCTCCAGCTTTCAGCCAGCATCATCTTTTTTTTTTTTTTTTTTTTTTATCTTCTATAACTGTTTTCCTTCATCTGGACTTAAACTAATATTTACACCTCTGACATACAATCAATGGGACAGCTTTCGTGGAGCATGTATACAGTAGTATGAACTAGTGTGACTTCTTGGAGGCAGTCTGAAGTTCCTGCTCTTGATGAGTAAGCTTCCCCTGACTGAACTGCCCGTCCATTGATTCACACGGACGGGATTCATCTGCAGCCAACAGGGGCTAAAAATACAAGTTTCTTTTCCGAGAATGTGTGGTCTATTCTGTCTGGGTGTGGAAGGAATTCTCAATGAGTTACACTTTCATTACGCTTTGTTTAGCTCGTCTCTGTTGTGCCCATGTGTTTATCACGAGTCACTCTCTAAACCGGATTTATGTGGCTTTTGTTTGTAACACTGTTTTACGATTAGGCTATGAGATTTCATAAACTAGTGGTTTACTACTTTTACAGTACATAAGGATTATGAGGAAGCTTCAGTCAATGTATTCGTATAATCAATTAATTATTTAAGTCATTTATTAAGTAAAGAGGCAAGAAATTCTCAAATGTAAATATTTGTTCCTCTATAGAAGTAAAATGAAGATGTTTGGCTTTATAGACCAAACGATTAATCAATTAATTGAGTTTATAATCTGCAGTTAAATCGGTAAGAAAATAATCACTTTTTTTTTTACAGAATCAATTCATCTTGATCATTTAAGACTCCTGAAAACTTGAATGTATTTAAGTACAATTTTAGGTGCTTTTTTTTTTTTTAGAATATTTCCATTTTGTGCTCTTTTATGCTTCTACTTCAATACATTTCAAATGGAAATATTATACAGTACCAGTCAAAAGTTTGGACACACCTTCTCATTCAACTGCTTTGAAGAATCTAAAATATAAAACATATTCTGGTTTGTTGAGCATTTGTTTGTTTACCACATAATTCCATATGTGTTCCTTCATAGTTTGAATGTCTTCAATATTAATCTACAATGTAGAAAAAAAAGAAAAGAAAAAAAGAAAAACCATTGAATGTCCAAACTTTTGACTGGTACTGTATTATATTTTTACATCACTAAATCTATTTGATAGCTGCAGTTAATTGATGAGAGAAGTAAACTGAATGCAGAACTTCTACTTAGTATTATCACAGTGCAGTAATGGTAGACTAACAGATCATCGTTAGGCTGATTTGTTGAACTTGATTCATTTGTCCTACATACTTTAATTTATTGTTAATAACTAGACCTTAATAGTCATTTTCAGAATGTGCATACTTTTTCTTAAGGTTTTGTTTTTTATTCCACGCTTTCACTTACTGTCTCGTTGGCATCAGTGACCCCTCCCGTCCTGCACACAGACGTTTGGCACAGCCAGAGGGAGCCCGCACGCTGTGGGTTTGCAGGGCGGAGCGCATAGATTTACCCAACGCACCCTCCTATAATTTGACTGCCTTCTATTCCCACAGAGTCAAGTTAACCACAATACAATTGTAGTACTTCCGCTTAAGATATCAACCATAAAATACTTCCTCTACAAAGATCAGGAATTATCTTTTAGTCAATTAAAACACAAAATTATTAACCAACGTGCGTTTCTACGACTGTAAACATTTTACAAAAACTATAAGAAACGAATTACAAATTGTTAATATTTAGTTTCCAGAAATGTTACAAGGCGGGTTTTGCAAAGGCTTAACCCACTTTCATTACTTCCATGAGTATCCAACAGTGATAACAGAAGTACTCTGTAGCAGAACCACAGTGAAGAAATACTCTGTTACAAGTAAATGTCCTGTGTTCATTTTTTTTTACTTAAGTAGAAGCACAAAAAAAGCATCAAAATATAATCAAAGTACAACAATTAAACACCCTCAATATGCAGACTAGTCCATTTCAGAACAATCCTTTTTTGAATTATAATCATTGGTACATTAATACATTACTTAAATGATCCAGCTGGTAAAAATGGGGCTGACTAATTGATATACTGCTGGGTAGCTTAATTTCTGTTCTAATAATACATCATCATTTATTATCTGATTTATATTTAGTGTTTATATTCTGAATCTGCAACGTAACTAGTACAGTCCTAAAAAAGTACAATATTGGCTTCGGAAATATAGTGGAGTAGAAGAATCAAGTAACACTAAATGGAAATACTCAAGTAAAGTACAAGTACCTCAAAATACCGACATGTAAAGTACCAGAGTAAATGTACCTGTAACATTCCACTACCTTTGTGGAAATTGGCACACGTTCCCTCCCAGGCCTTTACTTTGAAGACAGAGTCTCCTGACTTCCGGTCTCCAGCCATGTGTTTTGACTGCTGCAGAGAGTTTCCAGGCAGGGCTGAGCACAGAGGGATTTAGTTATGTTCAACTGATGCGGTCTGGCGGAAGAAGAAGAAGAAGAAGAAGAAGAAGAAGAAGAAGATGAGGAGGGGGTGAGCGCATTGAACGGCCCGAAACAACGGGAACAGAGAAGAGGACTTTTTTTTTTTCCTCGGGAGGAAGGAAGGAAGCTGGATGAGTGTTGAACGTATATAAGTTTGTGTTTGACCGGAGCATTGTTACTCTCACAGCCGCTCTCTGTTGCCGCAACAAATCTGCCTCTCCTCGCTGCAGCCCCCAACAGTTTCTGCTGTCCAATGAATGGAGTTGCTTTTTGCCTTGTTGGAATACCACCCTACTCTGAGAACCACGTAAGTACACGAACGATACCTCATTTATAAACACACACTGATACCTGGACCTCATTGTGTTTGGACAGGCTGAAGTGCTGCTGGTCAGAGAGCGTGATTTCCTAAGAGGATTAACACTAGTTTACATAGCCACTGTGTACACACAGAGAGAGACACACACACACACACTACATACTGTACAGAAAGCAAGTGTTTGATCGGTGTTTTTCTTCACCTTTTGTTCACTATTGTTGACGGCAAATGGTGCGCAGCCGAATGAATCCATCGGCTGCTCCACAAAAGTGATCCGCGGTCACATTTAACGCCCAGCTTGCTTCGGTCTTTTGTCCGCCTCTCGCTGCACCAGGAGGCGGGCAGGCTGTCAGCAGAGACGGGACGTCCCACACAGAGATGGGTGGGTTTTTTTTTTTTTTTTTTTTTTTTTTTTGGAGAGCTACTTCTTCTCCTTTATTTTTTACTATAAATTAGTCAGTTAATAGGCTCTACATGGAGATCCACTGGACTTGCTGTTTTTACTCACACCAACAAGCCATCAAATAGTGCCAAACATGAAGGTGGAGGTTTTCTTAAGTAAAACAGTAAATGAAAAGATGAGTAACGTGTGATCTTTTTAAGTCGATGAGCATCACAAGACTTCACAGTCACCAGTAGAACGAAACTCCTTCATAACTGTTTCTATAACCGTAGTTTGATGCATTTGGGTTATGAGGATACATCCCATCCTTAACAGCTGTTTCTATTGTGCAATAAAAGTAAGATAAACCAAGTTCTTGTGACTTTGTATGAAATTTCTCCTGGTCTGACTTTAGGAATGTGTTTTTGAAGCACTGATGTGTCATAGTGAAGTCATGAGATAAGATATGTCACCCTGGGCGGTGGTCAGCAGAGACGGGACGTCCCACACAGAGATGGCATATGGTTCGGTATACCGGTGTGGCTGTGTGTGTGTGTGTGTGTGTGTGTGTGTGTGTGTGTGTGTGTGTGTGTGTGTGTGTGTGTGTGTGTGTGTGTATATCTGCTTTGATTTAACCCCAGAGGCTCCGTGTGTG
Source organism: Anoplopoma fimbria (assembly GCF_027596085.1). Taxonomy (NCBI): domain Eukaryota; kingdom Metazoa; phylum Chordata; class Actinopteri; order Perciformes; family Anoplopomatidae; genus Anoplopoma; species Anoplopoma fimbria. Next base: position 14,712,362 of record NC_072459.1, on the reverse strand, counting down.
ATGTGGTTGTGTAAGGGAGTTGCTTGGTCCTCTGCTGAGTCTGGAGGAATGCTTGTGTGTGTGTGTGTGTATGTGGTTATATTTGCCACTGTCTCTCCTGTGTGTTTCATTATCGCTCTCAGCTAATCATCCTCTGCTGTCACTCTACCTCTCTGTGTGCTCAGTCTCAGAAAATTGTGTTTTTTTATCTTTTTTTGTGCCCATAAATTTCCCCCATTTTCCACCTTCCTTTGCTCCCTTGTTTTCTGTTGTGGTTGAGTTTATCCCCTCTAGCAAAGAATAACGCTTCCTCCTCTGTGGTCACGCTTTAATTGAACCTCTCTGGTTGTATGTGGCTGTAACACAGCTACGAACTGTCCTTCAAACACGCTGAATTATTTTTTATCTTTTCAATTTGACGCTTGTTTTGTATAGTTTCGTAGGTAAACACTTTGTAGTAGAACCACTGGTGTGCCTACAAAACTGTCGCCTTAATGAAGTTAAGAAGTCATTAAAACTAGATGTCTGATGTCCTCCAGTGTGTCTCTCTTGAACTGTTTTCACATAAGCTCCAATTCTGACCTCAACATCTCTAGTCTCAGTCCCCGACCTCTTTCATACCTGACCTTTGACCCTGCATGTCTCAGCCAACACCCAGCTCTCATTCAGTCGGGCTTCTCTCTCAGGAGCGAGGAGTTTATCTTAAACAGACACCCAAATTGTCTTCTTGGTGTGAAACCAAATACGTCCAAGAACACAGCTTGGCTTGTGATTAAACGCTTATTTAAAATTACACTGTAATCTGTTTCAATGTTTAATTTGCCAAAATGAGTCGCAGTGTAAATGAAGCTTTGTGTGCTGGTTCAGCATCGTAGCACGGAGACAGGGAGGCAGGGGAGTGTTGAGTAGTTATGAAGACCTCCAGTGGGACAGGTTCAATGTTGTTAGCAGACCTGCTCCAGTGTAGCAGTGCAGGGTGTGTGGATGAGATCAATAGAGGAAGCGGACGGCAGGGCGGGGCAGAGGGCGGGATGAGCATTATGTCTAATGCTGCATTGTGCCACGTGATGCTTGAGTGTATTGACGATGTGAAACACGAGAGCGCTTTTATGAAAATCTTGAGCCGGTCGATGTTAAAGCCCCTCTTTTGTCCCGGCGGCACGTGTACCAGTTTACCTCTGGTACACCGCAGACTAACGCAGCATTATCCTGCACTCTCCTGAGTGTGTCCAGTCTTGACTTGCGTGCTATCAATGAGAAGGCATTTTCTTCTTTTGCTGATCCATGACCTTTGCCCTTTTCTCCCACTCTGAGATCTGTCTTTACATAATCGCTTCCTAACAGTCAATACCCAAACTTCAGGCTTTAGCTGATCCACGGCCTTTTAGACCTATCTGAGCTCCAGCTGATCACAAGACAGCAACCTCAGAAAGGTTGCAGACCTGAGACCACAGAGGCCCCTTTCCAGTCAGCAGGTCCAGGATCAGCTCCTGTTCAAAGGCAACGTTAACTGAAAGCAGCTGGATGATGCTGCAGAGGAAAGCATTTCTGTGATCATTTGCAGATGGTTTCACCTCTTAGTAGGCACATAGTTTAAACAATACTGCAATGCTGTGAATTTACGAGATTCTTCATACAGCGTATGCCAGTTCAGTGCTGTATACTTCGGGTTTCTAACCCACAGGATCACCACCTGAGGGGTTGCAAGATGAATCAGAGTGGTGTTGAGTCATATGCAGGACAGAAAAACAGAGAGAAACATGTTCCTACAGCACAATATTCTGCTTTTACCTTTACATTTCTCCAATTTTTGTTTCTTTCTTGTGCATAAAATAATTTAACCCATGAAAATATTTCAAGAAAACACTCCGAGAAGGAAAGTCTCTCTTGAGGTACACTAATAATGTAAATACATAATACATGTTTTACATTTCCTCGTAGTACACCATATTTAGTAATTTGATCAGAAATTAGTGTATAACACATTCCTGTATTATTCCCTTTTGTCCTGACAGAAAGGGATGCAGAAGCCGCGTGACAACAAGAGTTACTCATGCTGCAGCTATGGAGTGCTTTTGCCAACTTTTAATGTGGGAAAAAAACTAGCCTGTTGTGCATTGCATTATGGGACAGGATTGTCCACTACCCTGAAGAATCAAACTGTATTAGTCATTTCCCCAGGCTGAACGTGCGACATACCCAAAAACATGCCAGGTATTTTGTCCACATGCTGTCATTTACTGCGTCAGTGGACACGAAGAGAGCGTGGTAGTGAAGTGTTTGTTACAGAGTGGCCTGCAGTAGACCGTTAACGCCATTAAAAGATCTCCCACACCTTTACACCTCCGCCCTCCCACCGCGACACCGTCACCCCCCGCTGCATTCCTCAACCCCGGGCCTCGAGACGACAGCTGCACCGCCGCTTGCAGCTCGCATCCACAATCATTAACCTGGAGAGTGTGTGTGTTGACACGTTTTAATCACACACACACACACACACACACACGGCCCAGCACAGGTGTTCACAAATACAGACACTCCGGCATGTTTACATCACACTTAAAGGGGTCAGAGTTAAACACTCACGAATCATAATTTGTGTGCAGGTGCATGAAACATGGCCTCACACACACACAAACACACACACGCTGTATTCAGATGCTTCTCCATGGAGCGTCAGATTTGTCCTTTTCCCCTGATGTTTGCATGAGGAAGTCCTTGATGCTGTACAAACATCATGCAGCGAGTGTATAGGTGGGCGAAGGACATCAGCCGTCACTGACCTTGTTTGTGGTGAGAGGGGAGCGGCTGTAGTGCAGCAAAGCAAAGCAAGCGTGTTTCTGTTGCTAATGGCTCTTTATTGATCTCCATCCAGTCAGTCAGTCAGTCAGTTGGTCTCTGTCTCTGTAAGAGTCAAAGGATTTAATCTAGTTTGTTTTTACATGTAAATTATTGCATATGTCAGTGAGTGTAATTATTAGCACAATTGCCTTTTTTTTATAAGCTTATTTAAAAGGTCGCCTTTTTGTATTCTTGCTAAGTAGCTGTTAAGGTTGGAAAAATAATTGAATATATTCTATATCTGCTTGTTCTCACTCCTTATTCCAGACTCAATGTTTTTATGGCTGCACCATTTAATCAAATGGAAAAGTTTTTTGATCAGAACCATTTTTACCCTTCTTCAGATACAGCCCGCCATATTTGGTGTCTTTTGAACCTTTGGGGGATCCTCACTGGAGCTTGATCAAAGCTTGACTCACAGCATGACTGACCCGGTTTGTTGGTTGGCTGGTCGAAGAGGCTAATTCATTTTTGTTTAGGTTACTAGGAATGTGCGCGTGATTAGATGCACCGTGCTTCTAGAAGGGGCACAAACATGTGGTTGATAAAAGAAGAAATAACGCCGGCTGAGTTCAGAAGTTGAAGGTTTATTGTGTTTTCCAATGGTTTGATGTGAGAGAAGTTCAGAAGGATTAATTTATCTGATGGAAACTGCAGTGATCCAACCTTTTCTCAAACAAAACTGTTTTCTATTTCAGCTCATAGAACTAATAGGGAGCATTGACGTGCCACTAAAAACTAAGATGACCTACTTGACTACCATCCCAAGGGGTTCCCTTATACTTTGATTTGCTCTTATTTTTCTGTTTTCCCTTGTCTCAACACATTAGCTGGACATGAAGTTTACCTGTCCAGTAAAGTGTCAGATGTCGTACCCAATCATCTTTTCCCCGTACAGGCAGCACACGCCTTCTCTCATTTGTCCCAGCTGGGTGCGTTTCATGTGGCGTCTGACTCGCAGGCGCTGGGAGGTTTGTTGTGAAACAAAGCCTCTCTCAGAAACAGATGAGGGCTAATTAGATTCAGCCTGTTAATGGTCTGGCCTGCGTCTGGGCCTCTTTGTATGTGCGCTTGCAGAGTGCTTGTGTGTGTGTGTGTGTGTGTGTGTGTGTGTGTGTGTGTGTGTGTGTGTGTGTGTGTGTGTGTGTGTGTGTGTGTGTGTGTGTGTGTGTGTGTGTGTGTGTGTGTGTGTGTGTGTGTGTGTGTGTGTGTGTGTGTGTGTGTGTGTGTGTGTGTGTGTGTCTCAGTGTGAAAATAAGATACAACAGTGTACGTGAGGTGATGCTCAGATCGTTGGCGGTATGAAGAACAGGTCAGGTCTTGTTTTGAAATGCGGATTGTCTCCGTCTGTATCTGTCTGCAAGGTCGGCCTGAAGGCAGCGAGACCGGGTTTGAATCAGGGTCAAGGTTCAGAGGTGAGGGGCCCCCCCCTCGTCACACACTTGTCCCCCAGTATATAGGCTAAAGAGGCAGGAGGGAACCCCTGTCACTGTGTGCGACAGGGGCCACGGGGTTAAGCAGGGGCCGCTGTTTAGCTGATCTCCATTCAGATGATCAAATCCTGCATCTTATGTTGTCTTTCTCACGTCCCGATTTAAAACATGCACATTTTTTCTGCTTTTCGTTCTCATCATGTTTACATATTTTGCGAAGAGGCCCGATGATAAGAATGTTTGCAGAAGGCTGAATGCTGCACTGTGTCTCGCTCCAATCAGCCTTTCAGGGTTTTTACGAACAGCCGGGATTGCACTGGAATGTGAGAGACAGAGAGGGAGGGGGTAAGGAGGAAAAGAAGGGAAGAAGTTAACAAAATGGAGTGAATCCCGATGAGTCAGAGAGGTAGAACGATACCAATGTGACGGCCAAAACACAATGAAGCAATAGAAAGTGAAGAAAAAGCAATCCTCAACTCATAACCTGCAGAAAATTTGCACAAACTTCCCTCTGCTTGCGTAAGCTACCAGTACAAGAGAGTGTTTACTGACATGCTGCTTTTAGATATTCCTTATCCTACCAGTGGTGGGTGATAAGGTCAAGGCTTCTGTCTCTCTATTGTAATTTTATATAGTGAATATTCATATAAAATATATATGTTTTGATATGATACATTTTGTGGAAATACAATTAAGAAACTCTTTCCAGATACAATTAGCAGGTACAGTTATTTTTAATCGAAGATATTACGCACCTGAAAAATCAACTTCATTACACTGATGCGAAGATCCTGTAAATTATATAGATGAGTGTTATAAACTTACAATTCGTTTTATTATAAAAAAATGTGCCGATTATTTTCTTGATTAATCATTTTGCCTATAAAATGTTAGAAAATACTGAAGAATGGAAACGAGAAATGCCTTGTCCGATCAAAGGTACCAAATATATTCTTTTTCCTATCCTTTATGACAAAGAAAAGCTGAAAATCTTCACATTTGGCATCCCTTTTTGCTTGAAAAAATTGTTTTGAACGTGTTATTCATTATCAAAACAGTTGGCCATTCATTTTCCGTCGATTAACTCATCATTTAACCAACTGGCTATCTCGGGCTCTGCAACAATGGCCTGGTACAACCAAAGATAATAAAGGGGAACTCCAGTGATTCAGTTCTGCACTAAAGCTAAGGTATCCTGACTTTTAGTCCCTAGATTGGGTTAATCTCCAAACATCATGTATCCCACATTTCCCATAATGCCACTCAGTGCCTGGTAAACACCAACATCTTTTAAACTTCACAACCCAATGATGATCTGTTATAAAGGTATAGCTTGAATGCCCAAACGAAAGATGACCTTGATGATGTTATTTTAAAGCTCCTCCAGAACCACAGAAGATCTTATACGGTGGTTTTCACAGGCTGAAAACTCCTTGTCGCGATTAAACTCATCTTCATGTTTAAAATCAGTGGGCTGCCCCTTTAAACTTTAAACAGAAAGTTACCTTGGTAGAAACATCTTAATCTGTATGTGCCGACAAAAAACATCTCGCAGTATAAATTATCATATCGCATAATTGTGGGTTGTTCAAACCACATCATGTGTTTCATACTTCATATATGCAATGATTGCAAAAACTGATACGTTATTATTATATTTATTCATTCACACTCTAATACAATATACTGTATATCATGCAATATCAATATCATTACTTGATTTTCGTCTGTGATGTTAACTCTTTAAATATTTGGGTAATGCAGTGAAGTTAGAAAACATTTAAATATATAATCAACTATCTCCAGAAGAATCGCAACATGTTCTGGTTTTGTAGCTCGGCCAGGAAGTCATAAAGCAACAGAAGAAGAGTTCTAATGATGTTTACTCTCTGAGGTTCATCTATACTGTATGTACATGGCAGTCGGCCAGCTGACGTCCATCAGAGCGGTTTAGTTTGGGGCTAGTGAGCTGACACGCTGACCTCTATCTGTACTTCCTAAACAACCCGGGCATCAGTGGAAGCAGTCTCAGAGAGGAGGAGGAGGAGGGGGGGGGGTTGTTTTGACAGTCGGGCAAAATCACGGGATAGAGATTATCGGGAAGCTAATGAGGAGCTGTGGATGCTGGGAAGAGATAGTGCGCTGTGGTTTTCCTGATGCCTGCTGGTCCAGCACAACACCGCCTCTGTTTACATGCTCACTGAGATTCTCTCAAAGGATAATACTGCTGGGATTTTTGTTTTTGTACCAGCAGTCCAAAATGTGATCTGTTTTCAGTATTGAAGTTGATAGTTTTAAAGGAATAATTTGACATTTTGAGAGTTTATCTGCTCTATTTTTGCCATGGGATATGTGCATATCTATAAGCTAATATGAAGCTGAGATTAGCATAAAGACTTGAAGTAGGGTAACAGCTATCCTGGCCCTTTCCAAAAGCACCTGATTACGTCTTGTTTGTATTATTTGTACACGAACAGAAATGTAGATAGATCCAAGTTGTGCTTTTACAGGAAGTTACTTGCTGATATGATTTCTTGACCAGGAGGCAAAGTGACTTTCAGGCTTTGTTGTCACTGTGAAGTTTTAGGGCCACTATTCAGGTCTTTTCCCTCTCTTTTGTCATTTCTTACCCTTAAGCCTTGTTCAATATTTAAAAAAATCTCATCCAAACAGCAACTTGAGCCATCATGACAGACGTTATCATTTTTTTTGTCAAAGTATAACAATTATTGATTAGAAATAAAAATCCAGGGAGCAAATCCCTCAGAGAAGTTGCTTTACAAACTTAATGTTGTTACATCCATTTCCAAGGAGGGTTAAATTAAAACTACAAAACTACAGTAGAAAATAAGTATAATACTATTATCTTTCACAATTCTATGTATTTCTTTTCCAAGTTGTGCATTGAAATACTGCGTCAAACTTACAATAAAGAAACAAACTGGATATGGTTTTGATACTCCGTATTCAGTCAGGCTACTCACATGTGTGAACATATCACAGCATCACGGTTTCTCGATTTGATTAAAACTCCACATTATTCCAAAGTGTGTTGTTGTATCTTGCACAGTTTTTTTTATTTGGCTAATTGCACCTTAAAAGGTAGCCGTTCTGTTTATTTTGTGGGTTTTCTCAGAGGGATAGAGGGAACACTTCATCCAAAATACTAAGAGCATGCAAATATAGTGAGAGCTTTTTATATCCCTTGCATCTCTTACATCTTCTTTCTCTTTTTGTTTCCTCTGTGTGTCATATTCCTCTTTGACTGGTTACTTTTTCTTTTTTTTAACCTTTCCCAAATTCCAGCTTTCTTGTTTTCTCAAATCCCCCGTGTCTTTGAGAATTTGCTGTCCTCCATTGATCCCCTTTCTGTTACCTTCTTTGGTCATCTCCTGTCAAGATACTCCTGTTTTCAGCAGCTGGTGTTGCTTCCATTCCTCAAGTTTCATCTGAATATGCGGCTGTAAATGAACATGTTCTCTTCTTGACTCCGATGTGCTTTTTAGAAATGTTTCTCCAGGCTAAAGGCCATCCTTAAAGCATGAGGTATTCGTATGTAAGTTTGTGCCATAAAAGGTTTGTTTCGGTATGATTCTTGTATATCCGCTCCCTTCCTCTCCTCATGCTCCGTTTACAGAATGAAAGCTAACGGGACGGTATGTTTCTATTAGGGCTCCTCTTTGCTTTAAGCGAGGCCCGTGTGTCTTTCATCTGAATAACAGAGTGAAACCATGTGTGTGTGTGTGTGTGTGAGACTCTCATGTCAGCAGTCACAGTCCGTTGCCGTCTCTCCACTGGGCAGCCAAAACAGGGAGACAACCGAGACCCATGATCCCTCCAGGTCTGACCCTTTTTTTTTTTTCTGCTCATGAAACCACAGCGGACAGTTTATTTCTGCGGGGCGAATGTCAGACTCTGAATCGTTGCCACCCCGGCATTAAAATGCCGTTAACACAGAGTGACAGAGGCTAAAAGCAGAGAAACAACATCAGCCTGGCATACGGATAACATCATCACATTAAGTAAACAACAAACAACCGGCAGCCTCCATGTCCTCTGGAGATGTCCTTGTCTGCAGTGGGGTTTTACAGTCTGCAGTGTGTCACAGGAAGGAGCAGCCAGATGAAACGATAGTGTGGGCAGATCCTCTTGTTTTCAAAACATGCCAGGCAGCGATGACGAATCGAGGAGGAGGTGGAAGGGTGCAGAGGCCAGCAACGTTTTCGGATTGTCCAAGTTTATCAGTTCACACAGAAGCTGAAAAAAGAAGCTCATGTTGATGCCAGAAGAATCACGCTGTCTGAGTTTTCCTTGCATCACATGAGATCGGCTTTGCTTTGGTCTTCAGACTTGACCAGTTTGGGAAAAAATGTAGATCATACAGGAGGAGAAGATTTGATTTGTCGGCCCAGAAAATTCACGCACTGATTGATTATGTGCGTGAGCCTGCGGAGAGTCATGAGGGTTGGAAAACAGATTGAAATTTGGGACGGTCTAAGAGAAATAAATCTCAGTGAATACTTGAACTCTTAAATTGTGGATTTGTCCAACTGTGTCAGGAGCTGTTCCCATGCTGGAGCACGTCTATTTAAAGCGGTGTGTATATATATAAGCAATCATCAAATATTTTCACATCAATAATACCCAAATACCCAGAAACAATCCACAGAATCTCAGGAGACCCTCATTAGGAAGTATTTTTGATGAAATGAAACTACTCTGCTGCTCTAGACGCTCCCTAAATGGCTCCTGTACACCCACGGACTCCTATTTGAGAATCACTGGACTGTACGATCCTGTGCGAACAGAGCGGTGGAGGACTTCCTCGGCGTGGTGTGAGCGGTGGTGCATGGCTGGAATGTAAAAACCAGATGACCTCAAATGGAAACTCCAGGGCTGTTCGAGGCAGGCAGGCCATCTCGTTTGCTCTAATAAACACTCAGACTCCATTCTGCAAATCCTGCTCTCTTTTTTTTTTTTCCTCCTCTCTGGCTCAGTTTGCCTCCCAACCTGGCTCAGCATTGCCTCCACCACGCCCCAAATGTTGGACTGCTGCCTGGTTTTGGCTGAGATGCACGCTTCTGGCCCAGCTCCATCTGTAGCCAAGGAGAACGGCGACGTCATCCTCCGGTCCCAAACTTATAATTTTCATCTGTTAATGACACAGAGGCAGAGATGAGCTAAATATATCTGGGGCTTGTAGAGGGGGAGCAGCCAAGAAAAAGGGGGGGTCTCAAGCATGGCTTTCCTCCGCCCAGGCGTAGACGAGGGTGGGGGTAGAGAGAATCGAGAGGCCTGCTGGAGCCCTGTGGTTTTCTGCTGCCGAGGCCTGCTCCTGAAAACAACCAGGAAAGAAAGAGAAGAGGCAGAAAAAAAAAAAAAAGGGGGGGGTTGTTGGATCTTATTGCAGCGGAGTTCAGACGTGACGCTCTGATTGCTCCCAGCGGTTGTGGTCAGTATAGAGGAGGAGGGGTGGTACAGTGCAAGAGGAGCAGGGTTAGCTCTTTGCCAGATGTCGTCATTGGCCTCATGGTATATATATATATATATACACATCAGGAGACAGATGTGTCTGCTCAGGGGAAGTATAGCTGCAAGTTTACCTGACAAAACCCAGCCGCTGCTTTGCTATGACACTCACAGAAAACAGCCGGATGTAGCAGTTGGAAGGCTGTTGTCTGTCTCTGTATCCATGTTTTCGGCTGAATGTGAGAATGCACTGTTAGAAGATATCACACCTTCAACTGGAACAGATTTGTTTAATCTTCATGTTTTTTATGCCACTTCAGCACGAAAAGGAAAACAAACACCTTCTGCAGTCATTTTTTCACGATTTCAAGATTGAAGTTGTAAAAATCGAACATGAATCGAATGATCCTGAAGGCACCACCGTAAGAGATTTAAGTCCTGAACCGTCACACTCTCTGAAATATCAGGTGTGAAAACCAATTCTGAACCTATAATGAGCGTGAATGTCTTTGCCGTCAGCGTTGTCTCCCTGCAGGGTTTTTTCTCATGCTGGAACAGAGGCACCTTGTTGGTTCTCATGGCAACTGTCAGCATGGAGGTGACGGGTGACTGTGATTAGGTCGAAGACTGGTGTCAAAGTGAAGCCTGACAAGTGGCTGCATTTGAATTAGGAATCCTGGGTTACTATAAAAGACCACTTTACCCCCAAAAAAGCATATTTGTCACATACCTTGAGTGGTATGCAGGTATTTTGGATTAGAGTTCTTCTTATTGACTGATTTTAGCTTGTTACATATATATATATATATATATATATATATATATATATATATATATATATATATATCACAGCTATACAAAGGTATGTTTAAGCTAATTGAGAAAACTGTTTATATCCCGTTTTTGTGTTGTACTTTTGTGCTGCTTTGTTTCCCACAATCGAAGTTGTCTTTACCTCCATCAGTATTGAGGTATTGGCCAAAATCTTTAAAACTACATACATAAAACCAACTCTATCAATAGTTGAAACTGTCGAAAATACAAGGGAAAAAAGAGCATTTGAGGTGGACAAAACTTGAGTTGAGTAAAACATGTAAATGGAGCTTTCTCTTCTTTCTCTTCACTTGTTTGGTTGCAGATGTGTCCTGAATGCAGAGATAGCTCTCCACTGGAGGAGACACTCCCTGCTAATTAGGTTAAAGTGGAGCACCATCTCTCCACTTACGGAGCAGGGAAACATTATGGCCGTGTTAATCCGCTGTGGTTCTCTGTATCAATATCACTGCTGCCACTCTTTTGGGCAAACCTCTCCACCCTGAAATGTTGCTGCGCTTTATGAAACAGGGTCAAAGGCTCATACGCAACAGCACCTCCCCCAACGTACACATTCCCACACACACACACACACACACACACACACACACACACACACACACACACACACACACACACACACACACCCACGTCACACACTAATACGAGTCTTTTAGCATTGAATAATTCATCAACATCCCAAGATCTCACTGAATTTCATTCATGGTATGAATGTGTTTAACAGTTATTGAGCCTTCAGTCACGCAGTCCAGCCTCTATAAAGTCAGTGACAGAATGCCTGGCGCTGATGATACGATGTATAGAAGGTAATTAGAGTCTATCTGTGAGTAAATATGTGCACGTGTCATTGCTCTCTCTTCACCATCTGCTCTCTCCAACTTCCTCCCTCTGGTTTCTGCTTTAGATCACTCTCTGCCCTCATTTTTTATTCTCTCCCCCGGTGTTCACTTTATCACATCTGTTACCCCCCCTCCTTTCCTCTCTCTATCCTCTATCTGGCTTTTTTTTCCCTACGTAGATGCTTGTCTGGCTGACTCACATATCCCATGTTCCCTTATGGCAGATGTTGCCATAAGGGAACAAATCCCAAATAGAGTTTTTTTGTGGTCTTGCTGGGTTTGCAGTTTTCTTTAGTCAACTAATATATATTGATCATGTCTACATTAGGGCTGATTATTTTTATTATCTATATCTATATCTTTGAAACAGATCGGAACATTCAAATTGGTCAGACAAAACAAGACATTTGAAGACATCGGCTTGGACCTAAACAATTATTTGGAAAAAATAACCATCAGACCAATGTAACATCTTCAAATTGGTTTTGTTTTGTCTGTTATGAACCAGTCTGAGTAAGCTGAGTAAGCTGAAGTCAGCAAATGTTTGTCATTTTTGCTTTATAAATGACTTTAACCATCAATTTATCTTAATGAACAATTTGGAGGTGAAACTATTAGCAGATTAATTGATAACGCGATAGACAGAAAATGAATCCGCAACAATTTGATAATCTATTCATCATTAGGCAAAAATATCATAATTCACTGGTTTCAGATTCTCAAATTTGAATATTTACATTTTTTCTTCTGTAAAGCTGGTAATCTTTGGATTTTACACAAAACAAGGCACTTTAAGGCGTCACAAATCTCTAAGGCTGATTGTGTTTTTTGTTTTTTTCTGACATTTTATGGACAAAAAAAAAGCTGATTAAGTAAATAATCACCAGATTAATCATCAGTTGCAGCCCCAAAGTAATAATTTGAGGTTAATATAAGTGTGTGTACTGATTGATTGGACTGTGATTTGTATCAATAATTAAGAACATGTGCTACACTATCATATTTATTATACATTCGGATGAGTGAGGGGAAGACTTAAAGGTGAATTAGGAGTAATTATTGTTTCCAGCTTTGTGTTTCCACGCCGACAGGACTCACATGGCGTCATGGCATCAACAGGCAAATGTAAAGAATGCATGCATAATGCGTTACTGAGGAGGAGCACACGGTCAGGTGGGCTGCTTTAATCCTGCGGTCTGCAGGAGTAAGCTGTGCATTGTTGTTGTTGTTATATCAATCCTGGTCAGTCGGGGAGGGAGGGCGGGGCGGACCACCCAGCTCCCTTTCAGCTGTGGGTTGATGGGATATCTGACCCCTCGCACATTTCGTCTCGGAGTCCACCTGCTCTCGTCTCTGGACTTCCCGAGACTGTTTCCACCTCAAAGCCACACAGCAGGTGTGACCTCTGTGATCTCCAGGCGCTGACTCCCACCCCCCTAACTCAGATGTTATTAATTAGTAACTGACATAAGGGCACAGATAACTGCTCGTAGGTCAACTCAACCTGCACAGTGCACACAGGTCCCAATGCCAGCCACCGCAGCAGAAATAAGAGCAGTTGTATGAGGCTGCATGTTGAATCCCCACCCTTTGCTCTGTCCCATGTGTCCCACTGGGCTTTCTCTCACCCATCTGCTGTCAGACTCTGTGTTGTAGCTGCCCTCTAGTGGCTGCCTCTCTGATTGCAGCCAAATAGGCCTATAGATTCTGTGGTACTGGGATTTACAGGAGAGTAACGTAAAAAATGAACATGATTAAAACTGTTGGGTCCCTTTTTTCATTTTTTTCCCCCCTAGAATCCAGATTACTGGTCTGTCTAGACGGTGCGATGGACTTCATCATAGTTTGTCAATATCAAATGCCTTGTCAGTTTCTAAGGCTTTTCATTCTTTGATCAGATATTTTGGATTTTAATCTAGGAAACCTGTCTGACTTTAGATGGTATTTATTTATACAACCTCCTTTTCTATCACAACTTGACCTTCTTTGAACCCTAAGGGCTTGCCTTCCCTTAAAATGGACATGTGACCCCTTAGTTAGGGTTAAGTATGTCTATGAGCCATCATCAGTTTGACCAAAGTGTCTTCCCCTTCTCTAATTGTTTAGTTTGCATACTTTTACAGGCAAGAAAGGCTAAAACTGTCCAGTATATCACAAAAAACCCCAACTAATTTATGTAGCAGTTATGTATACTTACTCACACCGTATTCCCCCTCACATTTCTCTTGTGAACCCTTTGGGAGGTTGGAAACTGTGGACGTGCATCATGCATATCTTTGTGGTTCTTCTTTGTCATTTAAAGCAGCAGTGTGATGACACAGATAATTCAACACATGAAACCTCCCACGCCACATGTTGAGTCAGCAGTGTGTCAGTGATGTGTTCCTCCCACCAGCAGGGGACAGGATTCACTCTCTGAGCTGAGGCGGGCGGCTTCCCTTAACTCATTTTTTAAAGAATCAGATTCTCATATAAATGGAGTCCTTCATCTCTTTCTTGGCGCTGTTGCGTCCGTTATTGTGAGTTTCATTGTGAGCATCGACCGCAGCCTGTCCTTCACTGACCCTCTCTGTGCTTTTTCTGAATTGTTGCAGCCTGTGTTTAGAGGAAACACCCCATCATCGTTGTGTCTGGAGCCGGGTTTGTTTGAGACACGCCAACTAAAGGCTCACTCAGCAGTCTTCTTCTCTTTCCTGTGTATTTCCTTTTATTCCTCCTCCTCACACCTCTTTGTCTTTAATGTGTCGGTGCAGAAATTTAGTTTTGTCTTGCGAGGGAGTCGCAGTGGAAAAACAAAAAGGATGAGGGAGGCCTCTGTGTGTTAATCTGTTGGCCCCGCGGTCATGTTATGAGTATGAAGGGGATTAAAACATATCACCAAACTAATCTGTCCGTTACACCGACTACCACGCTCCACTATATCCTTCACTGCCTCCCTCCTCTCTCTCCCTCCCTCCTTCCTCAGCCCTTTCACTTTTCCACGGATGTGTTTGTTATCAGAGAGCAGAGGAGGCCGGGGCGGGAGGCAACGAAGCATCGCTCCTCTGAGATTAGCAGCACGTGTCGTCCTTTGATTTCCCGACTTCAAGAGCTTAGAGCTGCCAGGTCATGATGGAAAACTAATATGAAGTATGCTTCGTCTCCGGTGTGCAGCGTGTGTTTTCTCAGCATCCAGACAGTCAGATAAGGGAGTAGCGGTGCAGTGATGTACATCGGGCCCACATGTAGGTGATGGATGTGTGGCCTGCTCGGGCATGCTTCACCCAAACAGTAGACGGTGTTGGACACTGGTGGGAGGTGGTGCTATTGTCACAACTCTTCATGTGTGACTGTGTTTCCTCCATGAAAACTGTAACTCAACGCCTTTTTTGTTCATTTCTCTTTTGTCAACCATGTCTTCACGCTCATCCGCCATCTTTTTGTAAATGCCTCCATGGTTCATGGCAAGGAGAAGGAAAAAGACAGCGAGCTGAACAGAAAGAGACCTTTTGTTTCCAAATCAGGCACTGCTCCCTCCTTGCCAAAACTAACTTTTATTGTGAAAATTTTTACATGAAATCACCACTCGGCGCTGCCTGTGTATTTTCAGATTATTAAACCCTTTGTCTGGCTTTCCACTAGAGATACACTGCTGATCCAGCTGCTGCTGTACGCACTGGCAGCCATCTGCGATTTGTCCTCGCGCACAGGTGTGTTTCTCCCTCCTGGATGACAATCGGACCTCCTTCTGTGTGTACCGGTGATCCACTCGTCTCTCCACGGGGCGGTTCCGTGTGGCGCTGAGTCGAACCCAATGAGGGAAGAGAACCCCCCCCCACAGCCACAGCCCTCTGACTTTATGAGGAACCCTAATTACATAGTCTGGGATATTTATACTCAGCTGTGACTCAGTAGGACACATGTGGCGTGTGCGTGTGTGTGTGTGTGTGTGTGTGTGTGTGTGTGTGTGTGTGTGTGTGTGTGTGTGTGTGTGTGTGTGTGTGTGTGTGTGTGTGTGTGTGTGTGTGTGTGTGTGTATATTAGTGAAAGTGTATTTCAACCAGGAATGAAGTGGAGTGTCGTTCCAGCATTTAGTCTCTGATTATTGGAAAAAAGATCCTTTAAAGTTTTAATAGAAAAAGAACACAAAGTTGCTCACAAATTAAAAGAGGAATTCAGAAGCATTGAAACACAACATTGCTCAGATCAATACCCTCAGGGGTTCTGCAGCCATACGTGGTCGTTTTTAATCCCACATCGTACTTCATGGACACTTGTGTTTAATATCGTTAGGGTTATTTAGAGTTGGTCTTGGATGGAAAGTCTATGTTGGAAACCCGAGGGCATTGAGTTTTAACGACGTGGGCGTTTACCAGGCAAGGAGGTCTTTAACGATATACACTATTGTTGCATTATGGGAAGTATAAGGATGTATGGTTTTGGAGATGGACCGATACTGACATTCACACGTACTTTTGTTTTCCTACATGGTTTGCCAGCATGTTATATAAACTAGTTATTTTAAGTAGGGGTATCTTGTACTCTACTCCATACATTTTTCTTTTTAAAAGTGAAGTATACCCTCAGCAACTGACAAGACGTTAGTAAAAAAACTTTCATCTTTTGTGTTTTAATTGTGATTAATATTTAATATTTATTTAATATCTTGTTTCCTGTAACTGCATATGTGTCATTGGCAGAGTACCAAGCACTTATTTCTATAAAACCTAATCTACAAACAAGTATTGCAAATTAGACTGTTTAAAAACATATGAGTTAGATCCTAAAATCATCTTATAAGTGATCACTCTTTATATAATAGTGACTATTTTCATTGTGATGCAAGATGTTCTGGAGCATCCCGGTTAATTTTCCTTTTATTAATCGCCTCATCGATCTTTAGAAACTATTGGAGCCTGCAGTGGTTGTTCTCGTAGGAGAGGCACAGTATATCCAGAGGGTACAGTCTCTGTGCCGACGACGGCCCTCTCTGGTCGAGTTGGTACTTGTCCTGCTGTGCGGCAGGTGAAACCTGTCTAACCTCGTTGCTAACGGATGTGCGGTGTATTGACAGCGATGAGCGTTGGCGCGGAGAGTCAGTCGTCTGAATCAACATGGTCACCTGTCTGCCTCTCTCGCTCGGATCCTGGACACCTGGCTGTTTGGTGAGAACTCTGCTGGGTGGGCGAGGTCACTCTTCTTACTGATTTAGTGGAGTGGTGTTTAGGTGTCACTGTGAGAGAGAGAGAGAGAGAGAGAGAGAGGGAGAGAGAGAGAGGGAGAGAGAGAGTGTGTGAAAGGGAGTTTGATGAAGACGTCATGTTGATATCCAGTAGCAGCAGTTTTATTTTGAGAGCGCTCCTTGCTCTCATCTTCAGCTTTTTTCCATTTTCTCCTCTCGTTATCATCACTCCTCCTCTTTTTCCCCCTCTTACGCAAAAAAAAAGAAAGGGAGTGAGACAGTGAACACAGCAGCAAGGCAAATGTTTTCTTTTCTCTTTGTGCTGGAAATTGGCCTCTTTCTCTTTCTGTTTTTTTTTTTGTTTTTTTGGTCTCCCCTCTGGGTGGAGGGGAGGCGGCAGAGGCAGGGCCGGCTTTTGTGGAGTTTAGCGCCTGGATCACAGCTTTGTCACTTGTGTTTGTGTCGCTCTCGTGCACACACACACACACACACACACATGCAGCACACGTGCCGCCCTCCGAGCTTTCATCTACACCAACCTCGTGGATTTAGCCGACAGGAGATATCTCCATCTGGACCCCCTTTCGCCTCCAACGTCTGGCCACAGCGTTGTCTAGAGTTCTTGGATTAGCTGCAGAGTTCCAGTTTACTGTACATTACAGTTGTTTGTTTGCTGATGACTGTTGGAACAGCTCATGTGGAGGGAGGGAGGGAGTGATTGTTTGGACACGGATTGAGTAACCAAAACGAGGAAGAAAGAGAAAGCAAAACAGAGAAGGAGGAACAGTGAGGGATGAAATAGCTGATGAGATAAAGAGAGTTTTGGTTAGACATGACAGTTAAATGAAGGGATTTGTTTGGCACTAGAGAGAAAGAGGGAAGGAAGAGAGAGAGAGAGAGAGAGAGGGAGGAGAGACAGAGGATCCAGCCCTCTGGGACAGCGGTGTATGTTTTGGGGGTGGACAGAGCGGCTTTGTAGGCAGAACATCACCGGACACCAACGGGAGGGACGCTGTCAGTTGTTCTCTGTGTGTGTGTGTCTGTAGTGAAACCAGACCTACCTCTGATGCCTCCGCCACACACACTCCTCCATCTGCTGCCCAGGAGCCTTCTGCCTTCTGCTTCCTCCGGACTCAACCCCTCTGAAAGTGTCTGAATGTGTGTGTGAGAGATTTGGAGAGTTGATTCCCGGAGGTCAGGAGGCTGTGATGTGGAACTTTTTGGGATTAAACTTTCTGACAGCGATGGAGTGGAGCCAGCAGACGGGAAGTTCAGACTCTTGATTGACTGGAGAGTCCTAGAGGAGGATTCAGAGCTCCACCAACACCACCCGTATCTTCTGTATTTCTGAGTCTGGACTTTGTCCACAAGCTTGTGTGTGTGTGTGAGAGCAGCCCATGTGGGCGCCGAGGGATGCGGATCTGAGAAAACTCCACGCCCCGATGCCCGCTGCTATGCTCCCGTGCCCTTCGCCGGCCGGGTCTGACTGGAGCTTCCAGAACCCGGTGGGGGTCGACTGCAGCTCCCCTGAGCCCCGCTGCATTTGGCTGGCGGTGCTCCGCACCGCCACAGGTTCAGTTACGCCACCCAAGCCGCCCGCCATGCCCATTGGGCACGGCCAGAGCTCTAACCATCCCAGGGTAAGGAGAGGTCACCCCTTCTTCCTCTAGTGGACGGATATGGAGTCATTGAGTTAAAGCGTCAGTCGCTGCAGTTAAATGATCAGTGGATTCATTCATATTGATTTAAAATAACATGTTTTAGTTGGAGGCTATAAAAATGATCTTATATGGATGTTTTTTATGCATTGCCAGAGCAGGTAATGATTGGTTATTTTTCAGATTACCTAATTATTTTGCTTTTCAAACATCAGAAAAAAAGGATCCCTTTAGACATCTTCTAAATATTTATTTTACTAGTCATAGATCAGTTTTTGCAAATTTTAACATTGGAGAAGCTGTTGGATGATTCTTCTAGTTCAAACAATCAGTTGATCCTAAAAAAATCAGTTGTTTGCTTCCCGTGGGGATTTTTGTGGCTCTCCAGAAATAAAATGACACTCAGTGATATCAGCATAAGATAAATGAAAGGTGATATCAGTCTAGAAACTCTCCAGAAACCGCCGTGTGGGATGTTGTCAGTCACGCATGTAAACAGAGTGTCTGTGTAAGTGCACCCATTGTTTGAAGGCTATTAACCGCTCAGCCGTTGCGTTGCCTTCAGGCTGTTTTTGTTTGGCGCTCACCGTGTCTTTCAACTTTCCTGGAAACAATGTGGCATTTCTCTTGTGTTGATGGATTGAGATGCACGGTTAGATTATTACTGTATGTACTTTAAGGATATCTTCCCCTGACGTCAGCCATCGGCTGTTACTCACCTGTGGGCTTGTTTATTCTGTCGGTAGTGGGTATATGTGACGTTTTTTTGTTCTGTTTCTCCTGATTATTTGGCGAGTGGCAGTTTTCTTTTTGTGATGGGATTTAAGTAGTGGTATTCAAAAGCTTAATGACTACTTAACTACTTAATTATTCATTTTTTTTTCTTTCTTTAAAGACCAATTCCTTATGGAGCTTGCTAACACACATACAATGCTATATACTATGGATTATGCAATTAAGATATGCATTACTTTAAAAATATGGTTAAAGTTCTGTAGTCACTGTAAAATTGGATGAAATGAAACCGAGGGTGGTTTCCTCAATTTAACAATCTATATTTCTCTGTGCCACTTCTTTCAAAAATTTTCCACAGCTGACGTGGGATTTGGTTCGTTTGTTTCCGTTTGTGTGGCACATCGACCCTCTCGCTCCTCAGAGGGGTTTCTAATTAGCGGCTAAAGACAGATGAAGGGGGGGCTGCTAATGTGTCACTTTTTGCGAGGGGTTGTTGAAGCTGTGCAATTGCTCGTCCCCAACCCCCCCCCAATGCCCGAAGAATTCAGGGCATTTCTTCCCCACATGATCTAATTTTAGTGAGGGCATTTATGTGGAATATTACCTCCTCTTTTTAACCGTTTTTTTTTCCCCCTGGTTGTTACCATCCCTCCCCCCACCCCCGATGACATGGTGCCACAATTAGGAATGTGAGCGTGTGGGGAGGAGAGGCTGTATTAACACAGCTGGGACAAACACACAATGTAGGCAGTTTTGTTTGAAGAGAGAGATGTTTGTTATAGAGAGAGAGAGAGAGAGAGGAGCTCACATCGTGCTGTTTCTTTATCTCTATGTCAGATCATAAGGCTGCGATTTTCGTTAAGATTTCCTTGGTAGTCACGGGATTGACTTCCATCTATGTACCATGGGCAGTTTATTTTTTTCAAGGTTACATTTATTAACCTACAGCAGCCCTTAAAACCAGAAAATATACCTTCACGGTGTGTAAAGATTAAGTCAAATTGATAAGAATAATATAAAATCCTCTAATGCCAAAAATGATTAACCTTTTTATGTGAATGAGGTTATAAAAATGTCAAGAAATGCATAAATTTGCATCTAAATCATTATTATAACCTTTTTCAGGCACTTTCCCCTTCTTCGGACCGTAAAGCTGGAAAGATGAAAAGAGCAGATTTAAACCCACACCTCGTCACCTCTGCCCGCTGAGCTACCAAGTTGTCCCGTAAAAGTTATTCTCAAACGGCTGCTTTTCCTCCTCCTGAGCTGAGGATTTAAATCCAAACCCACCATGTCAAACGATATGTGAAAGTCCCACAGGCATCAATGGAAGTGAGGCAGGTGTCACTTAGACAAAAGAAATGGACGAAATGTTTGGCTGTTCAAGTAGAACGGCCTGTTTAACCGACATTGCGTCATCACCTGTTGAGCCAATGGGGTTCAACTGGTTTTTGAGCATACATACTTTATTCATATTGACAAGGCGGTGCGTGCACACCACACACACACACACACACACACACACACACACACACACACACACACACACACACACACACACACACACACACACACACACACACTCAGATGCATGGCTCATAAAACCTCTTGTTATGTAAATTACTGAGCGATGTGAAGCATTTGAATTTGTAGTGCATGACTTTATCTTTGAATCCTCGGTTGAAAGGCAGGTTTGGTACTTTGGTTGGAGTGTTGAGAGCACAGAAGGATATTGATATTATCATCATGCATCTCCTTCAGGAGACATAGGATGCACGTAGACCTGCAGAGGTGGTGCAGCGCTCCCTCCTATGTGGCCGGTGAGTTCAGGGATCGTCGTCCCTCTCCTGTTCCCTCTTGGCAGCCCGGCTCAGGGGGTCGTGGGTGCAGACAGCTACAGCTATCAGGATTAAAGGCTCGTCAGCGTAACGGCCGTAAAGCTCCACTTTTCAAACAGGTTGCAGCTCTCAGCTGTTTAAAAGAGCATTATTGTTCTGCCCTGCTGGGGTTTTAGCAGGAGCCCGCCTCCCCGACGGCCGCTGCATTCCTGCGTACTGCTTTTGAGTGAGTGGATGAGGAGAGGAGTGCGTGTGCGTGTGTGCGTGTGTGCGTGTGCGTGTGCGTGTGCGTGTGTGTGTGTGCTAACCAACACGTACGCCGCTGTCACTGATGATTAGGACTGCAGCATGACAATATCATCATGTCCTAGAAAAGCCTCTCGCAAACAGAAAATCAATTTTTACTGGATTTTTTCTGTTTTAACAAAGCTGATGGAACTCGAGATTTTAGCACATGTTTCAGATTTACATTTCTAACTAAACAGACGTGTTATAATCCTACCAGCAGGACGTCCTCTGCTCTCCACTTACATTTTGTCTTTTCAGTCATGCATCCTAGTAATCTGCTCTCTAATTGAAATTAAGAGGGGATATAACCACAGGGAAGAGCTTTCTTCTCTCTCTCTGTGTGTGTGTGTGTGTGTGTGTGTGTGTGTGTGTGTGTGTGTGTGTGTGTGTGTGTGTGTGTGTGTGTGTGTGTGTGTGTGTGTGTGTGTGTGTGTGTGTGTGTGTTCACCACTTTACCCACTAAACACAGACTCAAAGCAGGAAGCCGTCGTGTGGCACTACAAGCTGCTCTGCATATTCAAATCCAATTGTTTCTCAGGGCGGCTTTTTGTTTTGTATGTGTTAATGACATCATTCAGGTGGTAATGGGATCCCTTGCGGCTCTGTATTATCTGAAGAGCATTCACAGTTTATTTTGTTATTGTAATTAGCTTCAAGAGGCGAGGACGTGTCGGGCAAAAAGAGTGCAAAAGGATAAATTTCCTGTAGGAGAGGAGGAAATACCAAATTTTTCTGTGCCTTGAGTCTGCATAGGAAGTCAAGTTTAGACATTAAAACCACAGAACATTTTTTCCAAGTGCCTTGCTGGTTAAACTGAGTGTCTGTAGAGGCCGGAGCATGTCAGCAAGTTTGGGCTTTCTTTTGGGTGAAACTGGTTGAAGACAAACTGGTCGTGTCAAGGTGACATACGAGAGAGGACTTTTTTTCTGTCTTCAGGGGGGAAAACAGTGAACTGAAGACTCGACACAATAGTCGAGCAGAGACGCACAATCCTTCACAGTCCAGAGCAGCCGAGTGGGAAGCTGTGCTGGCTCAGGGACCCAGTCAGACCCCGTGTGTTTTGGGTAATCACAGGGTTTGGTATTCCCAGCGCCGGGAGGGGCCATGCGGTCGAAACCGGCGTGCTGGAGCCTGTCCGTCGCTGGGGCCCGATACTCCTCCTCTTCGTCCTCCTCATCCTTCTCCTCTCATTCACTCTCGCTGTGCTCCCTCCCCTCTCCTGCCGGTAACAGTGTGTGCTTCGACTTGTCCAAGCCAAACCGCTCCCTCTGAGGAATTCTCTTCCTCCTTTTCACCCTCTTGCTCTTTCATTTCCTCTTTCTTCTTTACTCTTTGTGTTTTCTTTTTCTTTATCATTTTTATTCTACACCCCGCAATATTCCTCCTTCCTCACGCATTTCTTTATGCTGTTTTCATGCCACATAATGGGCCTTGATTTTCGCCCTCTTTGAGAAAATAGCAGGGATTACTGTACATTGTTTAGACTGCAAGACTTAAGATCAGGCTTTGTGTGTCAAAGGAATTTATATATCTGTAAACTATACACTTCACATATATATATATATATATATATATATATATATATATATATATATATATATATGTTTATTTGTACATGTGGAAGAGAAGTTTCATCAAACTTTTGGAAAGAAATCTAAATGTCCAAACTTATTTTTGGACTCTTTTTCCGTGGTTGTTACGTTTTGTAAAGTAGAGGAGGAAAAAATCTTGAAGTAAGCATACGAAAGCATGTGCTGAGGAGGTGGAAGGGAGGGGAGGTGAGTGGAGGAGCATGAAAGGAAAGATAAAGAGGAGTGAACGAGTGGAAATGCCTCCATGATGGAGAGTATAAGATCTATGAGCGGTTTTATTTATAGGAGCATCTGGTTATCCCGCCCCGCAACGCTACCCAACTTCCTGCCTCTATCCTGCCACTTCCTGTCGTTGTGTGGCCGCATCGCAGGCCTGTCAGGTCCAGTTTGTGTGTCTGTGTTTGTTACATATCAGTGTGTGTGTTTGTGTGTGGAAGGGCAACAGGATGTGGGGATAACGTGGGGTGCTCATTTTGTTGGGGGGTTGTGCTTATAGTCTAGACACGTTCACCTCTGGCCCACTAACATTGAAACATACAAACGCACACATTCACACACTTTAAACTGAATTTAAAGATGTACAAAAAAAGTTTAAGGAGTTTGGTGTTTTGGTCAGCCGACTTTTTTAATTGATAGTATGAGTTAAAAGATTTTTGCTGGATGCATGAATCAGCCAAACTTCCTTTTGAGGGCATAATCACACCTATCTGGTGAACTTAATTTTTTGCTTTGTTAAATTGTAACCCTGGAGCGTTCTGTTTTACTTTGGATGAATAATGCCGGCTAGAAAAAACATGCACACCAAACCGCACCTAGAGCGCCGTAAACGTAGCTGTCTGTTCATGTCCCTCGTGGACTGAGGCCGATTTGTAGCTTGTATGAATTCAAAATGATCTTCTGATCATGGCAACCTTTTCCATATTCATTAGTCACGTTCTTCATCCTCGTAGTATTTCTAGGATGGCTGAAATACAGTATGACTCAGATTAAACCCCATTTTTCTCTTTAATTAGTTTACTAATTAATCACTTAATCATTTGGTGTACAAGACGTCAGAAAATAGTGATGGCTTTACAATTCCCCAGAGCCAGCAATCTAAAACTTAAAAGATATTCAGTTTACTATATTAGAAGACTAAGAAAACCAGCACATAATTCAATTTGAGAAGCTGGAACCAGTGAATTTCAGGCATTTGTGCGTAAAACAGAACTTCTTGCTGTAGATTAACACCTCACTCTATAGGGCTACAACAACAAAAAAAGTACGCTGAAACGTAAGTAAGGCCCAGTGATTGATTTATTGATGGGTTGGGATGATACATGGATGATTATAGTGTTGAACTGTCTCCTAAATCTATGATCTACTCCTTGAAGTCAGAGAGACAGAAGGAGGGTTTGATAGTGAACATGCAGCACAAGATGAATAACTTAACTTAGCTTGTCCTCCCCTCTTCCTCCTCCTCACTCCCGCCTGTTTGGTCAGGTGATTGTGTTTGATTGACAGGTGTGGGACGTCGGGGCAGCAGGAGGGTGATAGTTCTCACGTGTGTCTGTCAACTGAGCGAGCTGGGCTTATTTACTCACCCTCAGGAATGAGATATTTAGAGAGCAGTTCAGATTCCCCCTGGACCTTCTCTCTCCTTGGTCCTGGTCTAGATGTGGCCCTCCTTGATAGTGGACTCCCCACATGTGGTTATGGACTATATTGTTTTCTGAGACTGACCTGACTCTTGAGTTTCATTCAGAACCCCATGAGGAAGCCTTTAATATGATACCCAGCAGTGAAGGGTTGATGTTACCGGTCTGTCCGTCTGGAGTCACCTTGTGCATGTTCAGGCAATCATAAAGTGTGTTGCATCTGAAAAAATTTGTTCTCATCAGGATTTGAGGAATAACTGATGTTAGATTATTCAGTACTGCATAGTTTATAGCTAAGAACACCCATGTTCACACTTTTCTACATTTTCTGCATGTGTAAATGGGATTATAAATTTCATTGGAAACACACACGTACCTGAAACATCTGTTAATAACAATGCTTTGTATTTATTTATTTAATCTCCATGTTTTCTGTATGTGTTAACCTCAGCACTGTCCTATTTACCATATTTTATAACAACGGCTAATCGTTGCTGATTGAAGAACCCATTTTAAAACCTTTCATCTAAACGTATCAACAACACATATAAACTGTGCTAATTCTCTCTCTGTCTGTGTCCACAGGGTAAGGGGTGGAGGGATGGTCTCTCCTCAGCCGGTGACAACCCTCGGCCGCCGATGGCGACCCGGCCGGGAAGGGAGGGGGTCGGCGTGGGCTGGAAGGGTCCCCGGACGCTGGTCCTCCATAAGAACTCCCTGGGTTTTGGTTTCACGCTACGCCACTTCATCGTTTACCCTCCAGAGTCGGCGCTGCACACCAACCTCAAGGTGAGACCTACAGGTCCTTGAGAGATTTGAGTTTCAAAATGTTGAAAGGTTTTGAATTATGCTAAACGTATGCATTCTTAAGGACGGGCCTCGTGTTTTCCTTCTTTTTAATTTAGTGTCAAGTGTCGTGAAATTCTTTTTTCAACTTCCATGTTTATTTTTATAGCACACATGGTCTCCATTTCATCCTAGCTGGCATTTAAAAGGGTTTTCAAAAGCTTTAGGTTTAACTTGCTGAACCCAGGACAGAGCCAATTTGAGCTCAGAGATAAAGCCAATCATTCCGGAGGTGAGGGTTAGTGAGTTTGAGCTGATCAAAATGAACTCACAGACAAAAGGAGAAAGCAAGCAGACCAGAGACGACATACTGAGCAAGCCAATCCCGTTAAAGGTTGGTAAAAGAGGTACAAACAAGATTTGGAGACTAAATAAAAACATGACTCTTTATTGGTGAAAACAACAAAATATCACATTTTGAGCACCTCCATACCCAAACAGACAGACTAAAAAACTCTTCATTGTTTTTCAGTATTACTTCACAGGCCTTATTTGTTTTTAGTCTCTGGTGAATTCAGGATTGTTCTGGTGTTTTGGAAACGTCCTCTATGTGAGTGAGCGGTTATTTAGCTCTTTGAGGTGTGGGGGCAAGCGGCTCCAGATGTGAAATTGAGGGCTACGGAGGCTGGGGTGGGGTGAGCCAGCTGAAACAAGGCCTCTATTATTTTTCTACCACCCCACCATCCAGCAGCTGCAGATAGGAGCACAGATTGAATGAGGTCTGTTGTCTTAGCCTGGTACCACTCTCTGGCAGTCAGGCCGTACCAGGCTGGCCCCGGACAATAGACCCACTGCTGGCCTTTGGCCTCGGTTCTGTACTCGTCTCCTCTGCCTCGGGGGTCACATGGTGTTTTGGGACAATCGGATTCACAGAGAAGCCCCTTTTTTATCTGAAGAGCCGTCGTGGAAGTCTCCCAAATTACCCTCATAGTGACCAATTAGAGGCCCACCGGGTGCATGACCCAATTGGGCAATTATTTCATGGTGTCTGTAGGTCCTGGAAGTCTGCAAAGGGCTTCAATTATATTATCTAGGACAAAGATCCTTCTGCTGTGTGGTCCCAGCAGAATTCACCTCTGTCTTTGAAAATCGCTTGAAGACCTTATTCTTCCGCCATAATCCTCCCATCTAACATCATAATAATTAAATATAAAATGAATAGTAATATTCTGAGCCTTTTGCTTGATCTACTGTGGCTTTGATTGTTCACTGTGGACAAGAACTTCTTCCGAATTAATATAGTACATGTACATAAATAAATACAGCATATGTTTACAACTACCCTTGACTAATGAACGGGGAATGTATTAGGCTAGAGAAGGTGCTTGCACATGCATTTTAATAATGCAATCTAACTGCACTATGCATCTGCAAAACATTGCTGATAAACAAACATTTGCAGAAAGAAAGATATTTGTCTGATTGTGAGATCAGACAAATCTATTTCTTCTAAAATCAAAATCCACATTTTTAAAGATTAATTGAAGACAGAATTGTCACTTTGATGAAAGCCATAGTGCACCAAATTTACATTTCATATTTGTTTTTAGGGGTCTTTAAAATATGATTTTTGGTGAACTGCTCCGCAAACAACATCAACTGACAGATAATTAACTATTTTCATTCTTTGTTTTTTTGTTTTTTAACGATCAAAAAACGTATGATTGACTGGATGAAACTTTAGAATATTTAGATATATATTTACAAGTTTAATGTTACGATGGGCAGTGATACAAATAGTTCCTTCCAGCTGCTACAAACTGTACAGGTCTGGACTCTTATGTACAGTTTTTGACACAGAAGCCCAGACTCTTGTGCCCTCTCCTCCGATGTCCCGGATGTGTTCCGACTGGGGCTGCTCAGTGGTCGTGTGTCCCCAGCTCGGCGCTCCATTCTGGGGTCGGCAGCTCTTCTTTCTCTGCCTCTAAACCCCCCACTATTGTCTGCAGAGACAGGAATGAGCCCACTCAGCGCAGCATAAAGCCAGGCAGCAGTCAGCCCACCATGCACCTAACCCCAAACTGTCCACTCAGCTTAGTGTGTAGTGTGTGTGTGTGTGTGTGTGTGTGTGTGTGTGTGTGTGTGTGTGTGTGTGTGTGTGTGTGTGTGTGTGTGTGTGTGTGTGTGTCTGTGTGTCTGTGTGTGTGTGGACATGATCAGACAACCTGCAGCTATCCAATCTCATAACCAGCTCTGTGTGTTTATGACACATGACGTCACGAGTACCTGCCGACAGTTTAACCTGAAAGTCTCTGTGTCAGAGCTGCACTTCATCATTAGAAGCTCATAAAAGTCACCGGCATTTGAGGAAGCTGGTTATTAACTTTTTTTTCCCAAATATTATTATGGAAGGGGTTGATGAGGAAAAGTTACGATTTTAAACTGTGTTGTGTCCCTCACCTCTGCTCCACGTGTTATAGGACCTACAGTGTCCTACAGTAATATGTGAACCCTGAATCAGCATATGTTAATATTCCTGCTTGTGAAAGCAGTGATATACTGTTTTTCTGCCTAAATGTCAAATGCTGAACAGACTAAAAGTTCTCCAAATACATGAGGGTAAAGCCGAACGTATTATCGATCTCATACATTTATCTAGTGGTCATTATTTGGACCTTCGGGTGTCTTTCATGACTCTTCTATCATTAGTGGTAGCCACGTTACGTTGTTAGCAAAAGTAAGACTTTGCATGTGAAACATTAACATTGTTTCAGTTTAGTCTGTTACAGGTCAAATTTAATTTACCTGTTTAGTTTTAAGAATTATTTCAATGTGTTTTACATGGGCTCGGTGGATGAATTTGACTTGAATATGAGCAGTAATTCTCTCTGTTTCTGTTCTTTTCAGGATGAGGAGAATGGTAATGGAAAGGGTAAGTGTTTCTCTTTTTCTTTCTCATCAGACAACAAACTAAAATCTCGTACAGTGGGGTAACGATGATGTAATGAACTGGTATCTCCTGCATTCCCTCCTGTCTCTTCTGCTCTGCAGCCTATCTGCGCCCCCTACAGGATGCTATGTAACACTACATTTAAAGTATCAGTAGTTAAGTCCCAACTGAATTTAGATAATGATATAAGAAAAATAATATCCAATGAATCTTAGGTATTAGTATATAATTCCTGGCCAGGAAGGTCACAAACACGATTACTCAAAAGCCTCTCATCTCTAAATACCAGGAGCAACCTAAAGCCTTATTTCCTAAAAGTTAACATGAGTTTTTATTACATTTTTTTCACAATTTAGCAGGCTACATCTCTGATCTTTACACTTCTCCTTCTTTGTCTTTTGTCATGCAGGGTATCAGAAAGGTCGACTGGAGCCAATGGACACCATATTTGTGAAGAGTGTGAGGGAAAAAGGGCCGGCCCATCAGGCGGGCTTGTGCACAGGTAAAGTGAACATATGGTGCAGGAGCATGAACATCCTGATTTGCATTGGAAATCTGCCGGGGAGAGCTCCGATCACATGATGTTGCAGACATGAACTGATTCAGAGGAAGAAGGGGTGTAGCCAAGAATAAAAACAGACCTTTTGTCATTAGCAATAGACTATATGAAGATTTTTTTCCCCCTGACTAGACAAGTTGTTTTTCAATATCATTGTTTAAATTAAATTATTAATTTACATTACATTACAGTCATTTAGCAGACGCTTTTATCCAAAGCGACTTACAATAAGTGTATTCAACATAGGTATTCAAGAGAACTACTAGTCACCAGAAGTCCTAAGTGCATCTCCTTTCTTAAACAAGCATCTAAGAGCATAAACCAGAACAAAATACAGTGCAGAAACAAACTAATACAATAAGTGCAACAAACTAATACGAATACACTAAGTGCTAAGTGGAAGGCTCAGGGTAGCACTTCTTGAAGAATCATTATCACATCATATTATCGTTATTATTTTTAGAAAAAGTAGAAGTAGAATGATTATAATAATTCTGATGATAATATTAATCATAATAATAATAATGTTATTTTTATAACACTAAAAAACTATGTTTACAAAGTGCTTTTCATATAATTAGACCCAAAAGTAGCAACACTACAAAACGTAAATAAAACATAACGTATGAGGTTAACAGATACAACTAAACACACCATCAAACAGAGATACAATTAAGATCAGGTCAGAACTTTATATACAGATGGGGAAAAGGGGAGTAAAGGAATTGCAGGAATAACAAGCGATTCCAAATTCCTGAAGTGCATCTGTTGTGATACACCTAAAAGTCTGTTTATTAAAGCATGTTTTTAGAGGGGATGCAAAGGTCAATTGATTTTTCTAGCCTTATTTCCTGAGACAGTCCTTTTCAGCGTACAGCCTTGCATTAATATTATAATTCTTGCTCATAAAGAGTTAAAGGGTCAGCAATATAGCCAGGGGCTGAGCTTTTCTGTGCTTTAATAATAATCAGTAAAGTCTTAAAATCAGTCTATGCTTGGACTGGGGTAATATGGTCTCTACATTAAGTACCAATTCAAATTCCAGCTACAGCATTTTGAAGAAGCTGGAGACGAGAGGTTGATTTTTGACCTAGGCAGGTATTCAGAGAGATGCAATAGTCTAGACAAAATGAAATAAAAACATGGATTACCCTTAATTAGCATGAGTTAAAAAAAGACTTGACTTTTGATACATTTATGAGTGGAAGGAAACATGTTGAGATGCCTGAAAAAAAGCTTTTTAAGTTATGCTTTCATTTAACTAACTTCATGACATCCCACACATACAGTTTACAGAAAATGCAGATACCAGTATGGCAACTCAAATGTTCATGTTCATTTGAATGTGACAGATCTATTGAAATCCTGTTGTGTCTTGCTGCTTCTGCAGGACAGCAGTCAACTCCCAGCAGTGTTAATGCTCCCACACAAGCTGTCACATCCAGAAAGTCACATGCCGGCATGAACACATGCAAAACACATACAGTCTGAGCACTTTGAATGTGTTTCAGCCTGCATGAAGTCTCTAGAATGCATTCATACTTTGAACACACAGATGTCTAACGTCTTTTTCTGGGCCCTCAGTTCACGAAACGCTAAGCTGTGCTGACATCCCTCTATTTTATATTGTTATGTTAGACACCACAGCTTTGCTGCCTTTTTTATACTGACTGCTTATCTGGGTTCAACCTACTAATGACTTAAAACATATGGTAATTTGATGGATGTTCTCATTTTTAAGAAGGTTACCAAAAGACGCTTTCCTTAAGACAATGAACCTTGCTTTTTATTAGAATGATAAAAACTGTAAGTTTGATTTTGAATTGTCTTTTCAGACCAAACATGAATAATTGTAGTTAGTCAAAGAATATTCTGTATATTATTTTTTAATTTTTTCGTGAGACAGTTTGTACACCTCACTTAATATAGATAATAGACCTAATGTTTTCCATGCACGTTTTGTTGAAATCAGACACACCTTGACCATAACAACTTAATAAAAAATATATTTTTGGTAAATTAAATTACATTTTCTTCCACAACTAAATTTCAAGTTTTGATAGCTGCTTGTTCTCTGCTTCCTGTCTCTCTTGCCTTGATGTCTGCACCTGCTTGAGAGGTCAAAGGTCAACCTACGGAGCTCCTGTACAACTTATTAAATATGCTGGATCTGATATGATAACACGTCTGTGTTTTGCAGGGGATCGGCTGGTGAAAGTGAACGGAGAGAGTGTTCTAGGGAAGACGTACTCGCAGGTGATAGCCCTCATTCAGAACAGGTAAGACCTCCTGCCTGTCAGCACTTTTGAGCCTTTGGTGTGTTGATTTAGCGAACCATCTGTTTGCCTTTTCTTTGTGAGCTTACCATTGACATTACACACACGTAGTCGCCAGTATTCGTTTGCTCTGCCTTTTCAAAAAGAGTAGCCTGAAGCAGCATACGCTACTCACTCAGGATGCTCTACGTGGTCTCAAAGATACTGTGACTCTCCAGAAGGGAATATACAGGCTTGTGAAAGAGACACTAGACTTTGGAAGGTTTTATCTGGTGAAACTATTTAATCCTACTTTTATACTCAAATGCTTTTGGTTAGATTCTATATTTTTATTTTATTCCCTTCATTAGTTGCTGGCCTTCTTTTAGACCCCAGAATCCACAGGAGGGTTAGAGGTCAGCTGCAGCACAGCCGGCTGGTGTTTGGAATGTGCTAACCAACCTTTACTCTCCTCATATGAGATACCTCTACTCCCAACTCCCAGTCTGATACCAGTGCTCGCTTTTTTCCCCGAACTAAAGATCTGTTTACCTTACAGCGTGGATCTCATAAAGAACATTGTTATGTAAGGAAACATGAGGCCAGGGATTGCTGCAGTTCTAAATGTAAATCATAGCAGAAACACTGAACTTTATAATGGTGTTGGTGATGAAAGTGTGTTTGATGTGGATCGGTGGCGTCTGGCCGATACCCGATCTACTTAATGAAGTCAGTGAAGCCTGATACAGACTCGACAAATCGATTCTGTGCATCCCTAGCTGGTGTCCACTTCGGCTGTTGATGTTTTAGTTCAGGTTAACACTTCTGTAAATTAGTCAGAGGATTAATTAAAAAAATATATATATTTCTGTGTTTCCCACTTTGTATCAAGCACCAGGTCAGGATATTGGATGTGAGCCTGTTTTTCACCTCTTTGTCTTATTTGTCTTCATTCTTCCTGTCATCCTTCTTCTTCCTCGCCTGTCTTACAGTGAAAGTGTGTTGGAGCTCTCCATTATGCCAAAGGATGAAGACGTGCTTCAGTTGGTAAGTGTGAGTATGGGAATTTTTCACGCACCTTCTCTGAACAAACTAACCCACACGTATCATCCGTTGCACTCTCAGATACAAGGCTTGACAAGCAAGAAAATAGTTTGTTAGATTTTGATTATGTCAGGACACTGCAGGAAATCGTGTTTGCAGAGTACAACCTGGATCCTCCCCGTCATTGTCGAAGAATGTAAAGATTTTGATGGAATGGCTGCGGAGTGACTCAGAGGCTCTCTGCTCTGTGTTTAGATTACAACACGCATTCATTAAAAACCACTGCTATCCCGACTGCCGAAGATAGATTTAAAAAAAACAAAAAAACAAAAACATCTCCGTGCTCGTTCACACACCCATGTACTGTACAGCACATTTTTGTCGCTCCACAGGTCGCTCACATGAACAGACATGCATCAACCCTCGCCCCTCCCATTAACTCGGAGCAACATGTCAACACACAAAACCAGATATCACCAGATTTAAGTGAATATTCTCACACATGCAGAAACATCAGTGTTCCCGCCGAAAGAGGCCAAAGCTTGGTTCAAATTTTACTTTTACCGGCCATGTTTTGAGATTACAAACCCACTCCTCTGTCCTTCCACTCCTCCCCTCGCTGCTTCGCCTGTATCTGCTGCATTCCTAGCATGACATCAGCAGTGCTGCGCCTCCTTCCACACTCCCACAGGGTGGAGTAAGGCAGAGAATGAGAGGGAGGAGAGAGAGGGAGTTTGCAAGGATCCGACAGAGGAGAAAACAAGGAACTTTCAAAACGTACGACAAAAAGTAATAGAAAATAGGCAAAAGGTTGAATGTGTCTGGGAGAGGAGCGAAAGGGTTTCAGCAGAAGGAGCGTTGGTGCTAATCGGTCTTCCTCCTCGTCCTCTGGGTTTGTTTGTGGTGACTACGAGCTTAACACGCAACCTGAGGAAAGATTCTGGATTCTGTTGGCCGTTATAGGTAAACCTTTAAAAACTTGTCTGTGTGATTTATCTTTACTTAATCGTGAGGTTGGTAAAGGCATTGTAGCAAATATGTTTTTGTCCCTCTGTTGTTATGAAGTTGTTAGTGATGCTTTAAATGTGACAATGTGACTAATTGATAAAGTAGTCAGTTGATTATCCAACTTATTTGCAATGGACATTCCTAAAGCGGCGCACTGTGGATTCATATCTTGTGCCTGTGTGTATACACAACATTGTCGGGGGACATTTGCTGCTGTTCCAGTGAGTGTTGTGACTTTTGCTCAAGGCAGTTCATGCAGTTTGCTAGGTAGCATGTGTTTGTGTTCAGAGCTGAGGCCCTCGGGACAAACTGTGTCGAAGGGGTTGAGCTGAGAAGTTGTTCC
Organism: Anoplopoma fimbria; assembly: GCF_027596085.1. NCBI lineage: Eukaryota > Metazoa > Chordata > Actinopteri > Perciformes > Anoplopomatidae > Anoplopoma > Anoplopoma fimbria. The sequence continues at coordinate 14,679,113 of NC_072459.1, read as the reverse complement.
ACTTAAAGACTTGTTGTGTAATGTACAGTGGCGCGAAGTTGTCTTAGAGCGATATGGTTTTGGTCTGTGTTGTTGTCAAACTTGTTTACCGTGAGAGCAAATGGTTTAAAGTCGTCACCGCCACACACACACTCACCTTTTCTTCAATCGTTCATTCTATCTTGTCTTATCTCACTTCTCCTCCATCTTCCTTCCCTCTCCCAGGCGTACTCCCAGGATGCCTACCTGACAGGCAACGAACCCTACACAGGGGGAGCCGAGTACCTCCCACCACCGCCTCCCCTCTGTTACCCACACACTAAGGCCACGAGTCCTGCCGGAGCCCCTCCGTCTGGCTCCATGGGCCAGAACCAGCTGGATAACTGGAGTCGCTGGCCAGGTTCTTCCAGCCCCTCTTCACCCTCGACAACCGCTCCGCTGTGGGCAGCCCGGCCAGCTGGCAGGAAGGACGGGCGGGAGAGCCAGGTGGTGTGGGTCACAGCAGCCCGGCCCACCGCACAGAGGAGATCCAGTACGGTATGACCAGCCAGCAGCCTCAGGGCCAGACCAGGGGGCGCTCCTACTCTTCCTCTTCCTCATCAGGAGGCCCTTTGTCCAGCCCGCTGCAAGTCCACTACTCGAACCACCACGCTGCCAGCTCCTCTCAGGCTCAGCCACGCAAGTCCAGCTCGGCCTGGACCAGTCCTCCCCTGCCCCAGCTCAGCCATGGTCGCACAGGGCGCTGCCAGCAGGCCCTCTCCGACTGGTACTACAACCAGGTACCTGAACGATCAGGACGCAGCATGCAGACCCGCCACCGCAGCTACTCTCAGGACCGGCTCAGTGATTCGAGGAGGCAGCAGCAGCGGTCAGGTGGTTGGCCGCACAGCGCCTCCCAAGACACTTTGATGTTACTACAGCAGTCAGGACCAGGACCCCAGGGAGAGCCCTACTGGTCCTATGGAGACTGGGAGGGGGGCCCAGGTAGGGGCCCCACCGCCACTAACTACACCCGGACACGCTCCGAAAACCTCCTAGCCCAGTACGATCGCCACGGCCGCTCGCTAGAGATGCTGGACCGAGCAGCGGCTGGGCTGGTCTCACCTCATTTTGAGAGGCCCTCATGGCCCCAGCAGGCTCCACAGCCGCCCCCCAGGACTGATGCCCACTCTAGGCAGGGGAATCATTACGGTGCGGCACAAGCTCCGCCGGTGTCCAGACACACACAGTCACATTCTAAACACCACCCCCAGACCCAGGCCCACTCCCAGCCTCAGTCCCAGCAGGCGGCCCCCGCGAGCAGGCGGCTCCCCCTGGCCAGAGCATGGACGACCAGCCGGTGGGCTACCGTAGCTACAGCCCCTCTTTTTACCGCAAGACAGGCCGCATCATGCAGCAAGCTCACTCTTTCAGGGACCCTTCGTACTCTGGCCCTCACATGAACTGGAACCCAACGCCTAAAACCAGCCCCCCAGAGGGCACAACGTCGCCAATCACTGCCTCGGCCGCCTCCCCCCTTGCCTCCGCCACCCCCGAATCCCAGGACAGAGCGTACAGGCCAACAAACCACGAGAGGGAACGAGGGTCAGTGGAGGGGCAGGCGGAGGTGGCGGCACCAACCCAGGAAGTGGTGCTGAGGCAGAAACCTCCCACCGGGCGGAGGAACGCCCACGGCATGCGCCACCCACACTACGCGCTGCCCATGGACGGGCTAGAACCCTCTTTGTTTTCTCCTGATCCCCAGGACGCAGCTCCTGCCCCTGGTTCCACGGGAGACGTAGCGCCACGCAAACCAAACGGCAACCTCGCCCCCCTCCCCATAGAGGATGACTCCCTGGCCTCCATCCCCTTCATAGGTAAGCAAAGAATGTATGAGCTTCATCTCGTGTGGCTCCTCTTACACCTTAATCCCTCCACCATAACTCCAACTGACCTTGAGATTTCATCGCTTCCCCTCTAAATTGTAATCCACACTGAGTGTTTATTGAATATTAGTGAAAGCTTAACTGAGATGAAATGCAGAAGCTTTAATTCAGACAGAATTATGAGTTTGTTGAGAATGTGTGTGTTTCCTTAATTTCCTTCTCGTCTGTCTGTTGAGGCTCCAGGCTCTTCTCAGATGCAGTTTCCATTCTCTCATAGAGATTGTGTGTGTGTGTTTGTCTGTGAATTTTTTCATTGTGTAATGCGGGCACTTCCCGCAACCTTACAGACAGTATTAGTAGTTTCATTGAATCATATTTGATGGGAGTTCCCTAATCCTCTTGCCAGCCCCTGGTCTCAGAGTTCGCCTCACCATGCTGAGGAAATGAGATGTTGTCATCCTGAATGTGTGTGTGTTTTTGTTTGTGTGTGAGAGGGTAGTGCTCGCCATCTCCTATAAATCCAGTGGAATGTCAGCCTTTCATCTTTTTTTTCTTTTCTAGTCTTTTAGTCAGTTACCATATTCATTTTTTATTGTAAATGATAGCATTCTAACATGCTAAAAAAAGATAGAACACAGTCAACATTATAAACATTAGCATATTAGCATTGTCATTGGGAGCATAACGCCATGCTAGCATTAGCATATAGCTTAAAGCACCACCGTGCCTAAGTACAGCCTCAGAGCATGGCTGTAGACTCTTAGTCTTGTGTCATCTTCAACTATTGACAATTTGGATTTATAAATTTTAAAAAATGGGCTACCTATGATCGTTTTTATGTGCGTCTTCGATACAGTTTGGCTCCCTTTCAACATTGTGTAATTTTGCCTGTAAACTATATCCAAGGAAAGAAAACTTGCCTTTTAATCCTTTCCTAAAAGACGTAAACTGCTTTTTAAGGACAACGCAAGAAAAAAAGGAACCTAATTTAAATGCATTTTGACATATGAAATAAAATGTTATGTTCATGTAAAACACATAGTAGAGTATCCTGAATGATTTTGCCATAAACAGATAATGGCAATCTGTAGTAGCTTCAGTGCATTCAGGATACAGTATGTTGTTCTTTGCCTATATGAGGTTGTTTGCATGAATATGCACTGTACAGCTATGGCCTTCATGTTGGTGTCAGTAGGAGGTGATTGTAGTCGTGTCCCAGCTTGTTCCCTGCTCTGAAAAGACTCAAAGAGAAGGGGCTTTGCAGGCTTTATGTTGCCTTGTATCACTTGACATGTGTAGCAGCCATTAAGTCAAAACATACGCAAATGACGTCAGTCGATCAGGTGAGCTGAGCCTCCATCATCCTGTCTCAGCCTGAGGAAAACAACCGCTGCTTACTCTGGTGTCAAATAGATTCAAATCAGCTGCCTCAGACTCTTTGACCCAACATGGAACGAGCGTTTATATTTAAGCCCAGCCACGCTCTGCCAGAAATAAGGTCATTTAAAGAGAGAAAATCCAGAGGAATCTGTGAAGCAGGAGGAATCTCTCTGCTTTCTCTCAATCCGTCTGTCTGAGCACATTCTTCGCTCGTACCTTCAACCTGAATTAGACGAAACCTGGCAGTCAGAGCTGCAGGCCGGGACACGTCTAATGGCCATAAACTGAAACTAGGCTAGATTCTCCCCATAGACAAGAACACAACCGTTCTCTTCTCTGTCTTTCTCCATCTGTTCATCTCGCTGACAAAGATGCTGATATGATCTGGGCCTTTTTAGGAACAAGCGATTTAATAGGCCTTCATTGTCGTTCTTGTCTGAAAAGCACGGATGTCTGTGACGGACGACAAAGGAAGGCTGTGTCTGATAGAAAATGTGTTTTATGACGTCTGGTATAGAGATATAGAAAAAGCAGTATTTTCTTGTATTTCTGTAGCTCATACAATGCGAATAAAACAAGAAGGGGCGTGTTCACAGATGAAGTATTTCACTCTGTACCCACTTGGAGTCTTTCAACATGAATCTAAGCTGTAAATTACCAAGAGGGTTTTTTGTGGAGGTCCTTGTGGGGAACAGAAGGGGCCCGTACTCTCAGCTCCCGCCCTTAGTGCTGCTATTGTGCTGCTCTGGAAGATGAAGGGGTTTGTGTGTCTGTGTGGGTGTGAGGGGGTTCAGTCTATGACTATCTTTTCTAGCTGGACCCTGGACACTCCAGACCAGGACCAAGACCTTCTGTACTGGCTTCTGTCCTGCTTCCACAAGGCCTCTTGTCCCTTCTTTGAAAGGATTAACCAATAGTTGAATACTACTTTGATGACTTGTTATTGTCATTTTTAAAGCAAAAATTATAAATATGTGTTGAACTCAGCTGCACACTTATGAGGATTTGCAGCTTATTTTGTCTTACATGACAATAAACTGAATATCTGATGGTTTTGCACTGTTGGTCACATTGGGCTTTCAGGAAATTGTGATTTGCATTTTCACTATTTTCTGACATTCTATTGACCAAACGGTGAATCAATAAATGGAGAAAATAATCATCTGAATAGAATCTTTTCTTCAGAATGAATTTTACAGTTTTAAACCATAATGAGCTTTTAGTAGGCTGTTTCATTTAGGCAAAGTTCTTACACAGCTGTACAGCATTTAACATTTGAGATTTTTTTTGTAAAAAAAAAAAAAGGTTTTGCAGAAAAACATGTTTAGATTTCTCAAAATAGATATAGGAAAAAGTATGATTTGATGCTGTTACCCTAACTCCTGCTCTAGTAAGTAAAGACTTGCAATGTGCTTAGTAGGAAGTTTTGAAGGAATTTTAAAAGGAAGAAGAATTAACTCAACCCTTAACGTAAGATCTAGTTAATTTGTTACATTTGTCTGAATAAGTACAACTCACTGGGATATATTGTGCATGTTCACAGTAACGACTTGTATGCAGGATGTCCTGTAGAGTTGTGGCAGAGTGTGCTGCAGTATGTTGCTCCCCTCTGCTGGTCCGTCTCTGCCTTGTGGCTCTGAGCTCACTCTCTGGCCGCCTGTTAATGACGGCCTTTGTTAAACCCACAGCCCGGCTATTTCTGGGCCGCGCTGTAAACAGGCAGATTCCTCATCCCAGATTGGAAATGTTTTCCGCCTGATGTCGGACTCTAGTATGCACAGGAGTGAAGAATAGAACGGCAAGGGTGGTAGATGGAGGATTTTAAAGAGAGACAGAAAGGAAAAAAGAGAAGAAGCTGAGGGATGATTACAGAAAGTTGTTGGGACAGAGAGGTAAAAAAACCAAACAAATCAGAACAGGAGTGGGATGAGAGCGTAGCAAGAATTTACAAAAAGGCTTTGTGGTGGTCTGTACTGGACCTCAGACTGAGTCCCTCCAGTCTGTAGAGGCTGTGCTGCCCTCTGTAGTTTACATAGAGAAAACCCCGGAGCGTTGCAGCAACTCAACCTGACCGTTTAAAAAGTTTCGTCACTTAATGCAAATACTAGACCTGTCTATAATCTTATTTGTCAGTCAAGAAGTGTGTGTGTGTGTGTGTGTAGTGTGAGAGGGAGTGTGCTGCGGTTTCATATCCCTTTGCATTAGCTGGAACTGTTAAGACTTGTAACCTGTGTGACCTATATATCATGCTTTTTGCCTTTTGTCTTCTTGAACACAAATCATAGAACTAGCACTAAATATCTACATGCACTTATCCACAATATTCATATTTTCTTAGATTCTTGCTTTTCTCTTGAATGTGTCCTCACATGTATCAGATTAAACAGTGATGTAGATTTCATAAAGAACTGAAACCTGGAGCCAGCAAATCTCTGTAACAAAACCGCCTCCGTTAGCAGCTGAATGGCTCTTTCTATGGCAACCGGAGACTCAGGTACTGCTTCTCTGCAAACTGTTTGCTTATTTTGGTTGCGTTTGTGTTTTATTGTTTCTTACACAGTTGCAGAGTTTTTCAGATCCTTTAGTTTCTTTAGTGCATTTGTAATGGAGCATAGATTCTTGTGTTTGTGGTTTGTCTTTTGTATACTGGAATCCAGAAATGGCTCTCGTTCGAGTATGATTGTTGTATTGTGTTGATTTTGCAGATTCAAGAATAATAGATGAGATGGAGGAATTGAAACAGTGCATTTTCTTGTTTAGTGTCTCTGACGATAACCCTGCGGTTCCTCGTCGTTCCTCTACGTTACAAACCTCTCCTCTTCCAAACCTTGTCCTGATCTAACCCCCTTTTTAATATCCTTCTTCTTCCATTCTTGCCCTTTTCTCTAACACCTAACCTATCCCCCTCTCCTCCTCCTGCCTCCCCTCCTCCCCTCCACCCTCCAACAGATGAGCCGACCAGCCCAGGTGCTGATTTGCGTGCCCGCCACGTCCCGGCGTCCTCCGTGGTATCCAGCGGCATGAACTCGGCGCCCCGGTGGTCACGGGCCCCGCCTCCCCCACCTTCACCTTTCCCCTCACTAGGCTCTTCTCACAGGACTGCAGTGAGTGCCCCCCTCCTCCCCCCTTCCTCCCTACCTTCCTCCCCACTGCATGCAGCTGAAAAGTATCTTATTTGTTCTTTTTCAGAGAAGGATCGATCATGCATGGTATTTCTAAAACCCTCCTGGTTGGTGGTTGTAATAACTTATACAACTTATACAAGAGGGTCTAAGGGATTGTTTTGTTTCCCTCAAATTCAATCAAATCCAATTTCAACCAGTCTCTAATTCAAATCAAATTGTTTTAAATAGTTCTCCTGAACTTAGTGTAACTTTTTTTTGATTCATGTACAGCAGTTTTTGCAAAAAATGCAGATTTTTATTGGAAACAGGTTGAAATAAGAAGAAGACTTTTGAGGCTAAATAACAGATAAAAATCCTTGCAAGGATGTACGTGTTTGCATGCTGAATTTGTAGATTTGCATGTTTGACACAAAGAAATTCATACAAACGTGTTTGCTCAGAATGTGTTCGGTTGTTTTTCTTGCTCTGCACAAAGCCCAAAAGATTCAATGTGTTTCAGATTAATTTATGTCCCAGTTATGTAAAAATGGATTTAGGCTTGCATGATACGTTTCTCTAAACAAATGCTCGTCAGTCTGTTTCCAGAGGCCACACCTGCATGCCAGTGGTGAGAAAAGTGACCAGAGTTGATTTAATTTAACCCAGTGCTCCAGCTCATCTCCCCACCCTAACTACGCCACCCAAAACCTCAAAACTTCACCATCACCACCACCACCTCCTTCTTCCTCCCTCCCCGACTACCCCCTCTCCTAATCCATCACCGCCCACTGGTGATTGGCATTACATCAACATTCTGTCTTTCTCTCTGTCTCTTTGTTTCTCTTTCTCTCTCTGCTCATTCATCCTTTCACCGAGCAGGCAGTATTAAATCCGGTCGTCGTTCCTCCTATCTTCTAGCCATCACCACGGAGCGCTCCAAGTCATGTGACGAAGGACTCAACACGTTCAGAGAGGAAGGCCGAGTCTTCTCGTGAGTACCATCTATCTGAGACGGATGAGATTTAAATAGCGACCATTGAATTGCATGTGCAGGCAGACATCACAGTTGTGTTGTTGTACTTCACAGGAGGCTACCAAAGAGAGTGAAGAGTTTCTTCACAGACGGGGTGAGTTCTTCACCTGTCATTCCTCTAACTTTACATCACCTTAACTTTATTTTTTACAAATCCTTTCCTTCTTTCTCACTGCTTTACTTGTGCAGGTAACTACTTTTACATTCTCGTGTGATTTGTTTTTGTTAGATTATCAAACCATGAAAACAAACTATAAACAAAAAATGGATGCCGTGCAGCTAAACAGACACATTTAACAAACTTTCAACTACTTACAGACAGTTAACTGGTATTTGCTTAACCAATTAAGGCATACAAATGTAATTTTAAGACTTTTTACATAATCGGTGGCTGTCAAATAACAAATGTGAAAGCAAGTAAAACAAGTGATCCACGTAAATGCAGCCTGAGGTGAGTGATGTTAAAGTGAGATATGCCACTTTCAACCACAGTATAAGAGGCATTTCCCCGTTTCCGTCACAACTACTTTTGCTTTTATTTCGTTCAAGAAACCGACAAAAAGTTTACTAGTAACATGCTAAATTATAGTGTAACTGCAGCACATTTACTGGAGAGGCATAAAGTCCCAAAACTGACTCAATAATGTCAGAAATACTGGAACATTTTACTTAAGTTTGCTAGCATTAGCTAACATTAGCCATCATGAGCTAGTGGCCTTACCAGACCAAGTGAGTCTGCAGCAGCAAAAGTATATTGCATTGAGCCAGGATGTGTTTTATCGCTTATTTATTCAACTTTTTATTTGTAACAAAACCTCTTCCAGTCACTTGTGTTCATTGTTTTAGTCTGTCTGTGCCTTTAGTCATTTAGAAATTTCAACTTTGCAATCAATCAGAACAATTTAGCTACTCAAGTTAGTCGTATTTGGTCAGTATCAGCTTAAATAAAGCTGAATCATTTTTATGTGAAATTTAAAAGCAGGGTTTGGCACCTCACAGTACAGCGGTACAAAGAGACCAAATAGTTGCTTTTTCAGCTACTGATGCATCAGTTGCAACATGTTGTAATGTGACGCAAGAGGGGAAGTTTCAAATTCAAAATATGCCATACACTGAGGGAACACAGGTTACAACTACAACCTGACTAACACCGACTAAATTACAGCAAAGATTTGGCCTTAAAAATTAACATAAAGTTGACTGAACACTTGTTGGTTTAAATACTTTGTCATGAATGGGTGGCCTTCTGTTATCATACCTTTTTAATTACCATTCTGAAATCTAAGTGAAGGAAGTAAGATTTATTGGCTTTTTCTGACAAAGAACACCAAGAAATGTTCTGAACATTTCCTCTGTCGTGTTTCAGTCTCTGGACAACCTTGGCACAGCAGAGGAGGTTCGATCTAAACGCCACTCCACCTCAGAGCTGGGAAACATTACCTACAGCGATGTGCGGCAAGAAGGATGGCTGCACTTCAAACAAATCCTCACAGAGAAGGGCAAGGTGGGCTCGACAGAAAATAGCTCAAGACAGAAAAAAGCATTCAAAGCAAACAAAGACTCACTTCTCATCTTTCATTCACAGAAGGTGGGCAGCAGCATGCGTCCGTGGAAGCGAGTCTTCTCGGTGCTTCGCTCCCATTCGCTGTTCCTCTATAAGGACAAGAGGGAGGCGGTGCTCCGCGGCGCCACGATCGGAAGTGCGGCCGAGGACGAGCAGCCAATCAGCATCCGGGGCTGCCTGGTGGACATAGCGTACAGCGAGACCAAACGGAAGCACGCTCTGCGGCTGACCACACAGGACTTCTGCGAGTACCTTCTGCAGGCCGAGGACCGGGAGGACATGCTGGACTGGATAAAGGTCATCAGGGAGAACAGCAAGACGGACAACGAGGTCAGAGGACACACATACACCTGTTAGGCTTTAACCTCCTCTGTGAGTGTGCCTTTAGTGTGTAGTTATAACGCAGATGTGTTTGTTTGTTGCAGGAGCTCGGTTTCTCCAGACAGGCCCTCATCAATAAGAAACTGAATGATTACAGGAAGCAGAGGTGAGTTCACCTGATTACAGATAATGGATCTGCCTTTAACCACTGCACTCGTCTGTTGTGATGACAGACAGCTTGAATTTAAACCTGTCTCTCTGTCTCCCCCTGCAGTCCAACAGGCAGCAAGCCCGACTCCTCTCCCAGGATGTCCCGCATGAAGCCTCCCTTCCTGCTCACCAAGGCGGACAACGCTGCGGGGGCGCCACGCTCCCCCAAATCAGAGGGCAAAGGTCAGTGTCAGGGATAGACTAATCAAACAAACATGCTACTTATTGTGCTAAAGTTAAACTGTATCATTGTTTTCGATTAAATGTCAGAAGTTATGAGATGTATTTTCACCTGGAGAGAGCATCGTTTCTCCTATAAGATGAGTTTGAGGTAAATACGGTGGCACATATCTGGGTAATTCTGTTTTGTATTTTTTAGGGGAAAGACGCTTTATAGTCTCAACTATGAAAGTCTAAAATAACAGTTCTAAGTTGTTACTCCACAAATGAGTAATATACATTGCAGCTTAATACCAATACAAAATATTATGGAGACAAGGAGTTAAATCTGACTTTGTGACAATTATCAATTCTATACATCCCACCAAAAACGTTATCAATTTTCATTATTGCAACCCATCGTCCCTTTCAATTGTGCTATTTGTGACTCTTTGACCAGTCTTATAGAAATCATATATTTGTAATTTAAATTCTGCAGGTTAGATATTCCATGGGCATTAGCTCAAATATCAGTTTATGTCATAACACAATCGCAGGTGGCGTATAATCAATCCTTTGATTAATATATCTGCAGATGTAGGAATGTTTAACAGCCCTTTTCGGATGAGAGCCTTTAATTGTAAGGACAGGATAAACCGAGAAGCAAACACTGAAGCTCTGTGACAAGAAGTTAAGTTTTTCTCTGAACTGTCTTTAGATGAGAGCGGCCCTCCGAAGTCTCCGTGGGGAATCAACATCATGAAGAAGACAAAGAAGTCCGGGCCTAAAGCTTTTGGTGTGAGGTTGGAGGATTGTCAGCTGGGTTTGAATAACAAGGTTAGCCACGATATCATCTGTCTTACCAGAACGCAGTAAAACTACTACTTCTACTACCACTGAAAGTTTCATTTGTGATTAAACTCGCTCCGTGTCCGTCTCAGTTCATCCCGTTGATCGTGGAGATCTGCTGCGGTCTGGTGGAGGACATGGGTCTGGATTACACGGGAATCTACCGAGTCCCAGGGAACAACGCCATGGTGTCGACGCTTCAGGATCAGCTCAACAAGGGATGTGACATAAACCCTACAGAGGAGGTGAGGAAATACGAATATGGATCATTTATGTCATATGCATTGAATGTGTTGTAACTCTGTTTTGTTGTTCATTCTGTACACATGACATTTATTGCATTTCTGTCCATCCTGGGAGAGGGATAAGGTGTCTTCCTTTTCTTTCTCCCCGTTAGAGTTTTTCATGTACCGATGTGATGCTCCTGGGAAAGAGGATGTTGTATGTGTACAGATTGTAAAGCCCTCTGAGGGACATTTGTGATTTGTGATTTTGGGCTATACAAAATAAATTGAATTGAATTGAACCTGTACATTTAATAAACCGTTTAACTGACTGACAGGTTTCGTTATACTTTACTCAACAAAACTGTGTCATTAGATGCAGAAGGTAAAATCCGATGATCGCTGACTCCTCTCTGTTTCTTTTTTCTGTCAACAGAAGTGGCAAGACCTCAATGTTGTCAGCAGTTTACTCAAATCCTTCTTCAGGAAACTTCCAGAGCCGCTCTTCACAAACGGTTTGTCTAAACATGTAACAACAAGCAGTCCACGCATATCTCACACTGCAAATGCATTCATATCAAACCACCGCATTCAAATATTTGATATCTTTACAGACAAGTACAACGACTTCATCGACGCCAACCGGATGGATAGTACATCGGACAGACTAAAGACCATGAAGAAACTGGTACCTATTTGTTTGTATTACTTTGATACTTCTTTGCTTGTGTGTGTGTGTGTGTGTGTGTGTGTGTGTGTGTGTGTGTGTGTGTGTGTGTGTGTGTGTGTGTGTGTGTGTGTGTGTGTGTGTGTGTGTGTGTGTGTGTGTGTGTGTGTGTGTGTGTGTGTGTGTTGGTATTTGTTTGAGGAAAGAAGTTTGGCAGGTTCAACAAGTTTATCAATATTCTAATTATTTTTGTTTCTCTTTCGCAGATCCGAGACCTCCCAGATTATTATTACCACACTCTGAAGTTCCTGGTTGTTCACCTGAAGACTGTAGCAGACAACTCAGATAAAAACAAGGTGCGTGAAGGACAGTTTGTAAATGAAATGGAAACATAATCACGTATCACTGTGACATATTTGGTATTAATGTATTTTGTCTTTGTGCAGATGGAGCCCCGTAACCTGGCTCTGGTGTTCGGGCCGACTCTGGTTCGGACATCTGAAGACAACATGAAAGATATGGTCACACACATGCCCGACCGCTACAAGATAGTGGAGACGCTCATCCAACATGTGAGAGAGGCCACACAGCAAAACACACATCGATTCATATTTCTCCTAATCATTTTCCAAATAAATATTTCTTTCTCTATGTCGTTCTTGTAGTGCAACTGGTTTTTCGCCGAAGAGCAAGACAAGGATGAAAAGGTATGCTTCCCGTATTCTTTCTTGAGACTTGCAAATTGAAAACGTTAATGCACTACGGAGAGTTATTTAAAGATTCAGTTGAGGATGTGCAGTTGCCCTGAAAACTTGCAAGTAATGTGCAGTATTTGACTTAATTATCTGGGAATCTTTTCAAGTTGGTGTAAAATAACTTGTTGTTTGAAGTCATAAAATAATATTTCCTACCACCGAGGGGGATTGCTTCATCTTTTTTTTAAAACAAGTGAACTTGCTTTAAGAGCTCATACTAACACAAGTATTATTTTATATATGTTTGTGCAGCAAACAGAACTTATTTTGTCTTGTTTTAAGATGATGATGGTAAGTCCTAGAAAGTCCCTGAAACAAGGAAAAAAAGGAAACATTTTATTGAGCATTTGTGCTATTTCATAAAACCAATAAGTCACCATGGCATTTGCAACCTTATATTTTACTGATAAAGCAAAACAATTCTAAACATCTTTTCAAAAGCCGTATCTCTAGAATTCACCATTCAAAACATTAGTTTATACATTCATACAGTCTTGCACACTGTATGAATCCCCAGTTTTCAGGGTTTTAACACTTCCAAAGTCACAGTAAATCACAGCCTTTTGTTTGGTGTCTCTTCCGTCCAGACGCCGGTGGATACGCAGGACGTGCAGCCCGCCCCCAACATCGACCACCTGCTGTCCAACATCGGCAGGACCGCTCTGCTCGGGGAGGCCTCAGGTGAGAACGCTGCTCAATGCTCTTAGCAATTCGCCTGCTAGCTCTCACCCAGCCGACTAAAAGCATTCGGGTAGCTGTAATTGCAACACAAAATTGACGGTGCTTTCCATTTCAAGCTGGAAAAAGGGAATTTCCCACGAGTGTATCATACTTTCAATTTCAATACTTTTCAATTTTCATACTTTAAATTTCTAGTGAATGGAGGATAAGAAACAGCTGGCAGACTTTCTGAAGTTAATTAGCAGATCAGAGTCTTAATTCTCAAGAAAAAGAATTCAACAAGTCAGTCAATGAATCCTGTTCCAAAGAACATGTGTTAAGAATCTATAAAACTAAACGATTTAAGATGGGGCTCTTAAAATAATGATCCCAAGTGTTGACTCGACGCCAGATTCCTCGCTTGATTGAGATCCCTCCTCGTAAGTTTGTCCCAATTTAAAGCCAGAATTCCCTCTTTTCCAACAGAAATGGAACGCGCCATAAAAAATAAAAGTCTGTCATCCATTAGTACTCGGAGTGTTTCTGTGTTTTATTAGCGTACCTACACTTCTCTCTATTCTGCTGACCTCTTCCCCCCAACGTTGCTCATCTTTCACTTTCTCTGTACGTTTCTGCATTTCCTTCTCTTAGCTGAGCCTGTGGAGCAGCCACTGCGGTAGGATGGGAACTCCCCTGGCAATACGTGTGTGTGCGTGTGTGTGTGTGTGTGTGTGTGTGTGTGTGTGCAACCGAGTCTGTATATCATATTGTGAAAGTGAAATAATGTGTGTTTGTGTGGGTGAGAGAGGGTGTTAGTGTTGGTGATGGTTGGTGTCTCCATGGTCTCCATTACCCTCCTTAGATTCAGTGTCTCCCTCTCAGTGTCAGACGGAGCTCCCTGTAAGAACATGTCACTTAAGTGTAGCCCGAGTCCGACTAATGAATTAACGGCCTGTCAAAGCTGTTGTATCTGACACCGGAGTGTAAACTGTGGTGTGTCGCTGAGAGAGACGAGTTCCTCACTAGTGGCTCTTGTTGTCGAGCGTTTTGCTCCACTCATCCTACGGGCAATTTCAGTCAGTGTAGACCAATCATCAGGCTCCTCATGCCCCGCTCCAAAGGGACTCTAGATGGCGCCGTTTCTGACATTCTGTTTTTAATGCCCCATGACATCTGAGATATAATCTGAATTTGTTTGTGTGTTGTTCACTGGTGGCCCCCACTTTCACCCTTTCTCCTCGGTTTTTGTATCACATGTGAACTTCCAAACAAAAACCACTAGTTTCCCCAAATGTTGCTTATTTGAGGTCCAAGCCAACATTAAAGCAAGCTGCATGGTGATGTCTGCACGCAAAGAATAGGGCGAGTCCTTTTATATAGGCCAAAATCCAAAGCACACATTGGCCTCAAAGGACTTTACAGTCTCCAGAAGTGACCTTTTTAAAATAAAATCCCTCGGAAATTTAGCAAAACAAGAGAAGATGAGCTTTGATATTTTAACATTAACTGACCGATTCAGATTCTTTCACCTGGCTAGAAATTTGAGCAATATTTCCACTGCTAAAGTTTTGTCATTGATACCATAGCTGTTTCCAGAAATGGTGATTGATGTATATATACATCAATCTTCAAACACATGAGACTTGAGCTCAGTGAAAGGCTGCTTCTCCTCCATCAGCAGGAGCATAACATCAACAACACTGGTGAATTACCTGAGCTGAGCTGCGTTTCGTTAAAACCAAAGACGCTTTAATAAAGATGCATGATATAAAGAGCACAGATGAATCAGAATCAGGATCAGCTTTATTGTTTATGCATACAAGGAATTTGACTCCGGTTTCTTCCGTTCACTAGTACACAGAAAAACCGACGAATAAACAAAAAACAAGGAGATCAAAGAAGAACAAAAGATAAACATTGAACTATTATGTACACATGAAATGCAAAAGTATATATATACCAACATAAAACACAAAAAAATGACAATGAAGGGTGAAAGTTTGTCCCCCATCTAGAAGCGGCACACAAGACAAACTGGATTGATTTTGTCGTTGTTGGTACATGAGAAACAAATCCATCCAGAGCTCTTTAAAAGGCCTCCGACCCGGCCGAGCCTCAGGTTTCTCCAAAGATTTTGATTCTATACTATGTGAAAGCTTTTATCCTGCATCTCTGTGTTTGTGTTGTGAGGGAATGTGTTTCTTTGTATACTGGACTTAAAAATGATTTCTGCCTTCACGCCTCCCAACGCTTCCTTCACTGATTGATGTCATCAGTGTTTTTCTGTGATGTCATCGGTGTGTGCTGTGGTTTCCTAATGCCTCCAACACCAAACCCCGCTTACCCGATCATTGTGTAAATCAGTGTCTTTGTACTGGGGGTCCGTCACGGTCAGAGGGCACAGAGGAAGGCCAGTTCCTTCATATTTAGAAGAAGGAATTACTCTTGTAATTCAATTCTTTTCAATCAGGTAGAGGACACAAGTCTGCTGAAACTTTCAAGTATGTTGTGCTCAAGCCACCACCCCATCAGTGATGTCACAGCGGGTGTTTCCCCCTTTACAGCTGATGGGAAAACACCTTTTGTGACATCACCTTTTTAAAGTGTAGACAGACGTGCAACATGCAGTAGCAGTTTCCTGTGATTTCAAAAAAAAAAAAATAAAAAAAGTGATGATGACACCAGCTGCCTCTGTGTCCTCCACCATGACTGTTCTGGCCTTTTGTTAACTTCAATGGTTCTGACCCGCTGATGTTTTTATTCTCTTCTCCCCAGACTCAACCAACAGTGACTCAGCTAAATCAAAGGTAACATCTCTTTACATGGTACAATGTTACTCTGAATGTACCTATAGTACTCACACACATATTGTCAAACAGCAGTAGTTAAGACATATAAAGTGTAATGTATGAAAGTGTCACAGTAACATTTTTTTTTCCTTTCACAGGGCTCTTGGGGGTCGAGGAAAGACCTTACACCCAAAGACTTCCTGACTCTGTCCATCATGTCGGCTGTTACGGGCCGCAAACGCAGGAAGCGCCACAACGCCCGCCGCGTGGGCAGCAGCACCGATGACGACTCTGAGCACGAGCCAATCAAAGCTGGACATTTAGGGGCAGAGGAGGAAGAGGAGGCAGAGTCGCCCGTGGGAGACACTGCTCCTCGAGCAGTGGGAGAGGAGGACGAGGACGAAGAAGAAGAAGAGGAAGATGAGGAAGTTGTTGAAAGCGGAGTGAAAGAGGAAGTAGAAGAGGAGGCGGTGGCGATTGTTCCCAGTCGGCTGTGCTGTAAAGAGGAGGAGGAGGAGGCAGGAGGAAGGCAGGCGGCCGTGTTGCTGCACGAGGAGGAGGCGCGGGTGGAGGTGAAGGGGCCGCCGTGGAAAGCTCCAGAGGACGCTCGCTCTATCGTTTCTGGTTACTCCACCCTCTCCACGTTGGGTCGTAGCCTGGGGTCAGAGGGCAGGGGGGATGATGCTGACGACGAGAACAGTGAGCTGGTGAGTGAGACGGACAACGAGAGCGGCTTCGCCTCGCGCTCCCTCACCCAGGAGAGACCCGATAAACACCAAACATCGCCCGTGAACACGCAGCCGCCAGCTGCCCCGCGCAGCTTCCTCTACACGCACTACAAACCCCCCGTCCTCTCGCCCACAAACCTGCTCGAACCCCCCACAGCGCTCACGCACACACCGGACTCCGCGGACAGGAGTGACGGAGGGGCGCGGTCCACCACGCCCTCCTCGTCCTCCTTCTCCTCCTCCTCCACCACCCACAGGCTGCACTCGCGGCCTTCCTTCAACTCCCACAAGCTGATCCAGTGCGACACTCTGGCCAGGAAGAAGCTGAAGTCGGAGAAAGGCAAGGCTCGCTCTCTGGAAGTGATGGAGCTGTCCGGGGCCGTGGCCGTGGCCGACGGGGCCGGGTCCGGGTCAGACGGTGCACCCAGACTGAGGAGGGAGACTTCCAGAACCAACCCCTCCTCAGGCAGCAGCCAGGAGAGCCTGCGCCCGGCCCGGCCCAAGACCTCCCTGCCACCCAGCGAGGCCGCCTCCTTCACCCCGGCCGGCCCCGGCGGCAGGTCTCTAGCGGAGCAGGTCCGCGCTCGTCTGCTGGGCTCGGCCGACGACCTGCGCATTGTGGGACTGCGTAAACCGCTGTCACCGGAGACGCGGAGGAAGAGACGGGCCTGGCGCAGACACACCGTGGTGGCCTCCCCGACCGAGATCACCGACAAGAGACCCCCACTGACCGTCAGTGACTTCCCCCTGTCTCCCATCACTCAAAACCAGGTCAAAACACCAGGGCTGCCTCGGGATGCAGACGGGCTCGAACAAGGACCGGCTACACGTCAAGCACCCACCTCTAGATTCCACCAGTACCTGTGAGCCCCGGCCAGCTGACCCCACACATCACTCCAGGGGAAACCAGGCTTCTGTGCCGGGGGTCAAGGGTCAGGGTTGGTTGCCAGGTGTATCACCGTGTGCCACTGACCAGGTCTTTAAAAGCAGCCCACCCCTTTTTCTTTTTTGATAAGCTCCATTTGCATGGCAAGGGGCTTTCCAGTGTTGCCAAAGCTTTTTTCTTTTCTTTTTTTTTTCCAAAAATGTGTGCTTTTATAGAAATAATACAGAGACACAAACAGACCTCATCACAATCAAAGTCACAGCCAAGAATTCTCATTTGAGTGATAACCCGAGCATCCTTCCCGTCTTCTCTGCCTTCCTTCTCACAGACAGAATAAATGAAAGAGTTGAATTCCTACAAGTGACCAGGGCCGGATGCTGAACATGCACCGTCACTCTGGTTCTTGAGAGAATGGTGCTTCTTTATCAAAGTGGGGTTTAGCGGTAACTATGACAACAATTCTCTGAACCTATTTCAGTGAGCCAGAAGAGACAGTCAACGCCACGCAGACACTTCTCATTACAAAAAAAGTTATTGGTCAGTTTAAAACTCTCAACTGATTTTTCACATCAGTCTTTCTATTGTGTTCCTCCTCAGACCACAGACACTGTAATCGCTCATTTATACTCCAAACAATAGACACAGTAATCTCCAAACACACACGCATACATTCGTCTCTCTCTCTCTACTTGTTAATAATGTTCATGTGTGTGTTTGCGCAACAATATTTGTGATCATGTCTGAGCGTGCAGGTGTTTGTGTCGAACAATTTTTGTAACATTTGTACAAAGCCTTGTTAAGTTAACCTTGTAAATATAAATATTATGTTATCATATTTGTTTTTACTTTTTTTAGTTCCTTTTTTTATGGTTTACAAAAGTGCGTACAAGTGCACAAGTCATTTCTTTCAAGATGTTACTTGAAATGTTTCCCTTAATATATTCTTTTTTTTTGTTTTATATTCAATATATATATATTATATATATTTTGTATTAAAGTTAAAAAAAAGTACTTTTATTGTTATTTCATCTGGGTGTACCTGTTCACAGGAGACAAGATAAACATGACTAAACCTGCTAATTATTTCCTCATAGATGGCCTTCCTCTTCGATTCTCAGCACTGTGCAGAAAACCTTTATCTCATGAGATATAGTCTTATAAATAAGTATCTCTGGTGATTGTACTTCCAACAATGTTGCATCAACGTGTACACAAATCATCTTACAACGACATGTAGCAAGAGAAGAAATCTGGTAGTCATAACAGTATATTGGGCAGTTTGCAGGCAGCACAGCGCCACACTGTGACGGCTGAACTTGTTTGTTTTGTGGTTCATGTCTGGGTTTACTGAGCAATTCCTCTACAGATCTGCTCATATTTACTGAGCTCAAGTCGAAGAATGTTCCTTCTTGTAAAAGAGAAGCCTGGAGGGGTTTAACAGACTGTTAGAATTATTGTGTAGCGCATACAAACGGACACATTTTCACCTCAGTTGGCGGTGATCTTCATGTGTTTTCATCCCATCCCCTCCGAGAGTTCGTCTGTCTGCACGTTTATTACCTTAGGGGTTTACATGAGGAAGACTTTTCCATAAGGTCAGGCTCTAATAAATCCTACCTGACTGGGGAAATGGTACATTAGAGCGAACAAAATACACAATGAATCTATTGTTCTCAGCTCTCGTCTTGATTTGCCATCACAAAATAACACAAACAGGAGGTGTGACTTCCTCAGTCATGACACTTATTTTCATCTGACCAAATAACCCCGTGAAAAATAATAATAATAATAATAAATGATAAGTTATAGTATTGTCTTACCTCAAGATTTTTTTTTCTACAAGTGCCTGATTTCTGGAATGTGTTTTTGTTCTGCAGTGCCATGGTCGGTTCTTATCTTTCCGTTTCCTTTTGTTGTTTCTGGGTCTCGGCCCTTCTCTCCTGTGGTTGATGGTATAACTAAGGCACTGACCCAAAGATGTGTACATTTAATACAAGCGGTCTAACTAAGAAAAAAAAAAAGATGTGAAAAGCACACTTTAAGCCAAGGACATGTCTATGCACTCTCTTTGCCTTTTAACACAGGCATTAACAGCTATTACCGACGCTGCTACGAGGCATAGTACTCTCTCAGCTGCTTTTCTGAACATCTCTCTCTGCCTAGTGATCCACAGTGTGTGAATATGGTACATCTAACAAGCCCTACTCTAAACCGGCATTAGGTCATGTCAGACCTCATCCAATTTCTCACAGATGAACTAACAACCTATGACTTCATCAAAAAGGAAAACTCAACAAGTTGGGCGTGCTGTCTGAAATTTGATTCTTACCTTATGTTTCATTGTTGTATTTTTAAAAGTCTTTTTGTACATACTTTCTTAATATGTAACATATTGTATTGTGTACATTTGGAATTGCTTTTTGGAGTATAACTAATATGAAAAATGACTGGACTTAAAGGTCGTCCGCCTGAAACCATTTCCCTCATGGATGTGTGCTTTAAAGCAAGGTTATATGATGTAAATAAACAGAACTATGTTTAAAACGAATTTCTCACCTGTGTTTGTTTTTAAGAGAGCTTAGGATTGTGCAAACTTCTGCAGGGGAGGATGAGGCTCATGTTTACCGGCAGACACTTAAAACAGGAGCTGAATGGCGCCATCTAGTGGGTGCAGAGGAACACTGCCTCCTCACGGGGAGAACGGCACAGGGGGCACTGCGCGTGAAGGAAACTTCATCTCAACTACACACAAAGCACAACTGAGACTTTGTGTTTTTAACTAACACGAATAATTGAATATTCATGTTAACTGTGATCATTAGCTGTAATTCTGGTAATCTACTGAAAAATATGATAATTCTAGAAATATAGAGCTTTAATAAACACCATTTTCAGCAGAGTATTTGACTATTGAGATCACCAGCTCTGCTCTCGTGAACACAATTTGTTTCAAAGTAGTGGGGGAAAAAACAAAACTATTTAGCATTTCCTCTTGCATCTTCCTCGCCTGATTAAACTGGGAGTGGGTTAACCTTCATAAAGAGCATCTCCATCATATCCCATCCCCCCTCCTCCAGTCCGGGTATTCTTCCTCTTCGGAGCCCGCTGATGTCTGTCTGTCTGTCTGGTCCGTCGCAGGGTCTTCACGAGACGAAGCTTACTGACTGTTTGTAACTAAAGCCAGCACGGTTTCACTCTGCTGCTTTTATTAACCGCTTCCTGTAGTTTTAGAGCAGGCTTTTTTTTTTTTTTTTTTTTTTTTTTTTTTTTTTTTTTAACAACACATGACAACAGAATTTCAAATATTTTTTATTTGAACTTATTGTTAACACACAACTGTTAAAATATTCACTCCGGAATTGACTTCTGCAAAAACAGTCTTTGAAAGCTGACCCCCAATTAGCTGTAATTTTGTTATTTCGGTTTTGAGGAAATTGCAACATTACATGTTTATTTTAAATTCAAAGTACGGAACAGTAGATTAGTTGATCCGGGAAACGAACAAAATATTATCGTGTTGTCAAATACTTTCTCTTTATAAAAAAAAAAAAAAGAATCTCGTTTCTTTTTGGGAAATATTTACATTTCTTCTTGGAAAAAAGGAAAATTGAACAGGACACCCTTACAGTCCAAATAGAAAAGAAACGGCAAGTATTGCATTGCAATGCGGGGACGTGTCGTCCAGATGACAAACTGATTACAGAAAACTGATTTTTTTTTTTTAACGCAGCAGTCCCATATTTTACCTTTTTGAAAAGCCCCCCCCCACCCACACCCCCCACGTGACCTGCGTCCTTTAATTGGTCGCCACCTGGCCCCTGTCACTGCCGGGCCGGCTCTGCAGGAGCAGCTCCGTGTTCTGGGCCCTCAGTCTCTCCATCTCCCGCTCCAGCTCCCGGAGCCGGACCAGGGAGCTCTCCACGGTCAGACCCCCGGGCTCCACGGCGCGCCTCAGCCGGTTGTTCTCCTCCTCCAGCCGGGACATGCACTTCTCCAGCTCCAGGTACTCCTGCACCAGCTCCTGCTTGGTCATATTCTGCAGGCTCTCGACGTGGTACATCTCGTAGGTCTCGGAAAAGTCTCTCTGGAGAAACTCCCCGCCTGCGTTGCCGGGTCTCCCGATGCCGTCGCTGCCTCCCCCGCTGCCGGGATCCTCGTCCTCCTCCTCGTTGTTGTTGTCCAAAACCTCCTCTTCGCTGCCGGTGTCCTCCGCGCGGCTGCCCACCCCCGAGGGTCGCCTGACCCCGGCCTCGGTGTTCAGGTCGGGCTCCTCCCGGTCGTGCTCGTCCATGAGGAACTGTGTGGTGTTGTAGGGGGCCACGGGGAGCCCCTTGGCGAACATCTCCTCCCTCAGCCGGGACGCCCGGGCCGTCTCCTTCTCCTCCAGAGCCTTCCTCTCGTCCCAGCTCAGCTTGTAGTACGGCTTCCAGCTGCGCTTCTTCTTGGAGGTCCTGCGCCGGTGCCGCTTCTTGCCCAGACGCGCGTCCAAGCCGGTGTCGGAGTCGATGTGACTGTCCTCCTGCTGCAGGGTCTCCTCCAGCGGGTTGTGCTCTCCGTCCCCCGCCGCCTGGACGTCAGCCTTCATCTGGGGCCGGGCTGCGATGGGGCACACCCCCCTCTGTCCGCCTCTCCGCTGCCACAACTTGTCTGTGTTGATGTCCCCGCAGCTCTCCGCCCGCTGCCGCTGCTTCTGCGCCCTCTGTCGCCCCCTGCTGCCGTTCTCCGGTCGGCCTCGGTTTCTGGCTGGGAGATGCTCCAACGCGTCTCCGCTGCTCCCACCTGATGGGCTGCCCGACGTGTTCAGGTGACGGGTCCGCTCCGCCGGCTCTGCCATCCCGATGTCCCGCTCCGACGGCCCCTTCTCAGCACATTCTACACACGGGGCTCTTGTTCTCAGAATTGAGCTTCAAAAGTTCGTTAAAATGCGTTAAACTGGTTTAAACTAAATGTAGGTATTCTAGGAATCCCTAAAGAAAGTTTGAGTTTGAAAACAAACACTCGTTCACAGGTTAAAAAGTAAACTTGTGAGGAGTAAACACTTGTTACTCCTCAAAGGGTTTGTCAGAGCAACTGTCGCTAACTACCATTAACTGTTTCGCTGCTGTCAGAACTATCGTTCACCCGGAGACGACGTTTCGCCGTCACAACAGTGTCCAGTGTGCTACTCAAGAAGAGGGAGCTCGTGTTTATATAGCGGCTCCGCCTCTAGCCGTGCGGATGCAGCCGTTCGTAACCCGCGGTGCATTGTGGGACATGTGGTTCGATTTCAATGAAGCGCAGTCGGACGCCGCCACAGCGAACCACATAGTCCACAAGTCCCCCGTAAGTGATGTACATTTCAACCAATCAAATGGTAGATACTCGGGCGCGATACGATCCATCCCCCTCGTAGTTGATTGGACAAGAGGATATCTTTGCTGTTGCTAAGCTTCAAGTATTTTCTGATTGGACAGTCCAGTAGTCACTCAAAAGTACGTAATCCACACCAAGAAAGCAGTCCGGAGCATTATGTGGACGAGCCCATCTGCGAATAAAGGGGGCAAGGAGAAAAGTTACGAAATTAAAGTTAATTTAATTACCGTCGAACGACATCATATGACAACTGGAACCAATAAGCACACTTAATACGTAGGATCCACGGGGCTTACTTTCCTTTGCAGAGCACGCAGTCTAACGCTGAATTAGTAATACAGTGAAAACCCTCCTCCATTTTATGCAAAATGCAGAAAACCTCTTACGGAAACTAGTCCGTGTTAAATGTTCACACTGAAATATACCCACAAACAGCTTAAAATCAAAATGCAATTATCTGTCATGTTTAGTGGCATTAACATGCGTCACCGTGGTGACAGTCGGATCATTAAACGTGTCGGAGTGAATATCCTGTGTGTGGTGCGGAGTGATACACTGTGGGACGGGGGCTCGGGTGAACTCTGGAATCGGCGTAAACAAACGACATTTATTGTCAAGCTGCCGCTACGAGCACAGCTCCGAGCCCCTCGTTATTAAAGGGTGGGTCAGGCGGTCTCACACTTCCTCAATAATCCTGTTACCAGTGGACGGAGTGGTGTAGATCAGTTTTGAGTGTTTCTGCGCAGCCCACGTTCTAGAATGCAGTGTTAGATTGACACTCTGTAGTCGTGGTAACAGCTAAGGGTATGCTAGCTAGCTGAACGTTAACGTCGGTTAGCGCATGAGAACTACGTTGTGTCTCTCCCAAACTAAACAATGCATTGATTCATAAAGTGTGTAGCTACACGCACTCACGCTGCAGCCAAAATAAACGTGTAGACGGGAGCACGACGGTGTTGCAAATCAAGTTGTTTCTGTCCAGGGCTAAGCTAGTAACGCCATACTGTACATAAAGCCAAGGTATCAAACGTGTGTGCTAACGTTAATGTATTAGTTAACCAGGTGCAATCAAAGTGTGTATTTGTCGACAAAAGCTACAGCGAGCACGCAACGAAGTAAATAAATAACAAGACAACTAACTAGCTACAGAGGTTGCTAACGTTAGCCATTTGCTAACTAGGCCAATGTGTTTATACTGGGGCAGCGTAGTTGCTGGAACGTAATGTTACCCGAAAGATTTACTAAATAATTACGAGTGATGGTGATGTTCTCTCGGATCAGTATGTACCACAGTCTGTAAATGTGTGTCATCAGGTTATAAGTAGTGCTTATTTAAAAAAAAAAACACGGTATTAATCCGTGAACTGGAAGTCTCGATGAACTACTTTAGTTTCAGGAAGTAGACGGTCCCCGATCGTGCAAGGCAGCACAGAAGCTTTCCTTTAGTTTACTGATGTTTAGCCAGCTTTAGTTGAGTTTTACACGCTGAGCTAACACTTTACTCATACATTTTCCATAACTTTTATTATAACTGTTCTCGACTTCTGTTGAATTTAATTATTGTTTAATAAAGCAATAAATTATAACCTAGTTATAGGCTATCTTAATAATATCTTAATATTGTTTTGGGATTAATCTGTTCCTATTGCACATTTCCCATTCACATACTAGTAGATTTGCACAGTTAATGTCCCACTGTGTATAATTGCTAGTCAATACACTGACTTCATCTTTAACTGTGCATGTGTCACTATACCATGCACACCCACAGGCCTACACTCTTTAGTTTCCACAAACCAATTGTATTAATGTATGAAATGCGTAAATCAGTCCTCGTATGATGGGTCTCCTAACACTGCTTGCAAACACAGAGAATCCAATGGCTACAAACAACACAGGCCTACTGTTTCTACTAATAGAATCAGGCAGAGTTACAGCTCTGGCATATAAGCAAGCAGAGCTGGAAATCCTTTGAGGAAGACGTGATATGTTCCAGTTAATATAAAGCCTAATGACAATGGAGATTGAGAAATCATACAAAGGGTCCCCATATTCTCAAATCAAGGGGCGGTGGAGCTACAGAACCAGAGCTGCTCCTCCATATATCACAGCTTGTGAGGATTAGCAGGCATGACTTAATCTCTCACCCTGTCTAACATGGTTGTTGCTGCAATTGAGAGGGGATGAAAGATACAAATTGTTTTAGGCTACACACATGGCCTTGGAGTATACATTTAAGCAATGGCTGATATCCATCTGAGTACAGGGGGGGCTGGGTTTTTTCTTAAATTTCCATGAAGACATTTGTTGCACTGGATACATCATCTGCAATAACTGACTGACTGAGTGAGAGAAACATGTCATTTTAAGTGACTCCCACCGACCGAACCTGCTTGTTTGTGTACGTATGTGTGTGAGCTTGTGGATTTCTGCGGATCAGGGAAAATTATATTTTGTGTTCTTCCTGACAGGACCAGTTTCAGACCACCCAGCTGAGCTCTGTCCCTCTCTGCTCTCTGTTATAACTCCATTACTAAGACTTGATTAAGTTTCCAGCCACTGCTCTGTTACTGTGGGCACGTCTCCATGCAGTTACACAAAATAATCAAGTCTAGGTTTAATATTTTTATACAGCACATCACCATTTAGATCCATGTAGATACATCTGGCCGTACAAGATAAATGGGATTTGAAGAGAATTGATTGTTGTTGTTAAGATATTTGCACTTTCTTGTCATGGACAGCAGGGGGCACTGCACTCTAACTGATTGGTATAAAGGATTGAATATTGAATATTTATATGCTGTTAGTACCTGTTTACTCTGACCAACAAGTAAGCATGTTTTGTAATCTCCTGATCTATATTATCCCCCTCCACACATTCAGCGGCCCCAAGGACATGGGTTGTCTTCATGAACCTCGCCTTGAAAATATAAAAGTTATTAGATGACCACAGATGTTGTGGTGTAAAATAAAAGGCAAACAATTACCTTCAGGCAATGGTCACCAACACTCAGACAACCATCTGTACACAGGTAAAGTAAATAATATTTGACAAGTTTGCATTATTGTCTTTCCGCCTAAAGTGTAAGGAGTGTATTTAAAGCCCAATCGTCAATATCTCTGTTTGGTTAGTTAGGTAAACACCTCTTTGCACAATAAAGGTGAATGCATACAGTGTTTGTACCTTAACCTACCATTTGTAGTGGGGAAAATTAAACATTAACATTAAGCAGTCATTATTCCATCTTATTCAATCATATTGTATTGCTTGAACCATCTTATTCAGTGGTGGACGAAGTACTCCTATTATTAAATTGAGACCTTATTGTTGAATTACTGTTTGAAATCCTGTTAAGTAAAAGTACAAAAGTACTCATTATGCAGAACAATAGAATATCAATTTAGTTTAGGATATATTATAATACTGATGCATTAAAGTGTACATGCAGCCGGCAAAGGGGGAGCTAGTTGAATTACTTTATATAAACTACAGGGGGCTTGTGAATTTATCCACAACGATCAATAAAGCCTTGTCTTAACCTATAATAATAATAATAATACATAATTGTGTATTTGTTGATTGTGTTTTGTGCTATTAATCTAAATCTGCAACTTTAAGTAATACCAAAATTTTGGAGTGAAACGTACAATGTATTTCTCTGAAATGTAGTGGGATAGAAGTATAAACTACGGTACTTGAGTACATTTACTCGTGTTCACGAACTTGACCATCCGTGGTCCGTGCAGTGGGTCAGTGTTCGTTGCAGGAGGAGGTGGGAGTGCGTAAATTGTGCGCCTTGTTTGGAGTCATATTACGCACAGGCACGGGGAGCAGAGTCGGGGAGGGACTTTACGCATGTGGGAAACCTGTGACTGTTGCGCTTAAACGTCTCTCTCCTTTCGGGGGCCTCTGGACGGCACAACTCTGCGCAGGAAGACACCTGCACGCTCCCAGACTCACGTTGCCTCAGAGTTAACGGGCAAGCATCGCGCATTAAAGTTTCAGCCTGCAGTTATTTTCGCTGGAGTTGTAATAATGTTAGGCAGCGGTAAGTCAGCGGCCACCAGTCCCAGAGAGCAGAGGGGGAAAGGGGCCGAGAAGGCGATGGACCCCATCAGGAGGCTCGGTAAGGAAACATTCCAACTTTTAAGCTCCTTTCTGTAACAACAATGACTCAAATGAGTGGATATCTTTAGAGTTCCGTGTTTTTTCTACTGCATTATCAAATCCGTGATTTTCTTGGTATGCACTTATGTGAGTGTGAGTGATAATGATTTAATCACACTAAATAATGTATTCATATTTCAGTAGGAATTTAGAGTGATATCTGTTGTATTTCATCAACCCCGAGGTGAAATGAGCAGTGTGGGTGTAGTTCAAGTGATCATGTGTTTATCAGGAGCTGAACTCCCTCACAAGACCACTGATGTGATTCAGGCTCCTCACTAGTCCCCAGCCTACAGTCCCTCAGCCAAACACTGATTGGCTGCTGTGCATTTCACTCAAGCACTCTCAGCTCTTGGTCACACCTCGACCCAAAATAGACACCTGCTGAGTAGAGACAGAGCACCTGTCAGAATCTCTGAAAAGAAACTGGAAGTCTGGAAATCTGGAACTCAGTTTTGACCTATTTATACTACGACATGTAAACTGTGCTTGCAGCCAATAAAACTCATGATTTTTTCCCTTTATTTGGCAGATTTACAATATGAAGTTAACAGCATGACATCAATAATTGAATCATTTGTTTATAATATAGTGAGAACTGTTTTTGGGACATTTTTAATACCAGCAATCCAATGACTGTACCCATGATTTCACAAAAAAATACAGCACACAGTACAAAGTTTCTAAAAAAACAAACAACAAGAAATCACTCTTTTAAATCAATAAATAACCAGATAACCCATTTGCGTTCCTTTTACATATCATTTTGTTTATTTTGGCATTCAGATAACTAAAATCCTGCTCCAAACGTCTAACCCCAAAACACTGGACCCCTTTTTTTTCATGCTTTCACAGCAGTGTGTGTGCTGGATCTCAACAGTGGCATTTGAAACGGCAGACTATGTTGAAACTCTGACACTATGCAGACACTTGTTTAAGCATTACCGATGTTTGAGATATGAAACTGTATCTCTGTGCATGAAAATGAAATACACAACTGTCCAGTCTATATTCGAGCTTCCCGCTAATACTGATTAATGAAGCCATTGAGGTCCCTCTGCCCTGATCCCTTACCCTTCATGTGTCGTCATAAATCAGTCAGTTGGCTTTCAACACCACATGTCTGAGTTGCGTTTTAATCCTTAAAACAAAGTTTTCTCACTTACTGTTAGCCTTTTTTCCTACAGATAAAGTTTCACGTGAACCTGAGATTTGTTAGTTTGAGATAATCTATATTTGAATCAGACAAACGTACACATGGATAAATATATTCACTGCCACAGACGTCCCCCTGTGGGGGTTTGTGGATTTGGTTTCAGAGTTCAGTGTTGCCAACTTTTAGCTCTGTGGCGCTGTGATGGTGAAACACAGTAATTAGTTTATTGTGAGAACAATATGATTAACACAAACATTTTATCACTTTTATCACTCGGTTAAGGCTTGCACAACACAACAAATTCAAATGGAACCAGATCCAGAATGCTGTGTTTACATTTTCAAACAATTCTACTCTAAAAAAAGAGAGAGAAAACCATATTGCTGTATAAGTGCCTTTTCCTAATTTCATGTTAACTGATTAGAAAAGTAATTTTGAACAACATAGAGCAACATAGACAACAACAATAGATTTTTGTGCGTGTCTGTGATATATATGTATGTTATGTATATATATATATGAGACACTTGCACTTTGTCATTATAATTCTGGTGACATCAGAATGATTACTATTTAACACTTGCATCTTGCCTTCTTTTCAGGCTTTTAAGTCATAATCAGCAAACTTGAACATGAGGAAAAGCCAACATTACTTTACACCAAAATATTTACACAATCATGAAACGAACGATCCAAAAAAAAGAGACTCACTTTCCACTTCTCACACAATCGGTTTTCTGTTGAATGTTTAGTAATCTTCCAACCTCAGTAGCCGGAGGTGAAATCACAGCAACTAAAGATCTTTGGCCTTGAGATTCACGACCATATGTTTGTTTAATATATGTTCTTAGTTTCTATTTTTTTCAAGCTAAAAATGACAATCCAGATATTAAAGTTGTGAAAGCTCTGTTAGCTGAACGCAACAATTACTTCCTCATTTATGGACTCCTCACTGTGTGGTCATATCCTCCATCATGAAAAATGAATTCATCATGAAAAACAAGGACAATGTTAAAACTGAGTGTTGCTTATTTTAAGCTGAAAACGAAGAGGCAGCCTCTATGTATGAATTATTTTGCTTTCATGCTCAACAGTGTGCCATCCCCAAAAAACACATTGGCAGTAATTCTTAATTTTAAAACAACACCTTGAGTGTCACAACTCCAAAGTTCAATTATTTTATTGTTAAGCTTTCCTCAGATCACCTTTTAACTGTGGATCTCATCATTTTCATTAAAGGCTGGACCTGGACTTTTCTCGTGGGGACAGCTGTGAGACACAATTAAGAAAATGTAATTGCCCCTTTGCCCGTATCATGTCAACAACACCCTATGTTTTCTATCTTTATGCAAGTTTAGACTCTTGCTAGTTGACTCTCCTGACAGTTGTTATGCTGAGAGAAACTTAAACCGTGTCCCAGGAGGAGCTGGTATGTGGGCGTGAGTGAAGAGGACTCATGCAAACACAATCTAATACTGACCAGCTGATATGGTTATTTTCTTTCTGATCCTCCTTTAAGTTTGAAGGCGCTCCCGCTGCTTACAGTGTGGACACATGTACCCCCAGAGAAATATTCCTTATGGGACTCAGTTGAATGTTTATTGTTTTAACACAGCTGATCCAGCAGGTTGTTTTTTCTATTAGCCAGTTGCTCTCACACCGAGCTGTTCAACTGTTTTACAAGTTTTTAGCTCTCTGATGGTTCGTCAGTCAGCTGGTCCACCACTTTGGTCCAGGCTGAAATACTATTACCAACTATTGGATGAGACATTCATGACTCACTTGACTGACTTTTCCTCTAGCTTCGACAGCAGGTTTTAACTTATCCTGTGAACTTTCTCAACATCTGTCAGCACAGATTGGCACCAATTTTTGTAGAGACGCAATTAATCCTTTTGACTTTTCCTCTACCGCCGAGGTTAACAATTGTGCTTTTAGATCAAGTGTCTCAACAACTGTTCGATAGATGTTAGATGACATGAAATTTAGTGCAGAAATTCATGTCCTGCACAGGATAAATCATAATCACTTTGGGTATACCTTAGCTTTCCATTTAGTGTCATCATTAAAGTGAAAATTCTGTCCAGTACTGTTTATGACTGGAATCCCTGCAAAACTAATCAGCCTTAGCTGTACTTTGTGTTTATGGCAAACAAATGCTGGCTTTACACATACATATGCTAAACAAAAAAATGTAAAGATGGTAACCAATAGACCTGGGAAACATCGGCATGTTAACATTGTCACTGTGAGCATTTTAGCATGTTGATGTTAGCATTTTTCTCAAAACTGCAAATTCACAGAGATGCTAGTGTGGCTACATTTTATCTAGCAAACTTGTCAGGCCAAAATCTTTTTCATGTCTATCACCAAATACCTTTAAAACTAACGTCATTCCCATCAACCTGTACTTTTTAATTTTTTTAGTGCTACTTAGCAAATGTTAGCATGCTATTGTTGCGCTAAATAGAGATGGTAAACATAATAAACATTAAATGTGCTTAACATCAACATGTTAGCATTGCCATTACGAGCATGTTAGCAGGCTGGTGCTAGAATTTAGCTTCAAGCACCGCTGGGCTTGGTTGGCAGCTAGCATGGTTGTAGACTCTTTTAACTCTCTTTCCTCTCCAACGTTGCTAATTCAGTTGCTTTTATAATCTCTCTGCTGTGTTAAAATGCTTGCAATTAAATACATCAGCATGGTTGCTAGCCAGTCGGCATGCAGGGCTTTGACCATCAAATAAAGGGGATGTCAGCCAGATTTTCTGCAGGAGACAGTGAAAAGAAAACATGGTTCAGTTCTCCAGCCTGAAGAATAATGCCCATCCCTCCATTACACCCTTAAATAAAGAGGTTTTGGTGAGCATTTAGTGTATGAAAATGTCAATGTGCCTCTGTTCAAACAAGCTGCGGATTGGCCAACACTTTCAGGCTTGTGCTCACTTGTTCTGTTAGATATTAAAACAAAGCAGGTAGGAAAGCAAGAATGTGGATTTGGCTGGTGAGGCAATAGTAAGATGTGGCAGTGTGTTGAGACTGAGGCAGTTAATGCTGTTTGGGTAGTTCAGTGTGGTCAATGACCTGCAGTTAATCTGGTCCATGTACTCTGCTTGTGGGAATGCCTTGCATGTGGTAACAGCTTTGGGGAAACAGGGTTGTTATGGATGGAGGGCTGGTTGGGTGATTTCTTTGTGTTCGACCCTGATGGGGAGAGATCCACGGCTGCACTCAGTCCATTTCTAGTCGGGGGGAGGGAGCTGAGAGTAGTTTCTGTTGTGCTGTAGCTTCGGGGGCCCTCTGAGGAAGTTTGCTAGCCAACTGGCACAGACAGTATGAGGACTGTGATTTAAGGGAAAGTTAAAGAAACTTTGCCAACTGTGTCGGGACAAATCTTTGTAGGTGAGCAGAAGAGACTAAATCTTGTAGAATAATTTAACAAGAGTGATAGTTTGCTTAGACTTTTCCTTTGAAAAGTCCTCAAAGAGAAAAATGCTCTGTGAGAGGCCCCATTCATCCCTGCAAAAGAAGCAATGAGGCATAGCTGAATGTGCTCTATTAACTCTGAACTTATTATGACAAAATCATGCAACTACAGTTTAAGTAACCATGTACTTAGCTAGACCTCTAAAAACTAAATAGATTTTTGCGTTAAAGCTTGTTACAAATTTTACACCTCTTAAGCAAAATGTAAATTTGAAAACCGTTGAACCAGTTTTGAGCCTAAATGTATTAATACCAGTTATTTGAAAGTAAGCCCTTCCTCTACCATCAAATAACGTCAAAAAAGGTCCCCAAAAAACTTGACCAAGATAAATCAGCTAATTTGTCCTAAAGAACCTAACATGTATTAAAATAATAAACTAAAAATAACTTTAGTCCTTACTCAATTGAGATATAAACAAAACCAGTTCATGGTACAGTGGTCTTGTACTTGTAAACTAATAATAATTGTATAATGTGCAAGTACTTGGGTTTTTGATTGATTTTTTATTTTATTTTATTTTATACATTTTTCTGTTTTTTAACAAGATATAGGGACAAACAGCTGTAACCTACAAAGTTACTTTTTTTCCTCTCTGTGTTCCAGTGATACCACATGACTGGGCATAGTGGACACACAACACAAGTTTAAGTTGAGAGTTGACCTTCAACTCTCAACTTAAACCTGTGTTGTGTGTCCACTATGCCTCCTGCTTTGATCTTTTATTTCCTCCTTTAACTTGCCCTAATCCTTTCAGTGCCGACAACAAATAATGATAATACCTCTGTTTCGAGGCTCTGCATTTCTTTTATCTTCTTGATTAAATTTCCATGTGATGATGATAGCTAGGGAGAACTACTCCCTAGCTATCATCATCAGCCAGGCAACAGTCTGTTGGCCTGCTACTGTCCCAAGAGGCTTATCAATCTACAAAATATCATGGCTGATTCACATCGCAGCATTCGATTTCTCCCTGCTTTATTCTTTAAGTACGTTTTTTCATTTTCAAAAAGTCTATGCTGGAAGAAAATACACAGAGAAACATTGCTTTGTTAAAAGTCGCTTTTCAACACAATCCACGGCAGCTTCACTCAGCACACTGAAACCTTCAGCACAGGTAATTTCCTCTGAGGTTTGTATATGAAACACAGCTTTGGGTTTGGAGTATAAGCAGCAGTGTTGACTGTTTTTGTAAGGTCAGGTTGACAAGTGCAGTCAACAAGGTTTTTTTTTGTAATATTGATGTTGTATGAGAGTTGATCATTTTAAAAAGCAACATATACTACCAAGCTCCTAGAAAAGATAACCTGACAGACAGGAACATTCTTTGGTTTATGACCGAATACCTGCATCACTATCAACCTCAGCTGCACTTTGTGCTAATAAGCATGTATTAGCATGCTTACATGCTAAACTAAGATGATGAACATGGTAAACATTATACTTGCTTAACATCAGCATGCTGGCATTGTCACAGACTCTAGCATATCCTTGTTAACCTTACAGACAGCAACAAAACATTTGGATATACATACAAACTCCCTCTGAGAAATTATTATTTACATTTAGAAGTGTTTTTTAAAACCTTATGTCCTTTTATGTCGTCCCAATAAAACGGCACAAACCCAAGACATAATTTACTTGCTTATGACACAATGTCAAACTGAATCACAGTTTGTTTTTTTGTGTGTGTTTGTGTGCTCCAGGGCTGCTGGACAATGAGGACGTACGTGTGATGATGCAGGGCTGCAACATGGTGAAAGTTCGCTCTTCGAGGTGGCAGAAGAGCCGAAGCCTGCGGCTGCTGGATGACGGACTCACTGTGTGGTGTGAATCCACCAAGAGCTCCCGCAAAGCCAAAGCCCAGCAGACATGTGAGTATTGCTGAAACTTGGCTTTATGAACAGGGGGAGGTGGGATGGAG
Source organism: Anoplopoma fimbria (assembly GCF_027596085.1). Lineage (NCBI taxonomy): Eukaryota > Metazoa > Chordata > Actinopteri > Perciformes > Anoplopomatidae > Anoplopoma > Anoplopoma fimbria. The sequence continues at coordinate 14,645,853 of NC_072459.1, read as the reverse complement.
AGCACAGTGTGTGTGTGTGTGTGTGTGTGTGTGTGTGTGTGTGTGTGTGTGTGTGTGTGTGTGTGTGTGTGTGTGTGTGTGTGTGTGTGTGTGGAGGTGTAGGGCATGTGTGTGGTCTGAGTTGCGCATGCTAGGAGGGAGGATAAAGGTGAAAAAGGGGCAAAGGACCAAGAGTTATAAGAAGTGAGGCGGGTTAAGGAGCAGAAGTAGCTCTGAAAGCGAAAGTGCTCATGAATAGAAATTGGTTTTAAGAGAGGAAGCTTGAACAATATCAGATTAGAGGAAAAGGGCATTGCTTATTGTTCAGGGTTGTTGAGCTGTTTTATCTTGGCTCAATCTCATGCTTTGTCTTATTAAAAGGGCTGTTCATTGACTCTGAAATATGGCTCAACAATAATCATGAGTAGTTTATGTACCAATTCATAAACCTGGACTCGTAAAAAGATTCAGGTACAGACTGCTGGCTCACTTCTGCTTTGCTAAGCTGTTGTTTAAAGTTAAGTTTCAAATGTGAACTCTGGTGGTTATCCCTTATGAAGGGGCTACTCTTATTGTGGGAGGATAATATTTGAATGCAAATGCGTTGGTTTGGTTTTAAGTATTTGCAATTTAAATAAATTCCATATTCTTTAGTTACATAAATTGACATCATCTAGCAAATAATATACAAACCATCTTTCCATAATAATGTTAGTATACCAAAATAACTTAAGTTGCTGCACTAAACCAAGGATCTATAACTTCCTTGATATGGATGATTCCTCACACTTTTTTGTATTTTCGACACACTGAATTATCCTGGAAGTGACAGAAACCAAAATTGTTTTAAGTGTGTATTTTTTTTTGTGTCGACTGACTTTGCAAAAAAAAGCAGAAACGGCACATTCTCAAATTCCCCAATTCCCACAAGAACACAAATGCTAGAAAAATACATTAAAACAGGAAGACAGAGACAATACACCTGATTGGGTTGTTAATCATAAAAACAATATAAATGAGAAGAAAATGGTGGTTTTAGAGGGCAACATTAGTTTTTTTAACCTCAGCAGAGGTATTTCAGCTGCCTCATATTGACACAAAAAAGGCATTCAAACAAAAGAGATTAGACTCTGTAGAGAATACCAAAGTGCAGGGCATTTATGTTATCTCAAAGTTTATTTACATTGCACTTTTTTGGAGCTAAATCTTCTCCTAAAATGAAAATTTACTGTAAGCTGGTTGGGCGATGAATCTCTCTCACCCTCTTTTATTTTCTTCCTTGTTGCTAGACGTTTTAGCCCCCCCACCTTCCACCTGTTTTTGCCCTTCTTCCCGATATTGAAGTGCAGTTTACTGCTAACCCCCTCGCTAGCCCTACAGAGAGGGAGGGTGGTTGGGTGGTCAGGTTTGGTGAAGGCCATCTTAATTGTGCTGCAGCAGCTCCAGAAATAGAGCCAGACTGGTCGAGTTGCAGTAACACTCCTTACAATGATGTCAACAAATAGTGTGAGGACAGATGGGTAATGCTGCACTGGCAGGCTGCTGGGGAGAATATATGTGAGTGTTTAAGTGCATGTTTGTGTGAATCCATGATGATGTATTGGCTTGGTTCCTCTTTTCCGAGCTCAAGGCGGTTCTCCAGGTCCAGTGTGATCTGGCGCTTGCAGATCAGTGCTGCGTCTGACGCTCTTAAGCACTTGGCATAGAATACAACACTTTGCACTTCTGCCTTTCCTTTCTTAACAACACACACATGCACACGCACACGCACATTCATGTTACTTTTACCACGTCTCTGGGATAACCACAAAGAAGGAATGTGGAGTAATTTTGAAGAGGAGGACTACAGAGGCTTTATGACCTCCAGCAAGAGAATGAGGCTATTGTCAGGGCAGACACTGTTTATTACCCAACTGAGTGATCACAACACAAGCAGGCATCCCAGTGCAGAAATAGACAAGCTCCTGTGCTGAATAAACTTGTTGTGTTCGGATCGGCTAGAAGCCACTGTTTGTGTGTTTGGCTGTCTTTTTTGGGCAAATATTGTTGCCCAGACTTGCCACCAAATATCAGAAATCAGATCACATGAAGTTGTAGATCTCAACCTGTTTGGCCTGTAACTCCTCCCCAAAAAATTATACCTAGATAAAAAGTATAAATATGTTTTCAGCCTTGCTAGTGTAATTTATGTAGGGATGTCAGTCCACGATTATGGTCCAGATTGAAGTAAAACATCTAAACCCCTGTCTTTTCATTGGGCGCCATTATCAGGTACATTTAATGTTTACAATACCTGGGTTTGGATCTTCAACTAACAATTACTTCACTATTGTTTAGTTTCTTGATTAATAATTTAGTCCATGAAACATCAACAGTAGTGAAAAATACACATCACAACCTCCCAGAACCCAAAGTAATGTCCTTAAATACCTGAAAGATTTATGACATTTTTATTATATCCCATAAATGAGCCCTCCAATTTATCAGATACAGGCACCATGTTGAGATAATGAGGCGTAACTTTCATTTGCAAGTCAGTGAGTGTGCTATAAGAGTCATAAAGCTGCAGGATTAAATGATCCTGTTGAGAAGTATGTAAAGTGCATGTTAGATTTCACAATCCTGTTGCTTTGGCACTCTAGTTTATGGGACTTACGAATCCCTAAAAGTTCATGAAGTTTGACCTTTAGCTGCTTCACTCCTTGTGGCAGAGCTGTGTTTACTCAACAACACAATAACTTCTTTTCTTTCCCCCTCCGCCTCCAGTCGCAGTGACAGAAGTGGAGTGTGTGCGGGAAGGCTGCCAGTCCGAGGCGCTGAGGCGGGTGTGCGGGTCGGTGCCCGAGAGCCAGTGCTTCACAGTGGTCTTCAGAGGAGCCAGGAAGAGCCTGGACCTGCTGTGCCCCTGTGAGGATGATGCTCGGCACTGGGTGCGAGGGCTCCGCACTTTAAAGGAGCATTCGGCCAACATGACTCAGAAGCAAAAACTGGACCAATATCCTGCCCAATTTCTAATATGCTAGAACAAATATAGTGCAGCTGAGGCAGCATTGCTATGGCGACTGACTCTGCTGTCACATGTGCCATCCCACGTCCAAAGCATAGCTAAGGTGAGAAGTAATGACTAGGGGAAAAATCTGGTCTAAATATAGTCTGGTTAGTTACGATCCCTCATAGCCAGCGGGTAATATGACTGTATTAGGTAGAGTATAACGTTAAGATCATCCCTTTGCTTCTCCTTTGATATATTTTTAGTTTTGTGAACATATAAATCATCAGGGCATTTATTTTGTTATCTTGTCTATTATGTTTCATAAAGCAGCCTGGGTGATGTTTATCTCGAAAGGTGTGACGTGTATGTGTGTTTTGTGTGTTACAGTTTGCACAGGCAGGTGACAAACTATAATGAGCCTCTTGTTGCTAGCAACTCTTTCATGCAGTTACATTAGATTTAGTTTAATTTACAATGCTTTTGTTCTGGAGGATTTACCAGGAATAATTAGCTTCTACCTGAAAAATTAATTGCTAGATGTCATTCAAAATTGTAAGTGCATCCCTCCCAACAAACAACAAAGAGCTTGTTCACTGGAGTTTAGAGGCAACAACTAAATTGAACTTGGTGCTAACAAGTTAAACAATCAACAAAAGTTGGATAAGTGCACACTCAGTGGCCAGTTAATTAGGTTCACCTAGCTAAAACTAAAGCAGTTTAATACAACAGCTCTGCAATAGAATCAACTTTCATAACGGTAACATTTTGTTGATTTAACTTTATGATAATTTTTAAGCTGCACATTGTGGTGCTGTTGAATTGTATTGCGTACGAATGGTTTGGTTGTCTATTCCATTTATATCAAGGCGAGTAGGCTTAAAAAAATGGTTCGATTTTTAATTGTCTTTGCTCATTATGAATCCGCAGACTGCTTTAATTGATTAACTGTAGTCTCAAGGTTTTAGTCTGGTTTTATTCCTTAACCCTCCACACTTGGATCCGAGGCTACTTGAGGCGAGCGGATCAGAACCAGGACGGCAAGATGAGCTACGACGAAGTGAAACGGCTCCTCCAGATGATCAACATTGACCTGAGTGAGCAGTATGCCCGCTGTTTATTCAAGGTCAGAATCATCCTGTGTATCTTAATTAGCACCTGTAGATTATTCTCTTCTGCTGTTATTCATATGAGCTGAATACTGAAAGCATTGATTGTAAGAAAAGAGGGAATAACTGCTCAGAGATGCAGAGTTTGTGATATTTTTGCTAGTGTCAGTTTAATGTGACACCCTGGAGTCTAGAGTCTGTGTTCGATTACCAAGCCAGCGGCAAGCCAACCACCAACCCCCGTCCACGTCTTTATCCCCTCCCTCTTGTCTTCTCCGAAACACATCAAGACCCAGTTATTTCTTTATTGTGGGGCATTACTGCCTGCTATGTCCCTCAGTTCTCCGTTATTGCTGAATTCTTGGTTTTTATGCTCCATCCCGATGCAATTTTCAGTACTGATCCCCCCCCCAAAGAACCCTTATTTTGAATGTAAGTACACACAGCTGGTTTGATTTACTGTGGAATTTGAAACACTCCCCAAATAAAAAGCATACTGTGTTTGCAATGTGTCTCTGTATGTGTCCAAATTCTGTTTGTTTTTTAAACTCCTCCCTATCCCCCTCACATCCCAGAGGTGTGACAGATCCGGTGATGATCGTCTAGATCATATAGAGATTGAAGAGTTCTGCAGGGAGCTGCTGAGACGGCCCGAGCTGGACGCCGTCTTCAGACACTATTCAAGTAATGGTTGTATGCTCCCCACCGCTGAACTGCGGGACTTCCTGGGAGACCAAGGAGAAGACGCCTCGTTGAATCATGCTCAGAGCCTCATACTCACCTATGAGCTCAATGACTGGGGTAGGTCCTTAAAAGCAGTCATTAAAGGCTTTCAAGAAAGAGCGCACAACAATTTCATATAAACGCTGTGAATGTCCCTGTGCATACAATGAGAAAAGGGATTCAGCTTATACCTGTGAATTGAGGCAAAATCCTCTGCTGCTGTGCAAAATTGTGATTATTCACTTTATGTTTCCAGCAGTTAAAGTGGTTTATGTTAGGGAGAAAAAGGTTTCAGAGAACTGAGTTGTATTCATTTGCACAAGTTCAAATTAAACAAATGAGGGCTTAATTATTTTCACTGGGAGACAAAATGCCCAAAAATGGTTTATGCGTAAATAAATGATAAAAAAATTGTTGACTTAAGCAACAATGCTGTGTATTGTTTTTCATAAATGTGACTTTTTATTTGTAAGTGGAGGAATTAATAATTTGTTCTCTCAAAATTTACTTTGTCTCGCTTTAAGTAAAACATAATTTTAACTAAATTAGTTAGACGTTTGGTAAGCTGAAGACCAGATGACCGTCTGATTCAGTAAGAGAGAATCTGTGAATTGTTTCTGAAATAAGAGAGTCGATGGGGTGCAATGATTTCAACAACATTTAGACTGTTTAGCTCGATCCGTGTGAGAGAAGAAAGCTAGTGCAAAGCTTCTCTTGTCCTTGATTTCCTTGCTTTTACCAGAATCCTAGTGCAAGTTGTTTAAACCCTTTAGTTAAACTCTCAGCAGTTTTTCTCATTAAGTTGCTAAAAGATACTTTAAATATTTGCCATTTATTGCAGCTAAGAAGAACCACTTCATGACCCAGAATGGTTTCACCATGTACATGCTGTCCCGGGAGAACGATGTGGTTAATCCTGACCATGCCAGAGTCTACCAGGACATGAGCCGTCCTTTGGCCCACTACTTCATCTCCTCATCGCACAACACTTACCTTACCAAGGACCAAGTCACCAGCGCCAGCAGCACTGAGCCGTACATCAGGTACTCAGACAGAGACTCAAAAAACATCATCAAACATAATCAGATCTTATTGAGGTCTTAATTTGAATGATCTTTGAGAACATGTCTTTCACTGACAGGGCTCTGAATCAGGGCTGTCGCTGTGTGGAACTGGACTGCTGGGATGGAGATAAAGGTGAACCTGTCATCTACCACGGCCACACTCTCACCTCCAAAGTGCCTTTCAAGGAGGTCATTGAAACCATCGCCCAGTATGCCTTTAAGGTCAGAGGAACTTGATTGGATGGTGTAAATCCTTAGCTATGACAGTATGCTTGCTGCTCCTCTTCACTGCTAATGAAATAAGTGAGTAGTTGGTCAGACTTCTTGCTTTCACAGCCCACTGCGCTTGTTGTGGTTGCATACTTGGCTATTAGGCAACGCTGCGGTATTTTGGTTTTGACATACTATAGTATTACAGTGTTAGGTCCTGCATAGCTATCATGTTATCTTATTGCATATGTGTTTTTCCTGTGTTTCTCCCTGTAGGCGTCACCGTATCCTCTAATCCTGTCCTTGGAGAACCACTGTTCTGTAGAGCAACAGGCTGTCATGGCCAAGCACCTCCGTACCATCCTGGGCAGCAAACTGCTCACCAAGCCCCTTAGTACCCAGCCGCCGAAGGATCTGCCTTCTCCTGAGGTACAACACACACCAACACACAGCTAGATCCTTTTTCAAAGACGTCTGGCTGTCTGGTTTTTCTAATGATGTCATTTTTTCCAATAACCTTCGTTTAAGGAGCTGAAGGGGCGTATTCTGGTAAAAGGGAAGAAGCTGACTCCTCACTTGGGCCAGCTGGGCAAGAATGGCAGCTGTGCCAGCTTCTCCTCAAGCTCTGAAGATGAACTAGCAAGCAGCAATAAGAACGGCTTCAAGAAGGATCCTGCAAAGGTCAGTTCAGCAAGACTTGAGGTAAAGCCTGAGAAGCTGTTACAGTGCACTTTCAGATAATCGCCAACTTTTAATTTATGTTTGCATTTGCACTTTTAGGTCTGTTCTAAACTAAGCCCAGAGCTATCAGAGCTGGTGGTGTACTGCAGAAGTGTCCCCTTCCGTGGCTTTGAAAACGCGCCTGAAAAACCTCCAAATGAATTGTCCTCCTTCTCTGAAAGTGAATCCCTCAGGCTCATCAAAGACTCGGGTACAACAATGGAAATAATTGCATCTTGAAATTACAGAGTGAAAAGTCAAAACGATTTTCTGACATAGCTTTACTGCAGCTGATTCTACAGAAAATACAATTAGCCTCCAGTGTATCATGGCATGTGGATTTCTTCTTTTCATTTGCAGGAAAGCTTTTTGTGAGACACAACAGCAAGCAGCTGAGCCGGATCTACCCCTCCGGCCAGCGCCTCCAATCATCCAACTATGATCCTCAGGAAATGTGGAACGGTGGCTGCCAGATGGGTTAGTACTCCAGACTAGAAGCTTGGATGCTGTTCTGATGGCAACAAATTAAGGCAATTTATTTGGAACACATTATGTGGTCAGTGAGTGCCAAAGAAAAGTTACCCTGACTCATTTCTGCAAATTGCTGCCACATCATAACACATTGATGTCACCGGCTTTTACTGACTAACAGCATTCACTGGTGCTTTAATGTTTTCCGTCGGCACCTGTGTGATCAGGCCTGCCGTGTTACTGACTCCGCTCTCTGTGCTGTTTAGTGGCTCTGAACTTCCAGACTCCCGGGGAGCAGATGGACCTGAACCAGGGTCGCTTCCTCCCCAATGGTCGCTGTGGATACGTCCTTAAACCGGGCTTCCTGTGCAGCCCAACTTCTGAATTTAACCCAGAGAACACGGGGGAAGGCCCCGGTCACATCCCCACCCAGCTGACTATACGAGTGAGTGGTACCCTAGTGGGTAACAGTGTTGCAGCAAATTCTAACTCAAATCCATCTGAAAATTCATAATGAGATTTTGGACAGTTTTTAATATACTTGTTCATTTAGATTAGAACTCTTTATGTATGTTTGCACTTTATTTACCTAGTATTGTGTTTTTGTTCCTTATAGTGTAATTTTACTGATGTTGTTTCTGACTACTCTGTATAACATCTATTGCATGTTTGTTTACAAGAGGTATTCCTCCTCTGTAGCTCTTCCAGAGATTTTTTCCTTTTTCCCCCATTTAAAGAGTTGTATGCATCACAAATTGAGAGGCCCTTTGAAGCATAACTGTGATTTTGCGCTATACCAATAATATAAATTTGACTTGACTCAGAAATGGATATGAAAATTGATTCATGACATTTTACTTTATAGATAATATCTGCGCAGCAGCTGCCAAAAATCAACACGGAGAAGGCCAGCTCCATTGTGGACCCACAAGTGTGGGTTGAAATTCATGGGGTGGCTATTGATAATGCAAGAAACAAAACCCAACGCATTGACAACAATGGTAACTCCAAGACATCATAAATCATTAAAAAAACATAAAACATTTAAGTATTAATTTTATTGTCTGTACAAATATTTTAAGCAGAGAACTAACACTGTCATTTTCTTAAAATCGATCATTGCTGTGAAATAATGTTACCGTATGCTGTAATGCTGTTTTTGATGATGTAAATGCAGGAGGCAACAGATGTCAGTATTAAGCTGCACAGATCTTTTTTTAGGAGCCTTTCCTGTCAATTGCCATGATTAGTTTGTTTGAGAGGTACATTCCTGGATGATGTATTTATGGCTCTTGTGCGCCCTCTACAGGTTTCAACCCCCGATGGGACTGCACTCTGAGCTTCCAGCTGCAGGTCCCTGACTTGGCTCTGGTGCGGTTTGTAGTGGAGGACCATGATCACACTGCCAAAAATGACTTTGTTGGGCAGTTCACTTTACCTTTCATAAGCCTACGAACAGGTGATTATAAAGATCCCAAGTGCATATTATAAACCAGTCATCACTGTGGCATGTTTGTGATGCGTGTGTGTGTGTGTGTGTGATAAACTCTTTCTTCTCAGGTTATCGACATGTTCATTTATTGAAGGCAGATGGTTCCAGTCTGTCTCCCGGCACACTCTTCATCCATGTTAAAGTGACCCGCAAAGGAGTTCCCATCAAAACTGTGTCCGAGCGTATGGCCATCGCCAAGGGCAAGGCATGACATGCATCTGAACGAGATGGAAAGCTGCATTTTCTGACAACAAAGACCTTTGGAAAAAAGGAGCTCTGAATCTGAGTAAAGAGAAAGAGAGACTGCTGCTGTTGCTGCCAGCCGGTCTCCGAGTCCAGACCTCAAGTGGTCCAATTTACACTGAGCCACTTCCCACTACAGGATGAGAAATGTTGATTTTTAGAGATGAGGAAGCGCGCTGGCTATTAGCAAATGAATTGCCTCAGGCTGGATAATGAATCCAAGATACACTGTGGGGGCATCTGGTCTTGTCAGTGCCGAGTGCTCTGGAAACAGGGCACCGACGATTGTGGTTCACGAAAAACACGAATATGGGACTCGTTAAAAAAATTGTTTTAGTGTTGTTAACACACACAAGTATTTTAATATTTTTAACACTTAAGTATTTGACTTAAACTTGAAGAATGAGGATATTTTAACAAGAAACAACACTTACCTAACCAATGCTGTGCTATAAGAGGAAATCCAAGCATGTGATTAAAATGATAATTATTATTGTTTTATTAAGTATTGTTTTAACACTAATTGTGATGTAATACAGATGTAATAGTGTTTCAGAGATTGTCACAGTTTGTTTTATCCATCAAGGATGAACAAATTATGAAATTGTTTATTCATTTAGTCTTACTTGATACTTCAGATACTTGGCACTTTCAATGTTATGACGGTATATTTCCATAACTTACAAATGAACTTGAAATATGAACAGTATTTAACTTAACATTCTTACAAATGTCACTTGTTTTATTTGCGTCAGCACCATTTCACACGTGTTAAAATAAGTGTTTATGTGTTGGCGATATTTGCTTGAAGGCTCCTTTGCTTCTGTTCTTTTAACAATCCTGTATAATTATTTGTGTAGCCAATCATCACCCCAACATTCATATCTGAAAATTATGTTTAAACAATAATTGCCACAACCACCAATTACTTTAGGCTACAGTGAATCATTTAATGCTCTTCTAAAGAGCTTCCCTGATAATAAAATGCTGCAGTAATTAAGGTGCTGCACATGGATTACAGTAATAACGGCATATATGGTCAGGATGGATTTCAATAGTGTGTAACAAATGGTGTAATATGACTTTGCAGTGTTAAAGTGTAAAGCCTGTGTTGTGTTAATGCCAGTTGGTATTATGTATGCAAGAAAAAATACTGTTTTCATAAAAGCACTAATAACACATTGCTGTGTTTTGTTGTCGTTTTGCATACGCACTCAAGAGAGAGAAAGAGTGTGTGTGTAGAGGGGTGGGTGTTGCAGGATACAGAATATGAATGAATATCTCAAAATCTCATTTGGTTTGCATTTAATTATTGTTTCTGACCAGCTAAACTCCTTGAAGGCTGATTATCTGCAGCTGATCCAGAGGGCCAGTGAACGGCATGCAGGCCAAGGCCACATCACTTCATTACGTTGGCATTGCAGTCTGTTTAGAGTCAATCAAAACACACTGCCCTGTAGTAAATGCTAATTAGCACACCATATCTACAGGTGCAAATGGTCTCCCTAAAAAACACTGTTTCCATATGTTTCAAGAAATTATAGAGCCTTTAAAAAAAAATATGAAACTATAAATTTGTGAGCAGTTATCTTTTTTGCAGGAACCATATCAGGCTGATTCCCGCAAACAGGTATTATTAACCATTAACACAGCCCTCCCAACTTTAAACTAGTTTATAAAGGGCGTCTTATTTGAAAGATGTACCATACTGCTTTCGTTACTTTATATATAGCCTACATATGTTGAATCTTTTTGCTCTACTACATTTGTCTGGCAGCTTCAGTTACCTCGTAACTTTACAAATGACACATTTTCATACCCTTCCTGTCCAGTGAAAAATCTCAAAATTTAAAGCAGTAATATCTAAAAATGATATTTAAAAGTAAAACAGCATTTGCAAAACGATAATTAACCATTAATACAACCTTAAGTTGCAACTATCTCATTTTCTTATTTTATAATAATACTGTACATCAGAATGTATTTGTTGATTATATGATGTCTTATTAACCTGAATCCGCAAAGTAACAAAAAAATAAATGTAGTAGAGTAAAAAGTACAATGTTTGTCTCTGAGATGTAGTGGAGTATAAGTATGGGAAATTCCATGTAATGGAAATAGTCAAACAAAATATAAGGACCTCATAATTGTAGTAACGAGTAAATGTATGTACTTCCTGTCAAACGTGTATTAATTTCCCTTCACGCAGATCACAAGGCTCTGATCATGCTTGTGTGAAAGTGTGAGAGTAGAAAAGCCAAGAGCGTGTGTTTACTAAAGCCCCGTTATAATAAACAGCCACAAGAGGACAACAGTGAAGACATTTCCATCACCGCTCTTAACCAATGGCATCAGGGGAGCTTTAAAGTCGTCGAGGGCACGCGGTGGCTCCTCACTTCCTGGTTGAAGATGGCGGATGAGAATGAGACAGCACCGATGCCGGAGAAAGAAGATGTAGAGGACCACGGACACTGCAGCGACTGTGAAAACGAAGAGCACCACTCTGACGAGGGGTAAGAAGACAGGCTCGGCAGCAAAGTGGTGAAAAATATGTCCCGTCTCTGCACGCTTTATCAGCGTGGAGTCAAACTAAAGCGTCGGTGAGCTTTCGGTATAGACAGCCATCGATGGAGGTTGTCCCGTCCACTTGCCTTAACCCTATTGGTTAGCGACACCCTTCGCCTGTCCGTTCTGTGCTGTGATTGGCTGAGAGAGCGGTATGTCCCTCATGTGGGCGGGCTCCTGCGCTTTGCTACAGCTCTGATAGCAAGGCGTAGTATGGGGGGTAGCAAAACCCAAAGTAATGTTACGCTTGAAAGCCAAGTCGTTTAATAATATACTGTCACTTGTACAACTTACAGACAAAGTGAAGTCTTTTTTTTAATCAAGTTGACAGTGTGGTGTATTATCTGCATCTATATATCGCTGGTTGCCTGTAACTGATGCAATTAATGGCAACCCCGGCTGACATTTAGCTAGTTAGCATGCATGCTAGCATAGCTGTCAAACCCCTATTGTCTGTAAGTGGACCGGGGTGCAGACAGTAGCCGGATCAAAAGTGAAACAAGCAAAACCTGCATGTTGTTACAGGTGCAAGTTGATCACATCCTCTGATCGGCCTGGCTTTGATCACTGGGGGCTCAGCAGGGCTTTTAATTCCTTCTGTAAAATATGAAATATCCTTAATCAGCCTAATGTCAGCTCTCCTAGGGAAGCAGGCTTTGATCAAATTATGCTGCTCGGCTTTTACTTCTGTTAATATTTGCCAAGCGGTGGCACACACACACCAAAGCAGCATTAGCTTGCAAATATTAAGGCGTGCCCTGCTCACGGTATATGCCATTTCTGCGATTATATAGGGAAAGTGTTGCTCTACCTTTTTTTTTTTTTTTTTTTTTCTTTTTTTTTTTTTGTGTGCCTTATGACTTGGAAATCCAAGTCTAACGTTACTTGTGACTTATCATTACAAGTTACTGCTTCGGTGTAATCATGAGCTTTGAGCAGTTTGGCCACAGAGTGAATTTATTTCCTGGGCTGTTTTTTAATTGAAGGATTTCTTTTTTTGGGGGGGGGGGTGTAGGAGGTAAAAGGGCGACACAATTTTGTGGGACATAAATCTATATATTTTCTACCTAATCCAACACTGCTGTAAGGGGAAGTGATGACCCTATTAATAAATTGAGGTGAAGCAAATATTGATGCTCATTTCGAGAGACACATGCAACTCCCCTGCACCAAAAACACACTCCGAAACAAAGAGTGGTTCTGGGCGCTAGCTGGTCTGCTCTGTTGAAATGGAAGCCTGTGGAACAAACTATTGAATGTTTTGTTGTCCATTGTCCCGGTCACTCACTGACTCTTGTACGTACATACATATGTACACAAGCGAGTACGCCCGTGCAGTCTTCTTCCTGAGGTCATGTGATTCACCATCTGTGCTGGGGTTACAAATACAGGCCAGTGCTTGGCCTCTCTCCTCTGTTGGACACTAATGAGATTATCCTCTGTAAGTATGTAGTCTCTCAGGATGGGATAGCTAGGTGGGGGTTTGTGTAGCTCTTCAGGTTTGAAATGATCAGTGAAATGGGGGTTTATGACACACAGGGTGTGGGAGGGGGTTGCAGGAACTACCAGTGTATGGTGATTTTATACTTTCCTGTATCAATTTCACTCACCTTTATCAGCTCAAACAGCTGATGCAGGTGATGGAGATCGACACAGTCCATATGTCTAGTACTCTGCCTTCCGTGTTCTGACAGTTTCCTGAGACTTTGTCAGGTTTTGTTCTAGCTGATGTACCTTTTGTATTTGTTTATAAGGAACCTTGTTTCATTACTGAAATATGATGTTGTAAATAAGTTGCAGTCAGAATAACTTTCATTTTCTAGGACTTTATTCTCCAGGATTCATGTATTTAGAGCTGAAACAATCATTCAATACAGACTTACATGTATGGTTGTATTAATATACTACTGGTAGTTTTTTCTTTTTTTTACCTGAGTGGTTTAAAAATATTCTAAGTTTGATGTTAGGCTAATACACTTTTGTACAGTATTTCATAGAAAAGTGTGTATAATGCAGATATAATCTTCATATTGTGTGGTATAAAGCATACTCTAGGTAGACATTTAAGATAACACAATTTGACCGGGACATGGCTTTCCTCTGGGATAGTGGACTAATTTGGAGGCCTTCTATTTCTGTCCTTTCAGTGACAGGGGTCTGGGTGACGACACTGGTGCCAAGAAGAAGAAAAAGAAGCAGAAAAAGAAGAAGAAATCTGGCGCCCCAGAAGCCGCTCAGGACCCCCTTGCCAAGGCATGAAATCCTTAATTTTATGAAGTAACAATCCAAATCAAAGGGTCAGATCACTTAAAACTTAATAGGAAAACAAGGATAGTTTAGTTCAGGTGTGATTTGCAAACATTTGGAGTTACAGCTCTTCTACAAGGTGGGGCTAAAGGATGGTTAAATCACTCAGAAATCATGATACAGTTTCCTGTTGTGGACTGTGGCATGTAGAAATCTGTGCACTTCTGGCTCACAGTGCAGCACTCTGCTGATTAGACACTGCACGCTTTAACCAACACCAATGAACGTCTTATCTACCTTGGCCCTGACACCAAACAAAATAGAGAATGATTAATTTTTCGTGGATTGACCTTTTTAACTCTGTTGATTTCTGTCTGTATTTTGCAAACAGGTGAATTCATTACCGGCTGATAAGCTACAGGAGATCCAAAAGGCCATTGAACTGTTCTCCGTAGGCCAAGGCCCTGCCAAAACCATGGAGGAGGCAACTCGGAGGAGTTACCAGTTCTGGGACACGCAGCCTGTACCCAAGCTAGGTATGACATTTGTCAGAGCTGTCAGTTGTGCTCTAAGACAAGTGAATGTAATTTAATGTAGGTTTCTTTGCTTATGTAAGAAACTGTTCTGTTTTCCTTCAGGGGAGACTGTGACATCACATGGCTCCATCGAACCTGACAAAGACGTCATTCGTGAGGAGCCCTACAGCCTCCCGCAGGGCTTCAGCTGGGACACCCTCGACTTGGGGAACGCTGGTGTGGTAAGCGAGTGTCTTAACACACACACTCATAGCAGGAATGCACATGAGACATTCACCTTTTAGTAACAATCTCCTGGACTCTCAGTGATCTGAGCTTTTATTTTGTTAAAAAGCTAGTGGATTTTTATTTGTGCGCCAATCTCAACATACACTTCATTGATTGTTGTCAACTCTTCAGTCATGTGACTGCCTGTGGCTGATTCCTGTAATAAAGCTGAACTGTGATGCTGCGATATACAAACCTGCTTTACAGCGACTAAATTAAAATAGCAAGAGCAAACAAAGGTGTATCTCACGTATGCAAAAACAAGCTCATTGCCTAATTTTCTTAGTTTTCAGCAATGTTCTTAATACCAAAATGTTAAAATACCAGGATCTGCAATTTTATATTTAATTTACAGTGTTGAATGCACAGTATGTGTATGATTTATAATGTGTATTGTTAGAAAAAGGAATTCACTAGAATTGATGCAGACCAGGTGAATTGGCAGAGCATTAGCATTGATGTTTCATGAAATAATTAGGCACATAAACAGGCATATAGATATACAAAATGTCTAATTTCTAATTCTGTTGTTTTCTGTTAAACCAGCTCAAGGAGCTTTACACCCTTCTCAACGAGAATTATGTTGAAGATGATGACAACATGTTCCGGTTTGACTACTCCCCTGAGTTTCTCCTCTGGTATTTCTTTTCGAATCTGATATTCTTCCAATTTGCAAAGATGTTAAATTGAAATGCAAAATATTAATCAATATATGTGGACAGCAAATACTTTCTTTATATAAAGCACCTGTATAACATTTTATAAAATATGAATACAGGTGATGGCAATACAATAATCTGTTGCATTTATTGACTGACGTATCTTTCTCTCAGGGCCCTGCGGCCCCCTGGCTGGCTGCCCCAGTGGCATTGTGGGGTGAGAGTGAACTCCAACCAAAAGCTAGTAGGCTTCATCAGTGCCATTCCAGCTTCCATCTGTATCTATGACATGTAAGTGAACACAACAATGCAGTGTAAAAGTTTTAATGGATTGACATGCTATGTGAAATCCACTGTTCTGTTTTATTATGTTATACTTTACACTGAAAGTACAATATAGCAATTATTTGTGTGAAATGTATTTTTCAGGTTTTTTTAATCTGAAGTTTAAAATGTAAAAGTGCAACATGTGATGGATTAGTAATTCTAATGTAAAAAGTATTTAAGACTATTAAATAAATGCCTTTTTTTTTGTAATTCACTCTCAACATTGTGGTTTGAGTTTGTTGCAGAGTTGCTCACTAAATGTATTATTTTTTCTTGATGTTTAGAGAAAAGAAAATGGTAGAGATCAATTTCCTCTGTGTCCATAAGAAGCTTCGCTCCAAACGAGTTGCTCCGGTTCTGATAAGAGAAATCACCAGACGGGTCAACCTGCAGGGTATCTTTCAGGCGGTTTACACCGCTGGAGTGGTACTGCCCAAACCTGTGGGCACATGCAGGTGGGTCGGACAGAATAGCTCTCCACATATTGTATGCAAGCAACCTTGAAGCATTCAATATTTACAAATCCAATTTCTTTGCACAGGTACTGGCATCGCTCTTTGAACCCACGCAAACTAATCGAGGTGAAGTTCTCCCACCTGAGCAGGAACATGACTATGCAGCGCACCATGAAGTTGTACCGTCTGCCTGAGGTTGGTGCAAACAAACATATTTGACAAACACAAATAGACCGCCAAGCCCTGCCAAGCCTTCATCTTTCTCCTCCCTTGGTTTCGCTCCTTCAGGCTCCTAAGACTTCAGGTCTGCGGGTCATGACCAAGAAGGATGTCCCACTTGTGCATCGCCTCCTCCGAGAGTACCTGAGCCAGTTCAACCTGGTGCCCGCCATGAACCAGGCAGAGGTAGAACACTGGCTGCTACCCCGGGAGAATATTATCGACACCTACCTGGTGGAGGTAAAGAAACAAATTCCAGAGACTTTTTGCCAGAGATATCTTTAAATAACTGTCTTAAACCTTCCCTCTACGATGTTTTACACTGCGAGGCTTCATGGAAAAACGTATGTTGTTCTCTTGACAGAACGATGGCAAGGTAACGGATTTCCTGAGTTTCTACACACTGCCCTCTACCATTATGAACCACCCAGTGCACCGCAGTCTCAAGGCAGCATACTCCTTCTACAACGTGCACACCACCACACCCCTGCTCGACCTGATGTCTGACGCCCTCATCCTGGCCAAATCGGTGTGTTCCTCTTCGATCCATGTGTGTGTGTGTTCTCTGAAATCTTGACTCTCAGGAAACTAATGATTTGTTTTTCTTCTTGTCTCTTTATCCAGAAAGGGTTTGACGTCTTCAATGCACTGGATCTAATGGAAAACAAGACTTTCTTGGAGAAGCTTAAGTTCGGCATCGGTGATGGAAATCTACAGTATTATCTGTACAATTGGAAGTGTCCCAGCATGGGCTCAGAAAAGGTACATTTATAGTGGCAATATTGCAACATCAGGGTATGTGCAGGCCTTGAAAAGGCTTTCAGTGCATTGATATTAGTTTCCTGTAATGAAGTCCTTACAAGGCATTAAAGGTCTTCAATTTTATTTACAAAAGTCTCAAATATTTCTCTAGCCTGCTGTAGGTGGTAATTCTTTAATGTTAGTTACAAAATGTTGTAGGTTGTCAGAGGATGTTCAACACACAACCTCCTGCACACTTTCGTAACCTTAACTTTTCCCAAAAATATGTTTGTAACTGCTTTCCTAATATGTCTTTTTCTCCCTCAGGTTGGGTTGGTACTGCAGTGACGTCCCTTTAAGCCATAAACAAGTATCACCAACAGGCCAGGAGACGGCACCATCACACTGACCACCTGAGAGATGGACTGATGACTTCCTGCTTCAGGAGAGGAAAACCCACCGCCCATTTTTACTTTTTGACCTTTTGAACTTTGACCTGCACTACCGCTGCCAGGCAGGGAGGCAGGGAGAGCGTTGCTGCTCCTCCTCCTCCTCCCTCGATCACATGGACCTTAAGCCATTGTTACCATCCCAAACAACTGTATTTCATCTGAGAGCTGTCTTGATTGTACCATACACACAAGAACAGTTTTGCACAGATTACTGTATATCAAAAACTCACTGTTGGCATACCTACGAAACGTTCAATACATGTAAATAATATCAAACATTACTTCGGATTATGCCCTAACACATACAGACTAGAACCCACTGTTCTGTTTGATTCCTAAACGTTGGAAGTGCTTTTTGCAATTAAAATAAATCTGTCATCGTTAAGTTTTAGAGATAAAAAATCAAAATGTTGAAAAAATATTTTAAAGAGGTAAAGGTTAAAAAATGCGAGGTAATAAATACCAAAAGTGGACACCAGATAAGGGCTTCTGTTAAAATTTCTCTCATTCTTGACCCTGTGTCTTCTTTATTTAATTTTTCTCATCAAACCTTCTGTCATTATGGATAAGATGTATATGCCTTCTTGAGGTTTTCTCATCTGTATTAACTTTCATGACCTCAGCCTACTGCACTAACAGAAGAAGCCCTTAAACACAGACTGCTACAATGGACCAGCTCAGTTGGAGGTTTGGACGTGGTTGGACCGCCACACGGAGGTTGACGGCATTCTGATGGGGTTTACACAACACATGGCAGGAATCGGATTTGTAATGACACCTCCTTATTTAACTGTGCTTTAGTTGTCCACCCGTATGGGCTCTCAGGCTTTGTCAAATGTTCCTTAAAAGTCTGCAAGAGCTTAGATTGAAATGGAAAGTGTTTGAGGGTGATTTTTACGACTTTTACCTTATTTGCTTAAGGGAATCACACAGTTAGTCTTAAAAAAATAGTCATAAAGATTAATATAATAAAATGCAAAGATGCACCCATGAGAAAAAAAACTGAAGGATCTGACAAGTTTGAATGCAGAAAGCACCGACTGTGTGTGGTTTCTATGTCCTAGGGAATTGATCATGGTTTAATATAGTCATCACCTATATCATGCTTTTATGAGCTCTATATAGAAAGTGAAACAAATATAATATGAGGTATGCGCACTGCAGGTAACATTACAGCATTTGGAGCTCTACACACTGGTGATGCCATTTTAAAGTCTGTAAGGATTAAGAGAGCATGTATAAGTTAGTCTGGACTTCCAGGACATTGTGCAGAGTGAGTGGTGATGATGACTTGGGACATGCCCCAGTTAAAGTGTTTCTTATGTAAAATGCTGGTTCTGTTTGCAAACTGATGTAAAAGAAGAATGGGTCTCATGGTGTTTTGATGCAGGTAAAGAATGTGAAGATGCAGGTGATTTCATTTTTTTTTTGAGCAAAAAAATAAAATCTGGAAGTTGCTGTGAGGATTTTGTAAGGTTTTTGTTAACGTTCATGTTTACACAGGATATCAAATGAAACGCTTGCTAAAGTTGCAGCTATGTAAAAAGAATGTAAGTGGACGTTAAGATTTATTCCCGCTTTGTCTAACTACTGTGTCCAAGGGCAAGACTGAGTTTTCATGCAGCAAAATCGATATCTATCAATGAATACCTTTATGATACCTTTAGCTTTTGGTTCAACTGTCATTTTTAACACTTTTTGATGACAGTATGCAGACTATCAACTTAAGGAGTTTAACAGATGTGCATCATGGGGGATTCTTAATCGCATGGGTGGTTTAACAAGTTTAAAGCAATATTAGACAAGTTCACATCAAACAAGTATTGCTATTTTACTGTATATACAGTACTACAAATAACAATACAACATTTTATCCATACAGGCCTTTTCAAAAGAAAAAGATAAATATTTATGACTCATTAAATAAAATATTGAACTTTTAAGTGTTGAAAATGAAATCAAATAAAACTCAACAAATGTATGTGAAAGATTTAACCAATGACACAGATAATATTGTGATTTGAACTTAATAAGGCTTTGTTATTAAAATATATTATTAAAGATAATCTTAAGGCCAAAGATAATAATACAAATTATTATTAGTATTTATTTATTTACATTAATGATAATATTCTATGTTATTCTATGTTTGTTTTTATACTTTATAAGAATCACCGAGGTCAAGCAGACCTTTAATTTCCAATTATGTAACACAGTAGGGGCATGGCTTCTGTCTTTATCCTTGTGTTGTAAAACGAGGCCCTCGCTCTCACACTGAACTCGACGTTGATTGGCTACAACTGCCTGAGGCCAGCGACACTACCGGAAGTGTCTTAAGGGAAGGCTCTGATTGGTCGGCATCACCTGTCAGATATGTAGGCGGTTCCTGGAGTAACGCGGAACTGTTCACTCGTTGAGCAACAGAGATTTGGAAAAGCTGGCATGATGTTGATCATTCTCGGGATCATTTGTGTCGCTTTGGTCATATTTATATTCAAATATGTCTTCAGCAGCTCCGGGCCAAATCCCTTTGAGAAGGACACCCGTGAACCGCTGAAAAAAATGGTTCACGACAAGAAGGAGAAGAATAAAGTGCTCAAGCAGGGTGAGTTACCGTCAACGTTAAATGACCAAAGTCCTTACTGCATGTAAGCAAAGTTTTTAGGTGGAAAAAAAACTGAAAGCAAACGTATGTAAATATTAACATTTTGAAGAATCTCAACCGCAAGTGAATTTCTTTATAGTGTACAAAGTCAAAGTTGCAAACCAAAGTGTCCCTGCAGAAGAATGTGGCTGTGGGGAAGTTGAACTTGTCTTGCAACATTCTTAGTGGGGGCCAAGGACATTGCTTTAATATTAACTTAAAACAAATGACAAATTCATACATTGAAATGAAGTGTCTATTTGAAGCAAACTGTTTTGATTTGTGTTGCTTTCGATTCAAAGTAACATTGGCAAGGCATTGCTTCTTCCCTCAGAGGTTGTAATTCAAAATAAAATAAAAATTTGCAAGCAAAATAATAAAAAAATGATCTGACAAGTCCATAATCTCCAAGCTTTTTGTTTTTCCGGTCGGTATATTGCTGAACATTAAATATATTTGAGCTTTGGACTGTTGGAACTATTACTATTTTATTACATGTTTTTGATTAAATAAACTGATTGCGTACAATAAATATAAAAGGAAAGAAAAATCGGTATTGAATATTATCGTTAATGGCTGCCCTTACTCCTTGCACACACTTCTTCATCTCACTATATATTTAATACTGAATAAATTCAAACCATTAGTCTTGAAGAGACTCTCTGAAAGCTAATAAAAAGTTACATATGTCCTGAATCGTGATGATGTTTGGTGTGACTCCTGAAAGTTTGTATTTTAATTGTAACCTGATTGCCAAAAAATATTATTTGTTATTGATTTTTTTTCCAACCAATTATTCTTAAATATCAAAAAACATATTAACACTAAATTTCTGTCTGACCAACAGTCCAAAAACACAAACAGTTTACAAAGACACATACACCAACGAAAGCAGTACATTCTCACATTCATGTCAATCAATTTAACAGTCAACATTTTCTCTCCCAATGGAATCCTCAGATCTACTTTCATTGTGCCATTTGTGCTGCAGTTTGAATATTTTGTTGCCTTTTTCCTTAGGTTTTCTGGCCAGTAGAGTACCTGACGACCTGGATGCCATCATCATCGGCAGTGGGATTGGTGGGCTTGGGCTTGGGGTGCTTATGGCCAAAGTTGGAAAGAAAGTCCTGGTTCTGGAGCAGCATGATCGGGCTGGAGGATGCTGCCACACGTTCACCGAGAAGGGCTTTGAGTTTGATGTCGGTGAGAAGAATAGGTCACACCTAGAATTAAGAAATTGCTGTAAAGGTTTCATTTAATTTGTTGATGCTTTGTGCGATGTGACAGCAACCAAAATTTCCACACAAAAAACCCCCCAACACAAACCCTGCTGTTTCCACATTTTTTATGCTTTCTTTCTTTTAGGAATCCATTACATCGGGGACCTGCTGGAACACAAGCCGTTCCGCTGCATGCTGGACAGCATGACTAATGGACAGCTGCAGTGGGAGCCTCTGGAGAATCCGTTCGACCAGGTAGTGTTGGGTCCTCCAGAAAACCGCCGCCGATATCCCATCTACAGCGGCAGGACCCGCTTCCCCGAGGAGCTGAAGAAGTGCTTCCCTGGAGAGGAGAAGGCCATCGATGAGTACATAAAGCTGGCCAAGGTAGGATATTTGGGATCAGGACAAAATGTAACTATAGAGAACATTTTTTTCAGTAATTATCCAGCCATTTTTATCCTCCGCTTATTTAAATGTGCAAAATGCCTTCCACGCAGTGAACTGTGTATTTAGAAACTTTAGCACAAAGAGGCTTCATTATCCAGATTTCTGTTGGTGTTGTCACTGATATTCTTCAAGGGCCCAAGGTCAGTAAATCAAAGGTCGGCTGGATCGGGCTCCTATTAGCTGAGATATTGCATAATTGTAACCAGACTGAGTTGCAACAGCCTTTTGCTTTGCCAGACAGATAAAGGAATATCACTGTCCTTATCTTTGAGGAGTCTATTTAGTGCATCTATTCATTTTTATGTCTCCGCACCGGCAAAAGCCATGGCTGCAGGCCTTATGTTTTTGGGTTGTTTGTCCGTCAATCCGTCCGTCCATTCGTACATCCGTCTGTCCCATTCTCGTGAACAAGTTATCTCAGGAACGTCTTGATGGAATTACTGGAAGTTCAGCATAAACAGCCACCTGCGGCCAAGGATGAACTGATTAGATTTGGTGTCAAAGTTCACGTCCTCCTCACTTGTGTCCCATTGTCGTGAACACGATATCTTAGGATCACTGTGACCTCACAAAACACGTGTTTGGCCAAAGCTCAAGAATTCATACACTAATAATGACAATTTAGCATAAAATGGCTAACGGGTTCAAATAATGAAGTGACAAATTTTTGGACAGTCATGGATACAAGCAGCGACTTTGCGAGTGGATGGGGGAGGCAACTGCCAGGCGGTTATTGTAGCTTTCAACTTATTAATGATTATTGTGACAAGCAGAAACAAAAAAAAGGGCAAAAAAGAAAGGATAGATTGAGAAATGTATTGAAAGTGGAGTAAATAGTCAGAGTAGATGGATCCGTAATTCCAGAGTTGCATTATGATACATTAAAATCCACTTTTGGGTATGACTTTGTTTGTTTCATGGCCCCTAAGAAAATATTTCTAATATTTTTGTCTGTAGTTTCAATCTACAGGTATTCTTCTATACTTACCTTTTATCTGTTTGTTCATTTTCCTGGTGAAGGTGCATCCTCACACAGCCGATGTCCAGTTATACAGTTCCTATATCAAATTTTGTCTTTGGTAAATATATTTTAATTGTACTATGTCAGTCTATTACAGATTATCATCTGTGTCTCTTGTGTGTTCTGTCTGCAGAAAGTCGGCCGGGGCATTTGGCTCCTCGCTGTGCTGAAGATGTGCCCCGCCCCCTTGGCAAAGTTTCTGGCCTACACCGGTCTGGCCAAGCATTTGTCCTTCTTCTTCAAAATGGCACCTCGCAGCGTGACTGAAGTGGTAAATGAACTGACGGAGAACAAGGACCTCAGGGCTGTTTTTGCCTACATCTTTGGCACCTACGGTAGGCGGAGCTGCACTTCTGTTGGTGGGATCAATTTATTTGTTCAGTATCCCACTGATCATTTGTGTTTCCTTCTCTGATCTGCAGGTAACATACCTAAAGACAGCAGTTTTGCTATGCACAGCTTGCTGGTCACCCACTACCTGAACGGTGCATGGTACCCGAAAGGCGGAGCCAGTGAGATCGCCTACCACATGATCCCCATCATTGAGAAGGCGGGTGGTGCTGTTCTGGTCCGTGCGCCAGTCAACCGCATCCTTTTCAATGACGCCAAGGAAGCTTATGGTGGGAGGGATTTCCTCAGTGTTTCCATACACAGTCACATCGTGCAGCTCTACTGACAGGAGACTCACTGCGTCTTTTTTCTTTTTTTCTTTTTATCATGGTTTCAGGTGTGAGCGTCATGAAAGGCCAAGAGGAAATACATATCCGTGCCCCTATGGTCATCTCTAATGCTGGCATCTTCAACACATACCAGAAGCTGCTGCCCAAAGAGCTCCAGGCCATGCCAGGTAGAGACTAAGTGCTGCAACCAATGATCATTTATTTTATTATTATTAATCAGTTGACTCTTTAGTCTCAAAAATGCCCAGGTGACAACATCAAATAGCTTTTTTGTTTGACCAACTACCAAAGGCCCAAAGGAATGCAATTAACAATGACATTAAACAAGAGAAAAGCAGCGACTTGACACACCTGAAAGGTTGGGCCTAGAAACAGTTAAGCCTTGACGGATGAATTAGGCAATCATTTCAGTGTAAACTGCAAAACAGGAATTGGTTCTTTTTCCTTTTTTTTTATTAAATCAGGGCAATGGCTCACGTGATTAAGTTTCCATGTCACTTTTATCTGTGAGCTAAAGTTGTCCCGTATGATTTTACCCTTTAAACAGCTATCCAGGAGCAGACGAGTATGATGAAGAACGGTGAAGGTGGCCTGAGTGTATTTGTGGGTCTGAATGGAACCAAGGAGGAGCTGGGCCTGAAGGCGGACAACTACTGGATCTTTGCAGAGAACAATTTTGATGAACTGTATGTTGTTTTCCTAATCGTATCTGTTGCTTGTCACAATTCACATCTTAAAAAGCACCTACTTAGTTTGCAATGTCACGCTTTTTGTTTTAGAAGTTCTGGCCACTTAAACTCAACCTGTAAATCTCAAAATGCCTAAATGATTTAGTTCTAGCCATATGGATGTAAAGTTGCTCTAATATAATATAGTATTTCGGAGAGAAACAAGAAGATACGCAAGGACTACAGAGATATTAGTCACTGTAGAAACACACTGAATAACCGCCACTGTGAGGAGCGTTTGGTCCAGTCTTTTAACAGAAGATATCTTCATTTACAAATGTACACTTAGAACATAATCTATCAACTTCAGCTATTTTGTATCCGTGTGAATTCATCCGACTTACCTGTTTTCGTTTTAAAGGGTGGAGAACTATTATAATGGAAAGAGGGAAGAGTCTGCTCATAAAGTACCAATCCTGTTCGTGGCATCTCCATCGGCTAAAGATCCGACCTGGGAGGAAAGATCACCAGGTACAGAAACTGTGACGTTATGCAATGTGTTCTGTGTTTTATTTTTTTTGTGTGTGTTATCCTTCAATATTCTCTCTTTTTTTATTTTCACATTAGGGAAGTCCACCGTGAGTCTGGTCAGTTTTGCCAACTACAAGTGGTTTGAGGAGTGGAAGGATGACAAAGTGTCGAACCGATCGCCTGAATACAAAGAGCTGAAGCAGGCGTTCATTGACTCTATTCTGGAGGTGGTCATGGATGTCTTCCCTAAAATAACCAGAGACAAGGTAACCTTTCTGAATCTGTCTGGTGTCCTCTCACTGCTCATTAACTTTGTTTACTGTATGTTATTGAGATTAATGCTAACTGATTTTTTGGCTAGGCTGGTGCTCTTTAACCTTTAATCTCATGTATTTAGTGTAAAAAGCCACTCTTGAGTTACAACTACCTCATCTACATGAATTTACCAAAATGTGGGAACATCTATGTCCTTTGTTCCCAGCCAGGACTCTTTTCGGTTTTTTTTGGTTTTTTTTTAATGAACAGAAAAGTCAGAACTTTCATTTTTTGTTGCGGCAAATGCCTTAAACATTCTGCATCAAAATGTTAAACTGCGAAATGTGGTTGATCGCTGTGAGTTTAAATCAGTGATGATGAAACTGCTTTTCCTGTGGTTGCTGATGTTTGGGTGTATTAGAAGATGTGTTAGTCTAATTAAAGGTTTGTGTGATTGTATTAGATTGGTCTTTTATTATTTTATAGATTTGTTTCATGCCTTATTAGAATATTTTATACATTCTAGGATGCTATTCTTTAAGTAAATCATTATAATTGTTATGCATCATTTTATTATAACATGTTGTTTCTGATTTTGTGTTATTTATTTTATGTTGCTTATAACACATTATTGTTGCATATCTTAGCCAGAAAAAAAGAGGGTTTAAATGTCAGTGAAACGTTCCGCCTGTCTGATAATCGGACTTAAATGCCATTTTGTTTATTTTCATTCACGTTTCAATCACTGAACAAATGTGGGCGGTTATACAGAAGTCTGAAACCAGGCTAGCTTTGCTGGCTTCATAAAAATCAAAATATTCATATGCCTGTTTTTTTGTGTAGATCGAGTACTGTGATGCTGGCACCCCCATCACAAACACACACTACATCGGAGCCCCCAAAGGTGAGATCTACGGAGCGGATCATGGCGTCGCCCGATTCAGCCCTGAACTCAACGCTACAGTGAGACCCCAGACTCCCCTGAAGAACCTCTATCTGACAGGTTAGACCATCCATGCAGCATGGCATCACCCAGAAGTCGCCTATAATCTCTGTCAGGACTATGTCTAAATTCAGTACATTTGGTGTGTTTTGTGTTGCAGGTCAGGATGTGTTTTTGTGTGGCTTTGCCGGCGCTCTCGCTGGAGCTCTCACCTGCGGCTCGATCATCCTCAAACGCAACCTCCATCTGGACGCCATCAACCTGGCAAAGAAAATTAAATTTATGAACGCCAAATTGAAAGAGGAGTAACTGCCTGACAACATTCAGCTGAGTTACTGTTGTATCCCTCAATGAATTAGCACTTACATCTCACTCACAAAACACGCTTTGTAAGGCTCAGAGCGCCTCAGCACAGAGAACCTTATATTAAACCGAACAAATGACATGTTTTAGCCAGAAATAACTGGAAAAGTGAGTTTTCCACACCAGCTCATACCACTGCGCTGTGCCTGTACTTATAATATGCAAACCTACGTTAATTCATGTTTGAATACCAAAGTTTTGTTTTACCAGTCAACCTGCACAAAACTAACATTACCTCAACTGTTAATCCAATGCTTTTTAAAAAAACTAAATGTAAAAAGGCATCTGCAGTTCAACATGTCTGATTTTATATGATTTTAAGTGCCTTTGCAGTTAACTCTTAACTCTGAGGTGTGTTTGATTTGCAGTTCTATCATGTTTTACTCCCTTTTAATATTAAAGGGCACAAACAATGAATTGGTTGCAGTTTGGTCTTTGGTGTATAATGTGTACATCTTTCACAATATTTGGTCAACAGGTTTATTTAAATTCTAACTGCACTGATTGATATTTTGCCACTTACTTTTACTGAACCACTTGAATGTCACATCTCTCAAACTCTGATGTGGTCCAGCATTTCATCAGTATCAAAACAAATATATATATATAAACATATCCTATCTCAATCAAATTAAACAGATTTATTTTGCTGCTTATTACAATGACATAAACTAAAATGTGTAAACTGACATAATGGGGCCCATTAACTTCAAAGCTTAGTCATTATGTTGTTGAAATTAAAACCTGCCATGCTGTTTAATCTGGTAATTGTCTGGAAACCACCCTCGTTCCAACCGCCACTTTTATGTGTATTTGTTTATATATGTTGTTTATGTGCACAGTCCACAGTAAACTGCCTGCACCTGAACGCAGCACATGTTTGCAGTGACATTGACAGCAGCAATGAGCACGTGTACAAGGAGTGGGCTCCCCAAAACTTACATGTTGAGCTTTCTGATTAGTTGGCGAATAAAAAGGGGTGTGATTTCTTCTAATAGTCCTCTGATAGTGCCCGCCGCGACAGTTTCCTGCAGGCGGCGGCGGCCTGGAGGTCTGAGGTAAAGTATAAACATCAGATACTGTACCAAGAGTTAAATTAAATATTTGTTAATGCATCAAAACATTGTTATTACAGGTGGTTTGCGGCTCTGATCTGTGACAGATCACCTCCGAGCTAAACCTGCAAAACCTCAATTTACTCAGAGCCTCGTTGGCTAGCTTACTCTTTTGACTTGAGTCAAGTTAAGTATGAAAAGCGGGTTAATACGACATATTTTAACTGTCATCATCTGTAAACAGACTTGTATCTAGAAAGTCCAGGTTAATTAATCCTGAATCTGGAAAACCATGGACGTCTGCACTAAGCCTTTGTGCTACGAGCTGCTGGCAGAAGTAGGAGAAGGCTCCTACGGTAAGGTGTATAAAGCCAGAGAGGTCGGGGGGAAACAGCGCCTCGTGGCGGTGAAGAAATTCAACATCCGCGGGGACTCGTGGGAGACCGGGATCCCTGCGTTCATGATCCGCGAGGTGGCGCTGCTGCGTAAAATGAAGTACTTCAACCATCCTAACATAGTCGAGTAAGTTTTGTTCTTACATGTACTCAGTTTACAGTTTATTAGGCAGAACTATACTTTTAAATTACGCAGTTTAACACTACAGTAAATACATAATTCATCAATGTTTTAATGTTCATTTTGGACTGGATTCAAGCGGAGAATGTAGTTTGTTCTGCTGTTGACTTGTATTACATGATGCAGAGAGGTGTTTCTAGTATTTAGCCTACCCTCATTGATTAAAATAGGCCGGACAAAATAAGATAAGAGACATTTTATTTATCTTCAGTGAAGTTGTTTGTAGGAAAGAATGCAAGTATAAAATATACACAATGCAAGGTCAATAGTATGGATCTTAAGCTGCTTATATAGATTTGTATGAGAACTGTCATGTGTCTATGTATGTAAAATATCCAATCACAAGAACCATAAGTTTATGTAGTTAACTCTAAATTTTGTCCATCATATTGCACATTAAGCTATGACCCATACAAATGATACAAACACTTGTCAACTGCCACAAATCAAGTAGAAGTACCATTATCATTATATTATATTTCCACCATTTGTCGAATAATTATTATCTCAGATTAGCGCTTTCCAAAAAAATGCTGTTGTTTTTCAGTGTGTGTATTTTTATGGACTTATATTTCTATATATGGCTTATCTCCATGTTTAGTTGTATTTATGGTATATTTGATAAAAGCAGTTGGTCACAGAAACAGAGCTGCACATATTTTCTTGTTGCGTTTTTTAACCCCATGCTGATTTAAAAATCCAGGCTGTTGGAGGCCTCTGCTGTGCCAGTGGGCAGGAGCTTGGACCTCACTCTGGTGCTGGAATACATTGACCAGGACCTGTCCACCTACCTCTCCAAGGCTCCTGCTTCTGGACTGAGCCGTGACTGTATTAAGGTCTGAACTCATCACCTGACTTATCATCGCATAGCTGCATGTAAACAAACACTGGCATACTCAACCTTTTTACGAAGTGTATGTATCACTAGAAATACAGGATTGACATTTTCCCTCCTCATGTTCTTCTTGACATGTATACAGGCTGTATAGATCACATTTATTTTGTGTGACTTTGTAGCATTTGAGGCAGGTTTTGAACAATCCCTCCACACTTATTATTTCTCTTGTCAGACATCTGATATAAGAGACTTTACAAAACACCTACACACACTAGGGTTGGGTAACGTATTTTAGATTTTTTTTTTTTATATTTGTTGGAATTTTCTTGACACCCCAACAGCGATCGTTAAATGATATGCTCTGTCATTTATAGATAGAGTATATTCAGTGTAAAATATGGACTCTGGATTTGGACACATCTTGGCCATTCTGCTGTCTGTCTGTTCAGGATGTGATGCAGCAGCTGTTGCATGGATTGGACTTCCTGCACACAAACATGGTGCTGCACCGTGACCTGAAACCAGAAAACATTCTGGTCAGCAGCCGTGGAGAAGTCAAGATCGCAGACTTTGGACTGGCACGCATCTACACCTTCAATATTGCTCTCACTCCAGGTGTAAGTGAGGCAACGCATACAGAAAAGAGTGAAGACTGAAAAAACAATTGTACAGTCATTTTTACTGCAGCAGTCATCTCCTATGCCATTTTAGAGCCTGTTTCTTTCCTATACTGTATATAGCTCTGCATTCTGTCCGTTACTTAACCTGAGGTGAAAAGTGCTCTAATGTCATTTCTCCACCCCGTTGCTGTGAGTCTTTATTTCGTACCTCGCTCTCTCTGCTCAGGTGGTGACGCTGTGGTACAGAGCTCCCGAGGTGCTGCTGAACTCTGTCTACATGTCCACAGTGGACATATGGAGCGCCGGCTGCATCTTTGCTGAGCTCTTCCTCTTGAGGTAAGGTGTCTGTGTCTGATCGGAGGAGATGTGAGGCACTAGAGAGTGTAATTTAAGAGGTAAAACATTCTCCTCAGTTGTCAAAATAGAGATAAAGTCGCAGTATGACGTTTGTTGTGCTTTGTTCTTTGAACACCTGTATCCCACAGACCACTGTTTCAGGGATACACGGAGGTGCAGCAGCTGCAAAAAATCTTTGAGTGAGTTTCTCTCTCTCTCTCTCTCTCTCTCTCTCTATATATATATATTTTTTTTTTCTTCTGCTGCTCAGTTCTTTGCTCTGCCGTGTGTTTTTCAGTGTGACTGGTTTGCCCAGCGAAGAGGACTGGCCCAAGGACAGCCCCATCGCATTCACAGTCAACTGGGGACCGAAAAGGTCCTGCACCAAGCTGCTGCACAACCTGGACCCAGACGAGAACGACCTGCTATCTGTGAGCAGATCTGTGTTTCTGTTTTCATGACATATCACACCTGGAGTTACGCACTCACAGAGAGACGCTGACTTTGTTAAGTTTCATATAGTTTAGAAACAGAATGAATAAATGCGCTTTTGACCAAATATATATATTTGTATTGACGACATGGATAAAAGATTTTAATGCTGATATAATTAGTAATTTAATTTATGAATCTCACGTATCCATACACATACATTTGACAGTAGTTTATTTTATCAAGTAAGAACACAAACTTAACAATTATTACAAACTTTATTTGACAAAAACAGGGTGAATATGGAAAATAAAACACACTTGATAAAAGAAATCTAGATAAAAAGATAAAAATAAGATGAAATAGAATACATAAAATAAGATGAAAAAAACCCTCCTCAAAATAATGATAATTACATTACATTCAGCCGACTTTTTTCTTTTCTACATCAGTGGTGGAGATTGAATTTGTGAAGATGGAAATTCAGAGAATTTTGCCTCAATTGCACATTTCTGCTGCATGGCATGGCTCGAATCGACTCACTTTCCATGCATAAAAGTTGTGGATAGTAACTGGTACTTTTTTGGTATTACCTCAGTCGATGTTTCAAGTGAGCCGAGCAGAAACTCGAAGTCGGAGTTAATACACTGCAGAGAATCATTTTTTAAATGGTCAAACTACGACACTGGTGGCCCAGTGACGAAGTACAGACTTTGCAGACTAACGGCTGTTCTGAAGATCATTCCTGAATCCTCATAGACTCTTCTAACCATCTAGAATAAAAATATACCTTTAGTCGATTTAAATAAAAAGGAAAACACTTTCCCAAGGTGTAAGTTTAAGTTAGGTGTTCTCCAAAGCCAGTAAGAGACATCCTCTGGGAACCAGGATCATCTGTACAAAATGTCACAGCATTCAGTCCCAACAGTTGCTGTGATATTTCAGTCTACACCCAAGTGTGGAATGACCAGCATTGCTATCCCCAGAGCCATGAGGCCAGAAGTAGCCAATATTTTCCAGTTGTAGCTTCACAATTTTAAAGAGTTGCATGCTTATATGTGTTTCATGATTATAAATAGATGCTTTGTTGTGTTTGTGGCTGCTGTTCGAACTTAATATGTAGTGACTGTTTGAGAGTTTACACAGCAGATGATTAATAGATAATGGGAAAAGATTATTCAGATGAATCTAAAACAAAAAAGGATCACATTAGCATCACTGAGACTTTATACAGCGCGTTTCTCCGAGTCGTTCGTAAGGTGTGACCTCTCTTTACCTGCAGCAATGTTTGGCATTCAGACCGACCAGTCGCATCTCAGCTGCCAAAGCCCTGGCCCATCCTTTCTTCATGAAGCACTGAAGCTTTGGAAGAACAGAAACATCAGCTCCTCCTGCTTCTACACTGTCAGCTGTACTAACTAGTCATGTGCCATAATATCCGTATCGTACACTTTGCATCATGAGAAACTGTGGTTGGGATTGAGGAAACACCTTTGCACCTTTTGAGCATTAGTGTATAAAAAAACGCATTGTGCCTGACTTGTCGAACATGAATTGGATGGTTCAAAACACAGTGAAATATATTTAGATAACATTTTCAAATATGTATTTGATAAACAAAACATGAGACATTTTTGAAGAAGTTTGATTTACTTATAATTTGACAAGCATTCATATGAACGTAGTAAAAGTATGTTTTTTTTTTACTACTACTGCTACTTGTTGTTGTGGAGTTACCATAAAAGATAACAACTCTGTTTTTCTGTCAACTACCAACGACACTATTATGAGCACCTTAAAGTTAACGCATTTGTTTAATGTTTTTTCACCTAATCTCTTTTGTTCTAGGCTCGTATATGAAGTCCTTTATTTTGTTATTGTGGTGAAGATATTTATGGTGTGATCAATGGGATGGGTTGCACCTGTATTTATGTTTGTTTTGACAGATTGTACCAGATATTTTTTTCTACATGAGTTGCACTGTTCATTGAAGAAGCATTTCTATAAATAATTGTCTCTCAAACCCGTCTCTGCATTTGAATGCAACACCAAAAATAGTTGATACATTCAGGTGGATGAGAAGATCTGCTGGATTTGGTTCTGTGGCTCATAGTGAGATTGAACATGGTGAGGTCTGGTCCTGTGCTTGTGTGAACAGTTTATTTTGGAGCCCAAGTAACAGATACAGATGATGGATGGATAAAAAGAACGCAGGTATCTCTTTTCCTGCAACTGTATAATCTGACCAGAAGGGGGCAGTGCTGAAACAGTAAGGGAAGTACCGGTAACATAATGGGTCCTTGCATTGCCCACAGACAGAAAACTTAAGTTGCAAGTGTTTGCTCCCCACTTAACGATCATATCACCCAAATTACAACAAACAAAAAAATCCCCTCTAGTGGTGTCTTGCTGTAGAAACCAACCAGGGTTCCATTGCTAGAACAATACAGAGCCTCAAGTTTTCTGTGTGTAAAGTACTTTGTGGTAATTTAATTAAACACAACATTTGCACCACGTGAGCACAAAGTAAAATAAATGAAAGTTTTCGAATTAGTTTTTGATAAACGTTTAGGTAATATGTTTACTTGGTTGATAGTGTGCTTAATTTGCGAATTTGGAATTATTCAAATTACCCCCAGAAAACCATATTTACGGCTGCTTCCTGGACAGGCCTCCCCGGGTTTGTCCTTCTATTTATACTCCCCCCCCCCTCCTCGACACGGAGAGCCCTCCGCAGCTGCCAGTGTCACTACATTTGGAGCGACAGTCCGGTTGAAGAGCCAGTGGGGAGGGACCGCCGGTCTGAGGAAGGGCAGCGGCACCGCTCATGCCCGGTTCACACGGCGCGTTGTGCATGTGAGTACTTCATTCTACACCCATTGTCCCAAATAACGAAGCTATAGTCCAACATTTAGCCAGGCGTCAGATATGACGGACGTTCTGAATATTGAATCACTGTTGGTGTTTGTTCTGTCAGACCTGCTGAAGTTCGGGTAGCACGGTGGTCAAGGAGCTCACTTTGCGAGCCTTTTGTTGTAAGTTAAGTGTAGTATTTTCTAAAATATGCTTGGAACATGTTTTACGCGCAATTTACGCACGAATTACGCACGTACGAAACGGCAAGAACCGTTAATCTTAACACCTTATGTTTGTTTGTTAGACTTCTCTCATTAGTCCCCAACCAACCCAATAAAGGTGTTTGCCTTTAGTTTGAATACTTTTTTTGTTCACTATGAATTACTAAAAAAGAGTTCAGTTTAAAAGCATAGTGGTAGTCTAAACTTTTTAAGTTTAAGTATAAATGTATGTTACTCTATGCGTCTGGTAGTTTCACACTACTATACATGATGTAGCTATTTGTTGGACAAATAAATCAAAGGTATCTGTGTGTTTAAAATTTCCATCAGATCAACTGTTAATGTGCTACATCCCACTGGGATGACAAGTGGATTACGGTGGTTACATGAGGAGAAGGCTGGTACTCTCTGCCCTGCAGCCACATGCCTTTTAATATAGAGATCAGGCAAAAGGTCAATGCATATCTACATAAACACATCCAGAGTTCTGCTGCTCACTTACAAAGTGGATGTATGAAGGGAAGGCCTCTGAGAATTCCTCATGCTTCAGGATGTGCTGTCCTGCAGGTAGACCAGCCAGGACAGGTGTAATTGGTAGGAGGCTTATTCTTGGCTAGCCTTTTAATCAGGTTTACTCTGCTGCTGCTGGACACTGCGGTCCTCTTGTTATGTAACATGCAATATGTCTGCACTTTTAGTAAAACCAGCTTGTCAGCATGTAAAACTATATATCCAGTAAAGTTGAAAGTAAAGGTTAAAGGTGCTTATGGAATGCTTTGGGAATTATCTGTTAAACTGCGTGTAAGATTTAGATTGATACCCATAGCTTTGCACTAATTGGCTTTTGTTTAGCCCTCTTGATATTTTCATTAGAATATCAAACTGTTGTTGAAGTAACCCTCTCTGAGTAGGATAAGAATGGGACCTGTGCTCATCCACCAGCTTTATTTCGGAGCTAGTGTCAACTAGTGTCGCTGGATTAGAAGCCAATGATCCCTGTTGAGCCTCTATGGCATTCTCCCCTCCAATCGACAATCCTGCAGCTTGTCACGTGACTTTTGGCTCTTTAAACAAGCTTGGCCACTTCCTTGTGTTCTGCCAGCAAAAACATACAGGAGCATGGCGTCAGTGTGACTGGGGATGCTCCTGGCTTGCTCTCTCTGAGTTCTGATTGGCTGACTGTTTTTGTTCAAAGCACATGTACGCATGTTTTGAAGTGGTAACAGGGATACACAGATCACAAATCTTTGAGCTTGTTGTCTTGTGTATCAATCTCAATCAATCGGTCAATCGCCTGCTGACAATGTCTGCAAATGTGGCCTTAAGTTTATTCAAGATGACATCATCATATCAGCATATTTTGGGTGTTTCTGACAGATGAAATGCCAGTAGACCAGAAGTTTTGCAGACTTTGACAATCATTGCACTATAATCACTCTGTATTTATTTCCAGCAGTCTAAGAGAAGCAGCAAACGTGCTAAAATAAACTTGCGTCTTTTACTTTGTGAGCTCTACTGTCACCCGAGCCATTCAGCCCTGCTGCAGATATATCTGCTTCACTAAGTCCGTGGCTCACATCTCTTTGTTCTCGCTCCATTGTGCTTCCTGCACCAGGAATGCTGACATCCACAGTTTTGGAAAGCACACAGACACATATGCTAACGCACATTTAGGTTTGTATTATTTGTGAGCGCACATAGTCTCTCATTTGTGAACCTATCTGATGGTTAGCTGCTGTCTTTAAATGCAAATCTTGTCATATCTGTGCTATTTATATGTGGCTTGCAGCCTCAGAAGTTGTTAATGTTGTTTATTCACCTCCAGGCAACCATGATGTAGCCAACTGGGACTTTTTTTGGCTCATCTATATCAGCACGTTGCTAGGGAACATGTCATAATTTAGATGGGACATGAACTAATTTGAATCCATAGCTAATCAGGGATTCATTGCACCTTGTCAGATAACATTTGAACAAGAAGTTACAGTCAGTGTTGTGGAGAACACCAGCAAGCCTGAATCCTCAGTGCCATCGAGGCCCGGACCCAGAGTGGAGCTGAGCTGCTGAGGTGTTGAGTTTCAGTGCAAGGGGAGATTCCTGCATGGCACTGCAGGCTGGTGCAGATCATCTTACATGGACTCTAGCAAGAGGAGAGAAGAGGATGCACTTCTAGAGAAATTAGTTAATGTATAATGAAGGCTCGTTGATGTTGTCATAAACCTCTCTCGGAAGACGTGTGCTGACTGCTGAAGGGCACATGAGTTATGTGTCTCTGTCTGAGTTAGCTTCTGACCTGTTTTTTGTTTGCTTATTCCTCTTTCAGGAGAATGTCTCACCCACCAAGCAGCAGCTTGTTCTTCAACCCCTGATTGGTGGACTCTCAGCTAAGAAAGTCTTTAGGTCCAATGGAATCAGAATTTTACCCGAGGAAAGTTTGGCTCCCGTTTTTTGCCTTAGCTGACAAAGTGGAGAAAGAACAACCCGTCTGATTTCTGTTCCTAAATGCTTTGCAAATACTCGAGGAGCAGATAATCGACTGAATCCTCCTGAGAGTTATGGACGCCATGGAGAACCCAGTCCTTGAGCCCAGGTCAGAGCGGATCGCTCGCTATAAAGCCGAGCGGAGGCGAGAACTGGCCGAACGCTTTGGCACCATGGAGGAGCTACCTTCCAAGTGGGTGAGGAGGAATGGGAAAGAAGGGCACGACCCAGCGACCGAAGCCCACAGAGGGACTTTAAACTCAGATGGCCTTAGTGAAAGAGTGAACGGCAGGACGCGAGGGGTTTCAAATGGATTAGAGGATCCTGCAGAGTCCAACCATTCTAGAAGGTGAGTCCTGTCTGCAGAGAATGATGACTCAATTGAGTGAGTCTTGTCTTGTCTTTATGTTTTCCTGAGCCTAAATGTGGAGGAGAGCAGGTGTCTCTTGGGCTTAATTTGTCCAAACACCAATAAAGAAACATGGCCACTTCCTAACTCCAGATGACACCTGTCCCTTGCTTCAACCTTTTCCACCTTGACATCATTATAAACTGTAGGTGTCGTCCTAGAATAACACAACAGATAGTTAATATAACAGCATCATATTAATATCATCACTGAGGAGAAGGCTAATGTGACCAGAGAGAAAAAGGGATATTACATGTAGTTGTATGTGAAATTCCCATGTAACTTCACAATCTATTTTCAGTAAAATGTGTAGAAAATGCAGACAAGTGGATGGCTTTCTTCTTCGGAAGCGATAAAACAGTCTCATCCTCCTCCTTTTGTTTTAGTCACTGCTACTGAACAGCTTCACGCAGACCTGGATCGAATTAGAGGTCAAATAAATCTAGATTTTAGACTTGAGAACAAAAAGTCAGTAAGGGATCATAGTATTCCAAATGTATTTAATATTTTTCACTTTCTGAAGTTCTCGATGTAAATCCCAGGAGGTTATATTACCAGTTTTTGAACTTGGCCTGCTTCTTAACAGCGACCTTTGAGCAGCTCCAGATCCTTGACTTCACCAGTTGCTCTGCAACCTTTGTTACTAATTCAAACTGAGCGGTCTAAATCAGTGGGTCCCAGCAGGGAACGTTAAAGCCAGTCTGATTCTTCTTCTGCAGTTGATTGGTACGCTTCCAGACACTTTTCCCATCATGTGGTCTGGGTGCTTTTTCTTGGAGGAACAGAGACTGGTAACCTCTTTAATGTCAGAAAAAAAGATACAATGTTGCACCTTCCATGAATGGAGCTGCACATTTTTTAGTCTGCTCTTGCTTGAAAGGTTCAAGATTGTGCTTTTTTTTTTTTACGAGAGCGTTCCTTACCCCTACATTCCCCACACCTGCATCCTCACCTCCTTCCCCTCACTCCCGCCCCCTCCAGGCAGGGTTCCCCGGACTCTGCCAGCATGCTGAGTGGGGAGGGGCAACCCGTCCCTCTTGGACTCGATGCCCCGCAACTCCACACACGAGTGTCGGTGGGCCGGTTGAGAAGTGCTCTTCTGCAGCAGACGGGGAGTGGAGCGCAACCCGAGAAAGTGTAGGGTCACCTGCATGTGTGTGATCCAGACTGTCACTGTCAGCCTCTGTACCTCTGTGGCTTTTACTTGTCCTCGCCTCAACACCTTCTTCCCCTCCCTCCTCCCGGTCTGTTTGTGTGGATACTAGTTGCCCTGAGGCTGGGCGAGCCACGTCCTCTCTGGATCTGGCTGTGAAGCCGGGCTCTGAGGGGGGGCGCCGACGCTCCCGGCGGTACCTCCCCAACGGGTCAGGTGGAGGACGCAAGACGAGCGAACGCTTCAGGACTCAGCCGATTACAGCCAATGAGATGGAGGAGAGCAGCGGGTAGGGGCAGTGTGCTGTGGTGCAAGATGAGGCACCTGGTTTGGATTTTCCCAAATAAAATGCTGTTTGCAGTGTTTTGCTGGCATGTTTTTAAAGTTGTGTATGACATCATTTTCAACTTACCTGAGGTATGGCAGGTGCAGAACCTTTACATAAATGCCCAAGGGTGGTGTGATTTGCATGTGTTTGTGTTTGTCATGACCTCTACAGTGTTGCTTTACCAAGCATGCAAATATGACACAGTATCTTGATTGTTTGGAGCTGCATACTGAGGCACAAAGACGTGTATTGTAAGCTTTCAGCAGGATATGAAAGAGGACACACAGGAGCCGGAGATTTAGATCCACATCTCCCCACTGTTTGTATTTCACCTGGTGACTTCATTTTTTGCCTCTTTTCATTCTTCTAGGCTGTTGGACGCAGAGGAAGAGGAGAACTGTAAAGGTGAAGCTGTGTTCCCGCCCGGGCTTTAATCATACAGTTTGTTATTGTGTTCGGAGACAAACAGCTTTTGTCTGTAACGCTGGTACGCCGGCCATGTGGACAGTGACACAGAGACGGAGAAGGTCACTGTAGCACAATACTGGTCACCATTGATACACAGTGATGTAAACACAATGATGGCAGGAGAGAAAAAAAGTGAAAATCTTGCTTGCAATATTAACTGGCAACAGAAGGATCATAAACAGCAGAAAAAATATGGCATTTCCTTCACACGCCTCTAACAAAGCAAATACTTAGGGTGTGCATCCAACATGCACAGTTGCCTCCACAAACACATATAACAGCTCATGAAATGAATCTGTTTATATTTTTAGGCTCACAATGTTTAAACTCCTCTTTGATGACAGATTTACGTCTCATAAAACCCTGTGAGCGGTGGAGCACTGCTAAGTCAGTCCCTCTCCATTTTTTTTTAAGGGGTTTGGTATGAGGTACTTATCGTTTGTCAGTGTATTATTACCTACAGTAGATGGAGGTCAGAACTCCCCCAGCTGGGAGAAGCAAACAGGAGTACCAGCAAACAATGTGCTGCTGTGGATGGAAAAAAGTAGTTTAGACACCAAAAAGAAAGACCTATCTAAAAAAATCAATATCAGTTTAAGTTCAGGCTCCATTTAGAATATTTTCACAGCAAAGCCACCTTTGTCAAATACAGTAATTGTACCTCACAGAGAGAGGGAGTTGCTGGTCTACCGCCACCTCGATTGGTTATTTTGTATGTGTTATATTGTAACTTTGGGGTTTTAAATGGTCAATTTATGAAAAAATAACACCAAATATCCGATTGAGGCCTGTTTGATCTCCAGCCCTTTCCTTAAATATACATTTAGATAGTGTCTGAAATGTATAATGATTCATTAACTGTCAATGACACAATGATTAATGATTAATGTCTTTTGTCTTCTTGCAGCTGATGTGAAAACAGACGACAGAGCCAAAATGAGTGTGGCAGCCAAGATGTCTTTGTTTAAAGTGAGTCTATGTTTGTCTCAGCACTGAAACAGGATCCTCGTTGCTGCTCATGACCTGCTTATTCTCTCTTATGTTACGTGCTGTCTAATGCCTGCTTTTAAATATGATCCATCCGTGGCTTTCCCTGATTCTCCATCTAATGTGATGGAGTCATGCGTCCACGTACAGTCCCAGCTGAATAATTTAAGGTTTTCTGAAAGTTTAGCTGCGATGAACTGCCAGCTGCAAACATAATTCATAATGACATATGTTAATGTGATGCCCCATACTAAATCTAAAGCTACTATTATGAAAAGGTGATAAGTTGTCAAGAAACGTATTAAACAGCTAAAGAGAAAGCTCCGCCCATCATCGACAGTCACCTGAGCTGCTCACCTTACAGTTTGAGACGCATGGTGAGTCAGCGCTGAGCATGCAGAACACAACCTGCTTGTGTTGAGAGATATGAATGGTCCAACAGGTGCACAGCTGATGCTACAGTGTGTCTATTTGTACATATATATATATATATATATATATATATTTGTAAAATAAATACTAAATTTACAGTGTTATAAACACAGTTTTTGTCTTTGCACAGAAGATGAAACACATTTTGGATTTTCCAATCTCCGTTGCTACATTTCACATCCTGCACACTTTTAGATATAAAGCATCAGGTGAAAATGTGCCAGACACTGTATTACTATTAACAACCATAGCAGCGGTATATAATTAGCCTGCTACTCTGTGGAGGCAGGCTGGGAGGTAACTGAAGCCGGCAGAACTCTGGTTACACTGTGACCTGTTGGGCTGGCATTCTATCCATGTTGCCAACACGCTCCACCTTACAGCTAGCTGCTTTATTAACCAGCTATCCGACCCACCTCCATCTGTCCTTACGAATAGAACAGGAGACATCAGGACAGGAGAGTTTTCACTGACGGTTTTGTGGTCTCCCTTATTACGTATTTAGCAGGTAGAGGCTGTCGATTGAAGCTGCTAAAAGGACCAAATGTGACGGTCAAATGTCATGTGTTGATATTAACATATTTCCCCGCCTCCTCCATAGGAGCTGGAGAAGGCTGCTACCCCAGAGGCCTCGGCCTTCTTAAAGCCTCGCTCAGGCAGCGTCTGTCATGAACGCAGGGTGCGTCGTGGCAACGACCATCGGTTTCTAACTCAGCCAATCACCTGTGAGGAAATCGTGGCAATCAGGTGGGGAAGCCTAGTGGCCACATGGAGGGTGATTTTAGCTTCAGTACTAGGAATACAGACTTTACATAGAAGAATATTTCATGGGAATTTGGTTGGATTCTCAACAGTTTAATGCACAGTACCAACTAATATTGGCATTGCAATACTTAAACGTTTTTTATTTTACCTTCACATGTTAAAGGGTAAAGCTAGCATTATTCTATATATTTCTTACTGTCAACAAATCCCATAAAAAGAACAAAACCAACAATGACATATCTTTAAAAACAGTTCACAATTATATATTTTTGGCTCATTCATTTCCTTAAACAGCTGGACATTGTGGTTATTAGCAAACCTTACTAAACCAGGAGTAGTGGTTTTAATAACAACGGTCCTCTATGGCACAGAGGAATGCGATACATCAGGTTCTGGCTACACAAGCAAAATCAATTCAATATTAGTTTTGCTCTTATTTTGTAATTATAAGCCTCTTCTATTCATGTGTGCTCATGTTTCTCTGCAGTGCCCCCAAACCACCAGCACCACCAGTGGAGTCCCAGTCTATGGAAGCTGAGTCAGTGGAGGATTGCGATGAGAACAGCAAGCTGACCATGAGTGAGAAGCTGGCCCTGTTCAACAAACTCGCCGTGCCGGGGAGGCAGGGGGGCGGCCCTGCTGACGGGCCCCCGGAGAGACGGAGGCAGAAGGGGGCTCGGTACCGCACACAGCCCATCACTGTGGAGGAGGTCAACCTGGTGAGTAGAAGAGCCAAAAATCCTTGTTTTATACAAAAATCATCTCTTAATAAATAGTATGTTTTGAAAAATGACCTATACCTACTGTATGTCTCACCCTTGTGCCTTGTCTCTGTTCAGCTCCAAAAAGGCCCTGTACAGCTTCCCGCCTTCGGTTTGTCAGCTCATCTGTCCGACAGACAGCAGGCCTCGTCTGTCAACCTGAAACCCAGCGAGATCCGCCTTTCCCAGCCAAGACCGGACACAGGTCCTGTGCCTGAGGAGCCTTGTGGTTCTACCCAGCAGGGCCTGCAGCGCCACGACTCTGAGCCATTCTTGAGAGGGATCCTGAAGAAAAGCTGCTCCGGAGGCTCAGAGTGGAGCAGAAAGGAGGGCGGTCAGACGGATGGACCGTCCAGCCATGAACAGAATGGTGGAGGCTGTGAAGAAGCAGGGATGCAAGGGAGGAGGGGGAGCGCAGAGCTTCAGGAAATGTCCTCAGCAACACGGAGAGAGAGAGGAGAGGCTCCAGGTGGGGAGGGAGGCTCGCTGACCGCCGCTCCCTGGAGACAGAGGGCCCGAACCAGGAGGGAAACCATCGGCTGCACACCGATAAGAGTCTTGTCAGAGCAGGACACTCCTCAGGAGGAGAGGCCCAGCCAGACCAAGCTGCAGGGACAGCTGGTTTCCTCTGCGGATCACAGCTCAGAAACGACTGGGAGAGTTCAGTGAGTATCTGAAATTTAGTAAGATGGGCTGATACATGCCTCATTATTATCAAGAAAAAAATGAATTTGGGCAGAACATTGAGTGCTTCATGTTTTTGGTGCTCCAAAAATGATCACATTTTAAAGATCTCACCAACAAACATCATCTCCTAGCAGTTTTAAGATGCAAATTGAACTGAAATAAAAAATGTTGGTAGTATTTTGAATTGTCTTTTTTGCTCTATAGCTTATATTCTGTACGTTTGTTGTGTCCAAAAGGCAGCAGAATGAGGAAGAGAGTGTGAGGAGGATGAATGAAGAAGCCACAGCCATGGGACATGTTCAGGTCACACTGGTAGATGGCACCGTTAAGCTGCAGGAGTCAACCAACACCAGCAGAATTAAGGTGAGAAACAAAGACACGTCTCGCTGTTACTGCAAAGGTCTGTGATGTACTCAGTATGTACAACAAGGGATCTAAGTGGACCAAATCACAGCTGCAGAATCAACAGCTGCTCTGCCTCTTGCCTGTAGAGGGGAAACTCTTTGCCCCTCCATAATCACTAATCCTTTAAAAGTCTAGTTTGGAGCCCGTGGCTTTTAGACCGTCAGCAGAGAGCAATAAGTCTAATTTCACCTTTGTCCCTCTCACTTTTAAGCTTTCATTTTGATTTACTCACTTAAATCTGCCTAACAAAATATTTGGATTGCCAAGCTGCCGAAATCCAAAGGTCATACAAAATATATAATATAGATGTGTTAGTGTAGGTCGCTTTCAAGCGGTCAATGTAATAAAGCTTTACCAGCTACAAGAGAATACTGCTCTACTCTCACTTAAATAGTATTTATTTATCTCATTAAGAGTGTGATTGAACAGGTCCCAAAGATAAGACAGTTTAAAGGACATCACTTGTACCTTTTGAATGTGTATACCTTTGTATTTTTTTTAGAAGCTCCAACATCTCCCACACTTCTGAAACCGAACTAACACACTTGGTTTTGTGCCATAATCACATAAACTTTGACTAGTTTCAGAAGAACACAAGCTTTTTTCATGTGCACAACATCAATATAGTGTAATTCAGTGCGGTCTGAAATTCCCAGTTTCTTAACTACTATGAATTCTCGGCTTGTGTTCCTTAACTATTGTCCCTGCTCACAGGACCATTCGGGGCTTATTTCAGATTATATACCCAAACATTCGCTGTAAGCAAACACCTAGTCACCTTGATGGCTGTCATATCATTTCATAAAAGAGGAACCTGTTACATGTCATTTAGTGCAGTCACAGTTGCCTGAATGAATAATGAAAGAGAGTGAGAGAGATCCTCAGGGTGGCAAGAATCAGAAACATTTAGTTTTTCAGGAAGGCATATAGCTGGTATCAGGGGAATTAACACCATTCTTAAAACTGATTCAATTATATTGAAAACCAACGCAACATATCCACAGATCTTGTAGTGTTTTTATCTCAATTCTATGGGAAAGCACCCTGGGCTTTGTTGAAATAACTGTTGAGGTTGTTGGGTTCACTCTTCCTGCCAACCCTGAAATCCAGAATGAGAAGAGATGCCGTAGCATCGGTGCATTTGTCATTCCAGTGAAACCAGATATAGCATCTCTTAGCAACAGCACTCTGGATTTGGTAGGTGCTAAATGTCTTGAGATCAGATTAAAGTTACTGGGGAATATCTAGTGTTTGTCTACTGAGAGGGGTTTTACTCTGTCAGAGCATTATGTGGATTGTAAACTGAATGATTTGATTCTGGTTGTAAATTTCGGACCCTTTTATGACCTCATAATCTCAGCTGCACTGCCGAGACATGTGTGTGTACATGTACTGTGTCTGTGTGTATTAAGGGGAGACACAAAAAAATGTTGGGCTATTTTGAGATCTTTATTTAGCTTTCATACCATCATGTCTTCCTGCAGACTAATGGAAAGAAAACATCCAAAATACACATTAAGGTGTTTATTATACTACTCCTAAATTCTCCCAAAATTACCATTAGATAATGCCTCATTTGCATGCTTAAACATAACATTTCAGAAGACTTGTATTTCAAATAATAATTGTCTTAATGTAAATAATCAACCGGGGAGTTTCATGATGATATATTTTAGTTATTTTTTTTATTTTTTTATCACCCCTTAATTTAGTATTCTTCTCCTGTAATGATCATTTCTGTTGTATTTCTGGCAACATTTAAATTTGTTTCCCTTTTTGTTTTGTATTATCTACTGATTCCTCACATACTGCCCTCTGCAGGAAGAGACAGTAAACCTTCATGTGGAGAGTGTCAACCCTCAGTGCTGGGTAAGTCTTAACCAATGCTTTGAAATACATAGAACCTTCTAGATTCCCATTATGAAGATTAAACGCATTTCTTATTCTACTACAGCTTTAGCATTCC
Organism: Anoplopoma fimbria; assembly: GCF_027596085.1. Taxonomy (NCBI): domain Eukaryota; kingdom Metazoa; phylum Chordata; class Actinopteri; order Perciformes; family Anoplopomatidae; genus Anoplopoma; species Anoplopoma fimbria. The sequence goes on along the minus strand of NC_072459.1, from coordinate 14,601,834 downwards.
CCTCTCTCCTCTAATTCCTCTTCTCTCCCAGGAACCCGTCTTTGCCTCTGTCTATTCTAGCACTACGCCCCAATATATCATGTTTTTCAATCAGGTAATTGTTTGAGCTGCTGCATGAATTAATCATCGTCGCTTCCCTTTGTGATTTGCCGTGTTTTGGATGCAGTGAAAAGTTTGTCATCGCACAGTTTCACGTGCAGATGATGTGTGAAGTTTCACTCTCGCTAACGAGTCAGCTCTGTCACCTTCAAAGTGTTTTTTTTTTTATTTGAAAAATAAAATTTTCCTGAGGTAACACATTGCAGATCTCATTTAACACTTTCAATTTTGTTCTTGTTAATTCTGTGCTTTTTACTTTAGTCATTCTTTCAAACTAAACACACAATTTCTTTGCCATACGTCCACATCTAACCTTCCTTTTTACTGTGTGCACCGCAGTGTTTAATAATATTACAAACAATATTGGAGGAAGACAAAATAAATAAAAAGAACCAAGCTTAATTTTTGTCAACATTATCAAGAATGTGAACTTAATAATTCATCATGTTTCTCCTGCTGTATTGACAGTAAACTCAAGAGCAACAGATTTAGTATTTTAATATAAAAGATATGTTTCCTTGTTGAGAAAAATAGTTGGTTTGCTGCCTGATTACATTTAGTTTCTTGATAGCCTTTTTACCTTGTTTATTTATTGTTCCCAAAGGTATCAGATCGTTCAATATCATATTTTTTTTCCCTTTGGTAATGCACGTCTCCTAAGGGGTCTTCCCGATATACGCAAAAGAACTAACCTGTTGCTAAATTATCCATGTATTCTGTTGTTAATTCATCCTCAGACAAGTCTGTCGTTTGAAGCACAAGAAATCTCCTCTCCTACCAAAGACCAGATTCAGCCTCAGTGGAGACAGAAGGTGAGGAAGAGCGACATTTCTTTTTAACATTTTAATCTACAGAAGAGCTCACCTGTATTTTACATTTACTCATCTGTTTTTCTGACTTTATAGAGAGTAGAGGATGAGATGGACGAAGTTGAGGAAATCAATACAGAGCTGGAAAGAAAAGAGCAAGAGACCGGATGCATGAACAAGAGAGGTGAGTTTACTTTTTCTGATTTTCTCTTTTCTCTCATTGTCTCTCTATCTTTACCTCAGGAGGTTTGTGTCTCTGACTCATGCCATCTGTGTCTGTTAGGATCTCCTGAATCAGACAGGAATGACACCTCTCATAACAAGGGACACTCCTCTGAAGCTCTAACAAGCTCTTATGATGGTAAGAGCTGCATTACATAAAAAATAAATAAAAGAAAGTTTTGTCTTGTTTGTTTCTCTCTAAACTCTTTGCTCTTTGTGCTTAACAGAAATCCCTGTGCAGTCTTTGGGCGAGTTTGAAGGTAAGTTCATGTAAAGCCTCACTGATATAAGTTGTTAAAGTCTTAAGTATATTAAGTTCATATTTCCTGTCCCGTCCCCCTGCAGCTCAGCAGAGCTCTCCGCTCTCAGTGGCTCCACATGAAGTGAGGCGGGAGGCGCCTGTGGTTGAATCAAACACGTTGGACGCTGGTTTCCTCAGAGATCAGTCACCTCCCTCCGCCTGCACCCCCCCACCCTGTGGAGACGCCGCTGCTGCAGAGAGTGAGCAGGACCTGGATGTCCTCTGCCAAACCAACACACCCATGTGAGCCCTGGTTTTACCACAGATTGTATTATTGATTATTGTAAGAATATTAAATTCATAGTTATCTAAGCAATCCTCTATACTATGCTATGGTGTCTGACAGGTCTGTAAATCATCTTGATTTCAGGAAGATAAATTGCACCACATCAATATAAGTGATAATAATACCTTTGACTTCTTAGCCATAAATAATCAGATGAATAAATAAACAAATGAGAATCTTCCCCATGAGATACGTTTTCTGACACTATTCAATTTAGATTATTTTTAATTTAGACAAAGAGTTTAAGAGGGATAAACTAGCAATATTGTAAGTGCTAACCATTTGTGATGGCCCTACATGTTTGTATGTGAATCAAATCTATAATTTGTTTCTGGTTTTTTGAAACAACTTAAAACCTCTTGGAGTCATCTTGGAGTTTTTATTTTTTATATAGATGTGGTTTGTGTCCTGCATCCATTGATTCCAATTATTCCATGTTGTGTTGATTTTGGAACAAACCTGTATCTTGTTATTTACTCGTCATCATACATTTCCAAGATATCTGGTCTTTGCTGTAAATTCACTTCATCTGTGCATGTAATACAGCCATCTGCTGGTGACTCCCAGCACAGTTGGTACACTTCTGGAGCTCTCTTAAATTATCTCATAACTGTCTCAAAAGTTATTGATGGCACTTCATTTCAGTTCTTAGAATAAAAGCAAAATATCTCCATTGTTTTGCACTAAAGATCAAAGTTTACTCTGTGTGGCTTTTTACTTTCTGATCCTGATCACAATGCCATCACAGCAGCAGTAACACATCATTAGCTATTATTAATAATAACTAATATATTAAGACTATACTCATGGAGACTGTCTTTACTGTCTGTGTGAAGTTGTATTTGTCATGTGTGTGTGGTGCAGACTGACCTCATCAGTAGCCGAGCACAGGCGGTCGGTCCGTCCGTCCCGTCGGACTCAGGGCTCCAGAAACCCTCTGAGGGCTCTCGCTGCCCGGGAGGACATAATGCAGGACTACATGGGAGAGAGAGTCAACAACACAGCTGCTGAGGAGAGCTCCCAAGCAGAGAAAAGTGAGTGGGAATATTTTCTCTTTCCTCATTTCCTTTCTTTTGACTTTGTCGTCCTTATTCACTTTCCCCTTTATCGTGTGTTTTCTCCTCCCAACAGAGTCCAAGAACTCCTCCGTGGCAGATTCACATCTTTCCAAATCAGAAGACTTCATCTGTTCATCAGATACTGCAAAGTCTTTTCCTCCCTTCAGCAGCCTGATGCTCATTCACATCAAAGGTCAGAAAGTATTTGGTTCATTTGTGTGCAGGAGTGTCCTTATATTGCTGCTTTGTGTTGAGGTGTTTATATTAACTAGTGCCTGTGGTGACAGGTAGGCGGCATGTCCAGGTGCGTCTGGTGGAGCCGTCAGTGCAGTCACTGAACAGTGGAGACTGCTTCCTGCTGGTCACTCCGGATCACTGCATCCTGTGGAGTGCAGAGTTTGCCAATGAAGAAGAGAAAGCCAAGGTACCACCCAGGACTGTTTGGGGCTTCTATGGTTGGGATCAACACAGTATGTTGTTAGCATAAATTTTACAAGATGCCTCGATATGCCTTTCTGCTCTCCGGTTACATAATCTACAGCTTAATATGTATGTTTTGATTACTTCTAGTTAATTTACTTAATGAATATCTTGCCATGTTGGAGCTTTAAAGTTTCAAATGAAAAAAAAAAAGGCTGCTTTTTTTGGTAACAGCTGCTATCAAAATAAAGTTTAATAGAAAAATGTGCATTTGTAACAATACTATAATACTATAACAGCATCTAAACGGCCACATAATTTGGTGCAGGACCTGGTTTATTATCTAATTCCATATGCCTGCTCTGCCTTGGTGTTAGAAACTGATCCTTTTTGTTTTTCAGGCCTCTGACCTGGCATTGTCCATCCAGAGGCATCAGGATCTCGGCTGTCAGGCCTCCCAGGTGGTCCACCTGGAGGAGGGGCGGAACTGTGACAGCAGCCTGGCTGCAGACTTCTGGAGGCTTCTAGGAGGAAGGAGACAATACAGAGGTTAGTGGTCATAATGTCTGCTGAGTATATTGTTTAAGGATTACTGTGTTTATCATTTAGCTGTAAAGGACAGATTATAAATTAATCAATATATTAAGATTCTGTGTGTTGCCATGGGAAAAACTAACTAAGGAGGCAGGGCAACTGGAATTTAGTGATATTATAAAGTGGAGTAGCCTAAGTGAACTTAAGATTTCTGTATAATGTGATTACTGTAACAGCAGAATATGCAACCCTGTTTCTATAACTATGTATTTTGCATACTTATTTGATAGAATACTGTATTTACTGCCAAGGCTGACCATTTCATTAACATGTAATGTTTTTTGTAAATGGAAAACAATATAAACAGATGTTTTCATCTGTGATAGAAGTCAACAAAAGGTCACAACTGGAGAATATATTTAAAGATTAGTTTGCTTTCCCCACAGGAGCCGGTGCAGAAGAGGAGGATGAGCTCTATGAGTGTGGTGTGGTGGAGTCCAATTGTGTGTACAGGCTGATGGAGAACAGACTGGTGCCTCATGAACAGGCCTGGGCCTCCATCCCCAGGGTCTCCCTGCTGGGTTCCAATGAGGTCTGAGGTCTTCTCTGGATTCTGCTGTTGTTTTCTATTTGTTTTATGTTTGTCTCACTTTAAACTCTATGCACATACTGTAAATATATATATATATATATGTGTGTGTGTGTGTGTGTGTGTGTGTGTGTGTGTGTGTGTGTGTGTGTGTGTGTGTGTGTGTGTGTGTGTGTGTGTGTGTGTGTGTGTGTGTGTGTGTGTGTGTGTGTGTGTGTGTGTGTGTGTGTGTGTGTGTGTGTGTGTGTGTGTGTGTGTGTGTGTGTGTGTGTGTGTGTGTCCAGTGCCCAGGCCCTGGTGTTTGATTTCGGCAGTGAAGTGTACCTGTGGCATGGACAGGATGTTTCCCCCAGCAGGAGGAACGTTGCTCTTCAACTGACTCACCAAGTGTGGGTCGGAGCTTATGACTACAGCAACTGTAGAGTCAATCCACTGGATCCCACGCGGTGTAACCCGAACACACAGCAGTAAGTTCACACTGCAGGCAGTAAAGCTTTTAGTTCGTACTTCACAGCGAAAAAACAACAGCACATCAATATCAGAACACATTACAGAAACAGAGGCGTACAGCTGTAGGTTTTTACTACACGTATTAAACACTGCGGTGCACACAGTAAAAGCAGTGGATGTCATTTCACACTAGACACAATGAGAATACAACATTACGTTTACTGTGCACACAGCAACACCACAGAGGTCAGCAGTTGGTCTCATAAACCAAAGCAAATGGTTCGTACTTGTCACACATGGAGAAGCCCCAACATGCAGCATTGTGTCCACATGACATGCCGTTGTGAGTCCACACTACACACTGACATGCTGCAGCTGGCAAAAGACAGTTAAACATGTCACCTCACAACCATTTGCATTAATCTGCTGCTTTAACAGCCTCTACACTTCTGTCAAGATCTCTAGACCTTGTTGCAGGTAATTGCTCCCATTCAGCCATATTTGGAGCATTAGTGAGGTCCAACACGGATGCTGGGTGATGAGGTCTGGCTCGCAGTCATGTTCCTATTCACCCCAAAGATGTTACATTGGGGTTGAGGTTGGGGGCTCTGTGCAGGCCATGGATCTAGCTTTGTGCACAGGAGCCTTAATTGGATTTAACAGCCCCAGATGGACCGGCATGTCTGCATAGTTTGGTCCATATAGTGTATACAGCCATATTTATTCTATATAAGCTTTAAAGCCTTAGAATGCACCTAAATCTGCAGAAGTACTAGTGTAAAGAAGCAGATAAGTACGATGGCTGTCTGAGACTAAACAGTCAGTAATGATTTCCACTGTCCATTAAGATTTAAGCCTCTAAAGTGTATATTTACTGCATTATACTGCCATTATATTCCTTGGAAAATTCACCAAGTCTTTAACTCTGTCCTCAGGAAGGGAGAGGGGCGTCCCAGCTGGGCGTTGTTCGGTTGTGTCTCAGAGCACGATGAGACGGCTCTGTTCAGGGAGAAGTTCCTGGACTGGACAGGCGGGAAAGGAGGCATGGAGGGAGCTGCTGCAGTGAGCAAAGAGACACAGGTTTGTCTCACAGTGTAACATTTATAATTCAATTGTTGACCGATACCAGGAAGATAACTGTGTTTTCACCAGAAATATCTGGATTTGTTAAGATTCCTTTTTAGCTTTTAACTTTCAACTCTCCACAGCTCGTCCCCGTTGAGTCTTCCCAGTCCACGTCCACAGCTTCAGACGTCCTGAGCGCCTTTGACGCCAAGGCTCTGGTGTCGGGTCAGTCCCTTGAAGGGGACGGCTTGGTCCATAACGTGTTGGCTGGGGTTGACGTCCAGAGGGGGCACGGGGTCATCACGCTGGAGGAAGGCCGTCAGATGGCGCTGAAAACAGTTGCTGTGGACACGTGGCACGTCCAGGAGTTCGATGACAGCGAAATTCTCCTGGAGAGCACCGGACAGCTCCACGAAGGAGACTCCTACGTCATACGCTGGACGTACATCATCAACACTGTCGGTCAGTGACATCATCACCACATGATCTACCATCACTCTCCTCAATGTAGCTTATTCTGTTGTTTCAGTCAGTGTCATTTTATTTGAAATATAAAGGTAAATGGATTTTCCCTGATGTAGATAAGACAAACAGCCCTGATGAGTGCAGCAATTGCCCCGGACAAAAAGAAAACACCGCCTTCTTCCTGTGGAGGGGCCGTCACTCCAGTGTCAGCGGGCGGGACACCGCTGCTTTCCTGTCCATCGGGATGAACAACCATGAAGAGTCACAGGTAAGGTAGATGGCAAGTAAAATGCAATATAAGGGGTTACAAGCAAAATACACACTGCATGTGTTCAGTTTGACAGATGCCAATGTGTTGGCATAAAATTATTATTTTTGTTCTGACAGCAATCAAAAGCCAGTAATAATACAGAGGAATGCTTAATTGATGTTACATATCTTATTATTGTTTAATATTATTCATTCAGTATATTATTGGTGAAAGCAAGCAGGAGTACTTCCATAAGTACTTTCACATTATTCCTGCCTTTTTAAAGGGTCCCATACCAGAAGTGCATTGAACACCTGAACCACTTAAAACACAAAAATATTTCTTTAATGCAACAGTAGTGTGACTCAGACAGTGGGTATAAGCCTGCCATTGGCCGCCTATTTCAGCTAGCATTCTCCTCCTCTTCCACTATCTTTTTGAAAGGGCAAAGTCTCTGTGTTCTGTGCTTAGCGCCGCCCATGATGATTGTGATTGGTTTAAAGCAAGACAAAGAAGGCAGAATAATTAAGTGGAGCCACACCTTTCTTCAGTACTGACCCAGCGCTGTGGAAAGATTAATGCAACAATAATACAACATTTAAGGGAACCATTCTTTACTATTGGTACTTTCACTTAAGTATACTTATTTTAGTGCACATATGGAGCTTTTATTTATACTTTTACTATAATAACGTGGGGACAATTTAGGGTTTATTTTAGTATTGAGTTCAGAGAAATCAGAACTATATAATGACATCTTCAGCTCCCTTCCAGTAGGACTGTTGTTGTTTACAGCCTGTGTGTCCGTTATGTTGTTTCTGAAGGTGGTCATGCCTCAGGGAAAGGAACCTCCCTGTTTCCTGCAGCTTTTCCAGGGAGGCCTGGTCATTCACAAGCGAAAGCGAGAGGAGGCCTGCACAAATGCAGGTACTGTACTGTAAGGGCATATTTCTGTCTTCCTGAATCCATTCTCCTTTGATTTGTCATTTTATTAAAAAGAAACCTTATCTGTTTGTTGTAGCAGAGTGGCATCTGTTCTGTGTGCGAGGTGAGCTCCCAGAGGAAGGCTCTCTGTTAGAGGTGGACTGCTGCTGTGCAGGTCTGAGGTCCAGGGGCTCTGTTGTCCTGCTCAATAGCCAGCAGGGAGTGCTGTATCTCTGGACTGGCTGTAAAGCTCATAGCAGCTCCAGAGAGGTCAGCAAGAGGGCAGTGGAGCGTCTCACTCAAATGTGAGTCACACTCACCGGGTGGGCTTTCAAACGGTCCTGTTTTAAACATTGAAGGTTGAAATCATTTTCCAGCTTGTGAATTGTATGTGTTATGTATTAGGTGTCCACCAGAGTTGGGTCTGAGCAAAAGCAGCCCTCTGACAGTGCAGGTAGTGGAGGAAGGTTCAGAGCCTGCAGACTTCTGGACAGCCCTGGGGCAAATGGACAGGAAGGCCTACGACTGCATGCTGCAAGGTAGTAAAACAACTTCTTTGATCCCTAGACTTTTCTCTCAGCTCTGTATTCATTAAAATGATATTTTTTATTTATGTCTTCTGTCAGATCCAGGAAAGTATAACTTCACACCTCGCCTCTTCCACCTGAGCGCTTCCTCTGGGAGTTTCCAGGCCAAAGAGCTGCAGAGTCCAACGCGGCTGCCGGGGCTTGTGATGGCAGCGCCCTTCGTCCAGGAGAGTCTGTACTCCGTACCACAGCCGGGTGAGAGCACACTCAACAATACACAAAAAGATTCCTTTTCAAAACAAGATTAAAAATACTTCTCAGTCAAAAATGTGCTTTATCACACTTTCACTTTGCTCTGTATCTTGCTAACATCCCAAAAGAAACATCAACGTCAAACTTAATTTGATATCGATCTAATCTACCTCATATTTATTGTCTATTATATTGCCTATGTTTTTCTGTTTGACAGCGTTGTTCCTGCTTGACAACCGTCTGGAGGTTTACCTGTGGCAGAGGGGTCAGCCCGAGCAGACAGAGAGCTCATCTTCGGCCTGGAGCGTCTGGCATGACGAGAGGAGGTGTGCAATGCAGACGGCACTGCAGTACTGCAAAGGTGGAGGAAGCTGCTTGACAGGAAATTATGTGGAAATGAAAGGTGTACTGGTTTGTTGAGGTGTTACACACATTTTTATATTTTTTCCCTGTACCCCAGAGATGAACCCAAGACGCCCACCGCAGGCCTACCTCATATTTGAGGGACGAGAACCTCTCACCTTCACTAACGTGTTTCCCCGCTGGGAGAGGAGCCTGGGACCCCCAACACAGGTACCAACACCATGCAGTTGTATCTTTACATCTACTGTTTCCTATTTTGAAGTCTAGATATTAAGATACGGCCTGAAGTTGTCAGTCTTAGCTGAATCTCTCTCTCTCTCCCTGGGTGTGTTTGATGTATGTGTCAGGGCGATGCGGGGCGGGTTAAGCTGACCTTGGTGCAGGACGCCCTGGCCCAGCTCATGAAGACCCAGTACCCTCTGGAGGAGCTGCTGCGGAGCCCATTACCTGAAGGAGTGGACCCCCAGCGCCTGGAGGTCTACCTGTCTGAACAAGACTTTCAGGTAAACTGACGGAGCAGTATGCAGTGATGTCTTTCCACCAGCAGGCTGCAGTGTTGGCCATATTTTGCAAATGAAAATAAATGCTGTCGTCTATAATCTGATGATAAATCGTGAGAGGGAGTCTAAACTTTAACATTTGTATTTGATTATATGAATTGATTTTCACATTGTTTCCTGTGTAAATAAATCACTACAATTATGTTTCAGACTATTTTGGAAATGAAGAGAGATGAATATGCTTCCCTCCCAGACTGGAAGCAAATTGATCTGAAGAAAAGCAAAGGGCTGCTTTGCTAGACAGGGAAAACAAATGGAGGCTGACTGGCACTCCTGCAGCAGGGACTTCCTCCTCCACTGAGAAGAGAAGATGGCAGGGGGGTATCAGCACCATGCTGTTACACAAAGGACTGCTTACAAAGTAATAAAAAGAGGAAAGAAATTCACTTTTATTGACGTCAAACTAGTATGAGTGTTTGGACTCTTTATAAGACATGGATTTCTCTGTAGCTGTTGTTCAGAGCAAAGAAAACCAACACATTTTCCTATTAGAGTTTATCTGTATGAATCAATGAAAGATGAAAAGAAAAGGCGTGTGGGAGTGAAGGAAGGACATCAGTAACAAACTGTGGGATAAGGGTGAGAAAACAAAGGAGTGCATAAAAACGGTTCAATGCTAAAAAAAAACAATGTAAACAAGAAAAAATAAAAGGCTAACCACTTTCTACAGGTTTCCTCCTCAATTGATACCTTTTCATCAAAACATCTCTGCATGTTCAGAGCTACAGTTTTCAGCTGAATTTCAGTTAACAGACTTTTGAAAACCTTCTCGTCTTGATTGTCACCAAAATCTTAAAACTAGTGTGTTTGAGCCTGTAGTCTATGATGTGTATTTAACAGTCGTGTGTCACACTGATGTGTTCATTTGTCTGCCAGCCTTGTGTGTACAAAGGTTTGTGCCATGCGGATTGCAGCTTAAGCCCATGTGTTTATTGTGGCTGTGGGTAGGCTAATGCCTTATTAGGACTCCTTGGGGTTTCACTATTAGCTATGCATGGGTGAGCAGGTAGACATGCTCCAATAACATCCCTCTGGCCCAAAACAACACCCTAATTCTGCTCCACCTCAATCAACCCACTGTCCCAAACAGCCTCACGTAACACTGCAATACGTAACGAGATAGTGTACCTCTATATATGGTGGGAAAGTTCCACATTTCTGCTGATCGTGATGCGATTTTTTTTTTTGCGCTTAAAAATGTCTTGGTACTTTGATATTTGTGTAACATCCTTATTCTTGGAGAATTGTAGATGGAAACCGAAGCTACAGCTGATTTGATAACAAGTTTTAGCTTTTTTTAAAAAGGTTTTTCTTGTCAAAATTAAAGAAAAAGTGTTTCTTGACTCACTGTCTAGTGTTGACTCTCAGAAAATCATACAGGGGGAAAACAAGACTTGTACAACCACTCAAGCAGTCCTATGAGGCTGTCCTTGAGCTAAATGCTAACATCAGCATGTTAATATACCTCCATTGACAGCCCTAAAAATGCTGATGTTTACCTTATTAGTTTAGTGTGTCAGCATGCTAACACAGGCAATTAAGCACTAAACACAATGTACATGTTGATGGCAATGTCATTCCTTTTGCAGGTATTTGATAAAAAAAAATGACCAAAGTAAGTGTGATTCATGCTGTGGAGATGAAAATCTGTGTGGATTTTTAAGGCAAATGTTGTTGAGACACTCGATCACAATGGTGGACCTGCTGATGGTGCTTGAGCGAAGGGCAGGGGATCACCAAAGTCAATAGGATTCATCCTCTGGGAATAATGAGTGTCTGTCCAACTGTTTGTGCTAATCCATCGAGTAGCCGTTGAGATACTTCAGTGTGGACCAAAGTGGTGCTTCTCCATGGATAACAGCCTCAATTAATCATAATACAATGCAGCAATGGGACAAAAGGGAATAACTCAAATGGAAAAAACTCTTACTCTGCTGCTGATGTGGCTAAAACCACTTGCGTTATGTGGTTACAACTCACAGACCAGCCATTTCTAACAGAGAGAGTATCTGAGGGATGTTTTAGTACATCCACAAGTCAAGCTGAACCCACAAATTGTAAATAAGTCTGGTTAGTCTTCCATTGGTCCACTGAGTTGGAACTCCTTTGGGTTCACTGGCTAACTGGATATTTTCCTCAAAATGGATTAGCTGACTAAGCCTCCATGTGACTGTGCAGTGCTGGCGAGATTGGATTTAGGCCCACCGCTGGGTGATGGCGCACCCGAGAAAGAAATTTGCAAAGGCCTTTCCCTCACAGGCAGTTTGAGCAGACCAACTCTAAAAGAGATCTGCTGTAGGGTTGGACAGATAAAAACCTCACCTGTATCTAAATGTGTGACATCTACTTACTTTGTAGCTGAAGTGAATGCAGAATAATTTGAGGCACTTTTTGGTGAGAATATGATAAAGAAACAATTTCCAAGGTTTTCTTTTTTTAAGTGAGAAGTGAAAATAAGGGACGGAGTCAAGTCCCTGCATCCATCAGCACAGCGTTCAGATGTGTCCTTGTTAATTTGGACTGCGTGATGAGTTTGGGAAGCGTGCCTTTTCAACAATGTGGCAGAATATGTGCCTGTTAAAAATCAACTGAGTACAGATGCACATGGATAACATGGACACGTTGTATCTGTTTCAATGTCTAGATGGCCTGTTCTCTCTGTGCGTCAGCTCCATGTATGCTTCGATCCGGTTCGGAGGCCAGCGCCGCCTCGCGCAAAACCACCATGTGATCTTCGGCCGCGTTGAGCGACTGGTCGATCCAGTCCATACTGCCGGACATGTGACAGGCGTTGCGGGTGACCAGCACCAGGTGGCTGACTGAAAGGAGGAGAGCGGTGGCTCTAAGGAGAAAAAATAAAAAAAGCACTTATTGACCAAAACACTTTAAAATGAAGCAAAAAACAGGTTTAGAAATTGTCTTTTGAGCTGAAGAGCTGATGTAAATAACACAGCACCAAAAGGATTGCATAAACCTTGTATTAAATTAGATTAAATTATGAAAAACTTACTTCACATTTGTATTTCTGTCACTATCAATGATTAATACATGAAGCAAGTGTTGTGGTTGCTCCTCTCAGCTCTTACAGATCAGAGTGGAGGCTATTTGGAATAAGCTATGAGAGACAAACAAAAAGCTCCTTTAAATGATGGGACAACTAATGTGATTACCTGGCATCCAGGAGGATTGGATCCAGAGGAGGGTACATGGACCTGACCACGTCGTCCACCCTGCGAGGAGGCGGGACAGTGAGGTTAGACTGAGTCAGTAATGTGTCAATGAGAGTTGTGTATAGATCTTATACAGCGCCTTACCTCGGGCTGATGCGTTTGGCCACATTGATGATGTCACTAAGGCTGGCCGGTGCTTTGACCTTTGCACCTGAACCCATTGTCATGGCAACCAGCTTTTCAGTCAAAGTGTGGCAGATCTGTATGTGGAAGTAATATGTGTTAGAATCAGTGGATAAGAATATGGACTAAATATGGACAAAAGGTGCAACTAAGAAATTCAGTGACCTTTAGGATTGAGATGCAGTGAGAGACCAATCCACTGTGGGTGAAAAACAATCACAGAATTAGTAGGAAGAAGTACACAGATATTTAAGTAGCAATACTTAAGTATAGAAATACTTTGTTAAGAGTTACATTTTACAATCAGAATGTTGAGAAAAAGTACCACATTTTTAGAATAGAAATATTAAAAGTAAAAATATGCAGAATGACTAATTTCACAATAAATTATCCAAATTGGATTATATTCATTGAAGCAGTAATGTGTATATTTGCTTTAATGTTACAACTGTTAAAGGTGTGGCTAATTTCAATAACTTATTTACTTTATCTCAATGCTTATACATTGCTGGGTTGTGAATTTCTTCCCTCGAGTATATATAGTCTATACATAGATATATATCTAATACAACACAGTATTTTATCTGTAAATACATTTTGTACTATTTATCTGAATGCTCAATTAACTTTAGTTATCAAATAAATGTAGTGCAATTGATAGTACTATTTTTCCCTCTGAAATGTAGTGGAGTAGAAGTACAAAGTATCAAAAAATGCAAATAATTACAAGTATCTCAAAAGCGTAGCACTTGAGAAAATGAAACTTAGTTAGTGGTAGCATTAGCAGAGGTCACTTAAACGTCTGAAACTTTAAATTTATTTCATGCTATAATGGAACCAATAGGCCTTACGAGGCGTCCTCTATCCAGTCCTCGTCCTCCAGGATGGCCTCAATGTGAGGGTTGGTGATGACCACGTCATCCAGCTCCAGTTCCGACGGCTCACTCTGGGTCTCCATGGCTCCAATCAGATCCACTGTGGGCCTGTAAAACAGAACAGGGAAAGCAGAGGAAGCGAGGCTGGATTACCAACCAGAAAGTCAGAGTTCCATTACATTTAGATTGGCTGTGGTGAATTAATTGATTACACCAGTAAAGCAGGTTTGAGTGGTGATAGGTTCAGTTGTTGCCCTGTAGCCGGCTGGGGGGCGGCTGTGGCGTAGTGGAGAGCAAGGTAGTTCTCCAATCAGAGGGTCGGTGGTTCGATACCCGGCTTCAGCAGTCGATGTGTCCTTGGGCAAGACACTTAACCCCAAGTTGCTCCCGAAGGCTTGCCATCGGTGTGGACTGGATGTTGTATGAATGTTAGTTAGAGTCTGATGGTGGCACCTTGCATGGTAGCCTGTCATCAGTGTGTGAATGGGTGAATGATATGTTATATACTACTGATTGTAAGTCGCTTTGGATAAAAGCGTCTGCTAAATGACTGCAATGTAATGTAATGTAGCCTAAAGGGGTCAATATGGATGTGTAGTCTGATGTACTATATTTTGAATTTGGAGGCAGCAGAGTACATATACACATTTTGTGGGAAGTGGAGGATAAATTAGGGTCCAATATGGCAAATGTTTTTCCTGGGGAGGTTGTGGAAATCAATATTTAAGATGATTTGTGACCTTTTATTAGGAACAATTTAAAACAATACAAGAAAACAAACCTAGAAACCTCCGGTTGAACATCACAGTTCAAGATTTTAATTGTTGAGGTAAAGTAAGTCCAACTGAGGTTGACAAGTACATAAATGGAGCGCCCCTGCGGCTTAAAATTTAGGACACCAACCATGAACTGCACTGTCCCTGGTTCAGAGACCTTTGTTGCATCTCACTCCCTTGTTTCCTGGCATTTCTTAACTATTGCTAATTAATAAAAACTCCACAAAACTACTTTTTAGAAAGTAATGCTAAACTATTGTTATACACACCCTTATTGTACAGTATCAAGCAGCTGTGCAAGAAACGTGTAACTAAGACCAAAATAACCAATATTTTATACTTTGTACTACATTTTAGGAGCTTATATTCTTAGTTAAAGCTCTGTCTGATACAGATTTAGAGGCTTCGTAGTGATTCACTGACTTGGAGTCGAAGTGGTGCAGCAGGTCGTGAGGATGGCAGTAGCGGTGTCTGCACACCACCACCAGGGCGACGAAGGAGGCCAGGAAGATGGTGGCCAACACCCCAATGGCCACGATCACCACTGTCTCCATGGCGACTCCGGTACCCACAGCGGCTGCAGGCAGGAACTCGTTCAAGAGGAAGAAAAAGTCCAAATCAGGGTTGGCTGATTGTCCCGGCTCGATTATGGATGGCGGCTCATCTGTCGAGGAGAGTAATTGGTGGTTTCAGTCTGATTGGGCGACATCAAACCAGATGAGAGAAACTATTATCGTACTTGATGATATTTCTGGAAGACATTTCCCTGATTTCCACTTTTGTTGAAACACATTGCACCTCCGAGCCAGTGGAGAGGAGAACACAGTTCAATCAGCAGTGTTTTGACTGTTTCTAAAT
Organism: Anoplopoma fimbria; assembly: GCF_027596085.1. Taxonomy (NCBI): domain Eukaryota; kingdom Metazoa; phylum Chordata; class Actinopteri; order Perciformes; family Anoplopomatidae; genus Anoplopoma; species Anoplopoma fimbria. The sequence continues at coordinate 14,586,798 of NC_072459.1, read as the reverse complement.
GTGGCACACCTTCAACACACATAACACTGATCTTTATCGGAGTAGCGTACACAAAAAGCTGAAGTGCACCTGTTCTATGTTTGCACTTCATACAGCATAATGCGATCAGTATGTTGGCTATACAGAGACTTTCTTTGCTAAATCAGATTCGGAGAAACCACAATCAACAACAAACAGTATATTGATTCTATTGAACGATCAGAACCAGCCACATAGTCCAACACTTAAAATACGTTTGACGATTTCCTGTTTCCCCTCACTATGATTTGCCAGCAGTACAAACACATCTAAACCCTCAAACAAAGAACCAATCTCCGGAACAAAACTCTCAAGAACTTTGACCTCTTACCATCTGATGTTTTCACTCCCGGCTGAAATACTTTTGGATTATCTGCAGTTTAATTTAGGTGACATGTTCCCACATTTAGCCTCTCGGTGAGAGTGTAAAGTTTACCTGCCCTCTGTCCAGAGTGGTCAATCATTAACAGGTCCTGCCCCACCTGATCACTTATGTGGGCTGTGAATAAACTCTCTGCAGGAAAGCTGTCATTGGCTAACCAGACAGCTCTGTAAGTAAAGTAGAGCATAATTGATTTGTGTTTCGACCTGGCATTTATAAAGCACTGAGACATAGTTTGGTGAGCTGTTACATGACCACATGGCAGCTGAACTTTCAACATTACAACATTGTAAATCTGCATTTTTTTTCCCTCCGGATGATTACGTGAGATTCTGCCAAGGAATGCTGTAATTCTTTAATCAGATTAATTTGTGTTACACTCGCCGTATCACACAGAGCTTTCTCCTGTCTCTCTGCTGCCCCAAAGCCTTTCTGACTCCCTTTTCTTTTCTAGAAATCCCTCTGTTAAAATAAAACACTTTCAAAGGCAAATTGAGCGATTGGAGGTATTTTAGTACACAGAAAATGACTTTTTTTTAGGGGAACATTCCCCCTAAAGTCTAAGCCTTACTGCTGATTGAGAACAAACTGGTAGTCTTTAACACACAAGTAGTGAAGTCGTGCAAAGTAACTAAGCACATTTACTCACTGTGTTTTACTTGAGTATGTCCATTTTCTGCTACTTTATAGTTCTTCCTCACAACATTTAAGGGTAAATATTGTACTTTTATCACCTTACTGACAACTTTAATAACTTTTCACTGAGAGATTATCCACACAAAACATACGAGGAGCTGTTAAGTAATGCTCCACTACATTATCTGACAGCTAGAGTTACTGTGCATTGCAGAGTCCGATTTTACATTAAAAAAACAACTTATGATCCACTTAATATTAGAAGGTCCCGGTTCTGCCTGAAGATATGTGCAATGTATCAGAATGAACAGACAGACGCGCGCTCAGACAAACGCAAACGCAGTTTTTCGCTTTATTTGACAAATACAGACAGTATCGCCACTCCAATAATCATAATCATTAAACATGTAAGGTTTACTAAAGTCTACTTAACCTTTTCTAAAGTTAACAGTCAACACCTTTGAATGAAGCACAGATACAATTGATTACTCACCGAAACATTTTGCCCTTAACGTTGGATTTCTTTTAGGAGTCAAAATACTTTCCCCTCTGCCAGCAGGCGCTTGGGGATGGCGCCGACATCTCCAAAACCGGAGCGTGAACGCGCACGGCTGAGCTGAAGCTGTCGGTGAGTGACTGATGATCAGACTTTCCTTCCTTTTCCGTTTAAACCTTTCTTCGTGCGCGCCCCCTCTCTAGTTTATTTTTTTCTTCGTGCGCGCCCCCCCTCTCGACGCGCCTCTGGAGATTGATGTAGGAGCTGCGTGCGGAAAGCGCGCTCTCGCGACCAATGTTCTTTAATGCTAAAGATACAGTGTTGCGAATATCAACCGATATGAACACACGGGTGGATACTGTTAACGCTAGGTGGCGTGCGCTATCCGCCATATTGTTTGACTCTCAACGTATGGGAGGAATAAAAGACTTGACAACTTTGAATGTTTCTGTTATGTGTGGAAGCTACATGTCGAGTTGGTTACAAATTCTAATGCTAAATGTGACAAGTGTAAGTCACTGTGATACTCCTACTATCAGTAAGAAGTATATACAGCAAAAATGTACAAGTACTTCTTGGCAGAATGGTCCCAATCAGAAAGTTATATTATTAAAAATGTCATGTTATTGGCAGTGGTGGAAGAACTACTCTGACATTTTAAGTGAGAAATTAGAAAACCACATAGTAAAAAATCAGTAAAAGTCATCATCAAATATATTAATTCTGGCATCTGGTAATGACGGGCTAATTTTCACACATTTATTTACTGTCAGGTTGCTTAATCTACACGTATACATCATCATTCACTAGTTGATTTATATTTTGTAATAATAATGTGAATCTGCAAAGTAACTTATGACTTAAGGTCTCAGATAAATGAGTAGAAAGTGCAATATTTGTCTCTGAAATGTGAACTAGAGGTGGAGTAGTAAATGGACCTTTAGGTAACATTCTTTCCACAACTACATTAATTTAAGAGATCCAAACTAGAAAGGGATAGATGTGAAAAGAAGGGAATTTGATTTGGTTGACATGCGTTTCAATATATATATCAGCATGGTGTTAATATGATCTTCCCTCAACTTTGCAGAGCTCTGCTCCGTCAGTCCACAGATGGATGAGGTTCTGCTTCCCACGACAAACATGCAGGAGGAATTTACCGACTACAGCTTTAAACAGGTATGACCCTTGCATACACATTTTGGTGCCTTTTCTCAGACATTAATCCCCTACATCCACTCTTCCTTGCGAGTTCCTCTTTGCTGGATCAGATCCAAGCCGCCCGCAGAGATAATTATCCCCTGGCTGAATCCAGCATAAAAGCATGGTACCTCGGCGCGGAGCCTGAACAAGCTGGTTAATGTGTGAGCAGTCCTGACAATCACAGCGATGCATCATTAGGTGCGTCTGTGCAGGATTCTGGAACAGGAGCACCGCTTTGAAGTTTTACTCGGCACAAGAATGGATCCCTGAGTACAAAAATATATTGAACAACATGAGCTTGGGTTGAGGACAGAAGTACAGATTCTCACAGTTTCACTGAAACACCTTGTCCACTCAACATCACGACCAGCATGATAAAATATTTTCACACAGACTTCCAACCTATTATCCACCTTGCCTGAGGGCATTAAGTTGTCTTTCTTCTCATGTAACTGGAGTTCTCCAACACCTATGTCTTAAAGGAAACTTTACTAAGTCTCCACTACTGGACTCTGCTCATCAATGGCCCCAGTTAACCAGCAGCTCTGGTTGCTGTATTGAGCAGCAGCAGAGCTAATCAGCTGGTAACAGTCGATTCCTCCTGAGAGTGAACCTGTCAAGCTGTAATTGAACTATTAACCCTCCTTGATGCAGCTGTGATGGCTGTAAGGAGTAAAGGAGCTGTAGAGGAATGTCCTCACGTAATTTAGTACACTGAGTTTACAAAAAACAACAACAATTGTTTTGTTTTTCTTTCATTACCCAGGTTGTAGAAAACAATAACCCAAAGCAGCCAATACCCCGGTCATGAAAGCTTTATGGTCCACTATGTGTTTTTCCCTCAGAGAGGTCCTCTGACACACAGGATGTGATGCGTTTGACACTTTTGGCAGCAGCAATTGTTTGGACCAGCAACTGTAAGAATTTGATAATTAGCATGGATTAACAGCTAAGACTGCTGGGAAATAGAAAAGAAAAACATCAAAACAATATATGTAAATCAGTAAAGCTCTCACTGACATATACTAGACACAGTAAATAAACAATAATAATATAAGAAATAAATTAAAGTGCTTCATGATGATGTTGCACCTCCTTCTTATTGTTATTAGAAATATTTATATTATAATATTATTATTTATCAAGAGAAAATGTATTAAAGAAAATAAAAGCAGCATACTTTGGAAACTACTTTTCATGACAATAAAAAGCAACAATAAAAGCTTTTTTTAAATCTGAGAAATACATTGGCAGACTGATAATATAGCTGGCGGCTGTAGCATGACATATGGGCACAATTGCAAAAAAAACAATCACTACATATAATTGCCACTGAGTGGCAGTGATATGTAAGTTACAGTTTTCCAATACTCATCTATTTGTAAATGAAGAGGACGCCAGTTGACCTCTGGCTATGAAACAGGTGGAGTGTTCTTAATTTACCTCTTGAGTCTGTTGTTTCACTGCAGGTTTACAGAAGCAGCTATTAGCATGTTGGCATGTTTGCCCACTTGCCATAATTGAAGCCAGTGGATTGTATCATAACAGAAATCTCCACCTGTTGTCTCATCCAGAAACTGTGATAGACAAACTGTTGTGCCAGCTGCTGAGAGCTGCAGTCGACAGGAGGTAGTAAATGATGCATGGTTTACCAACAGCTCCTCTTTATTTCATTTCTCATTATTCCAGACACGCTCTTCACAGCATGGATGGATTCATGACAGACTGAGTTCTATTCAACTTGCTCTTAAACACTAAACAGAAAAATATTTGTTCTTAGTTATTGGAATATGGATCGCTGTAGCTTTGGATTCTTTGTTTTTTATGACTGATCAATATGGAGGGAGGAAGTGGGTTTGTTTACACTCCCGGTGGCCTTTCATGGCATCTGTGGCAATGTGCAGCTCTGCATGCAGCAGGGGAGTTTACACATTGAAGTGTGGGTATGTGAAGTGGGGGGTGCAGTTTTTCTTTAACAGATGGCTGAGGGTGGCCTTTGAGAAGCTGTGGATCTGGAGCAGCACTCTGATGATTTATCTATTTCTTGCTGTCTCTTAATCAGAAACAGTGGGAAACATTCTTCACTGTCGGGGCTTGACAACAGTCTTTGTGTTTGATGCCTGTTGTTGACGGAGTGGCAGGCTACACAAAATGTACTTCCCTCCGCCTGCCTGGCAGGTGTGGTCGTTTAAGCGGAAAATCAATCAACTTTAGCAATTTCTAGCTGTGTTATTTCACATTATTTTGATGACTAGGATTCCCATTAAATTCAATGCATTCATCAACAGCTGTGTATTAAAGCAATGGGTTCAGCCTTCAGATGTAATAAAGTTTTTTCTCCATTTTTTATTTTACCTTGGTTTACTTCATTCTCTCCTTCATATTTCACAGCATGGGTTCAGGCTTTACTTGCTGAGGCTGAAAAATGTTTGCTTGAAAGTAGAAATATAGAAATAGTTTTCATCTCCTCCAACAATATATTGGAAAGTATTACTGGCCAGTCTGCAGAGAGAATTGTTGTCAGAGCCCATATACCCCCTGTTGTATTCTCTATGCCCATCTTATGTGTTTTGCGGGGGTGGTAATGCTTCCCAGATTTGAGGAAAAAAAAAAGATGTTTTGTTTTCTCGGTTTTATCAGCTCTCTGAAGCTGGAGGCAAACCATGACAACACCATCTGTATCAGAAATGCAGGAGAAAACAAAGACAACCCATAAATGTTCGGGAAAAAGGCATTACTCCAAAAGATGTGATCCAAGGCAAAGGTAAGATAAAAGTACAAAGCCAAATAAACACAAACCGGTATAAGGAATCTATGTTTTATTCTGAGTTTGGTTTGTTTTAGAGCTAAACCCAGAAGCCACCACCTGAGGTGATCTGAGAGTAATTTCTTTATGGCTCGTTACACCTGTCAGCTTTGTGTTTTATATTTACCGTTTGATAACTTGTGATTTGTAACACAACGATTTTATGCTGCTGCATTAAGCTTGAATGAGCATGCATTTCTAGAAACAAAACTCAGCATGGCTTCCACAGATGGTTGTGCTATGGATAACCAATTTCCTAATAATTCAATGAGAAACGATTCAATGTGTTGTGGTCGGGGAGAGCAGCAGAATGTGACTGGGGAGAAAGTTGGGCTCTCTCAGCGTGCAGCCACTGTGACCTGAATCTAGATTTGCATCAGAAATGACAAAAATAGATGGATATATGAAGTGCGTGATGTCTAGCAGAAAAGTGGTAGTTCCTAACAAGAGTAACTGTTTTCTAAATAAATACTTGGCAGATCCCGGCCTTTTGGGACCCTAAAAATTATGATTAGATAACCAAAATCTCTAAATTTAGCTCAATTCTCCTTAAAACAGCTTGTTCTAGTCACAAAAGTAACAGTGACTCAGAATTTATTTAGTAGATTTTCCGTATTCTGCAGAGCAACCCACATTTTGCCAGTTTTCATAATCCCCTAATTTGTGCAAGAGCTACCTGGTGAACCAAGTCCCCAAATGTCCTCCCTGCTGACATTTTGGGTGCAATTGGTCACTTAAAAGAAAATAAATTTGTCTTCATACAGTTCAATAATGTCCAAAAATGGGGCACTTAGGGGCCAGCAGTTTTAACCTGACACATCAGATGGTTTGTTACACAAAACCATCTGAGAAAACACATGTCCATTCAAGAGAAGTCTTCAGTGCCATTCTTTGTTCCTATTACAATTAAAAAACACTCTGCGGTTCTGATGTAACTGATGCCATGGCAGCATCTACTCTGACCTCTTCAGTAGCAGCCATTGTTGTTTTGAATGAACAGTTGACTCTCTGTGTCGTCTCTCCCACACACCTAAGCCACACTGGTAGCCGTCTGTAGCTCCTCACAGGAGGCTGACTGGTCCCTGCTCCAAACATTTAGTCTAGGTATACCCCAAGACTATTTGGCACTAAAGGGATTGGGGAGCAAATGCAAATAAGATCTTTATTGCGGAAACAAATAACGAAGAAGAAGACTGCTTTCACAGTCTGAGATCCATCCAATGACAGTGTCTTTGTATACTTCCCTTGATAAAACATTGTCATTTCATTGTAAAGCTTTACCTGGTGCAGAGGAGAGGTGAAGACATGTCAGACAGATTATCTCTCTGACTTGATGCACAAGATATTTGATGGTCATGGTTGAAAGGGCCACTTGTGAATAGATTAATTCCCATATTCTGTTCATTGTGAGCAAGCAGAATAGCCTTGTATGAAGATATCTTTACGAAGTTCATGACGTAAACTTTAACTGGGTAGGAATGAATCACTGGTATATTTCATAAATGGATGACTCAGAGTAGATAAGATAATCCTTTATTAGTCCCGCAGCGGGGAAATTTGCAGACTTACAACAGCGTAGAGTAAAGTGCACACAAGAGACATAGTAGAAGAAGACAAGCTAAAAATAAAAAATAAAAAATAAAAATAAAATAAAACAAGTATTATAAATAAGCAATAAAAAAAAAAAAACAACAACAATAACTGAAATATTATATTTACAGACAGAGAAAAAAACAACAACTATTTTAACTATTTTTAACTTTTTTAACTATTATTGCACAGTGTAATGTGTAATGTATTGCACAGGTTTTTATTGTCATGTTATTATTGTCATGTGGTCATGTGGGCCAATGAATACACATTTATCTTTATATGCAAAATATTTTAAGTGGCAATTATGGTAAAGTTTGCATCTGATGACTGTTTCATAAAACTTGTTATGCTCACAAGGTTCTCTGACCTTTCAACGTTTTAAAAAGCCAATTTTCTGTGAAGAGCGACTTAAAAGTCTCTTGACTTTCAGAAAGGGGCTCGGGGAAAAAAAAGTCAGAAGCACAACTAGAGTTTTTCTGAATGTACCCAGCTTTACCCGAGGGACCTCCAATCCCTGCGGCTCCAAAGGCTTACATGACTTCCTTTTTTATAAGCAGCTGAGCAAGAACTGCTGGAAGCTTTCTGCTACTGAGAGCGACACAATGGTGCTGGGTGGGGTGGGCTCAGATAAATGGTGGGGGGACTCAGTAGAGTATAGAACAAATGAACGTCCTTGAGAATCAAAGAATCAAGCAGTGCTTTTAGCCAAACAGCTCTGCTTTCCAGTTTGTTTGTCCTAGTCTCTTCAGTGATGCTGAAATCCCTGTCTTGGCAGGCAATCAGAAAAACAGCAAACATTTCCCTTTTGTTGCTGTTGCAGCAGATTAAAGGATGTTGTAGGCGAGTACTTGTGTCCTAGTATTTGTGGATTATGTGTTCAGTTAATTTAGCAATACAATCATCTGAGTTCCACGATACAGAAAACGAGGTCTGTCATGTCTTATACGATTACAGTTTAGTGACAATGGGATTATATTCCCTTAATATTTGATCAGATCTTTAGAAATCAAGTATGTATAAGTATTTGGAGTGGCAGTACATGTTTGTGATGTTTTTATACACCTTGAATCTTGAAGTTCTTTCATTTTTTCAAATTTCTCTCACTCTGCTGACAGACATAGTTAACAGAAAATCCACTTCATATTTATAAACAAGACCATTCTTCTCAGAGTCGGTTTCTTGGAATAAGCACTAGAACATATTGACTTAATGGGACTCAGTGGAGCTTCCCTTCCACATTATCATGGGGGCATACTGGGCCTGTGAGCCAGACCAAGAGACCAAGAGAACACAGCTCTGAAATATCCTCCATATTTTTTTACGAGTGAAGTCACCTAAAAATGAACTTTTGTTCAGCGTCATGCGGTGCCACTGGCTGTTTTGAGCCATCCATGTGCTCCACCTCTGTGCTTTGTTCCTTCTGAGTTCACATGAGTATGCTGGCTCGCAGGCAGAAGTCATTTTTTTATGTTAACAAATAGATACAACATCCTTCCACTGTTTGGACCCATTAGCAAATTGTTTTTTTGAAACCTTGGTACACTTTGCATGTTTCTGCTGCACCACTAGTTTTCTTTTGCCTTTTGTTGGACAGAGTAGCTTACCTGACTACTGACAGATGACACATTAATATTCTTCATCTCCTCTGTTTGCAAGAGGCCTTTTTCTTTGCCTCCTGACTGTAATCCTCCATCCACGTATCATTGCTGATGATATAGCCTCTATTTTCTGTTCCTGCCAACTTTTCTAATTTAATTTAATTTAATCAAATTTGATTTAAGGGATCACTCCCCTCTTGATTTCTTATCGCTGCGCCATAGAGCTGAGAAATTGCTTCCACCTTAGAGCCTAATCTTAAAGCAATTTATTGCTTTCCAAAAGCCGAAGGGAGAGCGAGAAGATGTGAGAAAGCCGACACTTTTATCTTAATCACAGGTAAATTGATAGATTGATGCTGTGGAGCTATTCATACAGAAAGCTAGAGTGGATGGACTTCTCACGCAGATGGCTGAATTAGACTGAATTAACACACAGAGAGTTGAGACCTTCCTTTTATAGAAGATCTCAAGACTGGAGAGTGAATAGACTAAAGCATTGTGAAAGGTCAAGGGTTAAGATGGAGGGAAAATGGAAAATGCAAAAGCAGTTGTGCTAAGAAATAGAAATATCAAAGTTAGCGAGTTAAGCAGGCTTCTGATGTCAGACTAGTTGGGCTGTGTCAAACCGTTTCTGTAATGAACATCCAACATTAACCCTCCCTTCACACTGTAATTGGTCAGCTGTGTGAGGTGAGAATAGAGTCTCTCTATAGCTCTCTTTTTTTAATTTGTTCCACGATTATTATTATTAGGACTATTTCTACACAATATTGTAGTTTTGTTCAGCCTACCATGGTATTTCACATTCACCTTTTAGAAAATGACCCCGTGTTTGATATTTCTGCAGGTAAACTAGTTAAAGAGCCTGCTGACATTTTTGGCTGTCATATTTGATAAATGATTCAAAATAATTATTGATTTTTAGATTATTTTATTTATGTTTTGACCAGAGTTCCTTGAAAATAAAATATTCTTGTGGCTCTGGTCTATTGAGCTTTAGGAGAAGTTCTGTCTCTGTGTTAATATATTTCTATAACTTAAACAAGGGCTGCACAAGTTATCAAAATTTGATTGAAATCACAATATGGCCCACTGCAATTTTACAAACACAAGAGGTGCAATATTTGTTAAAGGTGACATTTAGTCAAAATACCATTATGAATTAAGAGATGTGCTGGCCTAAACATAATATTCAATACAGACTTAAGTAACCGTCTTTGTTTGATACAGATCCCTGGAAAAATCCCCCGGAAAAAGTAAAAATAATGTAAAAATGGTCATTCCTTCTAATATCGCAAATCATTCATAATAATAACAACAAGTTAAATAAATGATGATAGTAGTAATAATAATAATAATCAAAGAAAGTTAAAATAATCACACTTAGGTTTTTTTCCATATCGTTAAGAAAACTGCAAACTGACATCTGCCAAGTGAGAGAAGAAAATGCTGAAAATGTTTCTGTGTGTCCTGTCGGCTCAGTTAGAACCATGTACCAGAAATTGGCCTGGAGTTGGACTGCAACTCCCCCCTCTCCCTCCCACTGTGTATTTCTACCATCAATAGCTGCATGAAGCCAAGTGTGTGGGTGTGTTTGTGTGTATGTGGCTTTCATCAAAACACTGACGTTACATTGCTGTGTAATGGCACTGATGGACACTTCCAGTCAGCTGTGTTTCTGATGAGGATTTCTCTCCACGGTGACCTCTGTGTTTTGTAAAATGATTCAAATCAATAATGGTCCATGACCAGTGTGACCGCGCTATCATATGTCCTAATCAACCATGTAGGGTCAGTCAGTGCTGCGTAGAGGACACGCTGCCACCATATACACCCCCTAATCCCTTTGATCAGATTCTATTACTACAGAGACCGGCCTCCATTACATTGCTCTTCTCTTGGTCGGCTGCCCCGGCTTCAAACAAAGCCAAAGTGAAGCTCGGTTGAAGTGAAAGGCTGCTAGACAAGACGCCCGGGTGGAAGCGATGTGTGCAGCGAAACCTTGCTCTGCAGCGCTGATGAAATCCACTCTGTGGTCTATTGATCTGGCCTGCAGTTTGATTGATGCTGTCTTTAAAAATTCATTAGTTTGAGGCATGTGGGAGCTGCAGGGCGGCCGGCGCTCCTGTAGGGCACATTTGTCTATGTTTACAGAACCAGGAACGTTCAGTCAGCAGCAGGAAAAGAGGCCTGACAGGGCCACTCAGGGCCCAATGAGTCACATTGTCACTCTGACACATACACACTCCATCACACACAGTCCCACAAGGTGAGAAAGGACCTGAATATGTTGCATGTTCTTATGCATCTACATTCCCATCTGTGGTTATAATTCATTGCCTGGGGTGAAGCACCTCATCCCTCCCTGTGTGGTTATTGCCGACTGTAACAAGGTCTCTTGTTCTGCAGCAGTAGCACCACTAATTCTTCATCCTAACAGATGTAAAATGCATACACATCATTCGAAGGCTGTGGTTGTTCAATTATCTCACTCAGTCCGAGGTAATAAATCAGCTGTGTGGGGATTTTATGGGATAGTATTAATAATGTATTGTGTCCTGAAATGTGACTGTTCATGTTTTCATACTTTCAAATAATAACAGGATCTTTTCAAAAGGGTTAATATCAAACACTGTGAGGAACTACTTTTTTTCATTTTCTCATCTTGGGTGATTGTGGCTTAGGAGTTTTATTGGGTCATCCACTAATCAGAAGATCGGCGGTTCAATCCCCAGCTCCTCCAGTCCGCATTGAGTAGTTGGACTTTGGTAGACTTTGAGTGGTTGGAAGACTAGAAAGGCAAGTCCCTTTAGCGTCTTCATCTATTATCTGAACTTTGTTGTAGCAAAACTTTTCTAATTAGGTTTGGGATGTGACAAACACTCTCACAGGCTACAGAGCAGAAGCCATTTCTTCAACCATGTTAATTAATTTGGAAACCGCAGTCTGTACTCATAGAGCATTTTCATGCTTTTTACTCATTAGGTACTCATGTTATCCTGCACGTATTTTACCCTCACAAATTAGCAAACAAGGAATTTATGCCAAGTAATGGCAGTTGATAATGATATTGCTTGTTACAACAATAATAATGGATGAGTTAAATGATACCAAAAGGAAGCTACTTTTAAATGAAAATCTTAGCCTTTTATTATTTCTGGTTTGGCCTCCTGAAAACAAGCGGCCATGGTATCGAGGGCAACCAATGACGTAGTTACAAATATCATTATTTTATATTTTGTATTTAAAGAACATATGGATGTTATGGTTTTTGAAAACATGAGGTCTTCAACCACTTGCATGTTATCCAAACTATGTCTTATTACAAAGTATTTAACAATAAAGTCGTACAGATATAAACTTTGTAAATATTAAACCCATAGTGATTAAGTGGATAATTACTCATCAGTCTACAATATCATACTTGGTATCGCATTGACTTTTTTAACTTTAATCAATGCAAGAGTGAAATCCAATCCTCACTCATCTTAGAAAGGCCAATATTGTGCCAATCCCTGCAGATATACTGTACATTGTAATCATACTCTGACCCTACACTGTATGTTCTAAATGTCTGTACTGTAATCACTGTGAGCATGAGGGGGATCGATCCACGGTGTCCTTTAAAACTACAGAGGATCATAAATTATGGAGCTACTACAAGGGATTTACCCAAACCGATGTGTGTGTGTGTGTGTGTGTGTGTGTGTGTGTGTGTGTGTGTGTGTGTGTGTGTGTGTGTGTGTGTGTGTGTGTGTGTGTGTGTGTGTGTGTGTGTGTGTGTGTGTGTGTGTGTGTGTGTGTGTGTGTGTGTGTCGTGGGGCCAGGGGCCAGCAGTGGTGAAATGGCAAATGAAGAGTTAATCACCTGAAGAACATCACGTACTGTGGGAATACCCTGACTTGATAAGCAGTGCCATTAAGATGTGCCAATTTAGGCTTGTTGTTAATTATAGCTGTGTTCTTCAATTAGTGCCGACTGGAGGCGGGTCCGGTCAGTATTTAATGATGAACAATGGGTCGGCCGGATAGAGCTCTCACAGTGAGGACGAGCGAGGTGAGGGGGATGAACGAGCTTAAATAGCTGCAAGGAAGAAAGAAATGAACGGCATCAGAGAGAATAAAAGGGAGTGAAACAGGCAGAGGAAAGGTAATTGGGAAGCCTAATCATCCTGCTGCTGTAATTGTACTTGTCGCCAGTGTCACGCTGAAAGCCCTACACCCACTCGTCTCCCGCCACAGACCAATGCCCACAACTCTCTCACTTCCACATGAAAGCAGAGAGCGAACAGAAGGCGATCCCCGCAGTCTGCGCCCGCTGCTCCCCCGCAGTGGATTCTGGGTCAGGTTGTGTTCACCAGCAGAGCAGAGGGAAAGCCTCGGCTGCCAGGACATGAGACACTACAGAGCTAATGGCTTTTTGAAGCAGGGAAGTGAGAATTTGCCTCTGCCTGAGCTTGCATCACCTCTGCTCCTCTTCCCACACGATAGAGTGGGGGAAAAGTTCAGACATGCCGTTCCACTCTGGCTTTGTCAGCACAGACCGAAGCCCACGCTTCTGTTCTCCGTTTGTGTGTGGATGTAAGAGTGGTAGTCATTTTTAACGTTTTGTCAAAGAGGGTGTGCAGTATTTATTTGTACGTTGCTCGGCTGACAAACTGAGGTGATGGATGTTCGTGCATATGCATACGCTTCATGCGAGAAGCCGTCCTTTGCTAATATCGCCACAAAACATTTTTCACCCTCATGACTCAGTTGAATAAAATAGCACTTCTGGCTTCAGCTTGTTACACAAGAGGCTTGTGTGAGTTACAGTAGGACAGCGATGACTTCACTCCTCTGCAAATGTGAACGTACATATCGTACTCTGAAAGGTAAGATGGGCGTCCTCAGGGAGAATAAGTCTGTATAGATTACGTGTAAAATGTTTGTGGAAGTGCCAGGATGTGTGTCTGTGTCGTCTTTGTGCAGGTCTTGGATGGAATAATGAGATCTGTGACTCTAGTTTTGACTGTAATCTAACTTTATGCTACCGTGAGAGACGATTAATTTCCCTGTCACGCTAATTAGATATACGACTGGACATTTGCGGGCTTGAAAACATGTTTATCGTCATAAGTGTCTTCTGTCACTGATGTCTCATTGACAAATCACAAGGCAAAAAAATAATAAAAAATAAATAAAAGAGCACCTTTAAGCACGTTGTCACTCTTTTGAAAACTAACATTATTGACTATTTGAATACTTGTACAAGACAATGTGGCCAATCTTTTTTATTGAGTTATATCGCGGATCTAGAGTGCGACCAAATCTGTACCACACCGGTGAGATTGACTTTCCGCAGGTCTGTCTCTTAGTCTGTATGTATGAAACCGCGCCCTATACTCCTATTAGAGCAACATCACAACCTTAAAACATACACGCACACACTCAGTTAGAATGGAAAAAAAGAAATGTGTTAGGGTTTAAGGCTCACTGGTGTCACCAGCAGCCTAACCAGAAAAACATACAAACTCCAACCACACACGCCGGTGATAACAACAAACATGTCAGCTGGTTGGAATTAAACAATTTTAATTATTGGCAATTTTGAATTTTTTTTATGAAGTAGTTGAAGTTGCACAATTTGTTATTTTAATGATAAATAACAATTCATAAAATTCTTATCTACGCATTCATTTGTGAAAAAGCATAAAACGTATTTATTGAACACTGGTGTCAGATCAGTTCTTGGTGAAGGCTAATACCCAAAGCCCAGCTGTCGGGATCAAGACTGAAAAAGTCTGATCGGCGCGTCTTTCCCCAGAGGCTTAGTGTTAAATGCAGTTTCTACAAATATCCCCAAATATTATTTTGTCTATTGAAAAGGTTTTAGAAAATATCCAGAATAGTTGCATTTTCATAGTTTACATTTCCTTGAACTAGAAGGTAGGAGAATTCAGTCTTCATTTTTTTGATCACTATGGAGCAATGTTTTCACGCGTTGGCCCCCTGTTTATGTTTGTAGTGTGAACAAATCTGAGCATGCAGGCAATGAGATACTTGTTGATACATAAACAATATAAATGTGTCAAGAATGGGAGGAAAGAAAACAGCAAGCTAGCAAACGTGGATGTGAATTTATTGTTTGAGATATTTGAGAAAAAGCTCCTTTGTAAATGTATTTTGAAGAGGGAAATGCATTCAGGACATTTGTTAGATCTCAATAATACACATTATGCATATTGGTGAGAAATACTGAGTGTAAACGTAAATGTACCACATATAAAAATACTTTGTTATAAGTAAAAGTACTGCATTTAAAATTTTGTAAAGTAAAAGATCATAAGTTTTACCAGCAAAACATGTATATTTGTTAAAAGTAAAAGTAAACTTTATGCACAATGGACGTTTCTAAACTGTATACTTGTGTAGTACATTAGTACGTTAGTTTTCATGCGTTAAGATGTTCGCAGTATTATAAGATTGTAGCTGGATGAGTTAGACTTGAGTTCAACAGCAAACCGCTGTAAATTTTAGTCTAATGAACCGTATTTTATATGTTGGTCATGTGAATTGTTTGTTAAGTGTTTTTCTCACCAATAAATCTGCTGAAAGAGGAGGTGGTACAGCATTAAGCTTAAAACCTCTCTTAAATTCAACCTTCACTCTTTTTCCTGTTGTTTGTAACGAATGACGCAAAAGCATTTCCATCTTTGATCTCTGTTTTGTCACCTTGTGGCTTTATGTTCCATAACACACATTCACTGCAGTATATTTAGTAGTTACGTGACTCATGTAAAATAGACAGATGCTTGGCACGATGTAGACGAGGGCGTGTGTTCAATTTGTCTGCAGCTTTTGCTCATTGATTCCCAGAGAAACTAATGAAGGCTGGAGCACAAAGGTGATTATCTCTCAGCATCACAGGAGCCTTCTCTCTTTGTTCAAACGACCAGGAAAAAATGACCCTGTAGCTTTTTATATTCAGTGTTTATTCACATATTTATTTCCTCTGCGTTTCAAGCACCTTCTACTAAATACATGTTTAAACAGTACTCGACCTTTCCTAAATGAAATGAAAGGCACTAAATTGGACCGTTTGTTTGCTTATTCTCTAAAGGTTGAGAACAAAGACACCAAAATGAATGATGCTTCCCCTCCTGATCCTTAATTGATTCCCACTTTGGTATCAATAAGTAAAAGTCCTGTATTCATTTTTTGTGTATTTTCACCTGAATCGTATCGTTTTTCGCTTATAATGAGCCGTTCATATCTACATAGGGAGCGGATCCTCGCCACGGAATCCGCCATGTTGCTGTTCCTACGGTAGCACAGTAGCCAAACCTCACACTGGCCCTAGAGAGGGTCTTTTTCGTTTTTTACTTTACCTGAAGGCCACCGTAGTTCTCCGACACGCTTGGAAAGGGAGGTTGAATGAAGGAGTGTTCAGTTGGTTGCAATTTGCAACCTAACCACTAACTCTGCTCCTTTAAGTAAAGTTGCATATGTTTTAGCAGCTACATATGTTAATATGTTGCTCATTATGCAAAATCCCAGCATTCAGGGAGTTATATTTATCATATATTATTGGACAATGCTGGTGGAATTACATTTTTTATACTGCTACATAGTTTAATCTGACAATGCATCATGACTTAGAAGCTGATAAAATGTTTTACATGTAAAATCTGAATCCAACTATGGCTGTTAATAGGTATAGAGGGAAAAAAAGGTAACATTTTCAAAATAGACGTAGAGTAGAAGTAGAAAGAAGCATACTGTTAACTGGAAACACTCAAGTAAAGTGCAAATACTTCAAAATTGTACTTAACTACAGTACTTGAGTACTGTACTTAAGTGTTTAAGTACTTTACTTGGTTCAAGTTGCTTTTCCTTTTTTACTTCAGTTGCATTTTAACAAAACTGTGGTTACATAACAGAAACAAAATGAAAGAAGATAAAGCTTGTTTTATACATTTTACCTCTTTTCATTCCATAATTTCCTCTTTATATATTTTCTCTAATCTTATTCCCAATTTTCATTGTTTGACATGTTCCTTGAAAGCATTCTGTGTTTGAATTATCCACCGTACAAAGTTGAATATGTCTTCATGTTTCCGTGCATTGAGTATGTAGTGTCCAGGCTTTTGTTTATTTGCATGGATGTGGTCAGAGGTTCATTGTGGCCTCAGACAGAGGTGGTGCTACTGTGGGAGGACGGAGGTGGGCGGGCTGTTGGAGAGACGTGCCCTGATAAACCACATCTGTTCTGGAGACGTGGGCTTGATGCCTGAACTGAAGCGTGACCAAGAGGTGAGGGAGGAAGAGATAATCAAAAGAGGAGAGAAGAGAGGTGGAAATGTTGAACTTTTCTCTTTCTTTTCCTCTTTTTCGTGGTCTCTTGTCTCTTTACAGACAGGAAGCTACTGTAACTGCCTTAACGGTGTATGCTCGAGTAAATTAATCCCTATAGACAGAGCCGTAACTGAAGTGAACAGATGGAGCATCAGAGAGCGTTACATAACTGCTGTTCCAATATTGACCATCACCCGATGAGCTACAAAAGTGAAACATAAAAGCAACTGTGAGAGTGTATCTCTGCGTGGTGTCCTTTTTTTCACCCTTTTCAATATGTAATCAGACTCTCAAATATAGGCGTGTTGTGTACTGTATGTGACTCTGAATATATGCATTAAACACCTCACCAAGACATTTACAGCAGCGACACTTTCCTGTTCAATCTAACACCTGTTTAATGATGCTGGCTCAAAGCTCCACAGGGATAACATTTAAGATCATCTCTGAAGATGCCACCAGGGGTTCAGGTAAAGTTTCTTGGGATGTCGTTTATACTCCGTTGTCTTTGTTGTTGCTCTGGATTTGGCAGTGGCTGGTGTTTAAAAGCTGTGACTTAATTACCATACAGCATGGGGCTCCCTGGGCCAGAACACTTCATTTTCCCAAATTGCCCGCCTGTGGTGTCACATTAATTGTAAAGCAAACACTTGTCAGTAAAAATGATTTTAAAAAATAATGTTTTTGAAAGATAAATAGGGTTGGAAGGAGTGTACGGATGGAAGAGGGGGCACGGTGCCCGAGGCTTTTGTAGACCTATGAGAGTTAAATGTGCCTGAACTCTCTAATGGTGCCGCCGTGATTTGAATTTATGATCAGGCTGCAGACAAAGAAGCAGTGCTTCAGTTCAGTCATTCTTTTTTCAGTAAATCATTTGGACTATTAAGTGTCAGAAGATAGATTACCCGCAGGCAAGGTGATGTCGTTGTTTTATTCCACAAACGCTCCAAATCCCAAATATATTATATATATTTATACATATGTATGTATACAGTTTATAACGATATTAAACACATAAAGCAGCAAATCCTCAGACTGGAGAAGCTGACACTGGAAAATGTTTGGCTTTTCTGCTTGAAACAGTTAATCACTTATTAAAAAAGTCATTTTCTGTTAATTTAAATCAATATATTGACTAATTGTTTCAGCTTTCCAAGCAATACTCATAGTCAAATCTATGCAATGCAAGCAAGTGTGAGAAAGACACAATCAAACAAACACAAACAGGAAGCCAGGCAATGCAGAACCTACAAGCCAAGCAGGCCAGTGTTGGGCATTATGACATATCTTGCTGCTCTCCATTTCAGTTATAGGATTTGATACAAAAGAATCTCTTGCTCTAAAGGCTGTGCAATTTAAACAAAGCAGGATATATAGCCATAGAGGCTGCAAATATGTTCAGTGTAAGATGGAATGTGTGTATCTGTCATGGTGCCTGTGTAATGCTGTTTGTGCTGCGTGCTCAGCCGTGATAATTAAAAGACTCCCTCCTCATCCCCAGAGTGCTCACTGTTCACTGCATGACTGAGAGAACAACTTCTTTGCATTACCTAACATCCGGAGTCTTACATGGAGGAGACGAACACTGTAGAATCACGTTGCAAATCAGTGAAATCCACTATAATTAAAAATGAAACTTATTATCAGCAGCAACAGCGACGCTCATTTTGTTTTCACCTTGTGGGGTCTGTGTGTGAGTTTGAAGATGGGTGTGGTTGGAGAAAGGGCAGTCGGAAGTAGGAGGGTAGGAAGTCAACATTTTACGCCTCGGTCCCAATCTGATGTTGCAGCTGATATGATCCGATCACAAGAAGGTTTCTAGTCACTATTAGTGACTAGACACACTATTATATATTCATTGTTATACGTATTATTATTATTATACACTCATGTTTTCTGCAGGGGCACTCCTTTGGTCACTTAGTGTTTGGTAATTTCACCTCACATGTTCCAGTTATTATCCTCAGAATTCAAAGATGTATGACAACAAGGTACATCTCACCAGGCTTTTATTAAACTGTTCATATTAAGGTTTGTTATTTAGAATTAAGACTTGCTTATTAACATAATATCCAGCGGTTATTTAAATTTCAAGAATCTCTTCCTTCTTCTAGTTTGGATAAAGTTTCAGGCTTGTCTTGGAAAATAATGATAATCACAGTGTTCTTTCTCACTAGACAAATATCTAGGTTCAAAAGGTTGTTCCCACTCAGATGCAGCACATATGATCCATCTGTTGCAGTTGCAAAAATACAGTCGCTTGCTGATTATTTTTGCTGTTTGGTCGCATCATTTTTAGGACACAGCGACTGTAAATCTAAAAAGTCCTTATATTGTGAATGCACGTAATTTAGAGGAAAATACTAATGTCAACTAGACATTGATTAGATTTAACTTTTTTGTTTTTATATTATGTTAAAGTCAAAGATATTGACAGAATTAGAAGCAAACAAATCCTATTAGTCTGCTCATCCTTCACCTTGTAGACCTCCTCTGCATCACTAAAGACGTCAAAAATGACATGAATATTGAATAGGTTGCATAAACAATATTTAAAGAATAAGCTTGCTGTTTGTCCTAACATTTTCAACTCAGAGTTACATGATGTGATCTAGGATGTACTTTTCTTTATATATATATATATATATATATATATATATATATATATATATATATATATATATATATATATATATATATATATATCCTTGATATATCCTTGACTATTTTCTGTCTGTTTAGAAATAAGAGTTCATTTATTCATCCTTCCTAGAAAGACAGCTGGTATGACGACGAAACCTGACCTCCACAGAGAGGAGGATGAACATAATATCCCTGTATAGGAATCATGCCCATTAATGTGACCTCCCTCCATACAGTACACTGAATAAGTTAGGTAGTATGGCAAGCATTCAGTGAATATATTATCTGATAAGGAAATGTGGTTGCTGCTCCTTTAGGTGTAAACTTTCTTTGGATAAATATAAAACCTTGGATAATGTATAGTTAGCTCAGCAGAAGTTAAAAAGTGTGAGGGTGTTTCTGAGTGAGTTTAAGACAGGCAGTGAGGGCAACAGTTAGTGACAGAAAGGCAGGCGAGGCTGCAGCATTTCCTCTGAGGCAGATCACTAATCCGGACGTTTACCTCCATGCAGCTTAAACCCATCTGATGTCATTTGTATGTACACACTTTCTCATGTCAATTATCAGACCTCTGACAGTGCTGCGCACATGTCAACTGTAGTTTACATCTACTGCTCTGTGTCGAGAGAGACAGGAGGGCAAGAGGTGTAGGAAACAGTGCACTGTATGTACAAACACACGCCTTGGTATTATATAAAAATGTATCTCAGAGTAGGAAAGTATTATACTACTACTACTTCCATTTATCTGCCACTGAAAGTCTGCTGTCAGCTTCTAATATGGACATAGTGCACTGTTGTTTTTTTGTGCACATTTCATTTTCAGAATAACAGGAATCATTTGATGCAATAGTTGCATTTTTCATATATGGATTAAATCCAGTAGATGTAGGATTTAGATTTAATTATGGATATGTGGTTGCCACTAAATCACTTAAGACAATTCATCAGATTTCAGATTTACAATTTTGTGGAGTTTCCCTTCAACTTAAGATACCCTTACAAGCTTTCTGGAGTTCTCAGCCATGTCTCACTGTCTTCCTCAGTGCAAGGAGGTTGTTAGCTTTGTTTTCATCATGACGCAATGACACGTGACATAAGATGCCTAAGACTATATTTTTTTATTTAATATACGCTCAGGAACATTACCATTAGCCCTAGAGACCGGTAGGTTTCATTCCACTCCAGAGGAGGACAGAATCTTGTCAGTTTGTTGTGTGAGCTCGGTGAAATTGAAAATGAGGTGCACTTTTTGTTTTACTGTCCTGTTTACGAGGACATAAGGGATGTCCTCTTCAGTAAAATGACTTCCATTTATGTTGATTTCTTTTGGCTGGATGACTATGAAAAACTTGAGTTGTGTTTTAGGAAAGGAACCTTCTTTGTAGCAGATTTTATTTGCCAGGCCTGGGAGAGAAGGCAGAATGTTTTGTTTAAGATGGAGCGGTGAAGCAACATGTCATTTTGTAATCAAATGTGACCTGATGAGATGTGGATCCACTGCAGCTGTATTGTTGGTGTCTTGTAAACCCATGAGGGTTGGGCACGTTTTTTGTGCATGACACGAATCTATCTATCTCCATTGGAGTTTCTGTTTCTCACCAACTCCCATTGTGTGTCCTTTTGGGCCAAACAAAAATGTTGTACTCCACCCTAAAAATTCATTTGCAGAGCTAAGCTGTGAAAGAATAAGAAACTCGCATCACTTATGTTCATGTTCAGTCTACTTCCTCCTTGCCTTTATGGCTTCATTGTTACCTTTCGTTGTGCCTCACATCCATCAACTGTCGATAAGTGAAATAGATTGAAATCGAGGGACTGTTCATTCTGGGCGTCGTCATGGAGGTCACCCAGCCTTAAAGGTGAAATGTGTAGTACCTGGGCACCGGCTCCAAGGAAATAAAGGGCGGCATTTCACCTCAACTACTGGGTCCCTACAATCTAAATGTACAGTCATCAAGTTAAATGTGCCTGAACTCTCTAATGGTGCCAGCCTGCATTCAATTTCAGATCAGGCTGCAGACACAGAAGCAGTGCTTCAGTTCAGTCATTCCTTTTTTCTATAAATCAGTTCTTGGCTGTACGGTCCGTGTACTTTTTGATAGTTATTTTTTTTTGGTTAGAAAACGACCTGCCTATTGTCGTTTGTGGCCAGGAGACCAACCTGGCGGAAATAGAGCTAGAGCAAAATTTGAAGTGACCTATTGCGGGATATAAAATATTTAATGTATTCTATAGACCCACTATCACCCCCCCTGAGGAACAGGTGGTATTACAAGGCAGATCTTACTAGCTGTCAGTAGATTATCTCTGCAGCACGATCCATTGGCATAAATGTTATTTCTTCACACACTTGTGATAATGTTTTGTCATTTTTTTATGTTTTAAACTAACATTCTGGCCAGACTATACACGTTGTGCCCTTAAAAACATTGCTCTCTAGCCAGTAAGATACACCAGTTGGTTCCCATGTCGGCCTCATTATGTCTATTGATGTCATGATGGATGGAGTTAAACACTTCTCTCCAGGTCTCACAGGTACTTAGCATGCAGCATGGAGAAGGACATATTGATGTGCACAAAACATTTTTTTTTTCAGAATGACTCCATATTCCTCCGCTGATTCAGCGCTAGAAAATAAAAATAAAATAAAAAAATCAATACACATCAGCAGACTTCCTTTTTTCATATTATTTCAATTTGCCTTCACAAAATACATCCACAAACATACTAAATAGACAAATACATAATGTAACACCAATTTGCACAGTGATTTGAGCTTTTCATGGTGACTCATGCTTGCCACAGAAATGAGTGAGACGCCACATAAACAGGAAGAGAAAAGCGTCCAGGCCTCCCAGCTCTCCTCGGGAAATGAATTTTTTCTGTTGCTGTTGTCTCTGCATTTCTCCCGTTCTTTTGATCTCCTCGGATCATCAGTGATGTCTCTCAGTCAGAGTGTGCAGCAACGGCAGCTTGTTGGTCGCTGATCTGATCCTAATGCACAGTGGAGAGGAGCCTTGCAGGGGAGCAGTGGGGTTTCCTGTTTGAGTTCTGGATGAGAGCCCACACGACAGGGTCACTGTGTCTTGTGTGTTGTTGTCCGTAGGTGGGCAGTGTTAGAGAGGTAATAAAAAGCTAGATCAAACCCGCCTCCCCCCCTTCGGAGGGATGAGCGATCGGATTTAGCTGCAGCGTTTTCCTGGAAGATCCATCTCTTCACCGGAGCATCCAGGCGAGAGGCCAGAGACTCAGGTGCACAGCGTCCAGTGAAGCAGAGAGCAGCTCTGCCTGTGTGTCACTTTGACAGGAGTTTCCTGTTTCTGCCTGTGTGAGTGGGTGTGTTGCCTCTACATGTGTGTAGTTTTGATCTGTTTCTCCAAAACGCTATTGTTTACTGTAAAGCTATGAGGCTTTTATAATGATAAACAACATTTCTTGTACGACTCAAGCATCTCTTCTTTTTGTCATAGTGCTGTGTCAAGGCTCGTACATGTTCAGATTGTCATAGCATCGTTCTCTGGTGAGTGAACTGTCCTAGCGAGGGGGTTGTTTCTCAGGGGATTCCCACTCTGACAGTGTGTTGCTCTTGCAAGCTGAGCCCAGAGACTCATGGGATATGGAGATCGTTTTTGAAGTCTCCCAAGGGTTCATCACATGAAGTAGTAACCTGAGTATGTGGCGGTAGCGTGTATGGTCATAGTGCTAAATCGTGGCAGTAATAGTCAGCGGTAGTGTCTTGTGAATTCCTGGATATTAAATGTATGTACTGGTCCCAGTAACGTCAGCCTATCATCTGACATGGTTAAGCTATGTTTGAGTCTGACTGCTTTAATTTAATAAATTCAACAATATAATAATGCTATTTTCAATCATTTGTTTTCCAGGATTACCTATCTAAAGTGTTATTGTCCTATTTCAGTAACTTGCCAATTAACAGTAGACAGGCTATGGTTTGCATTACTTTGTTAAACAGTCAGAGGTTTGCATCCCAATTATATTACCGTGCCGACAGCCTCAGATGATGAAAACAGCTTCCAGACCGTGGTCGGGAGGCTCAGGGGAGAGTTTGTTTCATTTACTTGGGTCTTGAGGAGGTGCAGCATTTATTCAGAGACAAACTGACACTGTACATCCACCACCATCCGACAACTTTACTGCTAATGAGCGCCGCCACCATCAAACACTCTCTCTCTCTCTCTCTTTCTCTCCCTCGACCACACCGTCGTCACGTGTACTCTATTCCTTAAAGCAGCTCCCCTACACTTACATGCATCATAATGAGTCAACCCCCTACAAATTAAGGATGCCTCAACAACAATTGTGTAGGTATTAAGTGGATCAGATGATTGATTGCCGAGTTGTTACCAGCAGCTCATCGTTCTGATTCAATTTGAAAGAGCAACGGCCAATGGGGAAACTCCAACACTCCCCTGACCAATAGTGTAACAACCATCACTCACTCATTGACCCAGTCAGTCAGCGACGGACTTTTGTGGTTATTGGGCAGACCTCTCCTTGCTGCGGTCCAGCCCAAAAAACACATTTCCCCTCGTTTTTTTTCATGTGGCATCTAGCCACGCAGGCAGGTTTGGCTTTATTTGCCCAAGTTTACAGATATTGGATTGCTGCTTTCTTGGGCTGCACGGTGGTGTAGTGGCTAGCACTGTCGCCTCACAGCAAGAGGGGCCCGGGTTCAATTCCCGGGCTGGACAACCTTCTGTGTGGAGTTTGCATGTTCTCCCTGTGTCAGCGTGGGTTCTCTCCGGGTTCTCCGGCTTCCTCCCACAGTCCAAAGACATGCAGCTTAGGTGCATTGAAGACTCTAAATTGCCCGTAGGTGTGGATGTGAGTGTGAATGGTTGTTTGTCTCTATATGTCAGCCCTGCGACAGACTGGCGACCTGTCCAGGGTGAACCCTGCCTTCGCCCATTGACAGCTGAGATCGGCTCCAGCACCCCTGCGACCCTTAACTGGATAAGCAGGTTACGGAAAATGGAATGGAATGGAATGGATTGCTGCTTTCAGGTCAATAAAATGGCGCTGAATGACATTTTTTTTTGTTGTCACAGCATTTAAAAACTACATATTTTGTTGCGGCTATCTCATTTCAGGTTGTACAGGTTGTGACCACTAATTCGGCTGCCCCTAAAAATGTTGTTTCTGCCTTCTCAGCCAACAAAAGATGATTAACTGTATTTGGGTTAGTTATTTTAACCTTTATGTTTGGTAAACCAAATCAGATAAGGGATTCAAAAGGATTTGAAGTTGACAAAATGCTAACAAACCTCACCCCCAGAGTTATTAGGACATTGTTTCTTGGAAGGCATGATGTTGCCTGGTAAATGTTTTGTAGCCAATAAAGAAAAGAAAAAAACAACTATTATAGGGTTTTGAGGATGAGTATAAAAGTATTTCCTCAGCTGTGAGCCCCCTGGCTGTGCGGGTGAATAAAGGTTATCATTGCATAATTGGCTCAATCTTTCCTTTTGTGCCTCATAGTTATCCGGACACGCTGACACTTGTCTCTGCAGTCAACACAATCTGCCCGTTGTAGCTTAAAACTTCGCTCCAAGTCAGATTCTCAGATCTGTGTGAAAGCCTTTGATGATCTCACATTTGGACGTCCGCTGCACAAACACCGCTTAGCTCTGCCAAGCCTGTCCCTCTATTTAAATGAGGCTGATGTTAATAAGGGAGAGAAATTCACCACTCTGCGGGACTAATTGGACTTGGACATGTACGTACTGGTGGACAGCTTTGTTGACTGTGGAACTATAAACACATTGAATGAGTTGAATTCTGCCTTGTGCTGTCGTGACTTCTCAGGTCAGGTGGGTTGAGAGATTCACCGCATCCAACTGCGGCACAAATGACTCCCTGCGGGACGCCGCTGATGTAGTCAGTCGAGGCGAGATTAGTAAATGTTTCAAAGGAAATACTCGTCACAATCAGAGAACACTTACTGAGCTGGACACAAAAACAAGCTTTAGCTTGCTGTTTCAATTTTCTCGCCAGTTTTCTGATTTTCTTTCAGGAGTCTGAGCCAGGTTTATACAACACTGAGTCTTACACACTTATAAAAACACTCACAGAAACAGGTCCGTATTAGGCTTCACTTAGACTTTGCAGAATATTATGTTATTTTCTTTACATTTATCTGTGTGTTGTCTGTTAGGCTGTGGAGATTTTCAGGCTTTTGATATGCTTCTATATTCCTCTGCCTCAATAAACCTTTTAGGCGTCTAGGAAATATATCACAGTTACATAACGCAGCTTTGCCTTTTCTCATCAAGAGTCAAATGCTTTTCTTCCTTCAAAACCCCACTTCACAAACAGTTTTCATCATTGTATGGCACTTAATGTATGAATCAACAAAACTCACTGTACAAGCATTTTATTCAGTACAATTTTGAGAAACTAGTATTTGAATATTTCTATTTTATGTTACTTTATTTGTCTTTTACACTATATTTATCTGTTCATATTGTATGATGCTTTCCTATATATTAAACAAACAAACAGTATGTGAACTGGTTAATATGTGAGCGGAAAAGTTTATTCTTGACAAGTAATCTTAACTTAAGGTCCATTGTACAACATTTTCCAGAGCTTTCAACCGCATCTCTTAGTCTTAAGGGTTTGATCAACTAAGCAATTTGCATGAGATGGAGTGGTTAGCTCCAAAAAAAGCTAGTAAATTGACCTTCAGACCTTGACATTTTTTTATTAAATTATTTATCTAATTTCTTTGAAAACATTGAAAAAAATGACGGCTTAATCAGTAATACTAACCAGATAACCTAATATATGACAACATAGCACTGTTTAATATACTTATACTTTTATTACTGCAGTACATTTTACTTTTAATTATAAAGTAAATTTCGACATCCGTCGGGTATTTTCACATTGTTGTATTTCATCTTTTTATTAACTCTGAAGAATCTCAATACTTCTTTCTTCATTGATTCCAATAAACAGTTTTAATTTGAATCAGTTTATTGTTTTGCTGGCACACTCCAAACTTTCCAAATTAAAATTTATCCTTGGCACAATTGTGCAATAAACATGCTCTCCCTTTAATCTCTGACTTTTGAATGGTAATTCTTCATTTTGTCATTGATGGATGACGACGAAATCTATTTATGATGCGATATTTAGATAGTATTCATATTTTCTTTATAATTATTAGCATGAGAATGAAGGCCATCCTCAGTGTTTCATCTGGCTGCTGCCTCAAGACAAAGCTCTCTCTGAGGATGTCAGAGTGTGACGGGTCTGACTGTCTCCTCAGAAAATGAACTGTGGCTTCGCTTTGTGGTGAGACAGTCAAAAAATGGAGGAAGGAAGTTCCTGTGGCAGATGCTGGGCTGTCTCATATTGTCTCACATGGGACTTAACACATTTAAGATCCCGCGGGACTCGACAAACAAACAACACCTTCTCTACAAACACACAATCCCTCAGCTGCTTGAAAGGCAGCGTTTTTATTTATATTTTTTGGGCTTGGGATATTTTAAGATGGATCCCTTTAATGCCCCACCTGAGGCTGACTGTGCACCGCCGAGTGCTTCATGCTGGCTATCTGGAAACAGCGTGCCTGTTCCAGTCTTTGCCATCACACTCCACGCTGCCCCGACCAGCTGGTGGAGCTGGGTAGCTGCAGGCCGCCTTGGACGCTGATCAAGTATTGATGTCTGGCTTTCCGAGCTGGCTGACTCACCAAAGAAGAGCTCTACGAGACAGAGATGGAGAGGCGCTCCAGAGAGGATGGTGGTTTAAAAAAGGGTAGCTTGCAAAAGAAATTGAAGAGCTAATTGCACCGATTTCAGTCAAGATTATTTACTGTATTTCTTACTGTGAATGCATATTTGTAGAGAGACTATATCCAACTTCTTAAACCCCATTCAATGTCTTCACTATTGAAGTATTAACGGCAAACATGGCATCAATTCATGTGTGGTTGAGATTTAACAGTAAGCCTCTGTGTCCAGCCTCATCAGTGGCAGGTGCTTTTGCAAAGCAGTGTGAGAAAGGAAAGCATAGTTGGTGACCTTTTCCAGTCCCATCCTGCTGTGCATGGATAATCTCCATACAGGCTGTTGTCAGTGTTCGTTGGTCAGACAAGGCAGCTAAAACTCTCCCTGACGGTTGGGTCAGATCGCCCCAGGTCCTGTTTTTTTTCTGTGAGAGGTGAAGCATTGTGGCTGATTTTATGTTCTCAGGTCTACTGATTCCCCAAATCAATACAGTTTACCAGATCGGTGGTATAATCAGTTAATGTTTACTGGTTTGTACAGTTGGATGACCACATGAAGCAGCATCTGCTTCCTAATTATGTGGATTCGATGTATGTAGTTATGGTGCAAATTGACTTCTTTCTCCTGTGTGTTTGTGGGTGTGTTTGTTTAAAGGTGGAGAAGTCTTTTGTTTTCAAGGAATCAGCTATTTCAAAGTGGTTTCACATAATTGCGCTTCCGAAGGGCCGGATGTTATGCTAGAACAGAACTAGATCCAGTTCTAACGTTGGAAAGGTGCAAGTGCAAGTGCAAGGGGAAGTGGAGAGGGTTGAGTCCTACAAGTACCTTGGGGTGCAGATAAACAATAAACTGGACTGGACACACAACACTGACGCCCTCTACAGGAAAGGACAGAGCAGGCTGTTCTTCCTGAGGAGGCTAAGGTCCTTCAATGTGTGCAATAAACTGCTCAAGGCATTCTACCAGTCTGTGGTAGCCAGCGCCCTCTTCTTTGCTGTGGTGTGCTGGGGTGGTGGCATCAGGGCTGGAGATGCCAACAAGCTCAATAAGCTGGTGAGGAAAGCCAGCTCTGTGGTGGGTCTGGAGCTGGACAGTCTGGAGTCAGTGGGTGAGAGGAGGATGAAGGCCAAACTCGGAGCCATCCTGGACAATCCCTCTCACCCTCTCCATGAGGAACTGTGGCAGCTGGGCAGCTCATTCAGCCATCGGCTGATTCTACCAAAGAGCAGGACGGAGCGCTTCAGACGCTCATTTGTGCCCACTGCCATCAGACTGTACAACAACAGCGGAGACCACAGTCTGTCATCATGCTGACCAGCCCCCCCCATGTGGATATACTGTACATTTTTTTTTTTATTCTATTTTTTTTTATTGTATAATATGTGTATTTATTATCTGTTTCTGTGTAATTGAGCTGCTGCAACACCCGAATTTCCCCCATGGGGATCAATAAAGGAATATAATAATAAAACTGCCAGATAGGATGTATTCAATCTGAAATTGTGAATGGTATCAGCCGCCAGTTATCTCGTACCCTTTGTCTGGCCTAGTGCATGTTGGGATATCCTCCAGCCCTTTAACAGACCTCCTTCGATGACGAGGAACAGGATTTCCTGCTGACTCATTACATCAGGATACACTTAGACTTGAGGGTTTTCTTCTGAGCTACTGATCTGATGCTTCTCAGGAAATGTATTTTTGGTATTATCAGAAGACAAAAAAAATGGTGTCCGCTATTATGAACAATAATTCTGTGGTTTCCTTTTCAAATTGACACCTTGAAAGCATGGAGCAGCCTTTTAGAGAACTTACTCAAAAAGGTAAAGCAAATCTGATTGAAACAGAGAGCATGGTGGGAATGGGAATAAGACCGAAAGATGGATGAAACAACAAAAGACAGAAAGAGAGACAAAGAAAGAGAAAGATGCATTCTTCGTGCAAGGAATACATTATTTTGATCATGTTCTCAGCACATAGACAATGTTGACAAAAGACGGGGCTTAAAAGCTTAACCGCCACTTCATTGTTCCGAGCTCCATTCAGAGTGTTGCATTCATTAAATGTTCTTGCTCTCAGTAGCTGTAAACTGAGAGAAAGTGTGTGCTTCTGTGAGCATGGTGTTGTAGCAGACTGTTGAATTCTCCAGGTGGTAGTAGACGGGCACTAAAAGGCATTATTACACACAGTAAATATAATCACCATGTAGCCTCAGTGCACCCTTCGCCTCTTGAGGTGCTGGTGACATACACACACACATACACACACCCTTAAATATTGAATTAAAGTCAGGTTGTTTTCGCTTCACTTCTCGGTACACTATTTTCTTGAAACATTTATTTCATTGTCAAGCTTGCTGAGATTCTGATGAAAATCGTGTTTATATTTCTGCAAACCTTCTGCTCATCTGCGTGACCTGTTGAGGCTGTGAAGGCTGGGAAAAGATTGTTTTGTTTACACATACATCCTCAAATAGTGGCTGAGTTTTATTTACCACGACTGTTGACACTAAGAATGTTGCTGTCCTCCTTTTGATTGTATATTTAAAGAATAAGTAAATAAATAAATAAATTCTGAGTTTTATGAACAACTGCTTGACATCAGTGAAGCATGTCAATGAGACATGAATGACTACTGACTATAAGTCAGTTAGAACTGTCTTTATGTCACAGAGAGTCATTTATGTGAAAAAACAAGTTATGCTCAATTTAGCATGACTGCCATAACAGTAAATATACGTGTCTTTTTATCTTTATGCCTTGTACATTTTTTCTACCCCATGTTGTTGTTGACACCAAACCAATCACAGCGTTATGACAGATTTAAGATATAAAAACTTGGATTTGGGGCTTCAAAGGAATAATTTTACATTCTGGAAGATGTATGCTTTCTTGCCAAGAGTTATATGAGAATTATTATACGACTCTCAAGTCTGTATGGTAAATATGTAGCTGGAGCCAGCAGCCATATAAACTTGCATACAGACTGGAAAAGATATTAAAGTCCGCCAAACAACTGACTCTTAAATGGCAAGTTGATGTTTTGACAGTTAAGATTTTTGTACAGATTAAACAAACAAGGATGTAAGGTGTGGATGTTCTGGTAAGTAGATCTTGTTACCTTTGGACAGAGCCAGGCAAGCTGTTCACCCTGTTTCCAGTCGTTATGCTAAGCTAAGCTAACCATACTTGCTAATCGTACAGATATGAGAGTGGTATCCATCTCCACATCTTGCTTTTGGCAAGAAGACAAATAAGCATATTTTCCAAAATCTCAACCTATTCTTTGAAGACAGCCAGTGTTCCAGGACAGAATCTGAATTCAAAACTGTACCTCACTTCACTGTCTATGAATTTCTGAACATCCTCAAAAGTATTCAAGCTCAAGTATTCTTGGATGAGTTGAATATCACCTCATTGAAATCTGCAGATGAAACGACTTTGCTGATGTTTATGCTAATACAGGCGGAGCTGTGACTGCACCAAATCGCTGAGAATCTTAACGTCAATATTATAATCTCTTTCATGAGGTGCTTCAATAGGCGTCACACGAGGAGTTTTCTCCCCTCAGCAGAGGATTTCACGTGCACCAACCCTGGTTAATGCTCCACATGATGACAGCTGAGAAAATATCTGAGTTAAGTAGTCCAACTTTTGACATGTCGTGTATTTAAAGAGGTAACTTATCCTTCCCTCTACGCCTACACTATGTGGTGAGTCACACTGCACAAAGTGAGCAGAAAAGTTCATTATACGTTGTAAACACACACACATCAGACTGATTTTGGTGAACTCTTTCAGGATTTCATCGCGTTTAAACTCCCTGCTGAGTGTCAATTTTGCCATCACCGCACAAACAATCCATGGGGTTTGCAATAATTAAACCAGCAGGGGAAAGAGAGTGAGGATCACCGAGACCACATCCACCATTATTGTGGGTAAGTGTTACCTTCATGGCAACAGAAGCATCCACCCTCCTGTCAGACTGGTTAACCAAAACACTAAAGAGCTTACTGGCTATATTTATGGAGGTATATTGAGCCACTTGATGAAAAATAGGGTAATTAGCGGGCTGAAAAAAAGAAGTTGAATTTTAAATGTAACCCACAGCAGCTCTTCTCTAGCTTTACTTCTAGCGTCTTATAACGGTTCGCTGTTCCCCCGATTATCAGCTAAGAGATTATTCTTCAGACTCTGTATGTTTGTGTGTGGACGGTCAGGTGTTTGTTTCACATTCAGGCACAGAGTTGCGATGGTTTTAACTGTCAGAAAAAGGGAAAAAAAGTGTGTTTTAACGTACAACACATGCTGTAATATTGCAGAGCTTTTATTTGTTGGTTGTTTTTTGTATGAGTGAATTAACTTTATTAGCCTTTTTCAAATCGGAAGAGAGTTCATTTTCGGTTGGCACAGAGGCTATGGTAAAAGTAACACATGCTGATTTAAGATTGGCTATTTCAGAAAGTTTCCTTGAGCTCTACAGGTTTAAGTCCAATGCTTTTTGAGGGCAATGTATCAATGTTTTTTATCCACTTAATGACCATGCATGCTATTCTTTATATTGTGCATGTTTGCATTAAAAAAAAATCCACTCAATAGGTTTTCTAGTTGCTTCAAGTTAAATGTAGGTTTCCATAGATGGCAGACAAGGAGGAGACTAAAAAGACTTGAAGACAAAACAAGAAGCAGAGAAAAAGGACATAGAAAGGCAGCTATACCTGCCAGCCATGTTGCTGTCACTATAAATTTAGTTTAAGAGCTTTTATTTTGGTGGGTTTATAAAACAGGTATGTGTTCTCCCTCTTTCTCATCTGTGTTATACCTGCAATCAGTAACAAGCTAAGAACCAGAAATTAACTTTATTTTAAATCAAAAGAGCTTTATAAAATAAAAAAAACATCAATCACTTTTTGAATTAATTCACAAAGCAAAACCCTTCTTTCTACAAAGTATATTCATTGAGTCAAAACTTGCATCCGTGCCAGTTTGCCATTAATCCAGCAGGCTCTGGTGTGACTCACAGGACCTCAGATGTCAGAGTGAAACCTTGTCAAACAGAAAGGAGACACAGAGTAAAGGGTTTAATCACCCAGCCCGGAGTCATGACCATGTACAGTAAACTATACACACACACACACACACACACACACACACACACACACACACACACACACACACACACACACACACACACACACACACACACACACACACACACACACACACACACACACACACACACACACACACACACACACACACACACACACACACACTTTATTGTAGCCTCAAAAGGTGTTATGATGACGGCGGTGCAGAGCGACTTTGTGTGATTCTTAAAAGTCAGCAGGGTCCGACGGGGAGGTGACCGAGCTCTTCTGGTAAATCTGGGTCTCCGTTAACCTGTTTGCCAGTGACTTCATGTTGCCTTGTCATTCTGACGTCCTGGGGGCCGGTGGCGAGCCCAGGAAAAGGCTCTGGATGACTGAGGCTGACAGAGGGCCAACCCCCTGCATGCACCCGACATCCAGCTCGTCTTCCCCCACCTCCCTCTCTTCTTTACCGCCCCTGGATCCACATCCAGCTGCTGAATCACAGCTCAGCAGCCTGGTTGATGGGAGTTGACAGCCTGTCTGCCTGACTGCCTGTGGACATGCTAAGTGTACTGACTTTCACATACTAATGTTGAGGTCGAGGGTCATATGAAAGTAGCAGGGGAGGAGGACGTGCATTTATCCTCCTCGTATACAACATATGCATAATTCAGCTCATAGGGAATGTTTTAATGTGCACACAAAAACAATTTGAGGTATTTGTACTTTTCTTGAATAGTTGTATTTCATGCAGCTTTATTCTTTACATTAGTACTGAATACTTTATTATGCAAATCTAAAAAGCTGCTTACACAATAATGAATTAGTGATAACGTTCTGATATTATAATATAAAATGCTGAAGGGGAGAATATAGTACTGTAAGAAACTACCTTTATAGCAAAGTGTTAACTTAGTTTTGTAAGTAATGTCAACAGAAGAAAAAAAAAGATTATCTCATTTTAGAAAAGAAACCGTTAATAGATAATTGTGTAAAATAACAATAGGAAGTGCAGATGAGGAAATCAGTGTCTTCAGCATCTTTGTGTGTCTCCTTTTAAAATGACTGACGATCACGACCCCCTGATGGTGTGTGATACTTTAAATTAGAGCCCATGGCAAACATCTGATATATCTATGCTTTTGACTTCGGTTTCCCAGGACTGCAATACATTGTTATTTAAAATTAGTATTAAAAAAAAGCTCTTATTGAAACAGAAAACACTGTTATGACGTCTTTAGGAACAATATTATTGACAAAGTTGAAAACATTTGAATGACAGAATAGATCAGCTATGAAATATGACAACAAGTTTACCTCTGGGATCTGCGGGGATCCCAGTTTGTAGAATAATGGTTCCACTGAACACTGAAGGAATGGAAAGAGTAGAAAGAGAAACAGAGTGAGTGTGATGAGGCTTCATGCTGAGAAGAAGATCAACGACGTGATGTGGAGTGACACGTAGCTTTTATGTGAGGTTGCTGTAGTGGCAGCGCCCATCGGTGAGCCTGACACCCTGCTGAGCATCAGGCGTCTGGTTTAAGAACCTGAAACTGGGCTGGCAGAGGAATATGATGCCACCAGAACAGGCTCAGAACAGATACTCTTTTGAAGCTGCCTAGTAAAATGTTACCTTGTTTTTCCATTTATCGTAAGACCATCAAATACAAGATTTCTCTATGACAATAACTTCCTGTATCTGTCCATTTGTACCATGATACATAATGGAAAGCAGTCCAAGAACTGTATATATATATTTGGTATCTCTATCAAACCATGACAAATGTATTCAGTATTTGTTTTTGAAAGCTTTCCTTTGTGATATTTAGTGACAGCACACTGTGTGGAAAGATCTCTTCACAACCCATTTGTTTCGTTTTGATGACAACAGAAGGGATGATAGCTGGTGTTAGTCGCACACGCAATCTAAAATTGCATATAAAAGCTACTGGACTTTGAATGGCAAACATTGGCAGCAGCATCTCTCCTAAACGCTCCTGCTGTCACTGTGATGGCAAGAGGAAATGTTAAATGTGAAATCTAAATGTCTCTCTGTCAGATTGTTTGGTCACGTGTTCCTTATTGGTTCCCAACTGGGAGGCTTTGTTGTCTGAGTGGAACACTGAAGGTCAGTGTTTCTGTTTAGTTCGTGTGTCGGTGATTTATTTTCAGTAACTACTGTCCCTTAAGTGCACCGCCGTCGTCTGTGTCTCCTTCTCCACTAAGAGGGTCTACTGCTATGGGTTCACCGCTGATCAATTTAATAGTCAAAAACATGTGCCGTCTTCTGTTTAAAGGTCAGAGATTAAAAAAAGATACAAATATGCTCTTTAACCTGCTGTAATAGAAATATGGATGAGAACAAGTTGCTGCATGACTTTTCCTGTGTTATTACCAACATACATGGTGGTGTTTATAAGCTCATTCTACCCTTTGATAATCATGGTGATGTCCTCCTTTCTCCACACTGCACATGTAAAAAACACACACACCCAGAAATTAATTTATGGCAGCATATGTAAGTGAACAGATGCTCACTTTCTTCAGCATGTCCACTCCCTAGAAAAATCATCCGTCAGAGCAATTTATCTCGCCACCTTTCAGCCCGATAGCTCTTTGGTGTTGTGTCGTAATTAAAAATTACACCTGGCACAAATTTTTCGACATGTGCTGGTGAACTAGATTGGGTTGTTTGTCAGCCACCCCTGTTAAATACAGATACATTTGAAACGCTCAGCCTTTGCTAAGCCACATATTTGCATTGGCCTTCCAGGTTGCTTTTAGTCGACTAAACAAGCCACAGCAGTAACAACAACGAAAACCAATTCTGTCTCTCATGTTCAAACTTGAGTTGACATGTGGTGGAATGTAAGTATGAACATTAACTTTCCTAAAGTACACATTTGAGGTATTTACTTAAGCTTCCATTTTACACAACTTTATACTTCTAACTCTGCTACAGAGGCAGATATTGATCGTTTTACTCCACTTCATTTGTTAGACAGTTTAACTTACTTTACAGATAATTTTTCATACCATCATGTCCATTGATACCTCATATCTCCAGATGTGGTTATTTTGGATCAATCCACGCAAAGCTGCACCCCTGGACGGAGTCCCAGAAGAGGTACTTTAGTACTGTGCTTAACAGCTTGCTAAGGTATTTACAAAAATCTTCAACCGTTCTTGTAGTGCCGGTGCCAAAAAAACAAAACCTCAGCAATCTGAACGACTAATGTCCTGTTGCCCTCACACCAACAGTATGAAAGAGCTTTCCCACATCAAAGCTATCATCCCTGCCTCACTGGACTCCCACCAGCTCACTTATAGAGCTAATGGATCTACAGAAGACCACATCTCTCTGGCTCTTCACACTGACATACACATACTTGAGGATGCTATTTGTAGACTACAGACCTGCTGTCAATACTTTCATCTCCTTCAAGCTCACCTTCAAACTCCCCCAGCTAGTCTACAGCTCATCACTTTGCAAATGGATCCTGAGTCTCCCGTCGGAGCGTCCTCAGGTGGGGAGACTGGGAGCCCCACATGTCCTCCACCAGTACGGGCACACCACAGGGATGCGTTCTGAGCCCCATCCTATGCTCCCTTTTCATTCACAATTGTGACACTGCACTCGCCACCAACACTATCATTAGATTTGCAGATGACACAGCGTTGATTGGGCTGATCTCCAACAGAGATGAATCAGCCCACAGAGCAGAGGGGCAGAACCTTGCTACCCGGTACTCAGAGAACAACCTGTCCCTTAATACAGCAAAGACCAAGGAGCTCGTCATAAACTGTAAAAGGTCATGTTATGATGAGTACGCTCCAGTCTGCAGACAGAGTGGAGAAAGTGTCCAGTTTTCTCAGCACACACATTTCACATATTTCAGAGGACCTCCCATGGTCCACTAACACCCCTGCACTGGTAAAGAAAGCACAGCAATACTATTTTTTCCTGAGAAAAAAGATGGCCATGCTTCATCTCTGTGTGGTGTGGAAAGCTCTTCGGCGAGTCATTGCCAGAGCACAGAAGATCATTGGGATACGGCTCCGAGGCCTGGAGGGCATCTACAGCGCATGCTGTCTCAGAAAAGCCACCAGCATCTGTAAGGACTCCACATATCCCTGCCACAGTCTGTTTGAACTCCTTCCTTTTGGTAGATGTTATAAGACTTTGTACGCCCACACCTCCAGACTCAGATATTGATTTGACTGAATCAGTCCTTTAAGTGCCCCTCCATAATCTATCTGTGCCGCCATTATTTCCTGGCACCACTGACCTCTGTGTAGATGGACTAATACACTCACCCATAAGCCCGTACTGTGTCATTACATTATGTGTTCCGTTCTTACTGTTTTAGTGTAAATACTGCTCTGAACATCTGAACTATTTTAACTATTTCAATACTGCTGGATATGGTTTATAATGTGATCACTTTATTGCTATTTTAACATAATTGTATTTTGTTTTTATTTTACCTGATTTATTATTCCATGATACGGAAGTTGCAAAGGTAATCTTGTTGTACTTGTACAATGACAATAGATATTCTATTGCAATGGTTCTCAACCAGGTGGTCTGGTTAATTGTGAATAGTTCATTTATTAGTATAAATATCACTATTTAATTAACTCCATAAGATCTAGAGAACAGAACGATTGCATCCACATGACGACTGCCCAGCCAGTGGCTAGCTGCTCAAGATAACAACACACACTGTGGGAGAGTGATTACATTTTCTGCTCAGGTAGACATTATTGCTCTGAATATCATATTTGATCAAACCTTGAAGTAAATGATCTGAATACTTCTTTCACACCTGGAGTTGACTGAAATGTGTCTCACGCTATCAGACTCTGCTCTTAATCCTCTGAAGGAGTAGCAGTAAATCAATGAATCCTATTTGCGAGAGCGTAATGTTTAATAATGTCTGTAAAGCTGTGGAGATGAGGTGTGACCTCCACATTAATGGTGTTGGTGACCAGGTGGATCAAAGTGAATCTGAATCTGTGATGGAGAGCAGATTGATGGCTCCTCCTCAGGATGGAGGGGTTTCAGAGTGTGTGCGGGGGCTTGATGACCATTATCGGCGTGTAGTATCCAAACGGTGTGACCAGATGAGTGATGACTTACATGTGTGGCTGTTTCTGTGTGGGATGTGTTGCTGCTCAACCTGGCTGATAGCATGGAAAACTATATGGTCCTAAATGAATACAGCTTATTAGTTCTTTCTTTTTTATGACAAAAATCCAGAAATGTACAGGCAATTCTGAATAATTTTTACTTACTGAGAGCGACTCAGACTAAAACATTGGTGTGTTTATTTGACACAAACATTTATTGAAGAAATGTGCTGATTTCATTCTTACTTTTGCACGCACGTCGACATTTCTTTTATTGCTTTTCTTCTGGCTCTGGTTCAGAAACATGCCACGCTTTTTGTTGATCCAGCATCCTCAAAGCTCTGATTGACTCTGCAGTTTTTCCAGTTGGTCAAGCAGCATCAAGCAACGCTGGCTGTAGATAAGATGGCGTATCCCAGCCACTCAACCTGAACTGGCAAACAAACTTTAACCGATACGTTTCAAGAGGAACACATTTATCTCTTAGCAGGAAGCAATCATTTGTGGTTGTGCAGTGTCACACGGTCTGGGGGAAATCAGTTTGGAGCAACCAATCCTCTCACTTTGAACATTAAGCTATTTTTCAGTGTAAACTGGTTAAAACAAAATTTTGAGCCTTACAAATAGCCAAGTTAATTACCATTACCTCAGTGCTGCTTGTATTCAGGGCTGTAGCCGGGTTTTAAAAATACTGAGGGCCCTCACAGTGCACAAATGCACAACTTTACTGCTGGAGTGTTTTTCAAGTGTATGTTTTATTGCCTGAAACAGTTAATCTAACTGAAAAACTTCGGACATAATGTGTGGTCACACTACTTTTAAACTACTAAAATTGAAAGAAATTACATAATTTCAACTTTATTCATGGTACTTGATTGATATGAAACATTACTGAGGACTTGATGTCTTAATGTGCTGAATACCCAACATTTTAATGTTTGCTGTCCTTGCTACACACATATCACCTTTTTCTTGCTCTGTGTGTGAGGCCGTACTGAGGTTTTACGCAGGCGGTGAACAGTGATGGTATACATGCACACTGCATGGGTTTGGATGGTCTTAATGCTACCTACCCTGTTACTCACAGTGAACCTGAAGTATGAGGAACAACAAAGACAGCAGTTTATGTCAGCAAACAAATCATGAAATTAATGAAAACATTTTTCCACTCTGTCAATGGTGAACAATCCAGAGCAGAATTGTGTTCCTTTTAATCTGCAGACATGTTCAATGAGTGGGGCTCATCACATTGGAACAATTTAGACTGAATAAGATAAGATGTCAGACACAGAAAGTGACGGTAATTTTGCCGCCAAACGTCCAAACTGATGACATCTTTGGAGCCACGACACAAACCTGGAAAATGCTCTGTGTCAGAAGTGAGTTCATTTGAACTTGCTTCATTTTAAATTTTAGCATTTTTTCATTGTCTTCCATTAGATTGGAACCGGGGAATTTCATGTCACCGGCAAAGTTTTTATGAGTTTCACCAAGACTCTCTTGGCTGGGACAGCTGCTTTAATAACATTTATCAGCCACGCCGATGTGGAAACCAATAAAACACAATGTGAGATACAGTCACACATCTTCCTGGGGTAGAGAAATATCTCACCAGCCAGCCAGTCACTGAGGGCTACTAGATAGATAGATAGAGTTACTTATGCATGAGTTATAGGAAAGTAAAAGTGCTGGTTGCTCGGCTTGTCCTGATACATTTACAGCCTATAGGTGAATTTAATGGGACAAAGCTGATGCATCATATCAGCACGTACTTTTTCCTACACATTGTCCTGTTTTTTTTTATTATCCTCCGCTGCTCTTACTGGATGCCAAGAAACAGTATTAGATGAACGCTGGGTCTTATCTTGTCACACTT
Source organism: Anoplopoma fimbria (assembly GCF_027596085.1). Classification (NCBI taxonomy): domain Eukaryota; kingdom Metazoa; phylum Chordata; class Actinopteri; order Perciformes; family Anoplopomatidae; genus Anoplopoma; species Anoplopoma fimbria. The sequence continues at coordinate 14,547,227 of NC_072459.1, read as the reverse complement.
CTAATTTCCTGTGGACCGGCTCTCCCCTGTGGCTGCTGTTCCCGTGACGATGGAGACGATGATGAAGAAGAAGAATGGAGGAGGGGTTGACAGTGCGACTGCCGCTAAGACAACAGTGCAGTCACACAGGGGGAAGAGGCCTGTAATGACTGGGTAAACAAATGTGGAACATATGGAGCCCTCCATTGCCAGGGACACCACCTCCTCAACAAACACACCTCACTTTTCACATGGAAATTCAGCAGGACAAAGGATTTATTTTGATGTTCGCATTCAAAAAGGCCTCAACAAAAAATACAGGTTTCACAGAGCCGTGACTACTCATGCACAACGCTGCAAAAAGCCCCTCTCCTCTCATCAGTGCAGCTAACGCAGCGGGTGTTTTGTTATTGTCAGGGATTTTAGCAACGAGCGGGTGTGTGTTATTTTGTTCCCACTGGAGCTGCACGCTGAATACTTCTTTACACCTCACTATAAGATAGAAAGCCCAGGCAATTTTAAATCCATTCAGAGATAGATAGAGCAGGCAGAGGCCGGAGTGAGTGAAGAGTTTGGTGATAAAAGCAGAGGTATTCCAGCTGCAGTGCCTCCTCTGGATCAGCAACGGGGAGCCCGGGGTTGAATGAAATCCATCAAGTCGGATATTCTCACACTTTTCAGAGAAAGACTGAGGTAGAGCTGCAGGGCTGGATTACTAAACACATTTGCTCAAGTACTGAACATATAGTGTTTTTATAGTTCTTGCTCCTCAGCATTGACAGTTTTGCTTCTTTATGCTTTCACTGCACTACATTTCAGAAGGAAATTAAATATATTGTAGCTCATTATACTTGTTTTACAGCTATAGTCATGGATAAATAGACACTTCACCATGCTACAACATTAAACTTTTGTAACTTTTGTTACACCTTCAGTAATAGTAATCCAATACATCACATTATAACATAATAATAATAATAATGATAATAATAATAATAATAATAATAATTATACATTTTATTTGTATAGCGCTTTAAAAAGTACTCAAAGTCACTTTACATGATACAGACAGAAACAATAAAATAAATACAAATAAAATACTATGTTAACAATCCATTCTTCTTAATGAATGCTTTTATTTTTCATGAGAGCAGCAGAATAGTGAATATGGAACTTTACTTAATTCTGAATTAATTAATGACACTAGGTGAACATGAAGGGCTTTTTGTTGCTGAAATATAATGAAATGAACTTAAAATACAAAATCAAAAGCGTCTCTTGAGAGTAAATCTACTCTGTTATTGCTGCGGTCATTTAAGTGCAACATCTGAATATTTACTCCACCACTGAATTGCATCAACGCAGTCATTCATCAAATGCATGATCACGTGAACACACACACATTCAAGCACATTCAAACTCAAGCCTTAGCTCTTAGCGTGGCCCTCCTTGTGATTTGAATGTTGAACGTGCTCTGTGTTGAATGACATTTATATGCAGAGGATATTCCCCTGAAGTGCTCCTGAGTATCATATAAACACTTAACTCCTGTTTTTCTTGAAAGGCGCCTCTTCCTGATTGTGAAGGGCCTGAATATCCCCTCAAACCCTGATTGGCATATTTAGATCGCAAATGAGCAGGAAGCAGGAGATCTTAAGAGCTAAGAGAGCGGCCGATATTGTTCTTTATTGGCTACATTCTTTATCAACTGAAGCAGTCCAGTGCATCGGTTTATAATTGTTCCCCCAGCGATCAGATGTCAGGCCCGGAGATGTATGGGCCTGCAGTCTGTCTGTGTAATGACACTCTTGTCTGATTAAGATCTGTTACACCGCACACAACACGCCAATTCAATTAGTCAAGCTCTATTCCCATGATAACCAGTGAACTGTACATGAAAGCAGGCCAGCCCATGCACCGCTGAGCACCATGTGATTAAATATGAATAATCAATCCCTCTTTCAAAAAGACTAATTGCTTTTTTTTTGTTCTCTCTTCCTTTCTCCTTTGGCCAAATCAATGAAAAATTGCATCTGCAGGCTTCATCGTGCGTGTAGATGATGTTGTTTTTATTTATGTGTGGGCGTGTCTGTGTTTGCAGAAGCAAGTTAATAAGTCAAAATGTAAATAACTGCTGGTTAATGTTCCAACCTCTATCCTATATATTTTGCCACCTTACTCCTCCACGCTGATATAACAACTACTTAATATGTGCCCCACACATGAGGAAACCGTTTTTATCTGTGAAGGAGTTTATTAAATCATGGCAGAGCCTGTGTGGAATTGATAAATAGCCTGTTTGAGTTCATGCTACTATTATGCATTCTGCTCACATGCTCCTGCTTTAAATGCACACTGGCACTGTTAGCAGAGCTTTTCTGCGTGTGTGTTTATGCTTTGTCCCCCTCACGACCCCTATTGGCTTCTAACCCTACAACTCCCCATAGGATCTGCACCGCCATCTTCACCTCATCCCTCATTATTGTGTGTGTTAAATATATGCCCTGGGAGCAGAAATGCTAAAGCTGGGGTTCAGTTAAAGCCAGAAAAACCTGACTTGATATTCATATCCAAGTAGGAACAGAGGTGCATTTTTAACATTTTTGTTGTTAAGCTTAAACTCCAGATTGCTTCATTTTGTGATTTTGGCACGAGTTTAGCCTGTAATGTTATTGTTAAGGGATAGGAGTGTCATTCCAAAGGACAATTCTGATAAATGATTGTTATCATTTTCTACTTCTACTTTTCTTCTACAATTACTGCTTATAGTCATATTTTTACCAAACTAAATAAATAGGAAAAATGTAACAAAACAGATATATAAATACACACAAAAATATTAAGAAAGCAGACAAACAAATGGTAAATGGTAAATGGACTGTACTTGTATAGCGCTTTTCTAGTCTTCCGACCACTCAAAGCGCTTTTACATTACTAATCATTCACCCTTTCATACCCATTCATACACTGATGGCAGGGGCTACCATGCAAGGTGCCACCTGCCCATCAGGATCTCTCTAATCATTCACACCCATTCATACACCGATGGCACAGCGTTCGGGAGCAACTCAGGGTTAAGTGTCTTGCCCAAGGACACATCGACATGGACTGCCGGAGCCAGGGATCGAACCGCTGATCCTCTGATTGGAGGACGACCCTGCTCTCCACTGAGCCACAGCCGCCCAAACACAACAACAACAACAACAACAACAACAACAAAACATGTATACAGTTCATTAGGTCATCATTGTGATATGCACAAGCTACATTTCTGAGTTTGTTTGGTCTCCAAATACTGCATTAATCATCCCCATGCAGTAGGTGGCCTTTAGTAACAGATGCCAGTTTTTCCATGGCAGCCTAAGAAGCCCTTCAGCCACTGATTAATATCATCATAATATCATCTGATTGGTTTCCCACTGTTGGATACAAAGACCTTTTACCTTAGATTTTTACTATTTCATATCATCAAGAAAGAGACCAAAGGTTCATCAGAAACTGTTTCAGATAAAGTATCTATTATTTTAACCAGAAAACTTGCACTTCCAAATACTATACTAATGTCCCCTCATCTGAGCCACATTTAACTCAAGCATCTTGAACATTTTCATTTAATTCGTGTAAGAGAGTGGAAGTTACATATATGTTTATGATCCACTTATATTGCAACAGCTTTAACCTAGTATTTATAATTTGATATTGGGCATCATAGCATATGAAGCCCCAAATAGTAAAATTATTGCACAAAGCCAAAGATAGCTTGTTCAAGACAGGTCAGAGGTGGTTTAAGAGGTGACATTTGTGGTGCTAATACAAACTACCTCCTGTTATATAAGCAACACTCTGGCCAGGCATCATGCCAGCTCCCAGAAACGGAACACACTCTCATGCTGACATTATAAAGATGTCAATGCAGATTTGATTGTTATCACATGCAAGTGACGCTGAGGAAGAAACCGCTCTGAAATCTTTTGTTTTCTAGTTATAATTCTGCGTACACAACATGATCTAAATAATACATGACATTGCTGATTGATTCGATCACAGGACGACTCCTTCCAGTTGCAGCAGGGCCTTAAATGGAGCAGAGTGATTCCACAGCCATCCTTCTCTCTGCCTCCTGCAGCCAATGTGACAGGCCTTTTAATCGTCTCATTCAGATAACATGTCACGCAGCGCCAATATCGTGTGGTGACATCTGCTAATCATCTGTCCAGCGCCTGTTCACACATCCAGTCTGGGTATCTGATTGCTTCTGGGTGCCCTCTTGTCTGGGCCGGAATTATTCTCCCTTTCTATCTGTATCCATGTCCCTCATTCACGCCCACTTTCCACACTCCCTGTCCTCTCAACATCACTTCTCATTTTCTTTCCACATCTATGCATGGTAATGTGTCGCTGCAGCCTCTTATTACTAGCCCCTCTCTTTCTCCACCAATCTTTTTTTTGATAGGCTGATATTCAGTGGGATGGTGTTTTTGTGATCAAAACCATGTGGCTTACAATTAAGCTCCTTGAAGGATCATTTTAATTCATTATGAATTGGATCTTATTTTTATAGTTCCAGCTATCGTGTCTGTCAGTTTTGATGACATTGTTCTCATTCAAGTTATTGCTGAGGAACACAAGGCGATCAGACAGATTGTATGTGAAGATTATCTTACTCATTGAGGGGGTTTCTTTACAAATCATTGTCACTGCCCATGTTTCCAGCCCCTTTGTACTTAATTTCAGTTCATGGTCGCACCTTAATCCCTGTTATCTTTTTTTCTGTGATCCTGAGTGTATTTTTGACAATTCAAAAGTTTTGTATAAAGCGCCTGAAATCTATATTATTTTATATTAATGTTGCTTTAAGTGATGAACTTACAGAGAATTAACACCTGAATCTATAGCTTCACTCGGCTTTATGGAGCTTGATGGTGAGTTACAACTCAGGTTTAGTGTTTCGACCTAAAACTTTACTTTGGTTAGCTCTCACCACTCTCATAGCGTTGTCTTTTGGATGTAGCAGGCAGCTGTTTTTAGAGATAAGAAAACACTGTACACAACCTACTCAGAAGCACCAAGCAACAGACAGACAGAGACTACAGCTATAGGTGAAAAGAAACACAACTTCAAATGAATTATAATGTTGTTCCATAACTGCTGGATGTGTAAATTTGCAACTGTTTGCCAACAAGTTCACCTAATCAACTTAAAAGGGAATCATTTGTCAGTGTTGTGTTCACAACTTGTTTCTGCTGCTTCCAAATGGCAAAAAAAAAAAGCGTTATTGCAGGTTTAATATTGGCTGTTTTATTGGTCTTGTTCTTAGGTGCATCACTTCTGTTTTACCTTTAAATAGTAGATCAATTGTAGTTATAGTTTTATTTTTCAGTGTATGTGTGTGTAGGTTTACAGTTGATAAATGTCTAACTTTAATTTGTTTTTTTGGTTTTTAAGTACATGGACAATCGAACCATTTCCCCTCTGGAAATTGATACAATTAGGGTCCTGTTGAAGGACATAATATAGTACAAATAAGAAATGAAGGAGCTACTCACAGATGAAAAAAAACCCGAAATGTTAGCGGTGGGGAAAAGATCTCCAGGAAAACAAAATAATACATTATTCAATTTTTGCACCAACATTTGTTTTTCTCTTTGTTAACCTTTTAAATTTTATATCGACAGCATTTTCCCCCAAGTTGCAGTTTGATAGACATGCCTCTGCTCACGTCTTGCAGAATTTCTGCCAATACCTACTTACATCAATTTCTTGTATACTAACAACCAAAGCTTGATTATAGTGCATACTTTTCTGGTTATGGTGCAGACTTTGAGCACAGATTTTCTTTGTGGTCTTTCCAAATGTCAGCTGTCACTCCATAATATTTATCTTTGTGTGAGTCCAGAGGGGTCTTCATTACTCTTCCTGCTGCAGGTTCCTTTTCGTTTCCTGCTTCCTGTTTTCAAAACCTAAAGGAGCTTGTTTTCTGGATTTGTACTGTATATGTGATGGTACGTGTAATTCATCATCATGTACGTCCCCGATGCAGATGGATGCGAAAGGAAAGTGATGGTGGTGGTGATTGGTGTGAAGCATCCCCCCATCTTCCTGCACAAATGTATTAACTTTTAATCTAAACTGAGTCTTTGTTTCTATATTTTTTGTGTGCTGGTATGGTGTGTGCAGTGGTGCATGTAGGTGTGTACTCTAAAGGCTAGTGGATGGATACTGTGATAGTTGGAGAATGAACTGCTGTAGTAATTGCATTGATCCCAGCAGATGGATAAAAGGAGAGTCTGTGGGAGCTTTACTTGATAACACTGGTGAAAGGCTCAGTGAAGTGGGTGAAAAACATTGCTATGTAGCCTCATTGCCCAGAGAGTTGTGCTGCTCTTTCCTCAGGGATGACCTCCACTCCTCTACTCTATTACCATGCACCATATGGTGGTGTAGCAGAACAGAATTACTTCATTGTTTGTGTGTGTGTGCCTGTGCACAGACACGTAACCCAAATGAGGTCAAACGATTGGACTGGCAGAGCACGAGAGAACACAACTGTGCATTTCATGAAGCAGTTTAAAGTACATAGCACATAGCTCATATTTCCCCTGAATACTAAGAAGGTGAGTCGGGAATGAGGTGCAGTTCATAACGGTATATTTCCTCTGGGTCAAGGACGCCAAGGGTCTTCTCTGTCCCCTCAGACCAATAATCTTCATTGTGCCGTTTCCCCTTTGCCCCCATTTATCAGCTCTTCTGCTCTGCCCACCGACACATTCGGTAATAAACTACACTGCATGAATCACTGCTGCTGCTCTCTAACATGGCACTGAATAGGCACGGGGGAGTGTGCAGCCTTTGCCACCTTTACACAGAGTTTTTGTTACAGCTAGAAATACAATGATTTTTTATTATGTTTTTTGTCATGTTCTATTGCAATAGCAGGTTATCCTACTGTACGTGTAGGTGATATAACATTATATAGGGTGTCCCTTTAAAGTTACGGTCTCGGAAGATCTCTTTCATTATCTTTGGCAGTACTGATGGCAATAAAGAGTAATTGCAGGTGGGTTTTTTGGAACTCATTTCCCAGAGATCCAAGCGGTGCTTTTCCGGGAATATTGGCACCAACCCCCAGTTCATAATACCACAAATGCTAGGGCTTTCATTAATTGGTAGTCTCAATTACCATTGTGTTACTTTATTCGACAATAGGTAGCAATTTAACAGATATTTATTTAAATGAACATCAACGTGATTATTACTCTTATATGTATACGTGCCATTGTGGGTGATGTTGCAAATCAAAGTGAAGCACTGATTTATGGCAATATAGATTTTTTTTTTTGAGTCAGTGTGATGATGATTGATTGATTTGTCACATGCCATTACCTGGATCAGCCAAACAGTTCTGTCCTGATATGTTATCCATTAACTACAATCACAATTGATTTTACAGCAAATGTATTATTTTAGGATAAACATTGATATCATCATGATAAAATTACATTTATATGCAAGGATTAATCCGTATAGCCCACACCTTTTGCAACAAAGTGTTAGGGGGAAAGTTCAATTAAAAAAACAGTTCATTAAAAATGTTTTTAAAAATACAGTTGTTTACAAACTATTTGGGCTTATGACCCTTTAAAAAATCTACTTGTAATTTCCAGAGTGCAGAGGAGCTAAAATGAGAGGCACTCTCTCTTTCTGCTTTCCTTGTGATCTCTCCATATCGGGCATTTAGGGGGAACATCTGGCCCCTAATGATACAACAGGATATAATAAACTTTGAATCGATTTACTCACATTTTACAGAAGCCGAAAAATGCTATAAAATTTCCAATTGAAATGGCTTTTGGTTGTTGTTTTCAATCTGAATAGGTTTGAATGCATATTTACTGAGCAAACATGCGTTTGTTTTCACAAATTCTTTAAGTTTGTTTATCTCTCTCCCCAGTTTCTTCCTTCTGTGTGTTTTGGTAAAAGCAGTCTTTCATTACCATCGGTTGACAGTTTATGTTTTATTCATCATGTCCCCGATAAGTAGCAACGCCGCCCATGCCCTTAACTAATCACCATCCCGGTGGGGAAAGTGTTCCATCATTAGCTTCACCTGTAGCGGGGCTCTCCACAGCTACATATTCTAATATGGCAGGGATGAGGTTAGAAACACAACAACCCTGCCTCTATCTGTAACTGCAGGTTGAAGGATGAGACCTAATCACCAAATCACGTCTGTCATTCTCTCTCTGCTGTTGCCGGAGGCGAGGAAGCTTCAGAAGTCCCTAATTGCCAATCAGGGATAACTTGAGTGCTGTGGCAAGGGCCCGCTGAATGTGAGACAGTACAAAGCAGACTGGAACCTGGGTCTGCTTAAGGAGAGTTAAGTCTCAGAGAGGTGTTATTGTCTCTCTGTGTTTCTCTGTATGAGGCTGCACTGCGGGCCTTTGAAGCACACTGTCGACAGGGGCAGTTAGGTCTTCCCCCCCTCATAACCACCTGTCTCTTTTTGATGTCTTTTTGTACTGCAGACCCCGAACTATCTGAAGTGTGGTGCCATCCTTACAAACAAATTCTCTCTGCATTCATGTGTGAATGTTGCATCATTACAGGGAATAACAGTAATGACTCCTGAGAACAAACGCTTTCAGTATGTTGGTTTTTTTAACAGTCTGGGTCTTTTTTCAATAGGTCTGACCATTAGTCTTTAACATTGACCTGTAGACACAGCTACATTAGTACAACAGCACTACTTGACTGTTGGCTGGATGGCCACACTGGATGACCAGAGATGTTGTTAACAAATTCACACTTCATCCATATTTTGTAAATCAAATAATTTGGAAGCGACGGCTGCGGCATTGGCCGCATCCCCAGATCTCAGACTTAAAGTTGGCGAGCGAAATATGTAATTAACAGCAAAACCTACAGAAACAAGACTCATGTGGAAAATAGACCAAACTTGTCTTTGTAGGTTAAGGCTATAACTACAAATCAGTCGCTTAATACTACTTAATACCAACTTTCCTACTCTGTTTCACAAATACCATGATGTCATGTAAGACTTTTTCGCAAAGGTTACTCAACACAAGAATACTGTGCAGTCGTGTGGGACTTCTCATACACATATGGTGCTCTAGTGAATTGTATGTTGAATTGACTTGAAATGAACTACGGTGTGTTTATTTATCATATTAAAGGAACACAGATGGACTCAGTGATGTGCTTCCATTAGGTTTTATATTATACAGCAACACAGCTGGAAGGCACAGAGGAATAATATCTACCAGGTTTTTATTATGATCAATTTATTGTTGTTTTTCATCGTTTCCTTGGATTTGCTGACAATAATCAAAATTCACCGGATCTGTTCTTAAAGAAACGCAATATACTTGGCTGGTAAAACCAAAACTAGGCAAGGTTTTTCTGTTAATACACCAAGTGGTCTTCCATACAGAAATTGATGAGCACTGTGTCAAGAGAAAATTGGACTCCTCAAAGTATAAACCAATGACAGACTGAAATAGAAACCATTTCACTGAAAGCTTCCCATTTCAGTCATCTCTAAAGTGATCTGCTCACATAGATAACAGTGAAATATCATGTACTCCTCACCTGGACTGAAAATATGGTATGAAAAGATATCTCTATTGACACAAAGGAGATTATAAAAAGCAGTGACAAGGGATTCAACAGGGCTTACTCATGGCAGCTGACTCCGCTCTGTTAATCACATTGTGCTCCCTTCAGAATACTCTAGATCAAGCTAATATCAGTGAGGGATTAATACCCAGGTCTCATATTTAACAAGAAATGGTGCTGGTGGTGGTGAGTGGGTGGAAGGAGAACATGAAACAACTGCCATGTTGATGGTTAACTGCACTTAGTCTTATTGGGCACTGGGATTATGGGAATTATGGGTATCCACGTACTGCCCGGAAAATCCTATTAAGTTCTTATTATCTATTCTATTAAGCAGAGAGATGCACAGAGAGCTTTTTCCTCTCCACCTTTTACTCTCATTTACAAACAGAATCACTCACTCATATCTTATTTTTAATTGATTTTTGATAGTTTCTTTTAAAAGGTAATATTTTGGTTAATAACCTCAAAGTAATTTATTCTTATTTAAAAAACAAACAAGGAATAGTCTCTATTTATGCAGAATTTCTCTCACCAACATCTTGATTGCCATGACATTTTTTTATAGTAACTTTGGCGATCTGTTCATCTAGCACCATACTCAATAGTCAAAAATCCTTTCTCTCACAACTAAATACCTTCAAAAATACAGACATTTCCATCAAGCATTATCTGCTTTGTGCTGTAGCAGCAGGAGAAATCAACATAAGTCATTATGGTTTTTGTCATTTGTTCAATGAAAGGAATAAGCAGTCAAACAATGGCCAACTACATTTTCTAAAAAACAATGATCTTTTAAGTCCTTTTATATAATCACTACATTTAATATGAAACATTACACCATCCTCTAACTGTAATACTATCATCTTTGCCTTTATGATGCAGCAGTAGACTGATATCTAGCTTTAACTCAAAGGACAATACTGGACTGACATGTCAGCATCCACATCACTCTAACTCTGCTTTTTGAGCCCTCTGGGGAACATTTTATGAGTTTAACACCCTTGTGATGAACCAGTTATTGACTGAATCCCCATGGCTTTTCTTCTCCTCCAATTAGTCAATTTTAGAATTGGTAAAACTCAAGGCAATATCCATATCAACAGCAACATTTAAGTGTAATTGAACGTAACAGAGCTCTGGTGCTTTACACTTCAAAGGCTTAGATCGCCCGTCACTCGGCTGACAGCCGGCAGCTGAGAGCCACTTCAGCCCGTCTGTGACAGCGTATACGACAACCGAGCGACGCCGTCTTTGGCAGGATTTCACACAAACCGCCCAAGAAGATAAGTCTTTCGCTGAAAAGCAGATGAATTCATGCTTGTCTGTTTTTCTTTTTTTCATCTTTAGGGTTCTTGAGCTGTGACTCATAAGCAGAAAGTAGGCAGTGATGCCAGCGTGTTGAAAAACATACAGCTGTGATATCAATACATCAAGCCTCCTATTATTTCAAGGACCCATAAATTAGGAGGGTCGGGTCACTTTTCTGCTGTTAATTAAAGCCTATAACATAATGTCATGGCACAGTTCTTTGAAATTTAGTTAATTACCGTTGGTAGCTTGACTGTTAACATCCTCCCACACAAGCTGAAGGGTTGAGAGGTCAAAACACCTACACTGCCGTCATGAAAGTTCCCTAGAGAGGCCTGCTAAGGCGGCGGAGGACGTCACTATGGCTGAATGTATCGAATACCTTTTGAGTTGAGGATGAAAGAGTCTTTCAGTGCGAAATATACAAAGCCAGTCTCACATTCATCATGCTGGCTAACATAATTAAGGAAAGCATTGGATTGACTGTAGAATTGACCTTAAAGGGGAAATTTCCCACCTTATATGTCAATCAGTGTTGATGGTATATGTAGTTAATTGACGCATTAATTCCTCAGTTAAAGCTATATTGACTGAAAAAGCTGGCAGTGCCTACATGTACCAGGATGCATTTCATGCAGCGTCTGATGCCCAGGGTCCACATTCTCTTGCACTGCTAATGTAGCAGCCGCCTCGGACGTTTGCCACTGCATTTCTTCGGCAGTATACTGTGGGTCGAATAAATACATTGTGGTATCCGGGAATGAAGAAGGCGCCGGGATTCAGAGAAAACACGTGGCAATGGTTGGTTCAAGCCGACTTCGGCGTTTATTTCAATTATCAGACAGGACAAGGGTACGCTTGGGTCTCCGTGAGCCTCAAGCCTCTGCAGTCCATGCGTGTCTCTGCCTCCCTCGTCCATGCGTGTCTCTGCCTCTCTTATAGTGGCTCCGGGCCTTCCTCCTCCCAGCCGCCAGGTGTCCCCCATCCCACTGATTGGGGGGAAGGACCCGGTGCTCTCCGTCGCCGGCTGGTGGGTGGGGGTGGTACACCCCGTCCTTCACGGTCCCACGGGACCGTTCAGGCCGAGGCTTCAGGGGCGGGATGCCACACTCCCCCCCGTTTGCTCAAGCCCCTGGTCTCTGGGGAACCCACCCAGACAGGCATCCCGACGTGACAGGGCGTCGGCGTTGGCATGCTCCCGGCCCGGTCGGTGGTCCACCCGGAACCGAAAATCCTGGAGAGCCAGGAACCACCGTGTCACCCGGGCGTTTGTATTCTTGGCCCCCGCCATCCACTTCAGGGGGGCGTGGTCGGTGACTAAGGTGAACTCCCTCCCCAGGAGGTAGTAGCGCAACTTCTCCAGGCACCATTTAATGGCCAGGGCCTCCTTCTCCACGGTGGAGTAGTTGCGCTCATTGGGGAGGAGCTTCCGGCTGACGTAGGTTATCGGGTGCTCCTCTCCGGCCCGGACCTGGGACAAGACCCCCCAAGTCCCACCTCTGAGGCGTCTGTGTGAACAATCACAGGGAGATTAAAGTCAGGTGTGATTAGTACCGGTTCTGAGCACAGGGCCTCCCGGAGACGTCTTGAACGCCCGGTCCGCCGCCTCTGACCAGGTGACCCGGTCTGGCAAGGCCTTACGGGTTAGGTCGTTCATGGGGCTGGCCAGCGTGGCGTACCCGGGAATGAAGCGCTGATAGTAGCCCACCAGCCCCAAGAACGCCTTCACCTGCTTCTTAGTCCTGGGTTGCGGCCAGGCCCGTATGGCGGCTACCTTGCCTTCCTGCGGCCGCACTGTCCCTCTCCCGACCCGGTACCCCAGGTACGTCGTCTCCTCTCTCCCGAGGCGACATTTGGCCGGTTTAGCGGTGAGGCCCGCCTTCCGCAGGTCTCCCAGCACGGCCCTTAGCTGGCGGACGTGGATATCCCAGCTGGGGCTGTAAATGATGAGGTCATCAATGCATGCCGCCGCGTAATCCTGGTGGGGCCTCAGGAGCTGGTCCATCATCCGCTGGAATGGCACCCCGAAAGGGAGGACGGTGTACTGGTACAGTCCCCCGGGGTGGAGGCAACTCCGTCTTTTCCCGGGCCGCCATGGGCACCTGCCAGTACCCTTGGTCAGGTCCAGGGTCGACAGGTACCGCGCCGGGCCCAGGCGCTCGATACCTCGACCCGGGGCATGGGGTAGGCGTCGAACTGATGCCTCGTTCAGCCGCCTGAAGCACCAGAACCTAAATGTACCATCTGGCTTGGGCACCAGGACCACCGGGCTGCAGGCGCTGCGTGACCCTCTAGGCCGAGCTGCAGCATTCGGCGCACCTCGGTCCGTATGGCCTCCCTCCGGGCCTCTGGGATCCTGTAGGGCGGAACCCTTACCCTTATGCCTGGCGCCGTCCGGATGTCGTGGTGGGTGGCGGCAGTCCTCCCCGGCAGGTCGGAGAACACGTCCCGATGCTGGAGGATGATCTCGTCCAGGTCGTGCCTCTGGGCCGGGCTGAGGTCCTCCCCCACCGGGACCTCCGGGATCTCCTGCCGGGCCGCCAGGGACAAGGGAGCGGGGTCGGCGGATGTCTGCTCCCCCTCCACTGCTTCAGGAGATTGATGTGGTATAGCTGCGTCGGCTTCCGCCTCCCTGGCTGGCGGACCCGGTAGTTCACCTCGCCCACGCGTTCCACCACCTCGTAGGGTCCCTGCCACTTGGCCAGGAACCGGCACTCCGCCGTGGGGACCAGGACCAGGACCAGGACCTGGCTGAAAGGTCCTCAGCTGGGCTCCTCGATTATAGACCCTCGCCTGGGCTCTCGCCTGCTGCTGCGCTTGCTGGAGGTGCCCCCGGACGATGGGCCACACCCGGGCCATGCGGTCACGCACCTGCTCCACGTGGTCCACGGTGGTGCGGTGGGGGACGGCTGGCTCTCCCAGGCCTCCTTTGCGATGTCCAGGATCCCGCGGGGCCTCCGCCCGTACAGCAGCTCGAAGGGGGAGAACCCGGTGGACGCCTGGGGGACCTCCCGTACTGCGAACAGTACGTGGGGTAGTAGTTGGTCCCAGTTCTTCCCGTCGGCTTGCATGGCCTTCTTGAGCATCTGCTTTAGGGTCTTGTTGAAACGCTCGACCAGGCCGTCCGTCTGGGGGTGGTACACCGAGGTCCGGAGCTGCTTCACCTGCAGGAGCCTGAGGACCTCCTTCATCACCCGTGACATGAAGCACGACCCCTGATCGGTGAGCACCTCCTTCGCTATCCCCACCCGGCTGAAGAGGAGCATAAGTTCACGGGCGACTGCCTTGGCGGTGGCGGCGCGCAGGGGAGGGGCCTCGGGGTACCGGGTGGCGTAGTCAACTAGCACCAGGATATAGCGGTGGCCCCGGCTGGTCTTGGGAAGGGGGCCCACGATGTCTAAGGCCAAACGCTCGAAGGGGGTCTCAATGATGGGCATGGGAATGAGGGGGTGTCTAGCGGTGGCCCGGGGGCTACCCGCTGGCACTCGGGGCACCCTGGCAGTGGCGCTCAACATCCCGCCTTCCAACCCCGGCCAATAGAACCTGGCTAGGACCCGCTCCCGGGTCTTGTCCATGCCCAGGTGGGCCCCCAGGAGGTGGGTGTGGGCCATAAAAGAGCACTTTACTGATGTAGGAACGGGGCACCACTAGCTGTTCCCTCACTCCCCCCCCCGGAGGCTACTGAGGTGCCAACATGCACGTGTGGTCCGCCCCCGGGTCCGCGTCCACGCTGACGCCCCATCGATGATGTGATCATCCCGCACGTGGGCCTGGTCCGCTGACGCCGCCCCCTCGGGCAATAGCGAGCGATGTGGCCGGGCGCCCGGACGGGTCCGCACCCAAAGCAGCGCCGCACCTCCCGGTTCTCCGGTACTCCGCTCAGTGGGGTGACGCCGGGAGCCGGGTTGCCGATGGGGGTCCCCTCGGGGCCCGGCGGGTCTCGGCGCGCCGTGGGGCTGGGGCGGGTCTGGCGTTCAGGAGCTGGGCCACCTGCCAGTTCTCCAGCTGAAGGACCAGGTCTCCACGGTGGCAGGATGATGGTGGGCCAGCACTTGCGGCGGGCGGGTCCAGCGGGAGTCGCCGCAGGGTGTGGTCAATAATCACCCGGTCGATCGGGCTGGGGCCCTCTCCCGTTGTCAGGAGGGTGCCAGCCGCTTCACCAGCCGGCTGTGCTGGGCGATCTGGGTGCGCACCGCTCCTGCGCGTCAAACCGCCAATCCTGCGCGCGTTGCGCAGCTGCGCCTCGAGGTTGTGGCCATAGTAGGCCAGTATGGCCTGTTTGAGCGCCGGATACTGGCGGGCGACGTCCGCCGGCAGGTCCTGGCTCGCCTGCTGGGCGGGTCCGGTGAGGAACGGCGCCACTATGTGCGCCCACTGCTCCTCTGGCCAGCCTTCCCTCTGTGCGGTCCGCTCGAAGACCTCGAGGTAAGCCTCCACGTCGTCTTCCGGTCCCAGCTTCGTGAGGCGGCTGGTCGGGGCGGCGGTCGGCGTGCTGAGTCAGCCGCAGAACAGCTGCGGAGCAGGGCGAGGCTCTCGGTGGTCTCCCGCTGGTGTTGCTGGGCAGCCAATGCCGCGGCTCCGTCCGGGTTCGGCATGGTGGGGTAGTAGTAGTGGGAACGCTCAAGCTGCCCGCATTCTCCACCATATGTGGTATCCGGGAATGAAGAAGGCGCCGGGATTCAGAGAAAACACGTGGCAATGGTTGGTTCAAGCCGACTTCGGCGTTTATTTCAATTATCAGACAGGACAAGGGTACGCTTGGGTCTCCGTGAGCCTCAAGCCTCTGCAGTCCATGCGTGTCTCTGCCTCCCTCGTCCATGCGTGTCTCTGCCTTCTTATAGTGGCTCCGGGCCTTCCTCCTCCCAGCCGCCAGGTGTCCCCATCCCGCTGATTGGGGGGAAGGACCCGGTGCTCTCCGTCGCCGGCTGGTGGGTGGGGGTGGTACACCCCGTCCTTCACGGTCCCACGGGACCGTTCAGGCCGAGGCTTCAGGGGCGGATGCCACAACATGTAATTATCCGAGTCAGCCAAAACACTGTAAAATGTTTCCTTGTCCATAACGTCCATAATGAGATGTTGGACATGTAGCTAGTTTACAGATCAAGCAAAGAGAACAAAGAAGGTCGTTTTTTGGTGGCATCTAAAGTTTGCAACTCTAGGCTACCCAGAGGCGAAGACTAGAAATCCAAGCCTTTAATTTTTCCTTAACATTAACTACGTCACTGTCACGTCACTTTCAGGTCAAATGACAGCCATGATGCAGGAAGAACAACAGATTTTGCAGCTGCTAACTCAGCTTTCTCTCTCAAGACAGCACGCAAAGCCAAATGAGTAGCTTCAATTGACTACATTTACCATCAACGCTGATTGTACATCCGCATAACAGGCGACACATTTTCCCTTTTCTAAAAACTACTTCAAAACAGAAGTTTAGAAATATTGAATATATGAAGCGCATTTATAAAAAGTGTAATCCCTCCAGGCTCCCATGATACAGCAATGAAGACTAACAGTAGCCAAACAGGAGGACGAGTAATAAGTCCAACTCTACTTTGTAATGCTTTCTAATGTTTTAGCTCTAAAGTTCTCTTTTTTTTTTGGCTTCACTCTCTCTGTATCCCCTTTTTTTCTCCACTCTCCTCACTTGGGACTCACTGAACTCCAGGATTAGATTAGCTATCATTTATAGCAGGCCTGGGAGGCTGTGAAGAGCAGACTCCATCAAATGGAGAGATAATGGTGCTTTATGATAGATCCTGGCTAATGAAATGCCACTGTCTGTAATGAGATCGGTGAAAAGTGAGCTTTTGACCCCCTTGAAAAGGGCAGGCAGCATGTTGGGAATATCTACTGAGGATGTTCTTGACGTCTATGATTTCTGCCCTCCTGTCCAGGCAGGGCCCTGCTGAATTCATGACAGTATGAGTTTTTTCTTTCTCGAATAAAACTGAAAAATGTCTGGTCGGCAGCGCAAGACTAATGTAAAGCACTGGCTGCACACTCGAGCTGATGCTCAATACAAATTACACATGCAGAAAAGTACAAACAGTGAAAATGCCAAAATGCTAATGGCAACATTTAAACAGGGGCTGAGAGGTGGGGCTGTTCAAACAGTGGGGAGTGTGTAAGGTCAAGAAGGGGATTATTCATTCTCCGTGTGCCTCAGAGGTCCACACGTCTGTAAAACAGTAGAAATACAAAAGAATATCCCCCACAGCAGCACAAAGAGCGGGAAATAGTGAGCCTGTAAGGAATGCTGACAAGGATTGGTTCATACCAACCATGAATACCTAATTGAAATCAATTTTCAAGCGTTGATTATAAATCCCCCAAAACTGTAAACTGTCCTCATTAGTGGATGATTTATGATAGTTTCATTTTTTTTGCTTTTAAAAATGTACTATTTAGCTCTGCCTTACTTGCCTGCAATTGGTCACTTTTATCCATCATTACCCACAGTACCTCTTTTTGGATTTGAAATAGTCACATATGGGAATTAAATCTGTAGGAATCAATGTAGAAAGAAAAGACCCCAATAAATATCAATGTTTATATTTAGTAATGACATGCTGTGTTTGTCTATTTTGTCTTTCGTACATTCGGACCTATTTCATACAAGCGCTATCCATATTTTTTGTCTAATAAAATGTGGCAATAAACTAACCTACACAAAGTAAATGATATAGTTATTTTATAAATATTAAAATACATTTTAGATGTCGTATCAATGCCCGTCCTCTATTATTGGATTGGTGATCTTTTTCTCAGTCATGAGCTCCTCACATTGAGCAGCACTATGAATATATGAATAGAAAAACAGCACAGCCTTCGTGTTGTCGTGTTACATAACGACAATTTTCTTGATTGCCTTCCCTCTCCTTCTCTTACCTCTTCAAAATTATTCCTCGCTTTCACTTTGTTTTCTTCCTCTATACTTCACAGGTCATCGACCTCTCCAGTCCCCTCTCATTTCCGTCCACTTTCCTCCGTGCTCTTACTAAGTGGTGGAGTTGTCTGATAGCAAGACGCATCTCAAAGCCGCTATCTTACGCTGGTACCAACCTCCTCAGGAGCTCAGCCACATGTTTGAGTCTCTAAAAAGAGGTCAGGGGTTGGGCAACGTCATCTATAGCTTCAGGAGAATTGAGAGGGGGGTCTTATATGTGACTGACAAGTTTTCATTTACACCTTTTTCCCTTTACTCACTCATCATTTTTTATCTCAGCTGTCATTCTCGGAGGAACAGCACGCTCTTGCTCCCCCTTGAAAATATGTGTTTTGCATCTCAGAAGGAGACAGTTAACAAGGAATAAATTGGTCTCATTCTCCCTTCGTACATTTTGTTTATTAAAGCGTTTTATCATTTATGCTTTGTAGCTATTTAATTATGCTGGTTACAGCCGCTGTTTTGCTGCAGACTTGTTTTAAAAATCTTACTGGCTGTCAGTAGAAAACCTACTATTATTTTTTAATGAGATTAAGTCTGTAACCACACACCCAAAATTAATTTAAACCTTCTTTTTAAATTTCACAATCTGCCTTACACTGACAAGGAGCTCACCCACTGGCAGCTGAAGAAAGACCAAAATGTCCTGAATTGTCTCTCTTCTCTTTTTTTAATAACATTTCTGTTATTGTCAAGAAGTCATTTCCGTGGCTAATCTCCTTTTGAGAACGATAGAGAGAAGTCACAGAGAGTAATACGCTTTTTTGGAGTTTATTTTAATTGAGGAGTCATGGCAGGATTATATTTTATTTGGTCCAGGGGAGCAGCCGGTCCTGGTGAGGCGACAAAGGAAATTGATTTTGTGCCCCACATCCTTTCCTGCCGCTCCTGGCTTGCGTTGGATGGCATGGCACAGCGCCATGTCGGGGCGGACTGGGATGCAATATAACTTCATGCATTTCTTCATCTCTTAGTGTTGACCGTCTTACTGTTCGGAGGCATGAAACGCGGCAGTAAAAGCAAGTGAGAATAGTGGGAAGAAAAAAGACAGATCAGTTTTAATGGATTTCTTCAGTGTGGGTGTAGTTCGTAGGCTAATGTAGTGCCTGCCAGAGGTCAGAACACACCAGGGAACAAATACAACTGCATAATTTGGATATGAACAGATAATGTGCTCTGAACATTTACAGAAAGAGGAGAGGGACTGTCCCAAAATTGCATATAAATGGCCAGAAGAGCTATTCAGATTTTTGTCAGTTGCTTTCAAATTTTTTTCTTTAATAGACACCAACTTTATATTCATCTGGATTTTCTTTACCATTATAAACACAACCTCCAATTTTAATGAAATGTTTTTTTTTTCATGCAATACAGCCTAAAAACCTCCTGATCAATTTCCAATAATAATTTCCACCCAAACAATTTTGCTTGTAGTTTTCAGATACAATATTTAATCAAAATTGTTATGTGAAAAAATCATGCCCACACAGTGGTGGAAGAAGTACTTTTACTTAAGTAAAATAAGTAGTACCACATTGCAGTAAACCTTCTGAATTAAAAATGTTACTTGAGTAAAGTACAAAATTATTGGCAAGTATACTTAAGGTAGGCTACTGAAAGTACTTATTATGCAGAATTTACGTATAATATATATTATATTATTGCATAATTGATGTATTAATTATTTTCTCTAGGTACATAGTTAAAATATGTCTTTTTGTAGGTTGTGTTTTTATACAGAAAATGAAGCATTTTTGACAATTTGTGACAACTTCTAATGTAATCCCTTTCCACCACCAGTATAAATCCAAGTACAGATATATTTGTAATATAAACACATTACAGATAGCAGAAGCTTTGTGTGACATCCCTATAGTGCACACGTAGCCAGAGAACGGCATTTAAAGATCTCTGTCACACTTCATATGCTTTACAACAGAGCTCCATCAGCTGCTCTGCAAGTTTACCCACGGTCGGATTGTCATAGGACCGGCGTTGAATTTCAACTATACCATACCTCAGAGGAAACCCTTTTAGACCCACTGAGCCTGAGGAAACACTGGCCCGGGTGGACACCTCTGGGCAACTTGGCATGCTCCTAATATCGTGTCCAGCGGTCGCCTGGGGCGTTGCTGATGGGCTAAAATGTGCTAAGCTGACCTTTTGCTTCGTATTAAAGTGTGTTCCGTGTGGCCAGATGTGGCAAACCAGACTGTAATGTGTCCGTGGAGAGGGGTGGATGTCCTGAAGCTCTTGTTCCCGTAGCAGCACATCGCATTAGCTCATCTGCCTCACTGTCACCTTCTTCACATTGTGTTTTCGCTGCTATAGAAATGTGTGAAGTCATGACACCCCGCTGAGTGCTGCATGGACCGCTGTCCGAGAGGAACGTTAAGTGCACCACTAACACCGATCGAGCATGTCCATGAGTGGAAAATTGTACGCTCAGGTTACAAATACACACACACATACAGCACACACACATTTATATACACATGTTGTCACAGTAAGGTCACTGAAAAGATGATCTGCTCGTCTTTCCATTTAGTTTTCTTCACGTCAGTGGGAGCTGTGAATTGAAAAACTTCTCACTCGAGGCTGCGGCATCCTTCAAAATAGTTTTCTTTGGGAATGATCTGTGAGTTTGGGGAAAAGCTTCACTCAATGACAACACGTTCCAGTCCATTTGGATGTCATCACCAAAAACGAAAGCATGAAATACTGAAAGCGAGAGAGCAAAGAGAGGAAGAAAATAAAACCTATTTATTTAGAAAATGTCAAAACATGAAAGAAAGCTAGGACACCAGAAAAGCTTTGAACCACTTGTCAAGTAAGCTTTGATTCAAACTAATGCAGCAGGTCAATTCAGTTTGCTGAGGAAAAAAGATCAAAAGGGGCCTCTTCATTATTTCCTTATAATGAAGAAACACCTACAACGTCCTCGAGAGCTAATGTGAGTTGGCACTTTTGTATTAATGGCGAAAGGGTTTCCTGATTGAATCAGCATTAGTTAATGTGGGGGAAAAGCACAGAACATGCTTGTGGTAGCTCCAGTTCACTCTGATTGAAAAAACTCCTTTCTTCTACGATCAAAGATATTTTGCAAATGCAGTAAAATATCTATTTGAATAGCAATTATTGTATTTCACATGTCTTATCTTTTGACAACACAAGTCATTATCCTTGTTTAAATACTGAAAATAAAACTTCATTGCTGTGAAGATTAAAAACTGTAATGACATTTCTGTAAAACTATGAAAACCATTTTTTTGAAACCAAATGAAACAATTTGAAAAACTGTACTTTTTAGTAAAATTGCAAACCAAACCTCTGTTCTTTGCAATAGTTAGAAAGGATGTAAAAACATTAAACCAGGTATCATTTTACAATATTGAAATGATACCTGGTTAATAACTCTTTGCAGCTTTGTGTGTGTGTGTGTGTGTGTGTGTGTGTGTGTGTGTGTGTGTGTGTGTGTGTGTGTGTGTGTGTGTGTGGTTAGTAAAACAGCCTTATCGTCTTGGCTGCAGGAGTGAGCAGAAGGGCTCTGGTCGGGGCCGTCTGATAGGAAAACTATATCAAGCTTCTGTCGGTGGCCGTGCTATTTGTTGGCTCTTGAAGGCGTCAGGGGAGAAAGATTACTTTTAAGAGTCCTCACACATATTACAAAGCTGTCACTGGTAGGAGTGTTGACAGCTGATCGCTCTGTGGGAGTGTGACGCTCAGAGAAGCAGAGGGTGCAAAAATAGCAGTTGTCAGGGAGGTTAAGGGTGGACAGACTTTCCCACCATACGATTATACTGACTCCTCCGGCTGTCCTCCTCCAGCAGCGTCTAAGGCGGACAATGTGCCGTGACATCACCTGACGTTAATATTCATCTTGGATGATTGGATTATAATCGCACAGTTCCCATTAGCACTGATGATGTGATTATCCATCATGTCCATGGGTGGTCAGAGACACATCTGTTTAATTTAACAAACATGTGTAAATGCAGTTTCGTCTCCTTATCACACATTTATCCACAGACGGTACCTTGAAGGCGACTTCTGAATTTCAATTTTGTAGTTTTGGGAAATGTTTTATTCTGATTTAAACAACAAAGTCTCTTATTAGTTTTTAATATGGATGTGTTGTGCTTTTTTTCAGGATAACCAGGGCTATTTGAAATGCAGAAATTCATTCATTAGAATTCTGAAGGTTTAAAATATGATCTCAGAACAGAACAGTAATTCTAATTCATCACTGATATCTGTGAGGTTTGTGGTGAATCTGAACAGCATCATAACTAATTAAAGTGAAAACTGATTAAATTAAAGTCCTTTTACTAAGTCTATACTCTAGTCAAACCAGTTAAACCTTTTTGACCTCATAAACATCAATGAAATCATGGGCATGAGGCAACTATTTAGCTCAAATAATGCATTATATCTTGTATTTTGGTATGTATCTGGTATGGCAAGGTCGGGCATTACATTAATTTAGAGCTTCGAGGACGTCATGTGGATCTTTTGTCTGACTTCATCCTTCGGTTTTTGTTTCCTCATGTAGTTTGATCAAGAGTAACAGATTTGCTGCACTCTATGAAGATCTCAATACTTCTTATATGGGAACTGAATGTTATTGAACAAAATCACTAATACATAATTATGGCTACTTTAACAAAAAATAATTCGTGGTTTGAGGTTTAAGCGTCATAATAAGAGTTTTCCTGTTTAAACTGACCCTTGAACTGAGACACACACACGTCTCCTCTCTTGTCTGCATGGAAGGACGATTATTGTTTTGTTCAATCCAGATTATATCAATCAAATCTCACATCTCTAGAGCTTGCAACTCACCTTTCTTGGTATTTGTTTGCAGATAATTGCATGGAAAGTAGCTCAACAAAGACACAACCATTACCTCTGTTCACAAACACCTGTACACCGCAGAACCACTCACAGACACGTACAATTACTTTGTCTATCAACATGAAAATGTCAGTCTGAGCTGTTATTTTTCCTTGTTGTCCGCTTCTGTCGCATCATCATTTCACTCAACTTCACTTCTCCTTCAGCAACAGTCATCAGAGTTTAAAAGGGTCGATGGCCTTGCCTGTTATTATTAGCAGTAAGGTCAGACTGTGTCAGTCCGTGGCAGCCAATGACAGTCCAGTTCAGCGTGCTCCAGGTTGTCTGGCAGGAAGAGCCAAGCCGACAGAAAGCAGAGAACGGGGCATCACTGACTCCTACACAGATGCATCAAGGGTAAATGGCTACATTAACTCTGTCCATTAGTGCCTGTCTCTCGCAGACAGGAAGTGACTGATTGAGGCAGATGTGATGGATTTATTTATATCCAAGCTTATTTAACTGCTTTGGTTGCTGGTTGCTTGTCAGGCATCATTTAAAATATCTATGACAGACGGTGGATAAGCAGGGAGTCAGTGTGTGTGTGCGTGTGTGTACACATGTGGACAACATGATGTCATTGTGTGTTTGTGTCTCTTTGCGTGATAGTGAGTGATCCAAGGATGTTTAGTGTACCACATAATAAAAACAGCCCAGAAATTCATTGGTTTAGAGTTCTGTTTTTACGGTTTTCAGCTAGTACTTATCTTCAAAGTGCAAAGCCATGATTGCATTAACAAAGAGAACATACAGACGAAAGGACAAAGAAGAAAGAGCCACCAGATCAGCCCCCCAAAAAAGAGGAAGAATGAAACAGCTTCTGACATACGGTTAGCAGTATTGTGAGAAAACAAACAAAACGCTGTCAGGCCAGTTAATTACACCAAGCTCTTTGTTTTTATCTGTACAATGGCTTCAATAGATGACATTAAAGCTTAAGTTATACCTATTATACCCGCAGGAAAATATTAAATACAAACAAAAAGAAGCAATTACTGACTTCTTTACTCAAAGTCCAGATTGTGAAATTAATGGGCCAGCTGCATAAAACTCTGAGTAGATTCACAATTCATGACTAAACTTTGAATATCATAAAACTGTATTTGGATATCACTATTCTTATCACAAAGTCACAAAGCTTATGCATGCGTGGATAATGTTTATACATCTAGCTCGAGGTGGATAAAAAATTGAAATTATGAATGACATTGCTGATTCAAATACATAGTTCCGTTCAAATGACTGTCTTCGATTGGCCTGTCTGCGTTAAGGGGCAGGACATAGCGAAGGGTCATTTTTCACCTTATCGCCACCCTAAAGTTTTAGGGTGAAATGTATTTTCAGTATTTGGGACGAAGCCTTGGGGTTTCTCTGAGTGATGGTCTGCCCACAAGACTGGAGTGTGTGTGATGCTTCCCAGTTGCTCTGCTCCAGTTCAAGAACTGGAGATGTGAAAGGACTGGAGCTTCTGCTGGGTACACACACACACACACACACACACACACACACACACACACACACACACACACACACACACACACACACACACACACACACACACACACACACACACACACATACAAACAACACAGCGGAGCAGATAAAAAGACACAGATCAGATCAGACCCAGCACTGCCTCCCGCTGACCCAAAAACAGGCTTACATCAGTCACTCTTACTGGACTGAAGTTTAGGGAAATTAGCTTGGTGTCTTAGAATACAAAGATGAGCCATGTGCACATACAGAAACATGTTGTCCCAAAAAGGCAGGAGGATGTAGTCTGATACAGACAGAGCTTTGTGTTATATGTATGTGAGTTTTTGTCTTCAAATCTGGTTAAACTGTTTTTACAAAGCGTGAAGTTTTTCTAAACGTTCTAATAGTTTAAAGATTTTCATCCAAAAAGTCTAACCTCAGAGTGTTCAGTAGGGACACTTTTTAGGGCTTTGGTGCCAGCCCCAAATTTAACAAAATACGTGTTTACATTTCTGGATTTCAGCCCAATATTCTATGACTAGCTGAAACATTGCCATTGCAAACACATTGATTAAATAGAAGAGTGGAAAGATAAATGTTATTAGTTCATACATTTGTCATCAGTCAATATCATTTAGTCGACAAGCATGTTGCAAACTACTAAACTACAGTTCCAGGGGGTACCGCTGTTAAATAAAACCACATTTCACTGACTTGTTCTGTTTCTTCCTCTGTATTGTTGTCTCTGTATTGACAACCATTGTGACATGTTGAAATCTTCCAAGAGAAAGAATCTGTACAAATATGACAAGCTTTTGATAGTATATAGCTATTTCCTTCCTCTCTGCCTGAGGTGTTCTGTACCTTTGTCTTTGCTTTAGTCTCTCAGTGACTCTATGAAGCCTATATTCACATCTGAGCTACAATATTCTGACAGCATCTTTAGTTTTGTGCTCAGACTTGACATGAATAAGGTTACACTGCAACTTTATACTCTGTATCGATGAATACATGTTAAATAGGGTCGGTTGTGCTTTACATATTTCTTTAAACACACCAGGGCCTCTTCTTTATACGTGAAGAAAAAGTTATTCGGATTTGACGTCCTTCCTCAAATAAGTTTTGTTAGCCAAACACACTGCAGAAGCCAGTTGCCTGGCGAGTGCTTATACATGTTTTTGTCTTACCTAGGCGTGTAAATCAAGAGAGGAACAATCGTAAACATGTAGCAGAAACAAGATTCCAAACTGAAGCAGTTGTTGATTACTTGCGCCCCTCCAAACTGGTTAGGAGTAGTGAGGAGTCAGCAGTCATTGTTGGTATCAAACAGTCCTAAAAATATGTTTACAAAAAGAGGTCGTTGTGTATAAAGTCATGATTGAGCAGAACAATTCAGACGGATGAGTCCAGTAGTATGTGAGATTAGTTGTGGACAGACATAGAGATGCACTCAAAGTCACACTCACGCACACACTCAAACTACTGAATACAGAATCTTCCTGCGTAGATCATAAGGAGACTTGTGTCCATGAATTATATGAATTTCCGATCATGGTTTCAACTCTCTACTCATTTTAACTTTAATTACAAATAAGAGTGCACTGTCATTAATATAACTTCACCCAGAAAACACAAATCAATACACAAACTGCTTTTAAAGAACCAAATTAACAGCACTAGAACAGAACTCGGATAGCTTTAGATCCTATTTTGTTTTTCTGAGATCATTGGATTTGACATGTAGTTCTTGTCTAAAAGGCTTTAATCCAAACCGAAGCTGTCTTTAACGTTTTGTTTTACCTTTTTAACTAAATTGTATCAAATTTGTGTTATCATCGCAAAATGTAATTCATGGAAAGTTGTATTAGTTCTGGTTGGTGTGTCCTGCTCTTCTCTAGCTTGATATTGTGCCATTGTTCTATTTTCCATCCAAAAGTGCAGCCTCAATCATCCTGTACTTTGGGGTGTGTGCAAGATGACATGAAATAAAGTTTGATCACAGAAGTTGGCGCCTAGCCCTTTGATGTTATAAAAAAGATGAAGGTCTAGCATGGCTTAGAAGTGTGTATATTGGTTTTTAACAATATGCCCAACATCAATGATAGCTTTCTCCTCTATTAAAGGCACATATGGCCTGATTCCCAGGACAGTCACTTGTCCCTACATTCCTTCCAAAAGTGTTTGGCTGATTAGAGGTGAAGGTTCTTCAGTCTTGTTGTTATCTGGTTGCTGCGTCTGGAAAACGTTGGTTATGTCTGATACAGTGAGTATCGCATTTATTGTTTTCATATGAATGCGCAACATGGATTCCAATACAACAGGGACAACAAAATGTATTTTGTAAATTTTTTACTTTTATTAAAGTCCATTTTGCATCTGTATAAAAGACCATTGTTTTAAAGCGAAAGGGAAATAATTTGTTCTTGAGGTCAAATAAGCCTAATTCAAAAGTAAGTTTATGACAAATACAATACACTGCAGTCATATATTAGGTAGGCTAGAGATGATAAACTTTGTGATAGGTTTAGTAAAAAGCTGATTTTATATCTCCCCCTTCTCAGTCGCCCAATCCCACATATTCATTAATTCTATACTTTGAGTTTGTTCCTCTGAATTGCTGTCTCTTGATAAGGTCCAAATTGTGAGAGGTGCCTCAATGCCTCCTTCGTATCTGTTGAACGTTAATGAATACTTAGCTTACGTCATGAATAGGAGCAGAAGAGTTAACACATGCAAACTGAACTGTGCCACCAAGTAAGAGACACATGATCCCTATTTCTTCGTTGCAGAGTAGTGAACCCTTTTGAACTAGAGAATAAAAGGGTTCCCAACACTCTGGCACACATTTCATTAAAGCATATGTGGACGTTTGTTGAGTTGGTAGAATATCAACTTAATTGGATTTTACACTGTTCTGTCCAAGGAGCTTCCCCTCAGGGCTGATACAGTTGGCACCAGGGGAGGGCGTCTGTCCAAAGTATATTAACTGTGTTTGACAGGGCTAAATGCAGCCGACCTGTGGTTTTGCCTCTCTCCACACAGACCTGTCAGCATCATTTGGATGCTGCCTCTGGTTTGCAGCGAAACGTTCCACCAGCTACTCCAACGATGCATTTGGCTTGTGCTCCCCATGAAAGCATTCTGCCAAATGACATTCCTCGAAACGGGCAATTAATTAATAGTTTGTTTACTTTAATCAGGCTCTGGCTTTTACAGGAAATAAAACAGCACAGACTGTGGCAGAGCTTGTTATCTAAATCTGACTTTGCTAAATAGATCTGAGCTGCCCTTGTTCTGACGCGACGGATCTACCTGATGGAAACAAATTGGACCGGTGCATATTTTGCTCCCTTTAGACACACATCTATCAGTGTAGAATAAAGGGAAAGAGGCACTCTACTCACTAATGAGTCAGAGATATTCACAGTGGTGCCTTCCTGAGACAGAATAGAAAATGCATAGTTTCATGCCCATTGTTAGACCTCTGGAAACATACACTCCATTCCCCTCAGTGTATCCTCCAGTGTACACTTACCGAATACAATGGAGGTGTGCAGGGAACAGACCTGCATGTGGATATGAAAACATTATTACTTTCTTAATGCTTTTTGAAAGTTGCTCCAAAACTTGGTAATTTGTTCAGTTCAAAATGACAGACGTATAGAGGGGAAGTGAAGAGATGTGCAGCATACTGGAATGTCAGTGCAATATCACCTAAACAAATAATTTCACTGTGAAGATTGTGGAGCATTAGCAGCTAAAGAGCGATATATGTCCCTCCGGAGATGGTGGAGATCAAAACAGAGTTAAAAATAAGAAGCATTATTAAACATAAATTCATCTGGTATGACAAACTTTATTCCAGTGGGATGATCATTGTGCTGGAAGTGTTTGCTACCCCAAATTAAGAAGATGGTAATATGTTTTGTTTGTTTACAGCTGATTCTGCTGCCTCTTAGTGACCAAAAATAATCATCAAATACAAAAAGCTGCCAAAAATGTTTGCAAATTGTGTATTTGAAAATATATACACAATATAGTGTATTTGGGCCAGCCAGTCCTTTAAGACAATTTTTCCACATTTGAAACATATAGAAATATATGTGAAATAGATTTAAGATTGTTTTTTTTACATAATTGAGAGATTACGTTAATTAATTCAGCGTTTCCCAGAGGAAAATGTTACCATGCTAGATCCTGATACATCTCATGTCATGTCAATGTAGTAACTATATGATGGACCAAGCAATAGTCAGATTAATAAATTCATGACATATGTAGCACCTGTGCAACTTATCTTAGGAAAAGTTCTCCTGAGGATGCCCAGAAACACTGTAAAATTAAAAATAAACCTCTGTCTTTTCAGGAAACAACCTGGTTAGGTTCAGGTGGCTAAACTACTTGGTTAAATTTATAAGAAGATCCTGGTTTGGTTAAGTATGAAAGTTATGTGAAAAATCAAGTTGACTTCTGGTTTGGGACACAAAAAGTGGTCCCGAGTGAAAACCCCCCAGTGTTTTTGGACCCTTACGTGCAGTGTGTCAGTCTTTGTCCTTCCTGGTTTGGGATTATGTGGATTATCAAATCGTGTTCTTGAGTTCTTGGGATATATATGAATTACAATACGTTGCTTTTAGTAGATATAGCTACAAACAGTGTATGCAATATATATTCGGTATCCTGTCAAACAAGTGTTCATCAACTGCATTTCTTCACAGCCTTTCACAGGACCATTTCTCTAAAGATATAATGTATAAAGCGATGGCCAACGTCCACCAGCAAAAACTAAGCTCTTCAAATGTAAGCTGACAGCAGTCAAATTCATTCTTTATTTATTACTTATCATGAATTAGAGTCTGTCAACTCATCAAAGTGAAAAAGAAACACTAATATACGGTAATCCATTCCGACTGCTCTCAAGCTTCCTGCTGAGCGGCTTATTAATCCTGATGGGACTCACTTTCTCCGCAATGTTTCCTTTTACACGATCAAAGTGGTCACTAAATTGTTTGATGAGAATAATAGTCATAATTGTCTTTATCTCCAAACAAATGCAAAGAAAATTAATCTTCTTACCATCAAAACGAAAAAGTAAGAAAAATCACAGATTAATATAAAACAGCAAATCAAAAGAATGAGATGAGAGCAGAGCCACCAGTGATTCAGTTTCCACACATTCATGAGCAGCTTTTTTCTTGCACGATAGAAGCACATTTTAAAAGAAGTTTTAGATGAATGTAGGGATCCTGTCCCCAATATATCCTCAGGCAGGCCATTACAAAGCTACAACAGAGCTCAATCTGACTTTTACCACATTTCTTGTTGCATCACTTTCATTGCTGTTATTTATTATTATTTTGATGGGAACACTCAGTTTTTTGGGTGAGAGAGAACAAGTTAACTGCAAAATCAGCTTTCTCAGCAGTATAGCTCAAACCATCAGTAGTATCTCTAATGAACTGCTTGATGAAACTGAAAGACAGTTTGTTTGGGTTTTTATTGCAGTATGAATACCTCTTCTTCCAAGGCTCATTCCCAAGACAGATCTGTGTGCATATGAGCTTGTGCTTGTGCGAGTTTGTGTTTGTGTCCCTGCTGGTAAATGTCGGCCGTGTCTGGCACATAAAATGAATCGTCTGGAGAGCCATCTGTCTGTCTGTCGGACGGCAAATGTTTTTCTTGTCTGTGTAAAACACCAAAATAATGAAAAGATCACGTTTCTGAGTGAGGGTCCTCTTCCACAGGTTTTAGTTTCTAATCCCTTCAAACAGGAGGAAAAGCTTTTCTTTTTTAGTTGCTTATGTGGAACTAACTGGAAGAAAAATAGCTCTAGAAAGATTAAAGGGACTTGGCATTCACTCTCACCCTTTCTTCTTTTGCCTGTTTTCCTCCGGGTTTCATGAGGATTTAATTAGGAAGTGTGAGTGTGTCCACCAGCAGTGTTTGTTTTCTCATTCAGCTAAGAGACCATAAAGAATGAATGTCAAGGTGAACTTTTGCATCTTTGGCTTTAGACCGGGTTTGTCTTGCAGCATTTTTAAAAAGTAGTTTACTCTAGTTAAAATGCAAATATGTCCTATTATATGTTAAAGGAAAGGTTCAACATTTTATTTTCTTTCTTGCCAAGTGTATGAGAAGATTGATGACTGTCACTGTACGGTTAAGGTAAAGCTACAGTCAGCAGCCAGTTAGCTTAGCTTAGCACAAAGACTGGAAACAGGGGGAAACCGCTAGCCTGGCTCTATCCAAAGGGAACAAAATCCACCAACAGCATTTCTCAGCTCACTGATTAACATGTTATATCTTGTTTGTTCAAACCAGTGAAGACTGACCCTTGTTAAACCACAACATGTTGTGTTTACACAGCTTCAGAGGTCCAAGGCTAGCTGTTCCCCTCTGTTTCTAGTCTTTGTGCTAAGCTAAGCTAACTGGCTAGTTTACATTTACCGTACAAAAGGATCTAGCAAGTAATCAAAGTTAATTTAAAATTACAACTTTGGCTTTCAAAGATTATGAAAACAATATAATCAAGATAAAACAATTATTGTGCAGCATTCCATTTCGCAATGAGGCTCTCGTTTTGTCTTCTTTTACCAGCTCGGCGGGTCAGGGACGGCTGCTCCCAGACGTTGGCTGGCCCTTGCGAGGCGCATTTTCGGCTCTAGGTCGGTATGTAAAAGGCTCTCTATCTGCGGAGACGGATGGAGCCCCATGCTCCTGGGTTGTCTGTCAACAGAAGCAGACTGACCAATGTGTTGTATGCATTGATGTCAGCAACCCACAAGACCTGTCTTGAAACACAGGCCCTGTCTTGTTGACCCTTCTTGACTTCCATTCACATCTATACAACAAATGTGTTTATTATTAAATTGCTTTTGACAGCACAACATTTTTTTCAATCAGTAATTGTGTTAAATAACCATGTTCTCAATATTGACCAAAAATAATTGTGATTATGTGATTAATAGTGTCTGCTCAAATAAATGCCAAGAGAAGCTGGAAAAAATTGTTTTCTGGTGAAATGAAATGCTTAAATCCTGTGAAATGTTAACAAATACCTGTGATTAGGCATCTATAGTAAAATTACCTTTTTTTCTGTTTAATTATATACTGACATAGCTCATACATAATGCTGCTAATAATTAGAAAATTTAAGCGGGCAAATCCCCCTGCAGGGATCTGTACTGTGCTTACAGAGAACATTGTTTCCCACCCCCAGACTGTGTTGAACACTGAGATGAAAGCAGAGGCAAAGATGTAAAAGGTGCACATGTAGGGAGAACAATTCAAAGTATGTGCACAGTATTTCCTTTGTCATCCCTCACTGGCTTACTATAATATGGTGCCTGTGACAGGAAGTCACAAGGTATGAAAGGAGGATAATTATAGAGTATCTGACTTCAAACTGTGTGTCACCAGCCAGGCCGACATGTTATACTGACATGCTGCTGACATATTTTGTCAGTGGTGTCAACACAGTGCATTAACTGTGTTGTAATTTGTCTATGAGAGGACAGACTACAACACAGACTGACATAGATAGACAGACAAGGGTTCTACTCTTCTGTGAATTGTTCCCTTTCTGTTTTCTGTCTGTGGTTCAAAGCCTGGTGGCTCTGATCTAAATGGTTGGCAGATTCACTGGACTGAAGGCTGACTCATTTTGAGGCCAGTCTGACAAAAAAGCCAGAGCTGCAGAGAGATGTTCCTGAATTTCAAAATGAAAATCCAAGCCTGAAGTCTTTGAGTCGACACTTATGGGTACTAAGGGTTATTTAAGCTTCTTTGGTCAAACGATACACGCCCATTTCCACAAGTTTGGTGGTGCTTCCCCTTCCGCTACGTATCCAAGATGGCGTCCATCGAGGGTGAGAAGCGTCCAACATTCCACAGTCAGCCCTTTTTGACTGTTATGATGAGGCTACAATATCTGGGTACTCATAGTGCAATGCATTTTGCCATACATGTCAGTGTGAACACACTAAGCGACTGTGGCTCAGTGGTAGAGCGGGTGGTCTTTCAATCAGAGGCTCGGCAGTTCCCCGGCTTTGCTAGTCCATGTCGATGTGTCCCTGGGCAAAACACTTAAAGCCACTAACTGCTCCCGTAGGTTGTGTCTGAAATGTGTGAATGGGTATGAATGATTAGATAGT